>NC_052540.1:17530000-18275000 GCF_016699485.2 Gallus gallus
CTAACCAGCCAAGTGTGGCTGATCTCTCAGAGCATCTGGAGTAGCAGTCAGCTCTCCAAAGCCAGCTTTCCCTGCATAGCATCACTCAGCACACAAACAGTGTGGGACCAGTTTGGTGGGAGGCTTTAGTACGGCCAAGTGAGATGATGAGCCGTGGGGTGGAGCAGCCTTCTGTTTAATTTAAGAATCTTTTCCCTATGTTTCGAGCCCAACAGTGAAATCTCTGCATCCAGCTGCATTTCACTGCCTCATTACTTCATAGATCATCTCAATAATCTGATTCCAGAGCTCCCACACTGTATTCCCACTTCTCCAGCCATCAGCCAAGTGAGCTGGGTTAAATTTCTCGCAGCGCAGAGGGAACTAGAATAGACTATGCAAGAGCCTAATTAGCAGTCTTTTCCTTTTACAGCATATTGAAGTTTTCTAGGCATTGAGCCATGTTCTTTCATAGCCTTTCTCCTTCCCTCCTTCTCTCTTTTTTGGTAGCTTCTAATTTTTTATTAAAGGATAACAGCATTATTGGCAGTACAAGATACCTTCCTGCATACCACTAGGCAGTAAAAAGGGAGGTGTCAGATATACAAGATAAAAATAGAGCCAAAGCAGTGAGGCACATTGCAGGAGCTGCACGTACAGCCATAAGAAAACCTGTATCAGTAATTTGCTTTTAGTCAGTTCATATCTTGGAGCTTTCTTCCAAGTCCAGTTTTACTTTCCTGGGAAAAAACAAGAAAACCTTCCAATTTTCTTCATTGGGCTGTTTTTCTGCAGTGGGCCTCTGTGGCCCAGGTTACCTGCCAGGGTTGCTCCCCTGGTGAGTGGCAGTGTGTCTTTCTGTCCATGTGTCCCCTACACCAATAGCAATGAAAGCTGCCGACCAGCCAGGCAGGTGGTATGTGTTCAACAGCAGTGCAACCACTGCGAGTTTCCTAGAAGACAAAGGATAGGCACGTGTCTAGGATCACCAGACTTACAAAGACCTGTGTTATGGTCTTGAGAGTTTCTCCCCAACCATCCCCAGCACCGACAGTCCCTGTGCATAGTAAGAAGCTATTGAAATGATGAATGCAGCATGCAAACACGTTCAGTAGTCGGTTCATTGCCATTGAAGATTTTCCTTTTCCCTGAGTGTGCTGAACAAAGCAGAGCTGGAGAGTGACTGTGGGAGGTCCAAGTCCATGTCCTTCAGCTGCCTCCTGGGAGGCTTTAATTTCTTCTCCTGCAGCCTTAATGAGTGCCCTGGGCAGCCAAGTTAGATGTTTTTCCTCTGTCCCAATCAATGTTTAACAGCTCACACCACAATAACCAAGAAGGACTCACCTTGAAGAGTCAGTGGTTTGCTGGACCACTTCCAGTTGGCCTCTGTAGAACTGGACCTGCTTCTCAGGGATTTGATTAAGTTCCCACTGAATTCAATAGCGTTACTGCTATTAAAATCTACTGGAGCAAGTCATATGGTAACAAAAGTTGGATTTTAATTTATTATAATAACATGAAATCTAATGCTGACTTTGCACAGCGATCCCCTGGAAGGGTGGAATGTGGAAAAGATGAAAAAGAGCAGGAAAAAGCAAAAAGATGCTGTTAATTCAGAGACAGATGTATTTATTTCAAGTAGATTATTCTTAGAAACACTCATAGCATTATTTACAAGAATCTTTAAAAAATTGCAGTACTACAAAACTGAGATTCATCACTGAGGTAAAACATTTCATTATTATTTCTCAAATCAATTCCCCAAGCAGACTATGAATTACAGGATTTCAGCCAGCCTTTTCAAGAAACCTCTTTTAAAAATTTACATAGCTTATAACAGATTGCCAGAAATATTGCAAGCAGCCATTAATTTACTCCTAACCAATTAAAGACTATGCTAACACATGCACTGATATGCACACACTTGTTCCTAATTTTTCTTCTGCAGTTAAGCATGAACAAAAAGACATGCCTTAGAACTAAAAAGGATTTGAAGGCATTTTCAGGCTTTCTTTTTTTTGGACTCAAGGGCAAAGGTGCCTTTGATAAATACCATCCTGTTTTGCTTTTCCAAAGAAGAAACCTCTTTACAAATTACCACAGTATCTCTGCTGATGGTTGGCAGGTAGATTTGCAACAGCAGCATGCAATCAGAAACAAGACCTCCTTTAGCTTTTGGGATTAACTTGCTAGGGCTGGTGATTTAATTAATTTATTGGAGACAATGGATTGAAGAAAGAAGTGGAACAATGGGATTTAGGGATTTTTTTTTTTTTTTTTTTTTGTAATTTCTAAATTGACAAGGAGATTTACAAAAATCACAGTGATCACAAACGTTGTCTTGGGAGCCCTGAGCGTGGACCCACTTACTTGCTCTTTTTGTTAGCAGGGATGGTACTACTTGAGTTAAATATCATTGCTTAGTCAACTAGGTACCTGCTACCTCAAAAGACCTGCATATTGCTGGGTTGCCTTCCAAGAGGGGGATCCCCTTCATTCTTTGCTGTGGAAACAGCTGGAATTACAACTCCCATTGCTACTGTTGATGGTTTGCGCCTGGAGAAGGAATTAAGGAAGTAAAACAGCAAAGGAAACTGGCTAGAAATAGGAGAGTGGGAAAGCAATTAATCTGGCCATCAGTGATGTGCTCCCCTAGTGTTTCAAAGCAGTGGGAGCGGTGGAACAGAGGTAGAAGAAGATTCCTAGCTGAAGCCAGGCCTTCCATTTTGCCTTTGCAAGTAAAAATCTGATTTATATCTCATCACAAGAAAGTTTGTGCAATGAGTGGAATACTCCCTGTGAATTAGCCAGAAGCTTGGGGCTGAGATGACCAAAAAATGGCAGGTCCACTTGCAGTCAGCCTGCAGGAGCTTTGACTGGCCCTGAGGTTCACCTGAGGGTTTGGTTCATGTCACTTGGTTGGTACAGTCACACCAGGGCTGTAGGAGTGCATGAAGGCTGGCATGGCCATCAGGGGATCGTGGTTCAGGCTCTTCCTCCTTGCCAAGTAAAAGCCAGTATGAAAATTGCTCTGCAAAGCTGTGGTCACCCTTGAGAGTCATCCATCTGAGCTGCTGGCTGTGCTCCACAGGGCAAGAACATTCCTCTGCAGCTAAGCATTTTCCAAATTATAATAAAACCCAAGTAAGACAAATGAGGTTGAAAACACTGTGATCCCTGCTGTGAACTTTCCACTCTGTTTCAGCTAAAGCCGTAATACTATGAGCACTGTAAAAAGGCTTGAAATGCTGGGTTTACAGTACAAGTACTGCCTTGTGCATGCCATGGTATCTGGAGCTGGCAACATGCTCATGTACTCATATAGCTCCGAGGCACCACCAGCACTTCTTTGGGAAGGCACCATGGTTATTCTTCCTTTGGTGATGGCAAAGCTTGCCACCTTCAGCAAATTATTACAAATTTCAATAGGGAAAAGAAAATCAATTGCACTTGAATGAAATTTCTGATGGTTGCTCTAACTCTTCTGATGGGCCCAAACAAAAGACTTGAGTTTAATGTGTGTGTATTTTGAGCTGTGCCCCTTGCTGACCCTCCAGTTTAATTTCCGTCCTTCAGATGAGATGAATGGAGCGTGAAGCAGGTCATATCTCAAACACTGACACATGGGTTACAGACAGAACTCACGGGCAGGAGAGGCAGCCAGTTTGTAGATTAAATCAAAGCAGTTCTGAATAGATGGGAGGTCAGCAAGGGCCAGCTTTGACATTTGATAGGACATTGTGATCAATCAGCTCTTTCTTGGGTCTTCCAGGTTTCTTGATGACAATGCTTCTTTAAATAAATAAATAAAGAAACCCAGATGGGACATGTTGAAAAGTGCCAAAGCAGCCCTGGATTGTGTAAAACGAGAGGGATTAATTATTATCAAAGATTATAATAGCAGTTGTTGTTTAAAGCAGCCAGCATGGAAGTTAGTGCTCTTTAATTGGAAGCATTTCATCTGCATGCAGCTGTAATCAATTTTTTGCATAGTGTGTATTATGTCACTAAGATTTTGGTAATAATCCAAAAACATGATAGCAAATGTTGGTTGTTTATGGCACTTGGGAGTAATCAAGAGTCCCTGATTAAAATCCTGCCGTTGAGTTGAAAGAAAGCTGAAGTGATATCTTGGCCTCTAATGAAATGTGCCCCCTGCTAAGTCATCCCTGCCAGCATGATTTATCTAGGGTGAGTGTAGGAACATCTCTGAGAAGCAAATGTTTGGCTTCAGATGTGGACTGGCTCTTGTGAATAACTATTTTATGTGAAATTCTCCATGGAAGGAACCTTCACCTACTTTTGCCTCAATCTCTGCCACATAAACATGCTCAGGTAGAAGAAGCTTGCAGGGCAGTACTGTAAGGTAGCACTCCATATCAAACCCCTCTCCCTGTGCCCTTTGATATATTGATGCACATTGTTTTCATAGGCAGCGTTAAGCTTTTCTGGGAGAGTGTGCATCTTAGGAGAGTTTGCTGTGACCACATGGAGCAGTGCACTTGGAAGATTACGAGAGGATTTTTTTTTGGCTGTTTTTCCACCCTTAGAAAAACAAATGATGTGGTTTCTTGCTCCTCTTCCTTGCTTCATGCAAGAATGAGAAATACAGCACCTACTTGGGGCTTTGGGTGTGGAATCTATTCAGAGATCACTCTTAAAATATTGTTTTTCAGGAAAATATTAAATTTAAGAAAAGCTGCCAAAAGTTTCTTTTGGAGCATAAAAGAAAAATAGATGCAAAAACCTCATTTGATGGCAAGAGATGTGCTGTAATGAAATGGAGAAGAGCTGATGAGGAAAGCAGGTTTGGAAGCTGGTTTAGAGAACAGTGAATTTCCCCAATGAGCCACAGACTTCTCTATGTGGTCTTAGCCTCCTGCTCATGGTTCACAGGCTAGGGCTAACATTTCCTTACCTTGGGGGATAAACTCCTTTCATCTACAGCAATATAAAGACAGTAGGTCCTGCAGTGATGGAGAACCATATAAGTAACTTGACAGGCAGAGTAATGGGCTTGTGTTTCAATGCTCTGCTAAATAAGGCTCCGCTGGGCATCCCTGGACACATGCTTTCAGGAGAAATGAAAATGTCAGGAAGTCTTGTTGCTGCCATAGGAATTCAGTCAGGCTGTGATCTCACAGATCTGATCAGTCAGTGCAGTGCGAGGGCAGGATTTGGCCCCTGAGACAGGTAGTGGCCATCAAAAGATATTAGCTTTCATAAACTCATTGGCAATGAGAAGATGGGAGTGGGGAGTCTGCTAATTATAGCTGAAGAGCTGGAGCCAGAAACTCCCAGCTCCTCTCTCTCCTTGCCATTTGGTGTCTCCTTGCAAGGGCTGCAGGCTCTGGGTAGCTGTAATTCTCTGTACTTTAGGAACTCCTGTGAGGAGTCTATTGGAAGTAAGGTCCATCCGCATGCCTGCTTGTCTGCCCATTCTGTGCCAGTCAAATCTCACTTACCTCAAAAGGTCTTAAATTCAACAGTAGGCTACTGGATATGAAATGCTGAAGTATTATAGGTGTCATCTGCCTATATGTGATGAGGAATTAGTTAAAATGATGCCATAACTTAATCACAAATATTTCAACCCTCTCTTCTGTACATCCATTTCTTCAATCAGTATCTCTCAGTCTACTCCCTCCCCCCACCATGTGATGTTTCTCCAGTGCTTAACCATCTTCTCTGTGCTGTCCTCGTTTGCATCAGATCTTTCAACATAAAGATGTGTGTGTGGCCATGTTCTTCTCATCAAGACACTCCAAATCTTGCTTGGGTGGGAGGGGAAGGTAGCAAAAGCCAAATGCATATTCCATGCTAAGAATATAGCAGATCTGGCCTTTATGAGAAACTCAAAGTAAATGCTGTTTACACTGTAAGAGATGCATTCAGGGAGTACCTCTTCTGATTAGCAGTTTGGAGAATGTTGGAGCCTATTTTAAGCTGAAGGGGGGAGTGACACAGCAGCACCCTGGCTGGGGGCAAGCATCCAGCCTGGGCTGCAGCTCAGCCTCTGCTTCAGCTGAGGCTCTGTAACAGCTCAGAAAGAGCCTGGCTAAATATAAAGCGTAACTATAGCGTGCCATTTCATTTCACTTTATAGGAACTCTGCTCTCTTTTTTTTATTATTATTATTTTTAAGAACTTAACCCTTTTCTCCACTGAAATAAAGGGAAACTGGAGATTGTTTCCTGCAAAGTTCAAAGTATTTGCTTTGGGCTGGTAAAGGTCAAGTGCTAGGACCTGGAGGGCAGCTTTGGCCAGCAGGCAGTGTTACTGTCTCTCTAGGGAAGTGGGCATGTGCAAAGACATTCCTCAGCTCTGGGCAGTCCCCTCGTGTTGCTGTTTGCTTGTTCTTGGACAGCCCACAGAGGTACTCTGACTGCTGGAAGCTCTTGGTCTTTACACCCAAATGCTCAAAGCATTTAACACTTTGCTGTCCTCAGGCTTCAGAAGATGAACCCTGGCACTAAGAGCAGGCTGCAGGCTCCTCAGATGCCTTCTTCCATAAAATCCTCTGTCTGCCTCATCTTCAGGGACTATTACTAAAACCCTTTCTATTTTTAGGAACCTGTGAAAAGCAAGTTTTTCTAAAGCCATTACATATTTTGTTCCTATTCCAAGTGCTGGCTTTGATAGGAAAGGGCAGCAAACAGAAAATGGTTTAAATTCCCTCCAGTGGAGCAGATGCAGACCTGGTGTAACAAAAAGCTGCATGCTTTGCACGCATATGCCTGCACTGAATGCCGTCAGTGGGTAGGAAGGCAGCTCTCCGAGACCTTTAGGACACCCAGTAAATGGGTGCCTGGTGCAAGATGCATTGCTTGCCTGCCTCATTTTGAGGAGTCATAAATGCATGCAGTCCCTTAGATGCAGTCTGATACTGACAGATGCAGAAAGACATGAGGCAGGAGAAAAAGAAACTGTTTGGTAGAGTGAATCTTTATTGCTACAGTTTAGCAAAATATGTCTGAGGGAAGCAAGAATGGCCCTTCTGAATCATTTCTTGCATTTATTATACAGCCTGTGGGAGAGAGGAATGCTTTAGGCAAGCTTGCTGCACAATTTCTTGTAACAGCCCCTGCTCTGTCTGTATGTGCTGAAGAGTGTGCTCGTGTAGGAGAGCCCAGTGTGATTAAAGCCGTTTCTTTCCTCCCTGAGATCTGTCCTTCTGAAAGCATCTTTTCACTTGAGCACCTGGTCTGAGATAAACCAATTTGTCACCACCATGTCTGATCATCCACTGTGAAGAAGGACAGCTTAGGTACAAGGAGCTTGTTCAGGTAGCAGAATAAGTATTTATGGATGTGATTTAACTCTTGAGATACTGAATTTTGTTTTTCCTGTGGGCTAAGCAAGAACTTAAAACATTTTGGAGCCATGGATTTCCAGGTGTGGGCTCTAATCTCAGTTTTGGTGACTGTATAATCATGAAAATTAAAAGGGAATGGAAGGAGCAAGAAAAAATAGGATCACTTCATTATTAATCATACCGTAATTTATTTGGGAAGTGTCTGCCCTTTTTTGTTTCAAATAATCTTGCTCTGTCCTGATTCAAACACGTTGCAGGCTCTACAGAACGCTTGTATTCACAGTCTGAGAACAGAGTGCCATTGCAAGCTGCCATGTTTTTCATGCTTCATTATTGTACATTTTCTAGCACATAATGAACTATCCCCATGAAAATTTGCTGTGAATTGTCTTGTAATTGCCTGGATATGAAGGAAAATGTGGTTAGAGTAAAATAACATTAACGTTAAAAATAGGAAAATTGCAGTTAATCCATGTGAAGAGAAATACTCCATCTCAGAAAGAAGAAAGGGTGCTGGAAGAGAGCTGGTAGAAATGGGGAGCCCAGCAAACCCCTGGGACCCGGCCCAGTGGGGGAGGGAGATAGCGGGTCTGGCTCTGGTAAGGGAAGGAACAGGGTCAGGTCAGCACTGCGGTCCTGGTGGCCATGGTTAGCCTGCTGAGGATGCCACCTGCCTTGTATAACAGAAGTATAGCTAGAACACTGTCATTCTGGGGATCTGGATGGGTTAACGTGGAAAATTATGTAGCAAGGCAAAAAAAAAAAAGCAAAAAGAGGAAAAGAGTGGAAGAAGGAATTAATGAGAGGGAATCCTATAAGTGCAGCTTGAAAAAAACAAGTGTGATTTTAAGATAGAGAAAACACAAATAAAAGTATACACATGAAGAAAAATGCGCAGTCCACAGGAAGGTGGTTCTCATGCAGCAGGATTCTGCAAAGCGGGCTGCGAAAAGCTCTGGGGGCTGTAGCTGAGCAGCAAATCATTTGCCTAACAGTGAGCAGGACCGAGTGATCTAATAAAGCTTTTCCGTTCCTCGTGTCTGGAACTGGGAAATTAATGCTGGATGCGGTGCCAAACTACGTAGGTTAGATGTGTCTCTGTCAGCGTCGGGGACAAGTTAATTTTGTATGTTGATGATGGCATAATCCATAGCGCGCTGTACCAAAGGAAAAGCAGGCAGTTAACCTGGGAGCAGGGAATGTTTATTTCATGCTTGCCTTGGGGTAAGAAGTAATGGCAAATGTTGTAGAAACAGCATGCTAGATACCATCTTGTCTTTTATTTAAGTGTACTGATTTATCTCCTGCGGGAGGTGGTGGGGTCCCTATCAGCTCCTGAGTCATTTAAAACTCGACTGAACAAAGCACTCGTGAATAGACTCTTGGGAGCAATCACAAACTGCTTGGGGATGGACAAGATTAAATAGGAGATTTTTAGCCAACTATCGTTCCGTGGTTACAGAGCACTAATTAGGCTCTGAAATGCTCAGAGGCTGGCATCCCCTGCGTGGCATCTCGTCCCATCTCTGGTGACCACCGTTTTGGAGAAGGGCTGCAGAGAAGGGCCCTGTTTGTCACGTGTCTCTGGGGTGCGACGATTCCCAGCCATAAATACACACGGCTGTCAGCATGACAAGATAATTACTTTATTGGTGGGTTTTCAAGAAAAATAAGGACCCAAACTTCCTTGTCCTACTCATCAGAGAAACTTCACTGAATTTAAAATTGCCATTCTTCCAAGTGAAACAGATTTGGCCCTAAATCATAATCAGCTGCTGGCACCCTGCAATTTAAATCTTTTCCACAACAAGGAAATAAATCTTTTTAAAATGTATATTAAAATCAGTATTGATTATTCCAAGCAGGAGTGCTGCATTCAGAGCAGTAAATCTTTTTTTAGGATCCCGAGATAAAATATTGCAGCAAAACTACTGTATAAAAATCACTACGATTTAATCATGTGGTAAATTACCAGTATTTTTGTTTGTGGAATTTATAGGGCACCATTTCTTTTAGATTGAAAGGGAACATTCCTGATTTAGCTCTGATTACTCATCTACACATGGGGTTAATGTGATGTGTCTCTTTGGGGATGTATCTTCTTTAGTAAGGATGTCCTTATTGTGTGCTCTATGGATCCATTGTCAGGATGCCTTTAAATATATCTTTGATGGCCCATGGAGGTACCAGCAAATTAGATGTTGAATTAACAGGTAATTCAATCCACCTTGGTGTTAATCTTATTGCAGAATAACAAGCTACATAAAAGCCATTTAAGTGCGATTTAAAAAAAAAAAAAACATTCAGCAAGATATAATCTCTTTAATCAGAAGCAGATTTTACTCAATTACCTTCAGTCTCCTCTGTAAAAACAGCGTGAGTGGAGCTGCTGCACTTCCAACAGGGCAGCCTGCCCGGGATCAGTGCTGGCAGGGTGTCCCCTGGGCTGTCCTCTCCTTCCCAGTCACCATCTGAGGCATTGAGGATGGGTTTGGAAGAGCAGCTCTTCCTCTGCTTCTCTGCTCACCTCTCTTGCTCCCGAATTCCTGGCACTGATGCTCTGTACAGGGCTGAGACAACCCACGCTCCACTCCTGATGCTTCGTCTTCCCTTTGTCTTTGTTGGCCAACAGGCCCTGTGGGGAGATGAGGGATGATGGTGAATGGGCATGGTGGTGATGGGTTGATGGTTGGACTAGATGTTCTTAGGAATCTTTTCCAATCTTTTTTCTATGATTCTATGATTGTGTGATCGGTGTGAAAATGCTCCTTGGAACTTAAGAAAAGTCTTGTGGTGGCTTTCCTGCTGCCCCTTGGGCTATGTGGTCGGAGGGGTCTAAACAAGTCTCTTGTGAGGACCTGCACTGGCACTGAGCAAATAACAACATGCAGAACAAGATTCCTCTCTGTTTTTTCTTTTGTAATTTTCGGGTTCATTAGCAATGCAAAACTATTTGCTTATCCACTACCAAATGTCTTTCCATTGTATGAATAATTGCTTGGTTTGTTGAGAAAAGTGCACTCTTTTCATTAGTTTTCACATTGCCTTGTTTGTTTCTGCTTGTCTCCTGTGCTTCTGCTGTCTATGCCCAAGCTTAGAAGAAAATTGCAGACTTCAGATCTTCCAGTCAAATGCAGAATTTAAAAGCCTGTGTTCTTTCTCATGAGAGCTGAGCTTCCTGTTTGTGTGTGCCTCGTGGCAGCTTAATATAAAATGGTCAAAACCTAAAACTCTTTCCTGGAAGACAAGCCATATTCTTGGAAATGCTCTCTGCTATGCGCTCCTCCCTTGGAACTAATTTGAGGCCATCCTGTACCAAAACAACAGCCAGCAGATGGGAAATTCAGAGTCCATTAATCCCTTCCATTCATTCCACTGCTTTTCTGTACAAGGCCAGTGTCAGCCCTGAGTTTTTTGAAGAGGGATGTGGACTCTGTCTGAGCAATGGCCTCAACACACGTTGCTATGAGTCTACAGCTGATCTGTAGTTGCAGAGGTATCTGGATCTGAAAGCGTGAGCCTTGATCTCCTGAAAACTCATATCTGGTCAAATCTTGTTAAAGCCACTGGTTCGGATGGAAAACTAATGATGGCTGGCATCCCTTGCCCTAGGCATCCGTTTCACCAAATGAGGTGGACAACCATGTTAGCTTACATATGTGTGGGGATCCAAGCAAAACCACCACACTCTGTGGGACACCCAGTGACACAGATGTGATGGATATGAACAGGAAGGGATGAGGAAAGAGTTTCCTGAGCAGTCAGGACTGCAGAAATCTTCCAAGAACAAGTCTGTGTTCACATTTCTTCTCATATCAGCAGTCACCTTGCGGGCAGGCATGCAAAACAAAATACTGAAGGAAGAACTGAAGCAGAGAAACATCACTAGTCCCTAAATCTGTTCTTCCCAACCACTGCACTGCAACAAGCTAAATCTTGCCTTTGTATCCCACTTTATGCTGTATTCCCCAGGACTGCCAGCACTGGCTGTGCCCCAGCACCAGGCAGACATTGCCACGTGTCCTTGGGGTGTCCTGCAGAGCACGTGCACACCACTGAAGCGTGCAAGCAGAGCATGAGTGAGGCAAGAATGAGCTCTTCTCTTCCCAGTAGAAAATCTTTATAGTGAATAGGGCTCTGCAAACTAGATAAGGCTTCTCAGATGAAAATATGCTTCCCCTTCCTGGCAGTCTAAAATTTCTTCTGATGGTGATGATGCCTTGAACAATGACAACTTTCATTCATCTCTTCTGGCCATGAGATTGCTGAGAGTTCATGTTTTAAGCTCTTTCACTTTCCTGAAGGCACATAAAAGCCTCTCATCACTGCTCAAGCACAGTCCTCCATTAGGAGTTATTTAAACAGGAACAGCTTTCACTGCTCCAAATGTCTTTGTATGAAATCCTTCTAGCACTGTGTGTGGCATCAGCCAGGAGCTGATCTGGCACACACTGTGCTGGACATACTGGTAATGGATAGCTAATTAACCTGATTTATCAGCCAGTCCTTTTCCAAGACGGTATTGATGATTTTAAAGCTAAAATGTCATATAGCCTTTCCATTTTCCCAAATCCCTAAAGCTTTTTGTCATTGTCAGATGTTAAAAAAATAAATAAATGAGAGCACTTTCAATTGCTACGGTTTTTCTTCACATGCTTCATTTGCTGGACGATTTGTATCAGCCAAGTTATCTTTATTTGCTGAACTGTGTCAGGACTCTGGGGTTTGCCCTTCTAGTAAAATGCAGTTTGATCCCAAATCTGTTTGCAGCTTTTGTCTTATTATCTGCGTGGCTTTCCCAACAAGCTATAGCAAAATGAAAGAACAGTCAAAAGCTCGTTGGTTGCCGACAGCACCTTTTTTCTCCCTAAAAACTATTTTGCTCATACCCACAAAGAAGATAGTTTCTTTTCTGTTGGAGCTAACACAGGAAGAAGAATGGTCTTGCAGTTAAGGTGATTTGGAACAAAGTTTATTCCATGCCTGTCTTGTCTCAGCCTTCTCGTGTGACCTTGGATACGTCCCCTAACTCATGACAGTTCTCCTCGCTGGTAATCAGGATCTGCAAATGTATTGTGGGTTTAAAGGCCAGGCTTTCAAAAATGATGAGTGGTTTTGTTTTTCTGACTTAAGCTATGGAGGCTGCGTACTCCAGCACCTCTGAAAATGAAGCCCCGTTGCAGAAATTTGATGTGAAGAGGGGCATCCAGCATTGCAGGCACCTAGAATCAGTAGTGGCTGTTGAAAATCTTGGCCTAAACCCCTGAGTTCTTGTGAAGTACTTTAACATCCAAATGTTTGAGAAGAGAGAACGATTTGAATGTTTTGAACTTATTCCCAGGACTAAAAGTTTGCAAGACTGTGTCACGGTAAATATATACAAATATATCCATAGCAGATGTAATGAGGAAACTCTCACAAGTTCATGGGGAAGAGGGTATTTTCCCCAAATGTTGCTGATTGGCTTTAGTCTGGTCTTGTCGTCTTCCTTCAAGCCTGACATAAATCTTCTGAGCAAAGACGCTTTGGGGAGCCAAGCAGATGTCTACCGAATGGCTGCATTTCACTGCTCAGCAGTGCCCCGTGACCTTGCAGGGCACACCTCTGAGGATGATGTGCTGATTTACACCCCAGCAGCATCTGCCCTGTAATATTTCCATCTGTTTGCCTGCTTACTTGTTGTCTTTTTGCCCTAAGAGGGGCCGGCCAGCAGACAAACGTCCAGGCCCCGCAATGGGAGCAGTCCCACCTCGTCCTTCTAAGGCTGCTTTCTGTAGGCACCTCCACCCACTGTGGGGCTCAACAGGGGTGGCTGCCACCCCACAGGCGAGCAGTAGCTGTGGGTCAGAACTGGAGGAAAAGGACTTGGAACAGAATCTCAGCCATGACCAAAAATAACCCCACTGCTTAAGAGGGAGGGAAAGCACGTGATAGGTGGGACCTCTTCTGAGGAATTTCATGCTTGAAAGGTGAGGCAAGTCTCCTGAAAAGGTTATTATCTCGAGCAGACAAATCCTTCAGCAGGTTGGGCCTTTTTCTGTATACCTCAAACAAAGAGCCAGCACAATCAAAGAGCTGTAAGATCTTTTTTTTTTTCCGCCTCTGTGCTATTCCCTTTCATTTCTGCTGCCCACAGAAACTGCGGCACCTCTCTCTCTTCTGCTGAATATACATCAAATGGAAGGTGAGGCACTGGCAGCCTTCACAGGAGAAGCCAGGCGGTGACAGGGAGTCTGTCTTGCATGCAGTACTAATTCCTTAATTTCTGTTTCCTCCAGCTCAGGAAAAAATAAACATAAGTAGCCCAGAGCAGAATGAAAAAGGAGCCTGTGAGGTGTATGCTGAGCACAGGGGGCACAGTTCAGTTCAGCCCAGATCTATCTGTACTCCTTTAGGAGGAAGCCTTTCCTCGCGCACCCCCTAAAAGAGCAGATTGGTCCGAACCCCAGACCAGTGCAGATTAATGTTTCTCCTTTTCAGAATGCCTCCCTCTCTTCCCTCAGTCTCACCTAAAGCAGGAATAATTTTTCTATTCAGACCACAGCCATGTGTTGTTCCCTTCTGCAGATGCATCAGATACAATAATGGCAACAAGCATTGCCTTGTCCCGGAGGAAAGGATTGCTATCAACTTGGTTTAATGTGCAATTTATTCAGCTTGAATTAACCTTGGAAATGCTATTGCTGAGGCCACTGCCGTTCTTGTGGCGCACACAGGCTTTGTGGAGCCTTTGCTCCAGGGGCTGTTTCTAACACTTGGCTAGTTCTGTTCAAGGAGTGTTTTGCTGATTATCTCGCTTGCAAGCCAGGATTCACTGACTACCTGAAGTAGATACCACGTTTCTTTTTAGGAAAATCAGCTGCACAGACAGAATAGATGTCAGGTACAAGGTGACTGAATTGTACTTGTTCTGTTCACTGGTCAGACAGCAAAACTGCGGCCACACAATGCCTGGGACTATCACAGTAACACCCCCAGGGCTCAGAGAAGCCAGCAACAAAACTATCTTTGTGCCTCAGCTTGTTGCGCTGGGAACGAGCCTTGAAAGTTCACCTTTCTGAAACCAAGCCTTTATACGTGTGGGTACCGTCCAAGTATTTCTCTGGATCTTACACTGGAAGGTGAACTAAGAGTACGTTTTGGCTCAGGTGCTGTAATGTGCTTTTATTGCTGTGCTTTGAAATACATCTTTTCATTTCTCCCTGGAGCGCTCGGCCTTTCTGGCAGATTGAACTCTGTCTCCCATAGTGTTCCGGGCATGACAATGCTTTATATTTGTCTGGCTTTCGCGTTGCTTTGCTGAATGCCTTTGAGGACCACCCTGCCTGGGCTCTGACTAGTGATGCTCGTGTGAGTGACACATACGAGTGATTTCAGGCTGGGTTTTCAGCCCACCCAGACCTCCCTCCTTGCTCAGTGACTGGCCAGAGTTTCCATGCTCAGCCCTCCCAGAGTGCTCCCAGCTCCCAACCCTCTCTGGCCCAAGCCGTGTCCCGGCCCAGCACAGCATGCTCACCCTGCATACCCACCAGCCTCCAACAGCCTGGCAACGGGGGAACGCAGCCATTATGTAATGGCTTCTCCCAGCCAAGAAAAAAATCCCGTTTATCGATCTCCTGTCTGAAAACCTCAGTAACGCCGTGTAATTGATGAGCAGCTGTTCAGAAAAGCTGTTTGGAGGAAGAACATTTATAATTAAAGAACAGGCACTTCAAATTCAGCTCTCCCTCCATTTTCTCACTGCATTTCTCGGTGCTGTCTCGGGGCTCAGCCACCCTGGCTGGGCCGTTAAGCTCCCAGCATCATACCAAGGCATGCCTTTCCAGAGAGCAGCCTTGCATTCTCCAGTTTCACTCCTTGTGCCACGGAGGGGAATTATTCATGGAGCTGTGTGAGAGAAAGAGATTAAGGAAATAGCAAGACTAACAGATGGGGAGCAGGCAGTGAATGACGTGTAGGCAGGGCTGATGTTACAGCAAGTCTTATCTTGTTAGCAAAAATATGTTGCAATAAGCAGCGTTCTGGGAGAGACTGGTTTTGAGCATGCAATAGAAGCCTTTATGTTGATGTGGAGCCTCTTTGCACCTAAAAATGTCTTATTGCTCAATGCCCCAACACCTCTGAATATTTAGATCTGAACCCTCTGTTTCCACATCTCTTCTGATCTTGGAGGTGAAAAGGCTTTCTGTGTTTTTCTGCTGGAAGTGTGACTGTCCCTGTCCATGGGAGGGAAACCTCAATGCAGGTTGCTCAGCCTGGACGTGCTGCCCAGACAGACACACGTATACAAGTCCAGGTACAGCCTCCCTCCTCCCACTCCGAGGCGCTCTGAGAAAGGATTACACTGGAAACAGATAATTTAGCGTGAGGATTATATTGTGCATTTATATGTAAATTGCCAGGGAATTGACAATTGCTTTGTTTGAATTGTAATGATCTGATTATGTTTTTGTTTTTTGATTTTTTTTCTTAGAGTGCATTTTAACCAGTATTTACATCCTTTTGCATTCATCTCAAGCAGCAGTGCTCACGTGTCCTTAGGCTTTCAGCTGTAAATCCTTGAGCTGTCACATTCCCATTAGGAAACCCATTTCTTTGACCTCTCCAGCTAATGCAGACTGGCACTTTTTTCTTCATTATTGGAAGACTGCTTATTTTAATGTGAAGAGAAGAAAATCTCACAGCCAGATGCTTGGGTCCTGTCTACTTTCAAGAGCTCTGTGCTGCTTATTCTGCCCCATACCTCTCTATTCAGTGCCTTATTTTTGTCATAGGAGGGAAGGGAAAAACATCTACATGGCTCTGCCCACAGCCAAGGCCTGGTGTCACCCCTACGTGCTGCTGTCCTGAGTGCCAGCCCTCAGCATGGGTGACAGAGTAAGAGGGTGGCCTCAGCCAAGTCCATTCCGAGTCTGGGCCCAGGAAATGACTTTTTCATCTTTTAGGGAGTTGGTAAAGTGAGGAAAGCCAGGGTTTAATCACCTCCTCTCAACCCATCAAGTCTCAGCTCTGCTTGCAAGGTGGGGACCAGCACATGGCATCATCCAGAATCCTCCTGAGGTGCAGTCAGCTCTCAGGAATGCCGCATCTCATCCAAACCAAACCTGTGTGTTTCTCCTTGGCCTGGCCCCACTTCTTGAGTCTGTTTCACCAGTTGATACTGGTGATAAACAAAAATTGGAAAAACACATGCCTGGAAATATAAACAGAGCACTCGCACCAGAGAGGGAGGATTGCAACATCAGCAACTCCTGGGGCTTGGATGCAGCCATCTGGGGCCTGGAGCCAAATTGTTAGGAAAATAAATAAATAAATAAACATAAGGCCAACTGCAGTAAGCCCCTGACCTTAACTGTGGGAATACACCTGTGCGAAAGCTGGAATCAAACCTTTCCCTTCTACCCTCGTGCTAATTCCTTTGGCTTCGGGGGTGCAAATGCTGGGGACTCCCAGCCAGTCCCTTCCCATCCTGTATGGGCAACCCCAGGGGTGAATCTGTCCTTGTGCCGTGGGAGGAGACCACTAGGTCCTGGACTCTTTTGCTAGCCTTCAGCAACACCTGAAGCAGTCGCCATTCACCTCCTGACCTTAATACAGCGGTTGCTGATGATCACGTATTGCTGGTGATGAGTTTTCCCTTGCTAGGACCTGTAGCCTTTACTGACGGGGAATGGCCGTAGGAAAGCTGGGGAGGCTGGATGCAGTCTGCTCCATGCCACAAAGGTGTATTCAGAATTGATTTGGTGTAGTCATTTTATAATCTGTCACGTTAGAAAAATCACCCCTGTTGCTGGGACCCCAGCACACCCTGGGGGCTTCTCCTTGAGCTCTCCACCACCCAGGGGTGCATCCTGAGTGCAACCCCAGGGCTTTCCCAGCCTCATCCCTGCTGTCTGACCCAGCTGTGCGTTCCTGAGCAGTGCTCTTCCAGGTGGGAAATCTCCCCGGGCTGTGTTGTTATTCGGTTTAAACGTCTCAGATCTTCAAGTTCTCTTTTTCAAGTCTCAGACAAAAACATGACAGCTACCTCACAAATCAGCCGTCTGAGAGGAAAAAAGAGTCACATTTAATTACTCCTAAAGGGGAACTTAAAAATGAGGAACACTTATTAGTGCAATATATTTTTTCTCCTGTAGCTTTGAACTGATCTCTAATAGCGCCAGCAAAGTCCCGACGTAACCTTGGAGTGTGTTTCATTATCATTCAGATGGGAACTGCTGTCTTATGACCGCAGTTTTAAAATACGGTGCATTTTTATAATTTCTAAGTAGGCAATCAAGTGGACGTAACGCACAAAATGATATCCAGTCCTGGCACCAAACCCTGCCCTTCGCTTGCCCATGCTGTTCAGCACACATTATGCCTGGGTGCAGCCGAGGGCTGGATTTCTGCAAGGTGATCCTTCAGTTCTTCCCTCTCTTCTGACATAGACATACAGGCAGTTATCAGTTCAGGAATTTCCATTTTAAAGTCACTCCAGCACTGCCTCCCTCCCTCTTTGGCTTCACCAAGGACTGACCTATCTTCTGAGCTGCTCTGTGCACGATCTTCTTATTTCTAGCTCTCTCCTGCATTTCTCGCAGCATTGCTGCCCATGACACAGCCCTGCCAACAGCCTTTGGGGACAGCGGGCACACCATGTGCCAAGGATGGCTGGAGAACGTGGAGTGGCAGACGGCCCAAGACACTCCTTCCCCGACCAGAGGGAATTTCGGTGAGGCTCAGGAGCATCTGCCAAAGCCACATTTAGCTCAGGTTGCGACACGCACACTGCTCACTGTGGGTTTATAAATAAAACCAGCCCAGGCTAAGTCTCTCCTGACATTGAACGAAGGATGCAAGGGAAGGCTCTGCTATACTGTCCTGCTAAGTTCTGTCAAGCTTTTGTCTCCAGTCCTCCATTAACTTATGGGTGAAGATTCCTAAAACAGCAAGCTGGAGTTCCTTTCCCTGGCTGCCCAAAGCAGGAGCATTTCCATGCTATTTTTTTCTTTTGCTTGACTGCACTGAAATTAAAGCTGACTGTTTGCTCCTCCAGTGCTGGACTGCGTTCAGGAGACGCAGCCGAGATCCACCAGCCCACACCAACCCGTGTCTGACCACAGGCATGCGTCTGGGGCAGAGCCCTTCAGATCTCTTAGTCCATACCATGGAAAACAACACTTGAAACTTGCTTTCTTGAATGCCTACTGAGCAGAAATTCATATTCATCAAGGGAGACTCTTTCCCCTTAATAACAAGCTGGTGCTGTGACACTGAAGCATCTGACACAGCAGTGATCTATAGCAGTGAGGGCATGGCTTGCTCCTGTGCCAGGCAGAAGGAGGGCTCATAGTCCTGAAACATGCAGGTATTTCCCTCTCCAAAAGCTGATTTATGTCAGCAGCCGCTCACAGGCTCACCACTGGAGGAGTGAGGATTTTTCTCCTTAAACTTAAAGGCAGTTCTGGGTTCTGAATTTTATCGATTGTGGACATCAATTTCCAGTGGAGCTGCAGCAATTGAAGGCAGCTGAAAGCAGGATTTCTTTGTCAGTTATCTTTTACAGATCTCCCAGGAACAGCTGCTGTTCCTGACCCAAGGCGCTACAGGCTATAGGCTGCCCTGGCTGAGAGTGATCCATGGTCCCTGCAGGTACCGTGCCCTTCCCAACCATCACAGGCAGCCCCTGGTGCGTCATCCCCCCCAAGATATCTGAACCACTGTGGGATGAATGAGAACCCTTGGGAAAAAAGGAAAGAAAGCTTCTCACTCAAATACATGCACCGCATCTTAATGCCTAATGGAGAAAGGCACCTAATGGTTTCCAGAGCTCAGTGGCTTGATGAAAACAGAGCGCAGAGGTGCTGGAGTAACAAAATCTGTTAATGAAAACACAAAATACAGGGTTTGGGCTGCTGGGCACTGGGCCCACCGCTCAGCCAGAGCATGTTGGCTGCACCACGCTGTGATCGGCACAAGTGATGTTCAATTCCTCCCCTTGTCAAGTGTTGTAAGTTAAAAACAGAATAAAAGGCTTTTAGGGGATGCACTCCTTGACAGTTTAATGTAAGTGGCTATGGGATCATTTTCTACAGAGAGGTTTATAACGGGAAAGAAATTACAGCTCACTTCGTAGCAGGTATTTTACTGTTATTGCAGAGCTTCCCAGTGAGTTTGACTTTCCAAACAAGTATCACACGCAGCCAGTAGGACATTGGGTCCCAGTAGGGAACCGGTGATGTCCCCAGGCACCAGGTGTGCCTCCTTGGCCTCCTCTGGTCCTCCTGACCTGCTGGCCTTCTGTGCTGGTGGGGAGATGGGGCAGAGTCCTTGTGCAGTTCTCCCGCTGTGCATCAACCCACTGACTGGTGTAGGAGTGGATGGGAAAAGTCCCCAGAGAACGTGATTTGAGTCAATGGAAGCTGTGGATGAGGGTCGGTGTGTAAAGTAGAAATTAGGAATTTACATTTTCCAAAATGAACATTTAAGTCTATTTTTCTTCGGTATATTCATTCATTTTCAAATTTCCATTTTTAATTCCTTCAAAAGGTTCATCTTAAAGTAGGATGTAATTGACACATCAGTCAACCCTAGATTAACTTTTAAATCTTTGGGAGGTTTAAAAAAAATACCATAACAACCCCACATATTTTTCTTCAGTTTTCCAGTTTTTGTATTATGCAAAAGTGTCATGGCTCAATTCTCTGAATAATAGCAGTGCATCTTCTTGGCCGTTGATTCCCAAGCCGACAGCACAAACCACCAGCAGTCTGTGAGGCTGTGGTGGAGTAATTTGTGGTTGCTCTGTGGAACCTGTTCCTTTCATTGTGCTTTCACTCAAAATATGGATAATAGACTCTTACCAGTCTGGTCACTGTGCTCCTGCTTTTTTTCCTCATTTCAGCCAGTTTTATAGCTAAAGAGGAAGAGCCTTCTGGATCAAAGTTTCAGGAATATTTGGGTCATGCTGAATTTAATATTAAGATCCATGGATTTATAACAAAAGCGACATCACTCTTAATGTTTTTTTTATTATCGCTATCTAAGAAGTTTCATTAATAGTATGGACTTGGCTCAGTGCTGGTAGATGCGAGTGGAAACCCTTCTGTTGGCGCCAGCCAGCTTTGTATCAAATCCTATTTGCATTTGAAAATGCAAATCAGCTAAACACAGTACATCAGCTAAATACAATCTAGGATAGGAAAATGTTGGCTTTGGAAGGGAAAGATTGCTAAGGTACACCCTTGCTTTTCTGCTTTTTTGTGCATTTTTTTTTTTAAAGCTCATCATAATTAATCTCCTTTACAGATTTGACCATTTATTTTCTGCCTGAAAAGCATCTCAGAACATTTAGTGTTATGGAAGAATACTAAGGGATATTTGTTTCAGCAGTTCTGAGTTGGATACCAGGAATAAGAGGAGTTTGCGTTTGCTAATCACTGGGTTATCCTCCAGCAAGGACATGCTCTTAGTGCAAAATCAAAAGATGTCAAATAAATGCATGAGAGAGAACTTGCTGTATAAGAAGGAGTGGAATCAGTGCCTTCTCCAGTGTGTTAATGCAATTATTGTTTTTAGCAACATCTTAACTCTTTTGAATGGGATAGTAGATATTTTCTGGTGGTTTGGGGATGGTAAAGGCAGAATGTGAGGCTCTTTCCCATTGGGTGAACAGTTCAACATCAGCATTCTTCTATCAGCTGCAGCCCAAGCACGGGGCAGCCGCAGCTCTTGGCTCCTCGCTCACGCAGACCACTGCTGCTCAGGAGCTGTGCTGTGCAATGACCATTCAAGGCAGAGATGCCTTTGTTTCCACTGTATATCCTTAGACTAATGCTATCCATATTTGTTCTGCATTAATCATTTTTATAGTCAGCTCTGTGGGATTCCTTCTATAAATAACAGTCTCAAGTCTCCCTCTTACCATGTTTGCCATAGCTAATTCTTTATGTTAGGTGTCTCCAGCAGAGCTGTAACCTAAATGGGTGCAGATAACATCATAACATAGGCTTGGTTGGAGTAAACCAGGATTTTCTTGGTTCTGCTGCGTATCAGGCCTTTCCAGTAAACCTTTCTATCCTGTCTCTACAAATACTGTACAGTGGTGATAAAAGGCAGGTTCTGGTTTTGGGCTTAAAGCTGTCATGTTAGCGACTGGCATAATTCCTGCTATGCCTGTGTTGTCCATAGACAAAAGTCTCCTGAAGGAGAAGTCTTCAGAGAGGGAACAGAGCTGTGAACCCATGGCTGCAGAGGGTGCCTCAGAGATGCAGAGTTAGCAGGAGAAGCTGAAAACGTGAGATGTCTTTTTCAGTTTGACCTCAGCCTCTAATAGAGTTTGGCAAGTCTGCCTGGCAGATAAATTGGTTCATATTAGAAAATGGGCTTGATTTATTATGAAATTGATTGCTGCCCTGTCCTGTGCTGAAGGCATTAGCGATAACAGCATAGGGTGCCTCAGCACTTAACTAATGGGCTTCCCCAGCCTATGCACTGCTGCTGGGCGGTTATGGGCAGCCAAAGCCAGCTCCTGAACCACGCACCTCTGCCGGTGCAGACACAGAGTCCTTCCAGGCAGAGTGCTTCGGGGAGCTGGGCTTTCTGAATGGGCTGATGGGAGCGCACAGCCATCTCCTGCTCTGTCGCCTGCAAGCAGAGTGGCTGGAGATGCCCCTTGAGCATCTCAGGCGTGATTCATAATTATATTGGCATTTTCCAGCACATAGAGACTGCAGGAGAGGGGCTGGTGTGACCTTTACAACCAGCACCTTGAAACATCAAAACATTTTTCTTCTGACTGTTTCAGAAAATGGAGAGGGTTACAGGAAATATGGGAAAGCTTTCATCAGGCATCTTTCTTTTCCTTTTCTTTGGTACTGAAGTCTTTTACGCCCCCTCCCCCCCATACACACACAAAAAGAAAAAATAATAATAATAAAAAAAATCCAGTGCCAAACCTAAGGAGAAAGTTTCACTACTTTTTGCAAACAAAACCATATTTGCGCACAAAGACCACAATCTGCAGTGCGGTTCTCTCAGATCCCTTGACAAAGCAGGGAATAGCCCTCCACCTGGGCTCATTAAAATGAAAATGAAACCAGACATGGTGGTCACTTGGACCCTGTAGATTGTTGGGTGTAGGGAAACTTTAATCTACTGTTTACAATATGTATACAGTTGTAACGAACACACACGAAATAGAGTATGCTCAGTGTCTAAAGCCAACCTCTATGTTAAAGCCTTTCTCCTTGGACACTCATCTTGGGGCCTACCCTAAATGCAAAGAATTTTCCCCATTTACCCTCTGTAGTGATTGTGAGGAATCATCCTACAGCTGTGCTTAGAAATCACTGAGTTGCAGGCACTGAAGCATTCAGTGCTTGGTTTAAGTAATATTTTTTGGTATTTCTGAAGAAAAAGGGTTTTCAGTGATTAAAGTGCGCCTTCGGATATTTTCCAAATGAAAAATTTCACTATGAAAGAACCGTATGGCTTGAAAGGAAAACTCATTACAACAGAGCTTGCAATAGGACAGAACAGAAAATAAACTTTTCAAAATAACTGAAAACAAATTGATTTGGGTGATGAAAGAAGGTTGAATTCTTAGAACTGTTTTGCAACTACTGCCTGCCAGGCAATCACATTTTTGCTCTCTTTTGGACATAACTACTTTCTGCAGTTGGCTCCTGCACCACCCCAAATCCTCTTATGCCAGCACCATCCGTGTCCTCCTGCCATCCTCACCACTAGCCTTAGGTCTGGTGTTTGCTATTGCTGCTGAACCCTAGGTGTGCTCACCAAGGTGTGTCCTTCTCCAGTGAGGATGCTCTTGAGCTGAAGAAAGTCCTGTAGCACCCACATTCTGTTGCGTGTAACAGGCAGCCCCAAGAAGGATGGATTCACCACAGATGGGCAAAATAGGTTTGAGGTTGGATATTAGGAAAGATTTCTTCTCAGAAAGAGTGGTAATGCGTTGGCACAGGCTGCCCAGGGAGCGATGGAGTCACCGTCCCTGGAGGTGTTCAAGAACTGTGGAGATGTGGAACAGGGGGACCTGTTTGGTGGGCATGGTGGGAGTGCATTGACATTTGGACTGGATGATCTTAGAGATCTTTTCTAACCTTAACGATTCTGTGATTCTATGAAAATACTGTTTTCCCGTTATAACAACTCCAGTGGCACCAAGGAAATAATGAGAGAGACTGCTGGGAGATCCATATATTTTCCTGCTTAATTTTTATGGGGTAGCACATTGGCCTGAGAAACAGTTCTGAATATTGTGCATAATTGTGCAACATATCCCTTTTTCTGGCTTGTGCTTTTATCATTAACACGTCCGATTAGCAAAAGCTCAGAGTCTGAGATGTTCCTTTGATTTAAGGGGTTATAAATTTTGGATGCAATGTCATAGAGTGAATTTTACAACACAGCTGAGCTGTGGGCTAATTAAAAGACTACCCTAGTACTCTTCTCACCCAATACATCTCAGATTTGTGACAGCCTTCAAGAAAACTTATGAATTATGCCACGTGCACCATATGCAATCTATTGATCTCTCTGAGTGTACATATGCTCAGTGTGTGTGTGTGTGTGTGTGCTAAAGCCCATCTTTGTGGTGGTTTCTTCACTATTGTGTATGTAGATGAAGGTTTCTTATATCAGTGATTTTATAGCAGGGCAGATCACAGCTGTATGGCTTCAGTTCCAGAGTTACTACTGCTCTTTGACTTCACATGTTTTGGATGCCAGAATTGGACATCATGCCTCAGAGGAAGAGAGCTCACCTACTAGCCTTGCCCCAAGGAACAGAGGTGGGGTTCATCTCTCTTTGTTGTTACTTAGGTTCTGGTCCAGGTACATGACACACATCTTTTCCTAAGGAAATGCCTGCAAAGGAGAAGCTTCTTTAAGCCATTAGCGGAGAGAAAACATAAAGAGGAAAAGAACAACATATGTTTGAGAAACAAGATCTGGGTGACCAGGAGAATGTGGGAAGTGATACCAAGCTTTGGCTAGTGAAACCCAGGGGTGAAAATTCGTGTTTACAAGGACCAGTCTTCCATCTTTATCAGTCATTCTTGTCCTGACGGCAGTGGATTTGGCAATAGATCAACGGGGAAACAGAGGGACAGTTTCCTCCCTACCTACATGTGCAGAATAATGATTCACATCAAGATAGATGCGTGAGGTTTAGATGAAAGGGAGTTTCTGGCTGAGAGTGTTCATGTAAAAAGTATTATTCAGTATGGGGCTTTTGTGAGCTCCCAGTGTAATAAAGGAGAATTGTGTAAGCCTCAGCAGAAATGTATCACTAGGTCTTTGTTTTGATGAAAAAAGCTGGAAACTTACACTTAGCTTTCCAACTTATTGTAATTATCTGGTGGTATTGAATATAGTGTTAAGGTTATCTGATGGGTAAGGTATGAGCAAGGATCAGGTTTAGTCCATAAATTAAAGCTGCAGAGTGTCAGCTCTCATTTACATGCATACAGTTTAAAAATTGTCCTGATGCAACTGCAGAGATCCCTGGGACTGACACAGATAGGCAGCATATGGAGCCTGTGCAGCAGGAGCGGAGACACCCGGCACTTGGCACTGCTGCTCTGCATTATGCAAATATCTGGGTTATGCAAGAAGGAAACAAGGGCAGAATAAATGGAGGGGCTCTGGTCTCTCTTTAGGCACACACAGAGGCCTTGGTGGCATTAATGAAATTTTCAGATGTGTGGGAAGGAGGGCAGGCTGCTCAGCTCCGATTTCAGACCTACAAGTGTGCAAAACCTTTTGCTGCAGGAGCGGTGGTTACTGCTGTGAGCGTGTGAGGCTTTGCACAGCAGGGGCAGCCTGCAGCCTGCACAGTAAGACACACTGTTCCATGTTCTCCCATAACACAATGCAAGCCCACGTACAAGAACCAACATTTTCAGTAAGCAGGGCTCTCATTAGTGTACCCTGTAAAGCTTTATTCTCTCTGGAGACAAGCTTCCCCTTCTGCTGCTGAAGTTTTGGGCAGGGAAGAGGCAGGAGGAAAAGTGGAAGATGATAGCCCTCATGGTTATGTCGTGTATCCCATAAGGTACTGCTGGACTGCATAAACCAAGTGCACAGAGTACTCACCCTCATCCCCTCCTCACTGGTAGAGCTGATCTACTCCTCCCCTAAATGCTTTTCTCAAGGGTTTTCCGAAGGATTACAAGAGGAATCTGCTGAGAAAGCCTCAGTAAAGGCATTCACTTTAGTGGAGCAGCAACAGAGAAGATCTGAAATCCCACCCCACTCCACTGCTGTGGTTTGACTTTCACCATGACTGTTGTGAAGGTGCCTGCCCATTTGCAGGCATTTGCTGTGGGCTTATTTCAGTATATCTTGGCATTCCAGAGGACTCTACCTGATAAAACTTGTAAATAGCTAATTACATCTAGTTCTAGCTTCTGCAGAGCCCAATATGTCAACATATGGCTCAACAGCGTAACACACTTTCTCCAGGCTAATAGCATGGTCACTGCTGCAAAAGAAACAGCAGAAGACAAAGTCTCTGGTTAATGCTCTAAGCTCCAGGGATCCCATACTCGAAGATGAACTCATGCCAAAAGGAATTAAAAAAACCCACATCATTATTCATTCCAAAAATGGCAACGCCAGATTTTCTTATCACCTCTGCTATCTTGGGAAAGCAGTGCTTTCAGAAATGAATTCTTTTTGTTGAGTCCTTGAAATTCAGCGCCAGTCGTTTTGGATTTGAAATCTCTTTATAAAGGTTTAGGGATGGAAATTTCAACCCGCAGACCCCAGAGGAGGTGCAGAAGGAGTATTTTATTGTATTCCTTCAGAAAGCAGCCATACTCTCCTGTCCATCAAAATCAGGGAATGCTGTTGTCTAGTATTTAAATTCAGTACACTAAGCAAAAGCTGTAAACAGTATTTGCAAGACTTCCAGCATCTTTCCATTGCAAATTCTTTATAGCACAAATCTTTTCTCTCAGAATTTACATTTCATACCTATTTTCCTGAGTCTTCAAAGTCAGATGACCAAATCCTTTAGCAATACTACAATGAAAGCTACTGACTCAGGAATAGCCAGCGTGGGGGATCTGGCTTAACTTCTTGGCTTGATGTAACATTTCATAGATCTTTTTTAGGTATTTCCCATTGTCATGGCAACTCTGATCAAAAACCCTCCCATGAATAGCCCTGTCGATTGCAATCTGAGCTCCTGGCTGACTACAGCCCGCAGTTCTGCTCCAGTGTGATTTCACAAGCTCCTCTTGCCTGACCTTTCATCTCCTCTCTTTCCCCAGCTCCCTTATTGCTCAAGCTAGAAATATCTCTTTTGTTTTGCAAGAAAGCTTTAAAAATCTTTATAAGTGATAACTAACAGCCAGATCTTGCAGCTGACTTCAAGAGAGAGCTGCCCTCAGAGAGACTACAGGCTGTAATAAGCTCTTCTCCTGCACAACAGAGCGCCATAAATCCTTATGACCACTGACTCTCACAGATCCTTGATCCTTGTGCCTCCCTAAAACCACCCTGAAAGCGGAGGAGTGGGCTGAGCTTTGCGGAAGAGTGGGCTCAGGAAAAGGGGACCCAATAGTGACAAAAAATCCCAAGTCCTGATGTCCCTGCAGTGCCAGAGCTGGTGGTACCCATGGCAGCTAAGAGGGATCCTAAGTGTCACATTTTGGCTTTCTTTGTGCCCGGTGGCTGCGGTGGGGCAGAAGGGACACGTGCAGGGGGCAGTTCCCTTCTCCCACCAGCCTCATCCCGGCCATACCCAGGTGTCTTGTCTTGCTTCTGAAGGGAGGGCAGGGGTGAGTGTTCTGAACACCCTTTCCTTCTGAGCATTTGCTTGCTCAGCTCTGGGGCAGCAGGGTGCAGAATCCATACTCGTCAACGCTGCTAGACCTGGCTTTTTCTATCTGGTTTTTCTAAGCTATTGGAACAGGCACACGGGAAATTGCAGCACTATGGAAATCAATAAGAGCTTTGCCCTTGGCCTTCTACAGGGCCAGGATTTCACTGGCCGTCTCAAAGGTATCGTGCTTACCAGCAGCTGAAATAGCTTAGTGAAAATAGTATACATTTTGCATATACATCTCCAGTCAGTATTGTTATCGCCAGGCAAGGAAAATAAGGCAGGGAGAGGTGAAAACTCGTGCCCAAGGCCAGCCCAACACGACCCGGGGAACAGCAGAGAGGTCTCTGGAGTTTCCCCTCCCACACAGAAACCAATGCTACCATTCATTATTTTAAGCACTTGTGAAAAGAGGTAGGAAGGAAGGAGGAATAGCAATTGCAGGGATAACATTCATCCTTTTATATATACATCCTTATTATAAAAGTGCTATATATGTACACATCGTGGTGTCTTGTCTTGTATCTTCAACCCTGCTTTAAGTAAAAAACTCACAGACTTGTTGGTTTTCATCAGGCAAAATTATTATTCGGCTTCAGAAAGAACATCTTGCCAAGTGTTGCAGTTCAAAAATAAGGAAAACAGCTCTGCCAAAATGCAGCAAATGTGATTACACAAAGCCAAGAAGACCATAATTAGATCATTACCATGGAAACAACCTAATTACATGTGTAATGCAGCAAGGTCTGAGTTGCGTATCCGAATGTGTTTTGCTATTGTCTAGCAGGGCCGTAGCACTGTCGTTGCCTCGTGTTTTTAAGCCACCTTGATCACTTTGGTTGGGTTTTCTTGGAACGAGTCCCCCTCCCCATTTCAGAAAGAATTAAGCTGTGCATGAAATGACTCCGCAGGGCTGCCTGAGGCTTGGCACCACACGCAGGAAAGGGATCCTGCCTCGAGAAATGCTTTTATTGCACTGTGACATAGAGTTCCCCAAATAACTGCCTGCAGTCCCTCTGCCACGTCCAGGAATCACCATTTTGTCCAAGTGCAAGCCTGGAAAAGAAAGGTGGATTTGCCAGGGACTTGATGAAGGTTGCCACCCTCCTCTGCCTCATGTTGACTTCTCTGTAGCAGCAGTAATTCACCACCAGCACAGTGCTAAATGGGAATGGCCAGGTGGATACACCCAGGGTCCCCATGTGGGGATGTGCATGAATAGAGCTGGGTTACGCTGCTGGAAACAAAAGCAATTCCAAAGGACAGAGACACAATTCTCATTTTCAAGCAGGGAAAATAAGGCATGGTGAAAAGAAATGTTAATCAGGTTGGAGGACGCAGGCAGAGTTGTCAATAAACTACACATAGTCCAAAATAATTTCAGGGAATTAAAATGCCAGGATGGTACGTACACGGCTGCACACCTTGCAGCATGGAATTAGGCACACAGGGAGAGACAGGGGAGTCATTGATGAACTTCTGCTGTTATCGCCACAGGCCCGCAGCCCACTGCTGCTGAGTCATGAGATTGTAGTAAATATGACCCACAGGGTATGTACATGAAATCATGGTAAACACTGTCGTCCCTTTTGATGCGCTCCGGGTTTCTGTGCCCGTTCTGTGTTCAGATGGGCAATACCTCACCCAGCAGGAAGGGCAGGGGACGGCTCATTAGCTAAGGGGTACAGTAATAAGGCAAAAGCTGACGGGACTGTCTGGCAAGCGTACTGCTCCTGCTAATTAATGAGGAGAGATGGTTGCTGGGCCAACTGCAGATGTTGCTGCAAATTATGCTGTTGCGATCCCTGCCAGAGAGCTCTCTCTGCAGCTAGCACATCTCCAGGTGTTCTTGCCACAACAATAGTCCCCGCTGTTCGTTTTGTCTCCTTCCAGGGAAAATAAAACGCTTCCTTTTGGTGGGCAGAAGTGCTGATACAGAAGAGTTTTTCAAGCCCAGACTCCACTCCTTTTATTTCTCCTCCTCATGTATCGGTCCCATTTTCCTTCTCTGATTTTTCCTCGAACTCTCATTTTCCATTCAAATTGCTTTCCAAACCACAGAATAAGGCTAAAGAGAAGCACCTCAAGCGATGCTGATTTCCTGCTTGGTTTCTGAGCCCTGAACATGCAGAAGACATCTCAAGAAAACTGCCAAGCTCTCTTCCCACCCCAAATCGCTCTGTCCTGCAATGGGGCACTCTCCCTGACACCGCAGGCAGTGGCTCAGACCCACATGGCACTGATGATTCTCTCCAGTTCCACGCAGATTATTTTTCTCTCACGCATCTACTGTGCAAATTCATGCAAGCGCACTGGGTAAATCCAGATTTTCAACTTTTGTGCAAAGTCAGCAGAAGAAAAGGAAGAAAAATCCCAACCCCCTGCTCTCCAGTTTAGCTCTGTATGCAAAACCTGTCTGCGCAGTGCTGCCGAGCGCCGCTGCCCTACTTCCATCCTTCACATAGCTCAACTAAAAATACACCCGGATTTCAAGCAAGGCCCTGCTGTGACCCGTCTGAGCATGCAGGCGTTGCTGCAGCCTGCCCAAGAGTGGCCGTGCCCGTGCTCTGCTGGGCTCCTGGGGCAATGTTTATCTGCCCTTGGTTCTAACAGGGTGAGAAAATGCCCACGGTCTTCTGAAAATCAATAGCCCTCCCCATCGGTTCAGCTGAAATATCCTGGTGTGGGTTTGCAAGAACAGCATTGGAGAAAGATGTGAGAAAACTTAAGAACTGTGTGCTACTATGACTACTATTAATGCTATTTCCAATAACGTTAATGCTGGATACAGAGGGCAGCTTTAGGCAGCAGCAGCTGGGGTTTTCATACAGCTATGGAAATAGGTGACTGCCTCCACAAAGGCAAGAAATCTGGAGCCCCTGCAGGCCCTATGCCACCAGGGTTGTTTCCAGACCCCAGTGCTGCTCCTCTGGGACTGAGCTGTGCCAGGTGCTGTGTAAAACATGAGCAAAAGCCATTCCCCACCTTCAAGAGCTTCCAAATTAAGGGTTTTTCAATTTGACCGCAAAGAGGACTCCATATTTCCAAAATTGCTCCCCGTGGCTCCCATGGGCCGGGTGTGAGATGACATGAAAAATGGAGAAGTCCATTTAAGACCGTGGCTGAAACTTGTAGTGCTAGACTTTGCATGCATTTTTATGTGCTTAAATAGAAAAGCAACTACCACGCATATTTTGCTTAATTTGTGTGGTCCCGAGAAAGCATGATAAATAAAGGCTAGCAGAACCCAATTTTAAACGCAGGAGAAGCTAATAGAGATGATTTGTGTTGAAGATAGGGTCTATAAATTCTTCCACCCTGGAAAAAGTGACGAAACGTTACCAGCTGGCTTCTCACGTTACCCTGTGCTGCATTCTTCACAACCACACGTCCTGCTACAAGGCTTCAGCCTGACACTCACTTCAGCTTGCTTCTCCTTAACTTGCCTTTGCATAAGAAGGGAAATATCTGATGAGACGTATGGATTATTTGTAAATAAGGATGTACATATGCAGGACTAATTTATGTGATGAATGGCCATTCCTGCTGCAAGTCGGTTCTTTGCACCTGCAGGTGCACCGGCAGCACAGGCTCTTTGCATGGAGCCGTTCCCTGCTCAGGACCAGCATTTGCAGTGGCTGGGAGCTGACCCCACATGTCTCAGGTGTGGGTGGGCTGCTGGGTCCACAACTGTGTGGCTGCTCTCTGCCTGGTGCCACCACCTCCTTCCTCCAGCAGGCTGTTTGCAAGGGACAGACAGATATTATTCCCAAAGCTTTATGACAATTCCTTGTTTAAGAGGGGAATGGGGCTCTGAAGAAAAGCATAATATATGTGGCTGTGTTTCCCAGGGCACCCCCTGTTGCAGAAGCCCCTGTGTTGCCGTTCCCTGGCAGCCTCAGTGATGAATAAAGTGCTAGCAAGAACCATAAAGGTATATGCATTTAATTAAGGCTTCAGAGAGCTATTGCATTTTTTTCCTACTAAATATTAATTTCCTTTTTAAAACAGTACTTTTGAGATATTTTGACAGCAAAACTGGTCCTTTAATGCCATCTAATTAATTAAAAATTTCATACAAATGCGTATTAACAGCCTGCTGTGATTGCTGAGGACATTTCAGTGCTATTTCAGCACACTGAACCAAAACAGATTGCACGAACCACGCCAGACCATACAGCCCCTTAAAGGGCTCACCCAGCGGTGAGGTCTGGCTCTCTGAGCTCAGCATCCTGACAGTGCTCCAGACAGGATTTCACCCCAGGAATTGGGACATGGTAAGGAAATGGCTGTGTCTGTCCCCTAATACAGGATGGGAAGGAGCAGGAGCGGGCTTTGTGAGGCCACTGGTGACAAATGCAATCTTATCCGTCGCAGTTGGCAATTGCTGACATCCTTATTAGCGTCACCGTGTTTATCTGCTGAGCTGTCCTTTCTCACCTGTCTTGTTGATTCTTGTGATGTGTTGTTTTATTGGAGATGTTAACGGGAGCTGTGTGACACCCAGCGTCAGTGCAAGGACAGAGCTGGTGTCTGGGGACATGGCCAGAACTCATGCCAGGGTCTCCATCACTAGGTTCGTGTTGCACGTGGGGTGTTCCCATCTTCTGATGGCCCCAGGGGTGTGTTGAACACTGAGGGAAAGGCAGGGGGAAGGAGGGAGAAGTGGGGTTTTAGCCACAGGAGATGGATGCATCAGTGGGATATGCTTTCCTTTACGAATTACCTCAGTTGTTTCCATTTCCAGGACGAGTTCCCAGCACTTACGCATTACCCTTCGCCTTGTCTAATGTGGTTCACATTGATTTTTCCCCTTGCTCTCTGCTGACTGTACAGTCTGGAAAACCAGAGAGCTTAAAGTCAAGGTCAAGTTTTTATTCCCTCAGTAAACAAGCTGGGGAGAAGGAGTGAGGGAGCGAGCACTTAGAGCAAATATACATTCAGAAAGCTGTGAAACAAATACATTCCTTTAAAAAAACCCTCAGAGGAAGAAAGCATACAAAAGATGTATCCTTTCAGTTTGCAAATTCTGCATTAAATAAAATCCCTACTCTTGAGGATTAAATGTTAAGAGGAGACCGGTTTGTGTGTGACCAAAACAAAGCCATCCTGCAATGTTTAATGTCAAACACAACATTAAATGCTGCGTAGCCAGGGAACAGAGAAGCATTGAAAATTGTATTCATTTTTCTGGCCAAGGAGCTTAAATTTTGTCCAGGCACCAAATGCTTTTATTTCTCATTGTCATCTAGAGTCACAGAATCATTAAGGTTGGGATAGACCTCTAAGATCACCAAGTCCAACCATCAACCCATCCCCACCGTGCTCAATGACCGCGTCCCTCAGTGCCACATCTCCACAGTTCTTGAACACCCCCAGGGGCGGTGACACCACCACCTCCTTGGGCAGTCTGTTCCAATGCCTGACCACTTTTTCTGAGAATAATTTTTTCCTAATATCCAACCTATCAAAATATCCAACCGATATCGAAGCATTGATCCCACTACATGATATTCTCATTGTTATTTTTACCAACTGATGACTCCGTATATTGTGTTTGGCCATTTGTAATTAGAAGCAAAATTAAGGAGAAAAAGCCTGGCTGCTTATCTATAATTCATGGATTCTCTTGAGTCTGTGCACTTGGCTGGAAACATGGTAAGAAATTAGTTTGGCTAAAAATTTTGGATGCTTCTAGCTTCACGCTGAACTGGAAGACAAGGAGCTCAAGTGTTTTGGGGCTTCTGCTTTGGGATTCTTCCAGACAGGGAAATGGGTCAGCATGCAAACAATGCTGGAGTAAGGTGGAGATGCAGAAGCTGGTTCCTTGAACCAGACCGGGCATCCCTGGGCACTGACAAGGGCAGCCCCGTGGGTGCTGGTAGCCACGGCCTTCTGAGCATTGGCCTTGTCTCTCCTTGGCAAAGCTCCTTTCAAAGCCCAAAGTCTGATGATTTGTGCTCTTTCCGTTATTTTTCATCAGATTTGCTAATATGTCTGCAGTAATAACTGCGACCTGATGTCCTCGCTCTTTGAGAGCAGTTTGGAAGCAGAACGCTCCAGTTGGAGGCAGCACCGCAGTTTGGGGACAAAACAAATTATCTGAGGCAATTTGGTTCACCTGTTTTTAACACTAATATAATTAAATGAGACAAAGCCTACGGGGAGAGGTAATGCCTTTTATTATAACAAACTGATATTTGTTGAGAAAAAGCAGGTGCGTTTTCAGGCACACAACCTTTTTTTCAGGTTTATTTGCCAAAAAGCCTATCAGTGCATCATTTGGTCCAACCAATGGTATTGCTTCTCTGCATAAATCTTGCCTCAGCCATATCCTTCGACCGTAACAGCTACAATAACACTGCTAATATAATTAAAAGCAGTTGAGGATGACTGAATGGCATTTCGTAGCAGACATGGCCAAGAATAGCAGGGCGGGGCTGTGCTGCAGACACACAGATAGTTGTGGTTTTTCCCTTATCTTCACTCTGTAATTCTGAATTGACCTATGCCGATATTAATGGAAGTCGTGGGGTTGCCATTGGCTCAGCTCTAAAACAGACTTTGGGTTTTGCATACATATTCAAAACACTCTTCCCACCTTGTGAAATGTATCTGTAATGCAGAGGATAAAAGTAGGTCATCCATTTTCTCCAGCATCCTGCTATCTCGGTAACATTAACCGAAGGGAACAGTGTGTGCAGATTTTAGCCAGCATCACCGTCACTGTATTCCATCAAATTATGACCTTTTAGTTCCACTGTTGGAGTGATTCCCAGGGAAAAAAAACCAACAAGAACAACAATAAAAAACAAAACCCAAAAAGCAATAATCTAAATGATGCACAGATAAGAGAGAAAAAAATAAAAGAGAGAGAAAGAACAAAATAAAACCTCCCAAGGTGGAAAATGTATTGACAATAAGCCAGCCTAGCTTTCCCTGATGGAGAATGCAGTGTTGTTTATTTTCATATGATATTTTTAAAGCTAATTTTCCCAAGGCACCTCACAACCAACTTCACATGCAGATACAAATAGAAACAATTTGTACACTGCAATAATTCTTACAAGTAGCAAATCAAGACTTGTAAGAAGGGAGTCAAGACAGGAAAGATAAGAAGTAGAAAATGACTAAACGAGGTAATTCGGGAAATTTAGATATTAGAATTTGTTCTCTGGGTGAGAGCAAAACATGCCATCAAAGAGAAGAAGATTAAGGAGTTTTTACATATAGGATTAGGCAGAGTGTGCAAAAAAATATCTTCCAGTGTTGGAAGCGGTTGCTGCAGGTGTTGCATGCAGAGCTTTAGTTTCTTCTTCTGCCTTTTTTTAATTGGGTTTCCAAGCCTGCACTGCTCAGTCCCCAGACAGAACTGCAAGCTCCCTCAGTGTGGGAGATAGCATGCTGCTGACACGCTCAGAACCGCTCCAAAACTCTCTAAATAAGCACTGCCAATATTTGTTTCTAAACATCAGAGAAGCGGGGAAATAGAGTAGCACTTCGGTTGCATTTGGAAACGTTTGTGCAGCTCCAGCACTTGTGTGCAGCACCCTTCTGGGACGGAGCCACAGAGGTACAGCCACTGCCAGAAGTGCAGGCAGAGCACTTGGAGGGGGAATTCCAAAACGCGATGCAGTTTTGAAGGAAAGCCACTTAAAAGATAAGACAGAAGGGCTGTGTTTCAGACTGCACACTGCCCCATGGCCGTAACTCTCCCAGGAGCCTCACATGTCTGTTTAAAACTTCGCAGTATCTTTGAGTTAGCCACGCTGTAATCATTACCTACTAAAAGACACCGCGTGCCCTGGAAGTGATGTTATATGACTGGCTGTGTGCACGTGGGTGGGGGTTTAAGGTTACCTGTGTGCACACTGAGATGCTGCAAACCAGAGGCAATTCCACTCCCTTTTAGAGCATTTAATGTTGAGGCAGATTTGCCCAGCCCCGAAATCCTTAAAACACAATCTAAAGAGTTTAGAAATCACCATCATTATGAATGCAGCCACCACAAACACATCAGCACTGGGAGATCTGATGGCAGACCTGTGTTGTCTGTTCGTAAAGCCCCAACTGTGTTAAATAACAAACAATAAAAACTGGTGGGTTGTTTTTTTGGGGTTTTTTGTTTGTTTTTTTTTCCCAGGTTTGTGTCCTCTCCCAGCACTGCAGAGAAATTTGGTCCTGCTTGTTTGCTAACACAGCACAGCAGTGAGGGGTCACTCCTGGATGCTGCTCATTGCTTACTGCCCTGACTGCAGCAGAAAACTTACACTCACCCTTTTCCCAGGGTACGTAATCCAATGGAGTATTATTATAGTATATATTTTTTTCTTTTTTAATCTATGATGGAAATATTTGTGTTTCACATGAAAGAGGCCAGGATTTAATAATGCAGACAGGGCCTCATTATGGGAATGAAATCTCTGCCTATATTTGGCCTCACAGATTAAATTTTTGTTAACCTTAAGCTGGAAGGAAAGCTGAGCGCATTGATCAGCAGTGACTGGCAGGGCTGGCTGCACCAGAGGCTGTAGTACAATTGCCCTGGGCTGAGACTAATAATAGAGCTGAAAATGGCTTTTGAATTGGGCTGTCCTGGAGAAGGACTTTGTAGAGCAGCCGTGCGTGCCCTGGGTCTCTGCAGAGGTGGCACTACTCCAGCTGCCCGAGGTGGTTAGGGGAGGGGGCTGGGATGAAAAGGGCATGGGCTGAAATAGCTGCTAAAGGCACGAGTGAATGAAACAGAAGGCACTGCTAACCACAGCTCTGGGCAGAACGCTGAGATAAGCGTTGATTTCGGGCTCACTGGTCTAACTGCAGAGCCTAGGAATAGGCGGCTGAGGGTTCCTGTGTCACACAGGGCATGAGAACAACCCCTAGGAAAATGATGGCTCTTAGAAGCTTCTCACAATCCGGAATCTTACAGCAAACTCCCAAAGGGATGCAGAGATCAAGGAAAAAAAAATGCTGGGTGTTCTTCTGTGTTGGGGGGGCTGTAGGAACGACAACGCGGCAGTGGCTGGTGTCCAGCTAGACCTTGGGCAGAAGGACTTTTAATCAAACTGGATGAGGAAGCCAAGATCCAAAAAGCATTCTGATTGAAGATCAGGAGTGTCAATAGCTACTGATGAAGAATGGGCTGAAATCTTGCCCCTGCTCTGTTCAACATGACGTTTTTCCATGGGTGCTCAGGTAGCAGGGATGTGAGCAGTGCAGACGGCTCTCAGCCCTTTGTCACACACCTGTGAACTATCCTTGGGTTTGTTAAACACCAAAACCCATCTGTTCAGACATTTCCTATGCGTGAGGATAGCCTCAAGGATCCAGGTGTCTTCTCTGGGAGCTGCACCCTTAGGAGAGCACCCAGCACGAGTGCCTTTGGCTCTCATGGTCCTCAGGGCACTGAGCACAGGGAGATGTCTGATGGCTACAGGGGGTCCTTGCTCTGAGATGAGTGCTGCTGGTGGGACGCTAAGCCAAAATACCGGCAAATCAATGGAGAGCAGAAGGGGCAGACAGCAAGCTGTCCACAAGCAGATCCAGCCCCATGGTGCTATTTTAAGAGCTGAAACTCACAGGTGGGAAGGGAAGCAGAAAGCAGATTAAGTTGCCATTGGGAAGCAGTGTGGCCGCACGGCTGAGCCTTATCGTGCGTTTCAGGTAGTGAGCAATAGGACACGACAAATTCTGCTTTGTTCTGCTGCTCCCTTGCCGCGCGATCAGGAGATAAGCGCCAGCGAGGGCTCATTTTGCTGGCAGAGCACAGAGCTGTTCATTAACTTGTGCTGTTAAATAACAGCCTGATAAGGGCAGAGCCTGGCGGGGACAAGCCCAGGTGCAGTCAGGCGTGGGGGGGCGGCTGTGGGGCACGTCTGTGTCCTGCTCCAAGGCCACCAGGTCAGCCGTGCCTGCACGTCCCCATGTCCCACTGCTGTGCAGGACGGGGAGAGGTCCGTCCCGGCAGCCCCCACCTGCACAAAGATGAGGTTGTTGAGTAACAGAGGGGATGCGTCACCAGGTGGAAGTGACGCTTCTCTTTAGCAGCAGGAGATGCTACATGAATGCTAACAGGGAAGGAGAGAGATGGATATGGATTGTTCAGTTTGGTTGTCAAATCCAAAAGAACAACCGACTGAAATAACGGGGAGAATGAGTAAAACCAAGCGTTTTCCTTAACAGGAAAAGAAGTGCTCTTTGTTCTGTTATATAATGCTGGTTTTAAAAAAAACCTTTTCTAAAATATAGGTCAGTTTTTAAACAACAAAGCTTGTTTCAAAACAAAAAGTCAAAATATTTTGTTTTGATGCTGTTGAAACAAAATGTCTCCGCTCCTCCAAACCATTTCTTTTGACATGTTCAAATGAAACATTTGTACACTTTCTAATTTTTTTCACAAATACTGTTGGTTCCTGCATTTTTCATTGAGCTCATCCATTTGAAAAATGTCACTCAGCTCTAAAAATTACCATACATATAGAGCTACCTCTGTTACCACATTATGTCTCGTGTAAGCGTGCCAAATACGGATTCCTCGCAAGGGAGCTGGTTAGGCTTCAAGGCTGACCGATAGAGCCTGGCAAGGTGTGCTGCCAATTAAAAGGGTCGAAGCGTTGATAAACTTCCCTTTGACCCACAGCGAATGGGTCAATGCCAGCAAGGCTGCCAGGTGCTGCTGCACTCGCTGTGCTGTGTGTACCCCCAGTGCTCCAGCACAGCACCGCTGTGTTCTTTGGAGCCACTGTCAGCACGCACCGGAGTTTCATGAGTTCACACTGATTTAAACATAAATCCCCTCTTTGTCGTTCATTCGGGGCTGTAAAGTCCACAGAGCCCCAAATATACCCGGTTAGTCAGCAGGTTTGTGAATACTTTGAGATGCTGGAGGTCAGAAGGCAGTTTGTTGGCATTTTCTTGATGATGTTATGGAAGTCATTATTCAAAAAAGGTCTCAAAAATACGAGTTTAGCAAAGCTTGGAACCATTGGAAAATGTACCAAATGAAACTCACGTGAGGGCAGTTACTGTATAACGGGCAGATACTTTTAACTACCCTTTATGTCTTGGAGCCTACTCACATCCAGGAGCAATATTATAGGTGAGAGGTTAGAATCAGAATAACTGCCTAAAAACAGGATGCTGAATTTTAGTTTTCCTATTCAGGTCTATTGACTGCACGTGTGAACTTACGGTCCTTTAAAGAAACAAATCACACATGGCAGCAGTCTGCAGGGGACTCTGGTGCCCAGGAGCTGATAAGCTTGGCATCTGCAGTGAGTTTTTGGGGATCCTTTTCCTGAGGGCTTTGTCTTAGCAGCTGGGGATCCGGCAGATCCCTGGGCACGCTGTGCTGTGTGTCGATGGCAGTGGATAACCAAAGGATCCTCCAACATTCCTGTTCCTCCAGCACACACACATACATTTATACACTTCTTCCCCACTCGCTGTGCTCCACTGCAGTGATTTATGTGTTGTCTGTCATCTGGAGCACCAGGGACACAAGAGAATGAAGAGCAATAAACAAATAACAATCAGCAGACATAAAACAGGAACGAGTCCACAACTGTGCCCCTGAAAGGGCCTTGAGGGCTCTCAGGGCTCTGGGGGAAGTGGGAGCTCTGCAAAGCAGTTACATCCTGCAGAGGATTGGCCCCATGCTACGAGCTTTGGGGATGCAGGGCGGCAGGACAGGTTGCATTTCTGCGGGGATGCCAAAGCAGCACAAATGTGACAGGAGCTTGAGTTGTGCTATGGTACACCCCCAAACCCAGAGCCTGCGGGGCTGGCATGAAGGAGCCTGGTGTGGCTCTGACAGAAGTGGGCCCCTTTCAGAGGTTAGTGCCTGGTAAATTATTCCCTCCATTTGTTATTCGTGATGAATAATGAATTATTCTCATAACATTTACTGTGCTGTTCATTTATTATACAGGACAGGGGTATGTTTAGAAGCTAATTATTGCTAGGAAGGCTCTACCCTTGCAAAATACATGACTTCTGCATATTTGTTTATCAGTGCTTTCAGGGGGGCTGTTTGCTGCTTTAGCCGCACAGGGCGATGCTGGAGATGCAGCACAACCGGGGGCTGGCAGCCCCCAGCCCACCAAGGACACGCTTTCTTACCTTAGAAGCATTATATTAGGAGACTTGTGGTGAGTAATGGCCTTAAGAGTGGTCTACCAGCAGCTGTAAATAATCAGAGAGAGTTATAAAAACTCGCTGTGCCGTGCTGCTGCTTACCAACAAATTTATCCAGGCAATTACTTTGAAAAATGTTTCTGAGGAGGCTTGAGTGCAGAGGACACAGCGGGGGCTCCCAGGGCCCTGCTACGAGGGGCTGCACCGTGAGAGCTGCTGTGTGCACCGCTCTCATTTTGCTCCCTCCACGGAGGGGAGCTCTGCGGGGCCTCGTGGGTTTCTCATGAGGTGCAGAGCCATGGGGCAGCCCCACAGCTGACCTTGTGGGACTAACGGGCACCTAGAGTGGGGGCTGAGCTCATTCTGTGCTTTCTAATACCTCTCGTATTTACATGATGAGCCCAATATCAGTGTCCTCCCGTGGCCTGCTGACCTCTGGGTAGCCCCTAGCACAGCTGAGCCAGTGAGAAGCTCACAGACCCGTAGGGAGGGATAGTTCAGCTCCAGCTCCCTGAATAATTGATTATCACTTGCTTTGATATAAACCCGATCTTCAGCGATACCCTTTTGGCTGTGCCCTGCCGTGCCTTTGTGTTCCATTTTGATTCCCCAGCAGAAGTATCTCTCCACCTCCTGCCTTTGTAACCCGATAAGAGCACTATGAGCTGCCAGTAAATGATCTTTTATTTTATTCTCCATCCTTGTAGGGGTAAATTATTGTGTCAGACGACGCAGGTGACTAACCTCATAAAACGCAGTAAATGATTAATAAAATCTCAGATAACAATAGCTCATTGGGCAGATCATAACTCGCCCCTCTAAGCAGCTGCATGCCTTTGGAGGGCATGGGGAGAGGTTTTCAGCTGGGAGTCACTGGCAAAACACCAGCCCAGTGCCAGGCCAGGGCTGTGCTGAGAGGCACACAGGGCTCGGTGCAGGAGCACGGTCACTGCCCTGAGCAGCTTCAGCCCATGTTAGGGGGGCCATGGCACTGCTGGGAGCTGGGATCCCACCCAGGCAGTGCTGGGAGGTATCAGACTGTGTGCCAGCCTATACAATGCGTGGTGATGAAGGGGGCTTTGCTAAGGTTGTAGCAAGGTGTAGGTCAGCCTCTTCTGCTGAGTAACTAATAACAGGACAAGAAGGAATGGCCTTACATTGCGCCAGGGAAGGCACAGGTTGGATATTAGGAACAATTTCTTCTCTGAAAGAATGGCCAGGTGCTGGCACAGGCTGCCCAGGGAGGTGGTTGAGTCACTGCCCATGGAGACGTTCAGTAAAAGAGTAGATGGAGCACTCAGGGACGTGGCTTAGTGGGCATGGTGGGGATAGGTTGGCAGTTGGACTTGGTCTTCGTTGTCTTTTCTGACCTTAGTGATTCTATAATTCTATGATTTTATAACGAGTAGAGCCTCGGAGTGTCTGCTCCTGCAAATACTCCATTTCTTTTTTTTAATACCACCCTCCATAAGGCATGGCAGACAGACACGCAAAGACGCTCTTTGTGCACGCTGGATTCTGTAGGAGCTGCAGAACCCGGTGCCCCGTGCACGATCCTCAGCAGTGTCCCTGATGGTTTGGCACTGACCTGCACAGGCGTGGTGCTCCCACAGCACACAAAGATGCCTTTCATACAGCATCAGTTCCCTGATGGCGTCACCCAGGACTGGAGCCTCAGATACAGGGAAGTGAGCTGAGCTCTTCCATGCGTCTGCCTTTATTAATATTCCAGCATTGGCCAAGCCTTTGTAGAGCTGTAATGAGAACATCCTCTTACGCACTGTTTCCAGAATTTATGCACAAGCAATACATAAATATCAATTAATGAAGCAACTATGCAAAAATTAATTAAAACATGAGAGGATAGGAGCCTCCATTCAACTCCCTAAAAAGGAAAGATGTGTTCAGAAACCCCTCCCTCCTGCTCAGAAGAAAGCTCTCCATGCCAAGGGAAGGAAAACATTATTTTCTTTTAATTGCACAATATTTTTAAATTAATTTCCATAAACAGTGAATGGAGGAGAGAAAATCATGGATTTTGTAAAGAAATCAGAGCGCAGGGCTGCAGTGCAGGCTCTGTGCAGCCCCGTGGGCAGCTGCAGCCCAGCCCTGCTCCTCCACCACGTCTGTGACCCCACAGCAATGCTGGTGGCACTAAGCCTATGCATCTGCAACTGGAGCCATGCATATGTTAATTAGCCTAAATTAAATTTAAGAGCTACAGAAGAATACAGCTGGAGCTGAAACACACACATGCGTGGAGAGATTCCACTTTTCACTGGGTGTTACAGCCCCACTCTGCACATGGTTTTCCCACAGAAGATAGTGGGTGGAGGCCCCAGTGGTTGTCAGTGCTCGTTTTGCCTGCAGCACCACATGGAGATGCCGGTTCATGGACACTGCTTATCTTCTGCGTAATAGAACTATCAGCTCTAACACTCTGCACTTACAGCCTTTTATCTGAGGGGCCAAAAGGGCTGGGTGCTCATTAACAACACCCACTGTGACAGTGCCTCTATTTATGTACTGATTGGACATCCAGAATATCACTTACTAATTGCAATGGGTAAAATTCACAATATTTTGCTTGTGCCTGGGGTTTCCTGCCTAGAGCAGTTTACAAACAGTGCCGCCAAGTCTCCCTGTGATCTGGGCAGCTCAGTGCCTATATCAGTGTGCACATTTGCACACGTGGGTTCACCAGCGCGCCAGGCTCTGCTCCCACTCTCTCCCCAAGCAGGATCTGTTCCCACTCCTCTTTTACAACCTGCAGCAAATTGCCACTCATTCACAAATAAAACTAAAGGCAGTGCCACTGACACTTGTATGATGAGCCACTCCTGCTCCTGCACATTGCGCTGTTAGTACCAGGACGAGAGATAAGGGCTTCAAATTGCAGCAGGGGAGGTTCAGGTTGGATATTAGGAAAAATTCCTTCTCAGAAAGAATGTTGAGGCATTGGCACAGGCTGCCAAGGAGTGGTGGAGTCACCATCCCTGGTGGTGTTCGAGAACCAAGAGATGTGGCACTGAGGGACGTGGTTATGGGCATGGTGGGGATGGGTTGGTGCTTGGACTAGATGATCTTAAAGGTCTTTTCCAACTTCTATGATACTACGATTCTGCAATTCTATACATCCTGGCCACAAGCACTGATGTGTTCCCCTTGTGCTGAGCCCTCTGTCCGCACCAGCCAAGGCAGCAGCTTGTACCAACTCCCCACCCAACTAACCTGATTTACCGTGCTTTCCTACGCTCTGCTTATGAGGCTTTTTGCTCATAATGATTTCTCATGTGGGAGAATTTCTCAACATTTGCCCATCGTGTGGCACCAGGTGTTCTTGCAGTGCCAGAGCCTGGCCAGGGCACGGTGACCACTTTCCATGATGATGATGATGATGTGGAAGGGGCTGCCCCCCTCTGCTGGTCTCAAAAGAAGGAGAATAATGATATCATTTCTTCTCTTTTCTCTGCCTGGCTGAGGAACACAAGCACAGGTGTGAGAAGGGCTTGGGTCAAGCAGCAGGCTGGCAGATGGACTGGGCATCGGCACTGTGAGGAACTGATGCTTGTCCATGTCCTCTTGTCTCTTGGGGCTCCATCTCATTCAGGATATACAGCAACTGCTCCTTAACACATGTCGCTGCAGCATTTTCACCTACTGCCCTCAAAACCTGATTTTCCACCCCCTTAAAGCTCAACGTCAGAGACACTTTGTGCCGGGCACCAGGCTGTTAGCAAAGGCTGCATCCTGCAGCGGTGTCATATTATGAGATAATGCTGTGGCAGTTTCCAGTGGAGCCGACTCGGCCCCAGGGAAGGACAGGCAAAATGTCACGATGCATTTGTGGCTTTGCTGATTATTGTTTTGTCTTTTTTTTTTTTTTAATCAGGAAAATAATGCAAAATATTAAAACATCAGAAGCTTATTTTGATATGGGATTACACCCAGCTTTACCAGAAACGTGTGTGGTTTCCCACTTATCTGCCTCCAAGTGCAGAGGACACATCAGTGCCTCCAGACAGGCTGGGATGGAACCGTAACGTAATGCAATTGTGAAACACTGTGGACTGAGTGCACAGGCTGTTCTGGATCGAGGTTATGGCACTTTTGTCACAGTGATTGGAGTATTTCCATGGAGGGATTACTCTGCCCTGCACTGTCAATGGCCTTGGGTTCTTTGAAGAACACCACTGAAGGGTCAATGCATGTTTCATACCATTACTCTCTAGGATCAAGGTTTTGATCCACCACTTACTGTCACTACTGTTACCCTTTTTATTGCTGTCACTCATTTCCTTGTGCACTTGGGGAGCTATGGGGCCTTCAGTTCTGAAGAAAACTGGGACACAGCCCATTGTAAGGAAGGGACCTGGTATCAGACCACCACCCAGTAACTGCATAGTCCCGGAGAAGTCCTTGACATGGCCTGTTTGAAAGGGCTGGTGATGCTGACAGCAATACTTACCATAAGCAATTCCTGTTTGGAACACACAGCAGAAGTTTCTCTGTTTCAAGCAGATGAATAGCTTTTTCCTCTATTCTTAGTAATTACAAATAAGCAAAATGTAGCGTATGGGTACATGAGTACTTGTTTCATCAACAGGAAAATTTCCAGTCACTCAGAAATGTCTTTGACTTGACCATAGACAAAAACCAATGAAGGCCATTTTTCTGGCTTAGGAAATACCTGTATTCAGTGCTGCTATGCAGAAGCCAACTGTCCTGACCATAGGAAGCCTCCTTGAAACTGCTTATGTCATCAGCGGGCTAACAGGGAGCCAATGTGCTGTTCTGGTTTCAGCCATCCGGCTGCACCAGGTTGGTGGTAGGGCAGTGGTAGCAGCAGTGCCGTTGTAAACACACTTTTCCTGGTCATGCAGTGCATTTGTTTCCAATTAACTTATTCCTGGAATTTGGCATATAACATCTCATGTGCAAAGTCTGCGGAAAGTTTTATTAGAAGGGGAAAAGCTGTGAATGAGAGTCACCAGTCCTGGATTTGGTTCCTGGCTCAGCACTTCGCTGTGCAAACAGCCACTTGGTTATCTGGCTTCGTGCAGTACTGCTGTGGTACAGGGCCTTGGTGAGGCATCTCTCCATCCTTCCCTTTACCCAAGTATAAAATCGCTCTAAGAATACTGCTCTCTCAAGGTTGAGTTGACATTTATGGGTTCACTTGGAAATCTTGGAGGGGAAGTGCTATTAAAGCGCAGAGAATGATTATTAACGGATGGAAAGGTATTTTAATGAAATATGCTGGCAAGCTTCCTGTTACTGCACGGTGCCAGCGTTAAACAGGCTGCTTGAAGAGCTGCCTACCTTCCCTTTCTGAGTGATGGCTGAGAAATAACTGGAGCTGCTTCCCTCGTGCATTATTGCTCGGTCGCTCATGCCTCTTGCCATCTCTCCTTCATTTCCTCCCCAATAAATTCACTGTCAGCTCAGATGCTGAAGGAATCCACAGCTGTAATATGTCAGCCTCCCCAGATTTTCTCACCATTTGGCAGTGTTTCTCCTGGTGGTCCAAGTGGCAGGTGCTCCCTTTACATACTAAGCCCCTGAATTAGGGACAGGGTTTAGAAGGCATGGTGGAGATGGGCTGACAGTTGGACTACATGATCTCAGTGGTCTTTTTCAACCTTAACAATTATGTGCTTTTATGAATGCCACCAGTTCTGCCTCTGCAAAGCTTCCACTTGCCCCAGACACTGCTTGGTGCAGCCCACGCAGATCAAGCAGGGAGGGGATACAGTGAGAAATGAGTTGTCTTGAAATGAGTTTCATGTGAAGAGGAACCAGTGACACAGCTGGCATGGGTGGCATGAGGACACAGCAGTCATCCATGGAAGCTGCAGGCAGCTGAGCGGCTGAGCAGACCCACAGCCATCAATCTGTGCCTGGCCCTTGGGGCAGCTGTGCTCAAACCTGGAAACTGCTGCAAGTTCTCCCTGTGGGCACATTCCCAGATCCCATTTCCCTGTGAATGAGCTTTTCTGCTGGAATTGGACCTAAGTGTGCAGGGCCAGGAGGGCCATTCCCCTGAGCTGCCCCCACCCAGATGCAATACATCTTTACAGCTGTGGACTGAGGAGGACCCACACAACCTGCTCAGATATTGCTGCCTCCAGAATACAGCCATGTCCTGCGCATCAGCAGGGGTAGCAGAAGTTTTTCTTTAGCCATTTATTTTTTCTTTCTTTTTTCTTTCTTTCTTTGCAGAAAGAGGTAGCTTTGGAAGAATCCCCCAGTTCCTCATCCTGAGAGCTTCAGGATAGCCAACAAGTCTGGGTACAAGCTTGGTATCTACTTGGCTCACACCAGTCCTCCTGAACGTCAGAGTATCAAGAGCCAGAACTTTGTTTCCTGGCCATCTCCAGCTGTTACTGCATCTCCTGGCACCGGAAACAGGTCAGTAATTCCTCACGTGTTCATTCAGCCTCTGCAGTGTGAAATATGAATAGGAAACCAAAACAAACCCCCAAACCCCTGCAAGCAGAAATTGTTGTAGAAAGATTGATGTCTGCAACCCAGTGCTACCTTCGAGGAATGCAGCGAGAGGCAGCCAAAGGCACCATCTGTTTGCGGTGGAATGTGTAAATTTATATCTATTTCTGAATTCTTGAGTTATGAAACTGCAAACGTCTCAGCTGTAGTGTGCACAGCACGTGGAGCAGCATGGGGAGCCACTGTGCGTTTGATCCCAGGACACATGGAGCTCCTGCTCTCATCGGAGCAAAATGAGGCAGGACCGTAGCAGCCAGCAGGAACCATTGCTAACCTCCTATGTCTCCTGGGGCATTTGTGAAGCTCTTTCACTGAATTCATCAGAGCTCAGCATGCAAAAGTAACCACCACTTGATGAGCCAGTTTCCCACACTGTGTATCAGGCATTTTCAGTGCTTTTCCCCCCTAAATTAGCTGGCTTTCTTACTATGAATGACTCCTACTTGCATCAGTTGGAAGCCTGACTGTAGAGTCCTATTTTCCAGCTCTTCTATTTTCTTTCAGATGTTTTGCTGCTCTGCTTCTTCTTTTGATCACTGTGTCTATTTAGAGCGGTCACTCTTCAGGGCAGAGGTTACCTGTGTGTTTGTTTGTAGCCCAGCGCAGCCCAAATCCTCACTGAATTTTCCCTGTGCTCCTACACCACAGACAATGATAAAGATGGGAAAGAAAGGGAACAGCCACTGGAGCGTGGAGCATTGCCATAAGCTGTTGCAGAAATGCTAAATGTCACTGGCACACAATGACTATGATGCTTTCTGCAAGCATGAATATCCTCAGCCTTCGGTGGTCAAGGTGAACATTTTTGTAGCCGTGTTCCAGCCTATTAGCCAGGCTGTGTATCGAGGGCTCGCTCCTTCTAATGGAGCTGCCCTGCTCGTTTATCTCACGCATACATTGCACCCCCCTTGATTAAAGTTGCATGGAGCCTTCAGCTGTGTCAGTGCTGTAATTTGCATTCTACTTGGCTTACAAGCCTTGGGGCTTTGTCTTATGTTATATAGAATATGCTATACAACAATTAGCCTGGAACCAAAACAACATGCGTTTGCATGGTAATGAGCATTTGCTTCTTGCAAAGACTGACTCGTGTTGAAGGGGCTGTATTCCAGTCATCTTCCAATCATTTAGTGTGATTCTTGCCTGCATTTTTCAAAATTCTTGGCTGGACACACTGCCTTGGGACAGTATGAACACAGCTGCTGGGGCTGTTTGCTACCAGTCCCTGGGTGCTAGGACTGGCTACAAACAATGCAGATCAGGCGAAGAACTGGTGTGGTCCTTTAACTGTTGTTCTATGTTTGCCTTACGTTAGGCTTTTGAAGTGTTATCAGTTTTTTTTGAAATGGTTTCATAGTTCTGAAGCATTAGCTGGATGCCATGAAAAGCTTCCCCCACCCTTAACATATTCTTTCTGTTTTCTGATTTCTCAGGGTTTGGGCTCTTCCCCGTTTATTAAGTCTGCCCTTGGATAATTACAGCTCTCCTCCTCTGTGATCCCCTCTGATCATATTATAATTTCCTCTAATCTTCATATAAAATTTCCTTAGATTCAGGGTCCAGTATAAATTTGAGTATTATTGATCACAATAATAATGTGCCACATCTTAAAAGAGCCCTTTGCACATGATGCATCTCCTTGCAGCTCATCACAGCAGAATTGCTTTGAAATGCAGCCTTGTCCCTTTCCTTGTAATGGGAAGAAATGATCTCGTCTTGATTATACCATTGTTCCCCCCTCTTGATGTAGGATTAACATCAATCAGCTGGACAGCGTGATTGATTTTCTAATTAATAAGGCATTTGTATCAGCTTGCATAACCACACAAAGCTTAATGGGTTCCCTACTGTATCTGAAAAGCTGGTTGTATGTGTGTGGATTTGCTCCTGCACCTGGAAGCCCTGTAGCCAGGCTGGCTGGGCTGTCCCTCACACGAGGAGGTGACTGCACTGAGGGGTGTTTCACCAGCCTGTCCGGAGAGACGAAACATCTCTCTCATCTGGATGATGGCTTCAGTCCCAAGGCTGAGTTCTTCAAGGGTTCAAGCAAGCTGGAGCAAAAAGAAGCAGTGCCCTGGGGTGGAAGGGAATAAATCGAGCTGTGGGAAGAGGAGAATGAATGTCAATCTCCCAGCATGTAGAAAAGTGTAATTCCCATTTGGTAGCTCCGTGCTGTTCTGTTAGAAGACAGAGGCACAAAGCTTCGCTCCACTGCATCTCCCTTTGGCCACATTGGCCACATTGGCCCCAAGGAGCAAAAGATGAACCAAAGACTGAATCTTGCAGGAAAGCCAAACTATACGAGGGCAGATGTGTTCTGTGATTTCCATCTCTCTTGTAAATTAAACACAGCACAGGCAGAAGCATGGTCCAACTCCTTCTCAGTCTTCTATCCTGACTTATGCTTTTGCTATATTATAAATCTGAGGGTGAGAGCTATACATCAGTGCAGATTTTGGCACTTCACCCTTACATACTGTCTGGAGAAGGAACAAACTCTGCAGTGTTAAAATAAATAGACCCACATACAGGCCTGGGATGATTTACATCAGTGGCCACCCAGCTTGTAGCTGCCACAGGTGGGGCAGGGATGGCTCCCGGCTGTGGGCTCCCACAGCAACCAATCCTCAGGCTCTCAAGCCTTTTGTATAGCAGCTTCTCAGTGCTCCACATCACCTAGTGAAGGAGAAAAAAAGAATGAAAGTAGTGGCTGGAGAAATCAGATGTTGAAGAGTCAGGAGGTGCTGAGTCCCTGGAGCAGCCCCTTGGGTTCCAGCCCATCGGATGGGATGGCACCTCTGTGGGGATGCTATGCAAACCTCCAAAGAAGAGGTTTAAGCTAAAACTTTTCAGCCTTCCTTGATGAGATTAGGAGCACATGCTGTGATGGCATCTCAGTGATGTGCAGTAACGAGTTGGAGCTGTAAGCACTCACACTGCATAGGAGATTTCCATCAACTAGTAGATGAAGCTCAAACAAAAGACAAAGAAGGTGAGCTGCTGCTTTGTACCTGCACTGGGAGCACCTCCAACCCAATACACTCCGTTTCATGACATGTACCACAGAGTATATGTGTCCATCTTAGGGGTGCTCACATTGTTGCTGTGACCTTTGGTTGAAGCCCCATGGGACTCTGTAGCACTAAGTGCTACCAGCTCCGCTCACCACTTGTTAGCTTGATTCTCACTTAGGCTCTATAACTTTCCTATGTTTTATCCTTTTGCGGAATTTGTCATCCCTTATTAATCGCGGATCTTGTAATATTTTGTGTAATTGCCTTATTGATTGATCTAAATGTGCAGTCATTTATTGTTTTACTTACTCCATTGGCTGAGTGGCATTTTCTTTCTTGAGACATTCATTCTTTGCTCATTGGTTTGAAGTCACTGGAGTTATGCTACGAATTCACAGATTGCTTGTAAAACCAATTAAAGACCTCTTTTACAAATAGTATTTTTTCATTTGGTTTCCCCGGAGTGGAAGAAAGAAGGCAAAATATTAACTGGGCTTTCCTAAATAAGATCATCTTCGTTTTCTGGCCTTTTTGGCCCTGTGGCAAGAGAAGGCAGTCAGAAGTCCATACCTGAATTTGGTTTTACCCTGCTCCATGCAAACAAAATAGTTCTTAGGAATTTTTCCCCTGGGTGTTCTCCCTTGGAGAAGCCTTCTCTCTGCAGAGCCTCCAGTGGCCCTTGGCTACTGCCTAGCTGGGATGTGCTGGACCAATGGCCCACGTACAGACCCGGTGCTTGCACTGAGATCAGAAATGGGCCACGAGCATTGGTTGGAGCCGGGTTTGAGGCCACCCGTTATTCCATCGCTGTGACAGCCAGGGAGAGCAGTGCTGGCAGCCCCACTCACCCTATCTCCAGCACCAGAGAAATGGTTTGTAGGCTCAGCCAGATAAATTGGAAGCTGGCCCCGAGTCACCCCGAACATGGTGCAAGAGTAGAGGATTGAACCCATTGGGCTCCAAATGAGTGCTGTTATTTTCAACATTCACGGATGTCACCTTAACAGTGCAGGGAAGCTGGCGGGGCTCCCGTGACCTGTGAACAGACAGTAAATGCATTCAGGTGTGCCAACCCCCAGGGCTGTGTGGGAGCACCCAGGGGCACAGCACAGCACTGCTGTTGGGTTGCTCTCACCACTTGCTCCCAAAATATTTCCAATGAAGGTTTGTCTTTCTGTAATAGCAGGAGGTTCTGCCATGTCCCCGTGATATTAAAATCTCTCTGTATTTTCTGTGGGTATTCTGCTAATTAGGAGGTTTCTCCTCCCAGCTACGCTGTAAATGGAAAGGGTTCATGCTAAACCGATTGCCCTACTTACGTAGCTACTCGGAGGAATGCTAAGATGGATTAATATGCATAGCAGAAGGCTTATGACCCTGGGAGACACAAGAACCTGAAATAACCTTAATATGCTGTCAACTCGCATTACTGAACCTCAGTGAGCAAGAAGAGCCTATTTAGCAGTCTGTCTTGGAGGAAAAGTGCATATCTTTTATCTGGCTTTTTCCTCCCTCTTTTCAAATGGAAGTGTTGCTCTTCTCTCTCCAGGCTCTGTTTTCACAAGGCATGATAAAGCTCCACCAATCCCCTCTCCTCATCCCAAACCACCCCCCACACACTCACACTCACAGCACCCGAGGTGCCCATGCAGCCCGTGGGGATTTCCCACAGCTGCTGGGGGGAAACGAGCGTGGAAATAAGGCAGAGATGCATTGATGTGTTTTCCATGCTTATGTATAGGAACCACCAGATACTGCACTTCTGTTCAACATGACAGCCATTGGGCTTGAAACCCTAGTAGCAAATACATAACAAGGGAAAGCAACAAATACTTGTATTTTCCTATATAAAGGAAATTAGAGAATATATTGAGGAGAAAACCTCACCTGTGATGCACATAATGCAGTTCAGGCCAGTAGACCCATAGTGAGGCCTGGAAAGTCCACTTCTGGTCTTGGAAAATGGCCGTGGCTGGAGAACTTGGGAACAGTCAGAGACCTTTGTGGAACTTATCCCTTTTTTTTTTTTTGAAACTTTTTTTGTTTTGGTTTTGGATTTTTTGTTTTGTTTTGTTTTTTTGCAAGAAGGGAATGTGCAAAGCTGAACCACTGGGAAATGGGGAAAGGAGGAAAACCAACCCACGAGGTGAGGGGAAGAAGCATGCAGCCCTGTCCTGGTGTGCTGGTGGGGAGCTAAGTAATTGAAGCTGCTTGCTGTCATGTGCCCATGTCCTCACAGTGTCCCTTATGGAACACACTGCACACTGTGGTGCTATAAATCCTTATTATCTGTGTCTTCACAACCAGAAGCTTCCCATTACCCAAAAGAAGGGCGAATCCCCAGGGACATGTTAATGGCATAGAAAACTCCTTCTGTTATCTTAAACCTTGATTAATCAACCTTATTTAGTACATGATAGCGGGATAATTGAAGCTGTCCCCATATTTAAAAAAATGCAGTAAGTACTTTAGCATCTGCAGCTCCGTCTCCTCGTTACATCAATATTGATGCTTCCTGCAGAACGCTGTGAAATCCCACGTTTAGGGACAATTCCAGAGCTCTGTATTTTCGGGGCACGTTGGCCGGGGGTTCCCAATGGCAGCAGAGCACAGTCGCTGCTTCTCACAATCTGTTCCCACTGCTCATCCACGACCTGCAGCCTCCTGTCACCTGCCCATCACCTCGGAAAATAATGACTGTGGGATGACAATGTAATGGATTGCTCATTAGCGTTGTTCTGTATGTGCAAAGTGCAACTTGGGGGGAGCTGCTTCCAAAAAATGGCGAATTATTGTTATGCATTGAACACAGTCATGAGCACATCAGGCAGCTGTTATTTTGGAGTTTCTGGAAACAGGCTTTGAACGAAATGCTTAGAGAATACTTAGAGAGGAATTAAGCTTTGAAAACAGAAACCACAGGGAAAGTGTCCTGTTTCCATCCCATTGCTCTTTGTTTCCACTGTAGAATTAAAGGAAAACCAATATGCTCTCCTCTTTTTTCTCGTTATCCCTAAGGTCCCTGTCTGGATTGGAACTGCTGGGGCTTTTTCTAATGTTTTCCAATTAACATCCCCTGATAGTGTCTTCAGAGGCTTGAGGAAATGCAATGACAGCACAAGTGTGACCCCATCGTCACAGCTGCTGAACTCTGGCAGGTGATTTTAAGTAGAAAATGCAGATTTTGGGCCCAAACTGAGGGATCCCCTCCATACGAGGCAGCTGTAACTGCATCCAGGAGCACAGCCCAGCAGCCCTAAGGGAAGTGCTTATTGGGCAACTCCAATCTGGGGCTTAATCTGGGGAAAGAAAGCTTAATTTTGGGATAGAACAGCCTTTTCTGGCAACGAACGTCAGCCCTTAATAAACATATTGCTTTTGGCTGTGTGTGTGGGTGCTGGGGTAGGAAGCAGCCAGAGCAGGATGCTGACAGCTCGCCCTGCCTCAGGACTTCATGCTGAGGACAGAAAAGAGCTGCATCACTGCTGCTCACTGCTGCATGATAACTTGAGCCAATTATATGTGCCTCATTTATCTTTTAGATAAGAAGCAGAGAAAAATGGTTTTTCTATTTCCATAATCACGCCACTAACTAGACAAAACGCGGTAATCCATAATGAGCCAGGGAGGGAATTAAGCAGAGAACAGGGCCTTTTGATGACTTGCCAGTTTTCTCAAGCATCATTCATGCAGGTTATTGACATAGGACCAATTTTTCATCCTCACTTTAACAGGACTTCCACTGCTAGAGCTGAAAAATGACAGGCACACATGTTTGCAGGCTCAGCTTTGTCCCTTAATTTAAGATTTCCTCAGATTTACAAGTCCTTAATTGCACCTACAAGTCAGGTACCTAGGAAATAATGCCGGGTACAGACAGGTGCAGATATTGCTTCTGCATGGTGTGGAGCAAGGCTCTGGCTCTGGCCATGGCTATCCACAGAGCGGATTTTCCTCCTCTCCAGGCACTCCCTCACCAGCAATGACCCGGCAATAAATCTCTGGGCCCCGGCCCCAGGGCAGCACAGGACCGCAGTGCTGATGGTCCCTATGTGATGCTGGGAGTGGGGATTATAGCAGAGAAACAATGGTGCTGTAGGGTACAAATGCATCCCCCCAGCGTTCCCCCTGCAGGGAAATGTGTGAGCATCCTTGTCAAAGCTGATCATTTTTCTTCATTCGTCTCTTTTTCTTCAGCCCAAGTGAAGGCTGGGATGCACAGTGCAGTAATAAGACAACACGAAAAGGGGAGGTTTTTCTGAAGCTGTGGATTGCCTTACAGAACACACAGGGTGAGCACACTCAGTTCTTTGCAATTCCTTGCTCGCTGGTCCCATCTCGTCCTCGTCAAGAACCCATGTCTTTAAAAATAATGCTATTTCTCTCTTAATTCACTTAGCGTCACTCAAACACTAAAGGAACAGTATCTGGAGATTACAAGAAAGGGATGGAAAAATGGAAACAGCCTTCTGGGTACGATTTTGCTCTCTAAAACCTGATCTCCATACCTACACCTCGCTTTGTGGGATAAAATCGCTGCTATTTGGGTGTGCCAATCAACCTGCTGTGGGGCCAGCAGAGATTTACCGCCATCATTTAGCACACCGCTTGTAGATTAAAGGGGCTTATCCTTTCCACACTGCCTTATTTATGATTTCCAAATAATAAAGCACTCGGGCAGAAATTATGGCTCTGCCCATATTCATCCATCTGAGAGCTGGAAGTTCATCAGTTTGACTTTGGGAGTGAAGCTGAATGGAGGCCCAGCCCATGCCGGACCCAGAGCAGGGTCGGTACCAGCCTTACAGCCTGAGCCCAGTCCCACCTGTACTTTGATCTTGGCTCCACAAAATCCAGAAGTTTCACTTTACCCAACAGCAATTGCAAGGAAGCTGCCTGCCAGAAGCAGGGCGAAGTTCACCCAGTGAGGTTGTGGGCGTATTCCCATAGCTAGGAACCCATTTCCTTAGACACGGTGTAGCTGTCACAATAAAACAAAGCGTAGTAATAATAATAAATAATAAAATGGGATGAATAAACTAGTAGACAATGAAATATCAAATAATATAATTAATGCCACAGGTTAAAAGGGATTAGATGGATGGAGTTATCTCATTACTCACACAAACACAACAGCAGGAGCCCGAGCCTGAATATGCAAACAGCGCAGAGCCCTAAATATCCTAATGTATTTTAGAGTGGTCATTTCTAAGTAGCACTTGAATCCAGCACTCCACTTAGCCTAATTAGAGGCACAACAGAAAGCTGTTTGAGCTCACGTGCACATTGGAGATGTGGGATCTCTGGCATCTTGCTGCCCTTCTCCCCTACCAAGGGCACGCACAGCACGTCAGCACCCAGCCCCAGTGCGGGCTGATCCCACAAAGCCAACGTGCTGAAACACGTCCCGCGTGAAGATGCTTCAGACGTGAAGCTGGAGGTGGGCGTTGTGTTACTGGGAGCAGTCGGGGCAGACCCACAGCTGGGAGACGTTGCAGTGCTGGAGACAGGAGGGTTAAAGCACGGTGCTGCCAGGCGAGACAAAGCGGGCATCATTCCTGAATCTCTCTTTTTAAAGGTTTTTTTAATGGCTTTTTCAAGGCGAGGCAGGCACACCCCCGCGCATCCCCCAGGCTCCGTGGTACCCGCCTCGCTGGGAGATGGATTTAGCAAAGCACTGCAAGATCTTGCTGTGAATGAGCAGAGCCAACGCTCCCAGCTCCATGGAAACCCGCACCCCGCTCACAGCTACCACCGAAAGCACAAGCCCTGTTAATATCCAACACTGCGCAGGGACGTGGTAAAACCTAGCAACCCCGCGGCAGCTGTTATGCAATTCTCCATTAATAGCTCAGAGGGATTCAGCATCCTCTTAACATTTGCTCCCCCCTCTGCATTTCTAGATGGGAGTTTTTTGCTTCCCTGCTGCTAAATCTCGAAGTGGGAGGGAACAAAGGGATCGCTGTTGCATAATGCAGCTTCACAGCCCTGCCGTGCTCCCACTGCTTTGGAAACCCAAGCAGAAGGCAAAGGAGAACCATGTGATAGGATCAAATGTATTTATTTTTTCTTCTCCTTTCTTGTATTTTCCACGTTGCCAGCTAAAGGAACTAATTCTGTCCATACAGTCATCGAATCATTATAGTTGGAAAAGACCACTAAGGTCACCAAGTCCAACCCCAACCACCCTCAGCACATCCCTCAGTGCCGCATCCCCACGGCTCTGGAACACCTCCAGGGATGGTGACCCCAGCACTCCCTGGGCAGCTGTGCCACTGCCTGACCACTCTTTCTGAGAAGGGATCTTTCCTAATATCCAACCTGAACATACGTTGGTCATTGTGTGTTACAGAGCCATTGAGCACCACGCATCTTCGGGACGACAATCGCATCACACAGATCTGAGGGCCTGGAATGAGCATGATGACACGTTGTTGTGGTCACCCCATTCCTTAAGGCTGTGTGGGGTTTGCTGGAGGCAGGCAGGCTGGGAACGATGCTCTTCAGACACCCAGAGTGATCTTTACTCAACCAGGTAACTTTTAAGCATTTAGTTTTTCTGTAACAGTCAAAGCATTGCATGAGCAATGAGGAAAAAGGTCATTTTCAAACACAGTCATGCCCTCAGTGAGGTTAACGTGCATCAAATTGAGAGTTGTTTTCAGAATGAGAACCTGTCTCAAAAGCCCAGAAATGGGGGTAAATAGGGAAAGAAGTTCAACAAGGTTGCTAACTCTATCTGAACTTCAGGGCTCTGACCACAAAACAATAGAAGTGACAGAAGACTCACTAACAGCTCACAGTCCCTGATGGGTGACTAAGAAAGCTTGCTGCAAAGAGATGCTAGCATTGCTTCAGCACTCCTAACTGCTTAATCAGGGATCCCAAGCACTCGTAAATCAAGATCAGAGCTCTGTGGCATTTCTGTTCCCAATGAAGGCAGCTGGAAAGGCAGCCTAAGCCACCTAATGCTGGGAGTCTGGGGGCAGTGATCATGAGCTGCCCCTTCCATCGCTCAGAAATAAGAAGCACCCCTCCTGCCCTCACCTGCCTTACAACAAACCCTTGCTCAGCCAGGGAAATGGCCCGTGTTTTGAATACCTGTTTTGCACTTGGTTACCAAGGGCCCAGAGCAAACTATGTCATCAGCGATGACATAAGGAACAGAAGCAGTTGTAGGGGAAAATGAAGGGGAAATTAAGCTCTTTAGCACACGGGCAGGAGATGTGTGTTTGGGTACTGGCAAGGATTTGAAGAAAAATAATTACAAGCCATAGAAAAGCACCTTGCCTCCAGCAGAATAAATGCCAAGCAGCTCCATCCCATCAGTTAATGGAGAGGGTTACTTAGTCTGCTCTGCTGCAGGTTTGACGTACAGAGAAAGGCTTGGACTTTTTGGCGTTGCGTGTGACTGGCAAAGCAATTGTGATGTCTGTTACTGTGGTTAATGTTTGGAAATAATCTTTAACTCCTTGTGCAAATGGCTCTTACCCCGTCCTTTCCTGTGAATTTCTCAACCCTGTGTAATTTATCCTCTAACGACCGGCCCATGACTCGTCACCCACATCTCTGCTTTTTGCTCCATGCTAATGTTGTTAGGTGGAAGCTCTGTGTGGCTGGTAAGGCTGGAGATGGGCACGATGTGCTTCGGGATGAAATGAAAGTACTGGGACAAACCCAAAGTGGTCAGGCAGCACCTTCCCAGCTGCAGTAATCAGCAGCATTTGATTTTAATACTCCTCAGTGACCCTTTTTCCACCCAGGAATTGTGTAGCTTTTTGAGCTTATTTATTCTTCTCGAACATCTTGTGGCAATCACGGACAGATTACAAAGCTTTAACGCATGTGAATAGAGATATAGGCCATTATGTTTGGGTAACACTGAGCAAGATTTTATGCATACTTTTCCACCTTAACAGGAGAGCAGGCATCAGATGGAATCTGGCTGGACTCCAAAGCAAATTAATGATGCTGATGTTCAGAAAGGAAACACTGCTGTCCTTAAATAGTCAGGCATTGTTCTCAGACTTCCTGCAATAATCTGTGTCTTTTTACCCAAAAAGATTCCTGTCTGTGTGGGTCCAAAGTTGCTGTCAGTTCCTGAGCCTCCCCTGATGTCTGCCTGCTGTGTATCTGCAGTGTCTGTGGTTTTTGTTCTTCTTTTCTTCCTTGAACCGTCCTTTGCTGCTGCACTGCCTGTAGCATTGGTGGCAATGGGGGAGCGCAGTGGGTGTGCGCCTCCTGGGCAGCCGGTCGGGTTGGTGTCAGGGCAGTGCATGGTCTAGAGAAGCTCCTCCCGTGATGGTTGGGAAATCATTAAAATAAGTTACCCGGCCCCTGTCCATTTCCACATCTCACTAGGATGGATGAAATTCAGAACCCAACTTGAATGAGCAACCAGTGCCATGGCCAAAAGTCATTGCCTCGTGCTGGGTGTGAGCAGTGGAAGCCCTCAGTCCTGACCTGGCATCAGTTTTATCTGCTGAATGTTGCTTTTCTCCACCTCTAATCATCAAAATACGTTGCAGAATTTGGAGTTCAGTCTGACATTTCTTATGGGTTTCCCAATCCACATATCTTATTTAAGTTCTGCTTACAAATATGCAGTGACCTACAAACACTTCGGTAATGGGTTTGAGCCAGGAAGGGGCTGTGCTTTGCTGCAGTGATTATTTATTCATTTAGCAGGGACTGATGGCTCTGCTCAGCTGGGAGCTGTGCATAATTAAAACCACAGTCCCTGCCCCAAGAGGTTTCCAGTCCAAAAGATGAAGCAAAGGCTGTGCCAGAAGAAGCTGTGGGAATCCCACGTGCCTGGATCATATGCTTAAAAAATGTAATTTTCTGAACAGTGAGCTCATGTGTACACCTAGGAGACCCAGGCTGCTGGGGGCTGGCAGGTACTGAACGGAGTTTTGTTCATGGGGCTGCAGTAGGGCAGGGTCCTCCCGGGAGCCATGGAGACCACATCCTGACCCCCAGCCCTGGGTGGGCTCTGGTGGCTGCAGCAATGCCTGCAGTGTGTGCACTGCCCAGCAGCAGCGCTGCATTTCCCTGCACACAGAGAAGGGATCGCGTGTCTGAAAGCTCCGCTGTTGGTTTTGTGTTGGTTGTTTTGTGTTTTGTTTTTTTTTTTTTTCCCTTTCCTAATTGTATAATTTGCCTTAATAAAAACTATTGCCTCCCCATACAAACCTTATGCCTCCTGAATAGGTTGGCACATCTCCAAATAGAACCAGAAAGTGCTTCTTAAACAGAAGTTTGACCATTATTGTTATTAAAATAGAAAAGGAAATGGAGGCTCGTTCACAACAAAGTGATATTTATTGCTCAGTTTAATTGCTTAATGTAAAGCGCCTGACTGGGGATTGGAGGGGGCTGATTTGCAGGCCGGTCACCCTCCCAGAGCCACGTGTTGTGAACTCACATGTTAAAACTCAAGGTCTGAAATGGCCCTGGCAGATGGAAGCAGAATAAGAGCTGTGCAGCAAAGCCCAAAACGAGTGCGAGTGATTCTGCTGGGAAACGATTCCTCCTGGAAGCCGCCCGGCATGCTGGAGGAGCAGCCCATGGCCATGCTGGTGGCCAGCAAAGACCCTAAAATGTGAGCCCACCTTCCTCAAACCAACACTGATTCCCTGTGAACGTGAGGATTGTCCCTAAGGACACCCACACACATAATGCCTTGTTGCCATGCTCGCGGTGCAGGCTGTGCCTGGAGCACGCTGGTTTTTCCTGCTGTAACCACGCAGCTCTGAGCTATTCCCATAGCACTGCTGGTAATCAGCCCTGGTATGCTGAGGGGCATATTTGTCATGTCTCAGCCGGTCTCTCAGAGAAGCAGCCACAGGTCAGGTTAGTTACCGAATTTATGTGTCAAAGGCTGCAGGAATGAACTGACGGCATTTGTTGCATTGTTCCAGACAGCAGCTGGATATTCCCGGCATGCTGAGCCCCAGGACATCCCCCGCTTTCTGTGGCTGTTTGCAGTCCCTCCTCATTTGGCTGATGTTGCAGCAATTCAAGCAGAAAAAAAGGTGCTATCAGCACAGGGAGAGCTGATGTCTCCCTGTAGGTGACAGCTTCCCCGGGGTGCATGGAGCTGCAGCTGCACGTGGCGGGGGGCAGCCAACAGCTCCAGCTGTGAGGTTGGACACTGCTTTGGGGACCTGACCAAGGGCCGGGCAGCAGCATCCCATCCCCATGCAGGGAGAGATGGGGGCACCGGGTCCCTCTTCCCATTATAGGAGAGTGGGCACTGCTGTGGACAGGAAGCCATTCCCAATGAAAACAATATCTGAAGCACAAAGCTCTGCAGTGCCTTGAACTCAACAGGATCCCGTGGCCCTCATGAGCTGTGGGTGAAGAAAGAAAATAAATCCCAACAGGCAAAGGTTGCCATCACAGCGACACACCGAGGAGCGAGTTATTAGCTTTGTCTTGTTTTGGTTTGTTTTTTGCAAGATGAAATAAGGGCCATCAGCTGCCGCTGGAAAATGCCTTCCACTCCCTTTGTGCAGCCGTGCCCTGCAGAAGGGCTCTCCCTGCACCCAGTGGGGAACGCCCCGTGGCCAGGCTGGGGAAGTTTGAACCTGAACTCGTCTGTTTAGGTTTGACTTTTCCTGCTGGAGTCCCTGGCCTTGGCCCAAACCTCAAAAGTAAGCTACAGCCAAATGCTTTTGAAGTTGGTAATGAGGCACTGAAGCGTTACTGACAAAAGTGAGCCCCGTCCGCAGTGCCCCGGCAGTGTGTGGGGCTGCGTGTGGGGCTGCAATGTCCTCCTGGGCACAGCCAGGAACGAGCAAAGTTCTTGCTTGCTTCACAGCAAAGCAAACACAGCAGGCTTTCTGTTGCATGCCTGTTGCTCAGGGTTAATTGCAAGTGATCACGTCCCTCCACACCCTACATTCCTGCTTGCCAGCATTCTGCAACATGGGACCTTTTGGGGCCCTTCCAGGAGTGTGCGAGCCCCATGGGCTGCTTGGTGCTGGGCTCCAAAGGGACCTGCTCAGGCTAAAGCAGACCTATTCCCTGTGACCTGCCTTGCTCTCAGATCAGGAGCTGCCCCTGCACTGCTTTCCCTCCATAATGACATTGGTGCTGTGTTAGCCTTCTCTGCAGGTGTGGTTTTTTGCACAGTCTTTTAATGGAAAAGAGTGACCCTGTGAAAGTGTGGCTAAATATTTGGAGATCCTCAGGCTTATACGTCACTGTCTGAGCAAACAGCCGGTGATGTATCTGACACAGTCAGGGAAAGGGTGAACTGCTTTGTTTCCCCCAGTATTGATGGCTAATGCCAATCCAATCTGGAATGATAGGAATAAAATCTGTCTGCAACCTCTGGCTCTTCCAAAAGGGCGTACGTTTTAATTAAAGGGAGGCCTAGGCAGTTAATCAGCACAAGTACTGATGGTGTGATTAGCAGGAAATGCGGGATGGAAAACAGAGAGCAGGGCTGGGGAGCCGGGGGCTGTGGCAAGGGCAGGGGGCACCCAGAGAGTCCCCATCACTCCGGGCAGCCCTGGGGGTCTCTGCTTGGGGTGCTGGTGAGGGGGACCCCCCCAGGGAGCACCGCCTTTAGCACAGTTACCTTTGTGAGAAGAGGCGTGAGGGGCTGCAAAATCAATTTGAAATGCATTGTGTTGAAGGGGGGGAAAAATAAAGCCACCCCAGAAATAAGCTTTTAAAATTGAAAGATCAATGAAGAAACGGCTGCCTGGCCACCCCCTCCCCGCGCAAAGCACACACTTTCTTCTGATGACAGCTCAGCCTGCAGCGGTTTCGATGGCAGGAGGCCAGCAGAGCGCTCACGGAGCTGCAGCTTAAGGTGGAGCTGCTCACAGTTCCCTGCCCAGCAGAACCCGACCCCACAGAGCCAGCAGGACCCCTGCTGCGGCGGGGGAGGGGTGGTGGGATGTTCCCGTTGGAGGATGCCCACACGTAGGGGTTTGCTGGCAGCCCCGTGGTTTGGGACCAAGCCCTACGGAAGCTCTGTTCCCAGGGGCCTCCTGCAGCTCTGCTGGCAAACACCCACCGTGGTTCTGCTGCTTCTACCTGAAGGTATGGCCGTGCTGTGGCACCAACACCCCATTCCATATCTCATCGGTTTATAAGGTGGTGCGTGCATTTCAAACCACACCTTTTGCAGAACCCGCCCTGCAGAGATGCTCTGTGTGCTTTGTCCCAGAGCACCGCGTGGCACCAGGTGAGCACCACGGGGCAGCTTCACAACGCCCAACTCCCTCTGCACAGTGCCGTCACCGAGACAGGAGAGCTGCCAGCACACAACCTATAAATCACCAACGGTGCCCCATTCCCAGCCCTGACTCACAATTGTTTTAAAAAGGAAGAAAACATATTGGTTCTTTTAATTTGCCTTTTGGAGTCGGCGCCTTCAGGCACATTTTCCAGCTTTTCTAAAACACGAGGGCTAGAAGCTTCCTTTCATTGCTCAGTGAAAGCTGAGAGCCTCACTTATTACTCGCATCCAAGAGCAGAGCTTTATGAAAAATTCCAAATATCAGAAGATGGGTAATAAAATCACAGGGGCTGGCGAAGCAAAGACTCCAGCTAGATACAGAATATCCCTTTTATAATCCTCCAACAAAAGCACGCACCACTGGGATGCTGCTCTGCCATGAGAGTAACGAATGCAGGGAGTTTGGGTGAGCTGAGGCAGACGCAGAGCTCAGATGGCTGCTCCTTGGCTGGGGCTCAGCTCACACGGCCGCGGGCTGAGGCAGTATCTGTGTCAGCAGAAACACACAGGAGTGGAACCGGGAGAAAGAGGGGCAAAGGTGGCTGGCACCCACACAAGGATTTTGGGAATCGCGGTGCCAACACCTGGCAAAGGAAAGCGGAGAGCTGGGAGGTGCCGGGGAGGCGGTGGTTCATCAACCCCTGCAGCGTAGATGTGGAGGCTCAGCCAGCCTGCCAGAGAGGCGGCCTGCTGAAATTATGGGGTATCTGAGAGCATTTCTTGTTCGGTTCCAGATCATACCACTATTAAAGCAGCTCTGTTGACCCACGCCGGGCCCCATGATCAGCATCCCACCCAGCCTCAGCACTTCTCCCTGGATGCTCCACGCAAGGGAGCCCAATGGGACCACAGGGAATGAATGCCCTTGCCTCCCCATTGCCCACCCCCTGCGTGGGCACAGCAATGGCTGCCCTCACCTTCATGGGGAACATCTCTCGTCACTATTCATGGAAATGGCAAGATAACAACCTCCACTCTTGGTTCCTTTAATGTAATTGGAAATGGAGTTAAGCTGCGACTCTAAAAAGGAAGTCTAAATTAGGTTGCAAAAGAGAAAAGGATATTTGACAGCAGGAGCAGGCTCTGGAAATGCAGTCATTGTTTCTACTTATGGGTTTTGAAATGTAAATAATTTAACACCCAGCTAAGCAGAGGAAAATCTGCTATTTTTGGTTTATTCTGAACAAAGACATCTGTGTATTCTAAAACATACAGTTCAGCATTAACAAAAAAGAAATAATGCAGCAATAATGCCTGCAGGAATGCCCTTGGGTATTTAAGACCCAGCGCTGGGGTCTGGCTGGCTGTGCCCCGCATTATACCGATACCCTCACAGCAACCTCCAGCCTCACCAGGTCATCACAATAAACCCATAAATAAATGATCTGTATTGGTGAATGCTGGGGATTCCTTACAGATTTCAGCCAAAGGATGAAAGCACAGACGAGGGGCTGGGAAGGCAGCACTTGGGTCTGAGCTGACCCGAGCCAGGGCACTTGAAGGACAGCTCTGGGTTGGGTGGGATGTGGGGATGTGTGGCTGCCACCAGTCATCAGCTACTCGAGATCCCAAGCAGTGCTGAGAACCAGACTGAGATTCAGACTCCGGTGCCCTTTAGAAACGAGAGCTGCTGCATGCACACAGGTGTTGCTCGGGGGCAGGATGCAGCCTGCTCTTTTAGAGACCTTAAGTCAGTTGCTGTGCTTTGGGTAATTAGCACAATTAAGCCTGATTTGGTTTGCTGCTCTCTCAGCTCTATCAAACACACTTTTTCTTAATAACTTATTTAGAGAAAGGGTTAAATACCTCCACGCTGTATAAAACCACCCCCAGGTGCTTGTGCCTTCACAGCTGTGCTGATAGACCTGCTGCATCTGGGGCAGGAGGATGGGATCTTGGATGGATGCGAGGTAATGGCCTTAAGTTGCACCAGGGGAAGTTTAGGTTGGATATTAGGAAAAGTTTCTTCTCAGAGTGGTGGTGCATTGGCATAGGCTGCCCAGGGAGTGGTGAGGTCAACTGTTCCAGGAGGTGTTCTAGAACTGTGGAGATGTGGCACTAAGGGAGGTAGTCAGTGGGCACGGTGGGGATGGGCTGATGGCTGGACTTGGTGATCCCAGAGGTCTTTTCCAACTCTAATGATTCTATGATTCCCCTTGGTTTGGGGTTCCATTTGGGTGCTTACAGCTGTTTTTCAGTTGCATACAAAAATAATAAGTTATGCCTTAAAGAAATCCAGGGAACCCCAAGCACCTTCTGTAGCTGAGTGGTTACTCCCTGTTTGCAGATAGAAATGGGATTTGTTGGCACACAGCAGAGTTGAGAAGACAGTTCATGTGCCTCCTTGCTGCTCCTTTCTCCATCCCAGGGCCACCATGTCCCCTGGCCACCAGCACCGTTCAGTCAGTGTGTATGCTGAGGAACCACAGAGCCCTGTAAAGGCCCTCGTTTAGGTGGTTCAGATTAACAGGTGAGCTCAGAGCATTGGCTGTGTTTTCCCCTACTGAGCACTGCTCCATCTCCCATCCCTCCCTGCCTGTGAGCACAAAGGAGGGTGGGTGAGTCACCGCAGGGAACACCGTGTGCTCCCATAGCGCAGCAGATGGGATCGGGGAGTCTGGTACAAATTGTCCTTTTTCATTCATCGAAACTCTCTTAGCCCTCCTGAGGCTGTTCTCTGTATTGTTCATGAGCTGGAAATGAAGCAGCTCCTTCCCAACTCGGGGTTTGCTGTGCCAGCCCTAGGTGTGACTTTGCCCCTTGTCGCTATTAAAAAGCGGTGAATGTTGCTGAAGGTTTCTTACGAGTGTGTGCGTTGGCACTGGCATTAATTCACTGGGTGAACTGCCTCCTTTCCTCGTGCTCCACCTTTCTCTGAATGCTACAGAGTGCATCAAGCTGGAATTGATGTTTGCAGCACGTTGACTTTTGTAGCAGGAAGAAAATCAATGGAAGACTTCAATTTCTCTCTTCAGACTAAATCAGATAAACATTTTGAGCCAAAGTAACAGAATTTGTCATGGGCTGAGGAGAAACAGTCAATCAAAATTATCCCAAACCCATGTTTTGGATTTCCATCACAGCGACACGGTCAGGCTTTGCTCAATCCTGTTTCCTGTAACAATGAGTCACAACACGAGTTTTCATTTTCAGTTCCTTCTGTATGTAATGGATGTGCACAGGGTACTACAGGGCCTTTGGGGATGTTGGCAGCCGGCTGCATTCCTTCCCCTTTTCCCTTCAGGATAACTTTTTTCCTACTTTTGGTGATATTCATTCATAAGACTTGCATAACCACAGGCTGCAGGCTCTTGTCTGAGATCTGCGAGATTTGCTCTGGGTAGAACTTAGTTTTTGCAATTGCATATCTTCTTTTTTTTCTGCATAAATGCATTTGAATGGAAGTTTCCCAAGCTACGTTCATGTTGTGATGTTTGCAGAAACACAAATCAGTGTTGGGGGAAAGCTATTCTGGTGTTTACTGATTTCAGCCCTATTCTGATGTCTGAGCCAGGAAACAAACTCCACATCCTGAGATCAATGCCAGGTGAGCACCCAGCTCAGGAAAGTAATAGTGAAAAACCAGAATCCATTGCCACAAATGGAATGAGTTAAAATCATTCCAAGCAACGGCCGGCTCCAGTGCAGTCACAACCTGCTGGCGGGGACTCTGCAAGGAGAAAAACATCTAAATCCATTGGATAAATTATCTGTTGCAAATTATTTCTCCAGCTCTAATTAGTAATCTTCATTTTACACAGTAGGCCTCTAATGACCTGCTTGACAACTATGATGCCTGATAGACAGTAGGGATTTGCATGAAAATGAGTGTTGTTTCCTCCCTTCGAAGCCATAAAACGGCAGCAGCAAAGATGCTCTGCTTTGCTGTGCAGAAGTGGGATAACCATGCAGCGAGCTCTGGGTGAAGGGAGATAATTCAGCTGTATGTGAGGTAACAGAGAGAGAAGGAAGCACTAATGTGAACCAGAAATAATAGCACCCAGTGCACAAACAAGCCTAATCAGATCGGTTGCTAAGTGGAGTCATGTGAATAGCAGATGATGGAGCAGAAGCACAAGATAGAGCTCAATGAAAACACGGGGACCTGGCACGAAGAGGTCCTGCAGTGTTTTCTGCGATTGAATTAACTTTTGCCTTTTTATAGGGAGGGTTTTTAAATTTTGGACCTGTTTCAAGAGCGTTATCGTGTCCCGTCTGCCCACGATTGACAGGGTTTGGCTCTTTGTCTGCCTTGTGTTTCCTGGATTCATACAGACGATGCTCCTGCCAGTCAGTAGAGCTTGGATAAGGTTAAAAAGAGCAAGAGGAAATCAGGAGAAGACAAGAAGCCTGTCCCCCTGCAGCGCTAAGGGCTTCTTCCTTTCCCTGGGAGCTGCAGTGTTTTTGGTGAATTCAGCAGTGTTATTCCCAGCCCAGCACAGCACTTCTTGTGCTTTGACAGCTCAGTGCACCGGAATTTATTGCTTGACAAAAACTGGCAACTTCTCTCAACTGGGAAGGTGTTCTGGAGGCGGGGATTTATCCTTCCTTGCCTTCTGGACAACTCGCTGCAGTGAATCCAGGAGTGGTCGGGCAGCTGGGATCGGGACCTCAATAACATCTTCAATTCATGAAGAAAAATGCAGGTTTAATTGCTGGCCGTCCCATTCACTTTGATTTTTCATTTAGCGGTTTGGCAAATGATCTCCCAGCACAAAAGATAAAAGATGGAAGAACCCACCTCCAGCTGCTTACCTGCAGATTGATCCCGCTTCTTTGTCACGTGTCGCTGATCTGAGTTCTTGCTAGATGGATGTACTGAGCACACAATGTGTCATCTAGGTTGGCCTCTGCTCCCCCCCCCCAGGCTGCTGAGTGTGCAGCATCCCAAGAAAGCAGTGCAGCAGCAGTGGCTGTGTGTTTACGACCTCATGGGCTTTCTATCAAAACACATGGGTTACTTTGGGGACGCAGTGCATTTGGCACCTGCATGTACCCAGTGGGCTGCAAGGAGGGCAGGGGAAGACCCACCACAAAACAAGGAGCCCCTGCTCAGATCACGTGCATCGGGACTGGCCTCCACATTGCGCTGGAAGTGTTTTGATTTTGTTTCCTCTGCAGAACACAAACAGATTTTGAAACCTGAGAAGTTGCCATGAAACAAACTCGCTGTTCGCCAGCCAGCTCTCCTTACGGGTCACGGCTAGCCCTTGCTGAAGCCTTTTGAAGTCAGAAATTACACAGAAGAAGCATCTGTCTCTGCATGGATTTGTATGGAGAAATGTGACTTGTGATCACCTACGAAACAAACTTAACTCTTAGGTTTGTGAATTCCCATGTTCTGTCCCTCCTTACTCCCAGCAAATACCTGCAAGAAACACCACACCTTACCTGTGGGAAGAGAGCTGCTGCAGTGTGGCATGCAGTGTGAGCACGGCAGTGCCCTCTGCTCCTCACCCCCAGAGCAGGGGGTGCCATCTGCCAATTTGTATTGCCAGGATCAGGGTTTCATCTGATCTGATCTGAGGAGAGGATCGTAGTTCCAGTGTGTGATACAGAATGCACTGACACAGCCGGATATTTATAAATAAAGGACGTTTTTTCCAATTAATCAGTGCTGCTCTTGACCTGAATTCAGGCAGTTGGGTTTCTCATCCCTTCTCATCACGATTTCGTTTTCTCATCCCTGTCACCGCATGAATTTTTCTACACTGACTAATTCTGAGGAGTGCAAGCTCGCTGCTGAAAAGCACCATCGGAAATGTATGGTTATCCAGGGTAATGGGTGCCAACAGCACAAATCCTACAGCTGTGTGAGGGGGAAAATGACAGTCATCTGAATGCAAAATGGTGTGCGTCCCTTCGTCACCTGAGAGCTTCTGCAAAAGAAAAGCAATTCTTTTAAAGTGTCTGAGGAATACCAGCACGAGGCAGACACTTGCAAGTCACTGCTGAGGTTCCTCTGTGGTGCCTGTAGCAATCCCTCAGAAGGGTTTGCTCCGAGGATTTCTTAACTTTGTGAGGATAACGCAGGAAGCGACTGCGGCTGTGCTGAGTTAACGCACAGCTTTGTTTTCCCAGTGAGCTTTTCCCAGGCAGTCTGAACTCTGTCTGGTTTCCATTTTTACATCCGCGCTTTGGTGCGCTACGACAAATATTTCTGGTGGGTGCAAGGAAGTGTTGCGTTTTTCCTTCAGAACTGAGGTTCTGAATAATTTCAACAAACTTTGAAGTAGTCTTAATGATGAGGGTCCTTCTTTGAGGAGAACTGTCTCATTCGTTCCATGTTTTCCCAATGTAGTGTTTTAAGTATGGCCTCTCTGCAACATTCAGAGGTTCACGAGTGTTTGCAGCCTTGCAGTGCTTCTCTGCTGCACTTTTCAGGAAGGAAAAATGTGATGTGATTGTATTGGATGCATCGTGGTTCATCTCATATCTGAAAGAATCTGAAAAATCATTGCAGATCCCTTTATGGCAAGAAAAAAATTGCATTCTTCTCATAGAGAAAATAAATAAGGCTCTCATGTTTTGCCCAAAGAAAATCTTCAAGCAGGGAAAGAAGAGATCACATTCCTTTGATAGCTTCCCCCTGTGTAGTTAATCGCTACAATAATCCCACAGCCAAACCCTTTGCTATCTGAAAACAGTTGCAGTTGTGCAGTGGGGCTCATGCCTCCTGAACCCTCGCTACGTGCACTCATGGGCTTTGCTTCTGCACGGCTGTGGGGTGGGAGGAGTTTCCAGCTCTGTTCACTCATCTCAGGGCAGATGCTTCCAAAACGCAGAGCACTGGGCACACATGTTTCCTATTAGAGTAAGAAAAAATAATAATACATTTTTAGAGGTTTCCAGATTTAGGCCAAAGTGTTTGTAAAACTGGGTTCAGCTTTTAAGAATGTATTTCCTGGCTCTGGAACTCAGAGGAGCCCCTTCACTCCATGGGACTTTGGATGGGGTCTCTGAGCGTTCCTGGAGCTTGAGGGTATGGAGCAGAGGCTGCTCCCAGCTGTGGGCAGCTCTGCTCAGGAGATACGCTCGTATTGAGGTCTTGGAGCTAAAAACCCCAAACTCCCCCCAGAATCACAGAGTAGGGAAGTAGGGCGGAGGATGGGGCCTGTCTCCTGGACACCAATGTTGGGTTGCTCCATGGCCTCCTCCACATTTGTTCCAGTCTCATTGAAAACTACATACAAAAGCACCGGCCCATTTAGTCCAAATGGAATGGCTTCTAGTGTCCATGTTTCAAATATATATCCTCTCCTTTTTCTCCTCTTTTTGTTTTTTTATGTCCGATGTGAGCGGTGAGAACCCATTTCGTGTTTTATTTTCCTTCGTTTCAGCATCTATCTCCATCCCCTGCAAGCTGCAGTTATTCCACAAAGCCAGCCACTCAAGTAAATAATAGTGATCTTACCCCATAAAGCTGCTGAAACTGTTGAAATACATTAAAATATTGGAGCGATCATTGTTAATATAAATTACAAGAAAACGGAACGTTAGCCGAATCCGTTATAAAAGCAGGGAATCTTTTCCAAGTTGGTTTTAATTTCAAATAAATAACAGAAATCATTTTCCCAGGAACCTGAAGGATGGCTTCATAACATCAGCCTATCAGAAATAATGCCCCGCCGGCCCCGTTCCCTGCCAGCAAAGCGCCGCTGTCTCTTTTTCAGATCCCGGGGAAGCACTGATAATGAACATTTCATAAAAGCACGGAGACCTCTATCAGAGGAAGAGATGCATAATGCGTTTCCAGAGCTGTTATAGTATTTGCCTTTACACAGTTATTATTTGATGTTTAGGTTTGCTTGAGAGGAACATCTGAACAAGATCTGCTAAGTCAGAGCCAGCACTTTTAAAAGGCACTTAATGAGTTTTTCTTGCAGTGTTGATATTGAGAGGTGATTTATTTGTAGATCATTCCTCTTTTTTTTTTTTTTTTTTAATTTTTTCTTTGTGCAAAGCGTTTGGGTTTTTCCAAGTTCTGTTAGTGAAATTACTTGTGCAGTAGTTTTCTGATGGAGGCAATCCTGCAGGAGCTTCATGTGCGTTGATTTAGTGCCCATGAATGAGGCTCCTCTGCCCTCCCTGCACGCTGTCTTGTTGCAGTCAGCAGTGACTCAGTGCCGTGACATCAGGGCTTGGAGACGCCCTATGGGAACCTGGAGCTCAGCTCCCCGTCCTCAGCACCCTTTGAGATGAACCCCTTGTGGTTCCCAGAATGCCCCTTCTCTGAGCTGTGGGGAGACACACGATGCTGTTTCAAAACAACATTAACACCGAGGAACCAAATCTTTTATTTCGTCCTTACTCGTGACATTTTCCAAACGTTAATTTCCTGTGGAATTCCTGCAAAATCTCATGAGAAATCACAGGTGGGGAGAAGGGAATCGCTGGGGGAGAGCTTCCCCCACCCTGCCCAGACCCATGCTGGGTGGCTGCAGCAGCGCTGCGGTGATGGGTGATCACTGCATCCCCCTGGCAGTTCAATTTAATTGACGTAACATTAAGAGGTGTCACATCACTATTAAAAATAAATGGCACAGAGCATACATCAAATAATCAGATAGGAAAAAGGTTTCTTTCTGATTTTCCTCTCTTTTCCTGCTGGAAGGCGGCGGGCAGCACGGGGAATGTCACTGATTCATCGTGGCTGCTCTGCCCGGCTCATCCCCACCCTCGTTAGTGGCCAGGCGGTGATGAGGCTGTCGGGTGAGCTGACAGCCCAGCCCCTGAATTTTACAGATCTCCTTTAGCAGCTGAGCTTGTCAGACATTTTGGGTAGAACGAGCAGAAATGTGTAATAGAGGCGTCTGATTAGAGCTGTAAAATTCATCCAAACCCCAAAGGACGCAGAGCCACTCTGGAAACCCCACACAGATACGTGAAGGCGTTATCAGGCACCGGGGTTGATTAGGTTGTTGCCAGCAGTAATAAACCCATGTGTCTCCATCCCAGCTGCCTCCAGAAATGAAGCACAAGCTGTGGGTGCCCCATCACTGGAGGTGCTGGGCTGAAGGCCAGGCTGATGGGACCCCGATCTGGGGGGTGGCAACCAGCCCACAGCAGGGGTTGGAACTGGGTGGGCTTTAAGGTCTCTTCCAACCCATTCTATGGGCTTCTCGCAAATGTTTGGTGACTTTCTAAGGAAACAGGAACGCTGTGGGCAGAGCACCCCATCTACCAAGTGCCCACCCAGGGCGGGGCTGCTGCTTCTCAAGGCCCCCACCTCCATGGTCCCAGCTTGGCTACATCCGTGCTCAGCCCTGGGACTGACACTGATATCACCACAGCCCAAAGAAGCCACAGAAATCATGTCAGCTTCTTCTGGTGTAAAGCAGCACACCTTTGCTGAAGCCTGTGGAGTTAAAAGAGCACAAGAAAGACCAGAATTAGGTCAATGAGATGCACTGCTCCTTCTATGCAGCAGTGTGACCCTCTTCTTCCTTCCCGTGCTTCTCATGCACTCAAGTAGGTCAGGAGTACCTCCGCCAGGCAGCCGGGCCCACCCAGGTCGCTCTGAGATACTTCCCAGAACTGCAGAAAATCAGTCCCTTCCTGAGCACCAGAGTGCACCCCAAGCACCAGCACCTGCTGAGAAAGGAGCCTCGCTGAAACAACGGGAAATAAGGTCCAGCTTTGTATGCACAGCGCCCAGGAGCAGTGCCAGGGGCTGGCCCGGGGTCAGCAGAGCAGCGTGGTTGCAGAAAGGCCTCTGCAGTTATTTACCACTCGCAGGCGAATTAGTCATCTCCTTGCCATACCTGTGAAAGCAGATGCCACAAAATACCTTCAGTGCCATCTAGCTACTAAGTCACAGCGAGATGCACGTTGCAGGAGTGCTGGCTGCCATCAGGCCCTTGGCGGCACCCCGCTCCAGCTGATGCTCTGCCCTCGGGGCTCTCATCAGGAGGGTGATGAAAGCCACAAGGATAATTTGCAGCTGCAGACAGCTCTGCTTCAAATGGATGTTTATCTGAAGTGCTGCAAAGCCAATTCCTTGGAAGGAAGGGAAAATAAATAATAAAAAAGGCACACACCCCAAGCCCACGGGATTTATCCTGCAGCTCATGAAGGCGCTTCGGCACAGTGTGCATCTGTGAATGCTGCCAATAAGGAACACCGGCACTTCTTGGCTTTGGCTTTTGTTTCATGAGGGTGAGACAAAAACTCATGAAAAGCAAAACATAATTAATTTCAGAAAGGGGTTGTTCTTGTGGCGGGCTGCATTTTGGTGAGACTATTCCATTCGCAGTGTAATTTGTCCATATAAAACCTGTCTAGGAATGACCTTATGGTCTGGGTACGAGGAGCTACAGGACAAACGTCCATGCTCACCCCACGTCCCACGGCAGTGTTTGGCTCTGGCTCAGTGGACGGGGTGCAAACCTCCCCACTCTGACAGTGCTGGCTCAAACCCAGAGCGGGTTCCTGGTGGCTGGAGCCATTCCCCGTATGACAAAATGGATGTTGGACCTTGGCACTGTGAGGTGGGTCATGGCAGATCATCCGTGTGCAACCCATAGGGAGGCTTCTAGAGGATACATAAAGCTTTCATCATGGAAGTTTCTACCATGGCAAAACGCGACAGCTCCAGCAACCAAGGGCTGCAGCTCTCAGCTGTCCTCTGAGCCAGAATTACCGTGCAGACACTTAAATAAAAATGAGAGCGCTGCTCAGACCTGACACCACATCTCAATCCTGGCTGGTTTACACCTGCCGAGCACAGAGCTGACCCCAGGGCCAGATCTGGCCCACGGCTCCATCCTGGCAGCCACAGTGATTTAAAGACACGTCAGTGTCAGTCACCGGCGGTCCCTCTGAACACCAGATTTATCTTGCAATCTGCACTGGGAGGTGGGAACGGCTCCTTCTGCTCCTGCGTGGGATAAATCAGCCACACGCAGCCCTGCAATTTATAGGGCACGGCGTCAGCACGGGGACCTGCAGCCTGTGGGCGTGTACAGATGTTGACGCCCACCCTGCAAAAGGAGCACAGCTTTTGGGATCATAGCAGCAAAACCGACCCATAAGGCGACCGCTGTGCCCATCCCTCCAAAAAATAATGCTGGCAGCAGCCACAGTGGGCCCTGGCGGTGGGAGCAGTCAAGTCAAGGCATTTTTCCACAGCCGAATGACTGGGTTGTCAAGCGTGTAAAGCGCAGTCGCTGAAATTGATTGTGGCCCTACGTGGATAATTTCTACCAGTATCCTGTTATTGTGTTGAAACAGTAATGCATAATGTATTGGCCGTGCATCCCTGCAATAAACATTTTACGTTTAATTTAGAAATCTCTGAGTCATTAGAAAAGTTCTCTCATTAGGTGGCACAAACCTGTGTGGAGTCAGCAATAGCAGAGTCCCAGAAAAAAAAAGTTAATGATGAAGAGAGTCGGAGCAGTGCAAATTACCTGTGCTGGGCAGGGGAGCGGGGCTGTGCTGAGCCCAGCTGGAGGGGTGCGCTCCAGTGCTGTGCACTGACTGCAGCTCCCTCAAATGAGACCTCTCTGTGGCAGGACTTCGGAAAGCAGCCTACAGCTATGAGCTTTGTTGTTGCTTTTCCCCGCGTTTTGCATCCTTAAACGCTACTTGGTGACCGTTCCTCTCCAAGGAAGGTTTTGGAAGATTTAAGGAAATAAAAGCACTGGGGAAAAGTGAAGCAGTGGGATTCCAGCTGGCACACAGTGCTGCATCATGGAAGCTCGGGCACCCAGTGCCATTCCCTGCCCTGTCCCCACCCTGGGTGTGTGCAGTGCCTCAGGCACCACCTCCCATCTTGTGTTATTTATTCCATGAAGTATAAAACCACATGGAAGATATTTGAGGTTATCTGGATGTTGACATAAGTTAATCTCTCCTAAACTACTTCTGATTCATTTCTAAGAAACTTGGGCTCCTATGACCGCATTTCCTTTACAGTCATCAGTGAATTTGGAATTACAGAGAGGCCATCATTTGCTTTGCAAGGAAGGATGCCAACTGTGAGTTTTGTCCAGGGATTTGACTCAGCTGCAAGAAGACTGTGCTGACATACGTGAGTCCATAACAATTAATGACCGTATTTGGGAGTTTATCGCTGTATTGCGGATCCCACCGTGGGTCCACGCTGCTTTTTGGCAGAGCTAACAAAGGCTGAGGTTGTGTATCGTTACACCCAGTAATTGCCTCCCCGTCCACGCTAACTTTACAGAGATGCACTGTTTTTCAACATCCACGTAAGGCCTTGACCTGTACAATTCAATTTCAAACGGTAAAAATCCCCTGGTCACCACAGATGCTGGTGACAAACTAATGTGTTATGTTCCATAACCGTCTGCTCTGAGCACTGGCTTGACCTGTAAGTGTTCAGGATATAGCCTGACTAAAACGGGTTTTATTATTTTCCATTAGTGCCTGCCACAACAAAATCAACTGGCAGTCCACAGAGGAAATAAAAGTATTTTCCTCCTCTAGATAGCATCTGCTGCAAATGTAAACGGGCCTTTCCCAGCCCTCTCTTTCCTTCCATCACACCTGAGGATCCTTCCCAAGGTTCACAAATTAAGGGCTTGCCCGGTGCTCTCTCCCTCCCCAGCAGCACCCCAGCTTTTTGTGCCCCCCAAATGCCTTCCAAGCTGCCCTTGTTTGTGCTCCTCTCCTTTCCAAAAACTTCTTTCTTTTCTTAAGGCAAATTATTCAGTTAAAAAAAATTCCCCAGCATTAAAACCTTTCTCACGTTGTCTTGTCTCAGTAAAACAATGACATTTTCCCCTCTTTGATGCTCAGATCTAGCTCTGCAGGAAATTTTACTACCACGACTCTTTCATCTCTCTCCTGGTTTGAAGATAAATGATCCTTGGACTCTTCTGGACCTGCATAAATCACAAAAGCAATCTACTAAGAGAGCTGCCTGTGGCACTGACTTCAGCTAGAACTGAAAAGGACAGCCAAAAATATCCACAGAGCTTACACAGGGAGGAACCCAAACAATTCTTCGGGAGGAAGTAGGATGGCCTGGGGTTATCTTACACCCCTGCACTCCAAGTGATTTGGGAGGTGAAAACGTCCCATGCACCGTTCTCTGCCACCAGGTGCAGAGGGCATCCCCATCTCAGGGTGCCTGCAGGCTGCAGCTGCAGCCAATGCCTTCCCATGAGCTGCAATGCAAAGAGCTGCAGCATGCAGCCTCTCCTGGGTGCCTCGTGCTTTCCCGTGGGTGGGACTGTGGGTTGTGAGCTATTTTTGCATCTCCCCTCGCTTTCACCTGATTGCAACCGGATACCACAAGCCCCATCAGCCACGAGCGGGGCGCGCTGCCTTGCTAATGTAGCACACCATATGCTGACGGGCGAGAAGACAGAATTTTGGGCTGCCAGGCCGGCATTTGTTTTTTCCTTAAGAAATTTTGTAAAGCCGTACTTGTGTTACTCAGAGCTCCTCGTAATTTGGGGACATCTGCAGAGATCATTCACAGTGTCATTCTTCATTAACGAAAGTGTTATCTTGAAACTGGAGTTAACGCAGCTCCCCGTGATGCTCAGCTCCTTCCAGTCTGATGCGTTGCTTCACGTCCCATTTCCAGTCCTACCAGGATGATCCATGTCAAAATCGTTTCAGAGTTACACATACCCAGATACTTAAAATAGTTATTTGCAACACCGTTTCATCACCGATTCAGTGGCCACCCTACAGATGAGTTAAATAAGCATCCACGATGCATAGCATATGTGCCTGCTGACTCTCAGGGACAAAGCAGGGCTGCTGCCTTCCACTCCTCTTTCACTTCTGGGATTTGCACCCCTCCCTTCCCACCTGCCTTATTTAATTCTGATTACCTCCATTTGAGAGCTTTCTGAACCTTCAGGCTCTGTGTGTCACTGAGCTGCTCTTGGTGGCCCTGGCACAGCAAGGGTTGGACCAGATGACCCCTAAGGGTCCCTGCCGACCCCAACCAGTTCCTCCGTTTTGTGACTTTCTGATTTTGTGAAGGGAAAGTCTGAGATAATTCTCTGTTCTTCCATCCAGTGCTACACCCATAGGCAGCATCTCGCTCTGTCAATCTCGGCTCTCCACCTGAGCTGCTCAAATCAAAAGCCCAAAGGCCTTTAGGTAAGCCTGGGGATTGCCATGCTGGGATTTCTTTACCGAAGATGGTGACTCAGGTCTGGATTTCACGGCTGCTTCAGTTTTCCCCTTTTCTTTTCTGACTTGGAAAAACAGCAGAAGTATTTGTGTGGCATTTTCCACTCAAGGAGATGTTGATCTCATTTTGGTTTCTTCTGCCCTTTGATTTGGGCACAGCCACGTGCAGGGATGCTACCAAAAGGGTCAGAGATGTGCATGCAGATTTTTTTCACAAGCCAAGTGTGTTTATGTCATGGAAATATCTTCTCTCATCAGGTGATTTCCAGTGGAAAAAAAAAAAAAAATGCCAGTGAGCTTCAAGGCCCATCCAATTGCACATGGGAAAAAGAAATCATCGTGACCAACACAGGAGGCTCAGCCAGCAGCCAGGACCAGCTTCTATGACTCAGGTAGGTGCAGTCCTCTAGCACCATCAACCTGATTGAGCTGTAGATGTCCCTGTTCATTGCAGAGGAGTTGGAATAGATGACCTTTAAAGGTCCCTTCCTACTCAAACGATTCTATGACTGTATGATGATCCTGCATCCAGCTGCATTCTGGAGATTAACCCAATGCATCCCCATGGGCTCCAGAGTGCAGTTCTATGACTATCTCCTTTGTTCTTAACTCAAGAGGGTGGTTGCAAAACATACTGAAGCATACTGTTTCTCACCCTTTAGTGCTTCCAGAACTTTGCACTCATCTATCTCATGTTATTTTTCTTTCTATTTGTGGTTTTGAGGTCATGGCTCCAGAAATGTTAACCCCTTCAAGTGAAGTTCAGAGCCAAACCCAGATTCTTCTCAGAGGAAATGACAATATCTCTGCTATTGCCTCATAGCTGGAAAACATGGAAATGAATGCAGAGTAATTGATTTATCTTGCTGATCAAAAGGTGCCTCAGTGAAGTTATGTACTCCTGGAAAATGCTGTGTGATAGCGTTGGGTGGATAGTGCAAACAAACACAAACTTTCCCACAAATATTTGCTTGTCTTATATTAATCTGCTTGGCTCTGCTCAGGGCTCTCCAGAGCTTATTTTCCACAAATATTCTTACAACAGCTCATTGGCAGGAATACCCATGGAATACACTCAAGGTAATATCCAAGGAAGCTGTTTCTGAAGGTCCTCCTTAAGGCCAGAAGCCCTGAACCAGTGCTCCTTCCTTTCCCTTTCTTTCCCTTTGTTTTCCCACTTAGGAGACCAAGACCCCACTGCAGCAGGCTGTAACATGTATTCTCCTGGCAGTTTACATATATAGCTGGGAAGAAGGGAACAGCATTATTTTGAGTTCATGAATTAGTCTTCATATTCCTTGCAGCAACCACAAGGCAGTTTGGGCTAGACTTGTGCATACAGGGCTGGGAGCATCTCCTCTCTTCCTTGTGGTGCAGTGAACCTTGCACTGCACAGCCTGAGACCTGAAGGTCTGGCTTCATCAAGCCAAAAAAGGCTCTGAATACATCAAAGCATTTCATTTTTATTAAAGCTCCTTTATTTTCTATTAAAATAATAGATAAGAAAGAAGCTGGAAAGCCATTCCAGAATGGAAAAACATATATATTTCACAATGTTTCCTTTCTCCCTTTCTCCCTTTCTCTCTCCCTTTCTTTCTCCCTTTCTCTTTTTAAACTTGCTTACCCTTTAGGAAACATGCATCATTTTGCAAGCAGTTTGATGGAAGCATGCATTTCTCTGGGAAAGTGTTTTGAACTTCTCCCATCAGCGCTATTAATAGTACTTAGCACTTATTTGGGTATCTTAAGCAGCGTTTCTCAAAGCACATTATGAAAGTATATCATTAGCTCTGCTCCAGATCGATCTGTCTAAAGCTGAGCTGGAATGTTTTTAATTTGGCTTCTAAATCACCATTGCCAATATGCCTCTGTGAGTTACACTTGTTCAGGCAGGAAATGAAACAATTTCTCATGATGTCTGTCAAAATTAGCCAGTACGACCTGGCTGTAGCCCCCAGGACAGGACATCCACTGCACTGGGGATCAGGATATTCTTCTCTGTCGCCCCATTCCTGTGAGGCCATGTGCAACTCTCTGCATTGCACTTCTTTTTTCCTCCCTTTTCAGTCCTCTGGAAAAGCACCACGTCCTCCCGCTGCCACTGGAGCGATGCCAGGCAAATCACTTTGGAACAGGAGATGGGACAGGGTGGCAGCAAAAAACCGTATGCATTTTTGCAGAATTGCTGCTTTAAAAGATGTTAGGAACTTATTTGAATCATAGAATCACCAAGGTTGGAAAAGACCTTCAAGATCATCTAGCCCAACCATCCATCTACCACCAGTATTTCCCCACTAAACTACGTCCCTTAGTGCAACATCTAAACATTTCTACATCTCCAGGGACAGTGACTCAACCGCCTCCCTGGGCAGCCGTTCCAGCACCTGACCACTCTTTCAGAGAAGAACATATTCCAAATATCCAACCTGAACCCTTGGGTCCATTCCCTCTCATCCTACTGCTGGTTATGAAGGAGAAGAGGCCGACCCCCACCTCACCAAAACCTCCTTCCAGGGAGTTGTAGAGTGCAATAAGGTTGCAATAGAGGTTGCAATGAGGTCTCCCCTGAGCCTCCTCTTCTCCAGACTGAACCATTCCGCTCCATCAGCCACTCCACACAAGATTTGTGCTCCAGACTCCTCACAGCTTTGTTGCCCTTCTCTGGACGTGCTCCAGCACCTCACTGTCTTGTAGTGAGGGGCCCAAAATTGAACACAGTTGGTTTTTTTTTTTTTTTTTTACCATCTTAAAAAATAAAATAAAATTAGTCATTGAATTTACAGAAAAGAATGTCTCTTGCCAAACATGATCTGAGGCAGTTGTGATACGAGCAGCCACCCCTTCAACACAAGATTTACGTAGGCACTGAATGGAGAAGGCAGAGTGGCGTGTTTGTAAAGAACCTCTGTTTTTCATAGGTTGCTCCTTCCCTGGTGGCAGACCACAGACTGAGAAGAGCTGACTGCCCTTCCGGCAGCCGTAATGCAACGACGCTATTCATAGCAAGAGGGAAAAACACCGGCTGATTTCCTTGTGTCATGATCTGCTAACCTCAGAGTTAACCTTGCTGGACACAGATCTGTTAACTTCTACCATGCTCCCCCCAATTAATCTACTGAAGGCTGGGACAGAAATAGCTCTCCACAGCTGTTATAAATTGATGTGTTCCCTGATGACGCTTGGGACTGCTTTCAGAAAAAAAAAACACCCTTATTTTATTCTTTGCTATGAAGTTAGCTTTATTATTTTATTTTTACTATTTTTAATGCTCTTTCTTTGCAGTCTGATGACATTAGGCTGCTCTGTGTGGCTCTGCTTGGAAAGGAAGGCAGACTCGCTACTTGAGGATGCGCCATAATGGTAACTTCATCGCTGTTATTTTGGTTTTAGAAAAAGGAAGGGTGGGGGGGGCTCGTGGGGCACATGGCTCAGAGGGCACTGGGTTACACCGAGTTCTCACTACATTTCCAGCTCTAGCACAGAGCAGCAGGCACTTTGATGCCCTCTGCCCCGCTACAGTGCCTCAACGGAGCAGCGGGATCTGCCTGGGGCAGCACCCCCCAAATCTGCCCACACGCAGCGCCCGCTGCATCAGTGCACACACAGAATGGAAAGCCCCGAATGTGCAAACTGTGGAAATCAGCAGAATCCCCAGGTCTGCAGAGCCACCTCTGCAAACCGAGGCTGTATGCAAGTACCAAGCAAACACAGATCTTCAGAATCACATTCAGTCACACATCTCCCATCTTCCCCACACCCCCTTCAGGCTTCCATTCCTGACAGCCAACTGTTGGGCTGTGGAACGTTTAATCACATGTTGAATGTCACATCCATGGGGTAAAGATTTCATAGGTCTTTATGAAGCTTGGTTAAAGTATTAACTTAATTACAAAGAATTAGGTGGCGGTTTTGGGGTTTATGAGCACTCTTCCTGTCCGTGTCAAACCAGAGGAAGGGGAGGAGGTGGCTGAGTCTTCATAACAACCAGTTATGACTTTTATGCAGGGGTTGAAGTGTTTGGTTAGGTGTGATGTAAACCATAGTCACAGAAAACAAAGCACAGAAAGGCGTTTAAAGTGACAACAGTGGCAGCAGAGCCCACACATGGCGATGTGGTGGCACAAGGGATGCCCATGGTAGGATGCTTCAGGCACAGCTGCCGTGCCAGCCTGACAGCAGCTCCATTCCTCCTCCAACAACGTAATGCTGATGGGTTTGGTTTTCTTCTCCGTAATCTCCAGCACTGCCTTCATTCAGAACGAATGAAAGCACCGATTGCCTCCCCAGGCTGCAAACAGCTCATGTTTTCTCATCTCTGCCCCCTGCTCCGCACATTACTCTTCTGCTTGTCTTCCCTCGCCCTGCATCCAGGGGAGAGATTACAAGTTGCACCATCAGCAGCCAAGCAAGGTCTAAGCCACAAGGAAAGATCTGAGTCATCTCCCCGAGAGAGTATTTTAGCCATACATCATTGTTTGTTTTCAGGCAAACCAGTACAATTATGCAACATAAATTCTTTTAAAGCATTTGGGACTTCAGTTCAATTTAAAATCCTGTAGGTTTTATGGCCAGAATGAGTGATTACAAAGTGTGTGCATACAAATGAAGGCTGGGGAAGAAGCACACGGGGATGGAAGGGCGCACACAGCCCTGTGCACACTGCAGCAAAGGTGGGAGAGCTGAGGAGTCCGTGCTGGAGGCTCCTGTGGTATTTAGGGCTCCAGAACACTGCTTTGCTCTCTGAGTGCTCTGAGTATTTTCTATGACTGCGATCTCCTGCAAACACTTTTCCATTGGCTTTCACAGATGCGGGTGACTGCCTGGATTACCTCCTGATTTATGCTGGCTTAAATGGGGATGAGAATCTGATCTATTTAAAAACAAGACTCTATCATGGCAGGAATAGAGGGAGACATTAAGATGTCTCCAACCTGAGTAATTTATCACCCCAGGAACGTGCTGAGCAGGGGCTTGAGGCTCAGAAACAGCCCTCAGGCAGGAAGGACGGGATGTGAGGATGTGGCCGCTGTGTCACCAGGTTCCCATGGGGAAATCAGAGCCACCACTGAGCTGTCCTCCGCACCACCCTTTGCTTCCTCTCCCTCTCGAGGTAGGACCACACCACCACCACTCAGAGACCACTGTGTGTGGGTGAGGTCCCACAGCAACGAGCAAAAAGCAAAGGAGAAGTGCCCAAAGCTCTGCTTTGTGTGCTTTTTCAAAACAAATAATTCAGAGCTTACAGTGCCGGTACCTATTTGTTTTTTTCTCCCTCCATGTAGAGGAGTCTACAGTATTCTTTTTCTTATTTAAAGGAGCATACAGATAGGTTTGTGTCTCCTTGTTCCATTTTTACTTACATAGATGTAAATACCACAGCAGCAGGGGAAATTATTGACAGCAGATACTGGGATGATCCAAGGCCAGACTCTGACCTATTGATTTTGCCAAGATTGCACAGGATGTATGTAGCTAGTTGCAAAATACAGTCTTTGTTTGTTTTGTTTATTGCTCAATATATAACAATGTGGACTAAAGAACAATGCCAGACTGCAGAAATGCCAGAGGATTTCTCTTTAATTGAAATCAGGACTGGGAACATCCTTGTAAATCATGAGCAGCCAGCCTTTGAGAAAATGCACTGCTTTTCCAAAGTTTACATTCAAATGGGATTTAGCTTTAACTCTTCACCTCTTACAGCTCAGCTAAATAATCTTTAATCATTTCTCTGGAGCCTCCATAGCTTGAAAACTCCCGTGCACGACAGATGCTGGGCAGGATTCTTATTTCTACTGTGGGCAGTGATGGAGAAAAATCAAATCCAGGTAAAAATTAGAGACATTCTTGGCATCGGTGTAAATCTACATTCTTGAAAAGCTGGATGCTCTTCCAAATCAGGATTTTGGTTCAGTCCATTACAGCCCTGCTGGCTCACCTTGTAAAATTGTGACCTACACCTGCAATTTACTGGAGTGTGATGGCACTTTAGATGAACTTTTAATCCAGAACTCTGCATCTGCAGTGCCATAGGAGCACCCCACCCCAAATTCCACCACGGGTTGGCCCCAGCCTATCTCAGTGCCTCAGCCCCAGGAGAAGGGAGCCGACCAGCACCAGCAGAGCAGTTCTGCAGCTCTCCTGTCTCCACTGAAGCCCCTTCCTTCCCACTTTGGAGCTCCCTATCTGTTATGAAACATGCAAACAGTGCTCTGCTCAGCTGAAGATTTCACAATGGGACTTTACTTCTTCATCTTTCTTTTTCCAAACCCACATTTTCAGAGGCTCTCATTTCAGCGTGTTTATTGGATTGAGATGTCTCCTAATTATTTATAACAAAAGAGCTCATCCTTCCAGCTCATTGTAAATGGGCAGCACACTAAATGCTAAGTTAGCAGCAGCGGGCTGCAAGACGATTGAGCTATTAAGATTAATGCAACAAATTTGAATTCTTCCATCCCCACCCTCCAGTAACCCATTGGCGTGTGTGGCTGGGAAGGAAAAGAAAGAGCTCCTCTGCTCCAGAATAATAGCAAGCGCTAGTGGAGAGGAAAAAGGAAAGCCCTGTTTATCCCTAGCAGGAAGATAATTGATCTCCAGCCTGCACACAACCGGTCTCAGAGCAGCCGGGAGCTGCACAGAAGAGCCTGTAGCTAACCAGAGCCCAACCAGCCTGTCAGACAAAAGCTTTATAAGGACACCAGGGAGAACAAAAGTAGCACATTTCGTTCCTTCGCCATAAATCTCCCATCTTTATTGTGAGGAGATGCCAGCTTTGAGCACGCTGTGTTTCAGTGCGGGGTTACCCCGGCTGCTCTCGGGGTGCTCAGATGGCTCCCGGGCTCCGGCTCCATCACTCTCCCTTTTATGTGTGCTGGAGGTAATAAAATAACCATTTCTAAATTTAACTAGCATTGCATAATCCAGCTATTTATTATGTAAAGCTGCTGTTTACAATGCCCGGAATATTGATCACTATAAAAAATGCAATGCAGCGAGAGCTCGTATAAATTACTGTTACTGTTTTCCTTTCTTTTTGTTTAAAGGATCAATCAAAGGTCTAATTTGTTCTCATGAATTCACCCCTGCGTAGCATGCAAAGCACCAGGCAGCGCGTTGTTTACTGTCATTCAGGCTTGCGTGCAGCACTCAGCTCAGAGCCTGGCAGAGGATATGTAAAGATGACAATTTGTTCATTATCCGAACCATTGGAAAAGGCAAATAAAGCACACTAACCTGCTTTATTTCAAATCAGGTCAATTTCTTTTTTTTTTTTTTCCCCTCAGCTATAAAGCAGCAGTGGCAAGCACTTAAAAATTCCAGCTTTATGGCTGTATATCATCATTATCACCTCCAGTACATTATGAATAGGTGTTTTCTTACAATAGCACTGAGAAAATGAAAGATGCTCTCCTATTCTTCAGGCCTTTTGGGGGTAGAAAGAAGGATGGAAAAAGAGAATTAAATATTAACAGAGCGAACAGATCACTAAACAAAAAACAATTAAATAGCACAGCATCCATCCAACAATAACACCAAATCATGATGCAACTGCTGAGCGTGGGGTGACATACTAATCATGGATTAAAGGGACTGATTTGTGTCTCATGAGTATTCATAGGCAAAACCTGATATGTGGAAATTGAACTCGGGGAAATGCGTTCTGTGGGAACCATGAGGTTGTAGTGGTGTCTGTGCAAAATGGTGATGGCTTTTCTTGACTGTGCCTTAGGGAGAGAGGAAATATTTGTCATTTTTTCACTTATTTTCTTCTTCCATGGGGTTGTTTTCCTCCTCTCTCCGCGACCTTTTTCCTTTCAGTTACTTCAGCTCAGAGTGTAGGAAAAGAAAAAGTGCTAATGGACCAAATGATGGCCCAGAGCAACGAGGCCACCAATGACTTCAGCAGCACTGAGGAGGCCACCGCTAATGTCTGACGTGCGAGTATCAGAGAGCAGTCTGACACAGCAAACTGGTTTCTTTTCCCCATTTTACAATTTGGAAAGTCCCTGATTCCCCCAGCTATATCCCCACCTGACACTAAGCAGCAGTGTCTGCAGGACTGGTTGCTAACGTGGAGATTGGTCTTCTCTGTCAGCCTCTGAGCTGCATCTTCCACTCGGCACAGAGAAAAACCCAGCGCTAAGGCAGCACGTTGCTATGATCTTGATGGAGCTTGTATTTTAAAGTTCAAAGGAGCTTAAACAGTGGGAAAGCCCCTGTGGAAAATCCAGTGTTTTCATGTGCGAGTCAGGTTTTCAGTCATGTATCAGTTGTTGTTATTTTCAGCGGCTGGTGTTTCATTTCTGCACAGAAGCAAATGTAAAAAAGCAAGCGAGCAATTTATAATGGACTAATCGATGCTGGTGGTGGATTCGCTGGTGCCTGTGCACTTAGCCTTGCCGATGAGCAGAAATTTCTCTTGAGGGCAGCATTTCTTACAGAGATGGATGGCTTTATTTTCCATCTTCCAAATGTTTACCGGCACAGCCAGACCCGCTCCAGCCCTGCCGCTGGCAGAGCAAGGGCATCATGAGCAGGGGGAGCAGCCCAGAACCCAGCCACCATCCCCTTCCCACTGGGACCAGGACATGCACCTAAACCAGGTGACAAACACAGCTGGGGATGGCTGCTTAGCTGCACGGCCATTAGCAAATCATGAGGATTTAACTTTCCTGTGACCTGAGCATGTGAAGAATATAGCTGAGGTTAGAAAGAAAGCGATAGTGAGCAGAGGACTGAAGAAACGAAGCTGTGTGAACGAGACCAGAGCAGGAGCAAAGGGAGTTCCTGCAGGGAGCAGCCCCAGAAACCTGGATATTACACAGGATAAGCTGAGGAGCTTTGCATCAAGGAAACCTCACAAAACTCCATGCCAGGCGGGATGCCAGGAGCTCAGTGTTTATCAACAAAGCCGTGGAGACAGTTGTACGTAGAGCTAGCCTAACACCCGAGCTCCAAAATAGGTGCTTCTGAAAGCACACTGAGATAAACCCTGGCCATTTTTGGAAGATGGCCTCTTCTTTTTCCCCTCTGGTTAGCTCCAGACTGTCTGGAAACTGATTTTCATTTTCCTTATGTGACTGTAAATCAGAAACAAAGTTAGCAAAGGCAAGAAGGTGGTGTGGTGCTGGGCTGGGATGCTTGAGAACCGTCCTTTTGGTTAATACTGAGGGACATAAAGGAGAGGACGGTCATCGTGCAGCCTCCGTGCGCTCCGTAACACAGAATCGTGGCCTCATGGCCGCTCAAGGGCCTCCTCACACCTGCTCCTCCTATGCCAGGGCTCTGTTCCCAGCTGCAGTGCTCTGTACTGTCCTGGGGGAAGCAAAATAGGTCCTTATTTTCAGGATGACAAAAAAAGAGCTGCAGAAAACATCTTAAAGGCCGCCCCCTCCTCCTCTGCTCTGCAAGTAAACATCTTCACTCAGGTGTGCCTTTACCATATCAAAAGCTGCTTTCTTTTCACTAATCACCAGCTTACTGCTAAAGAAATTGCAGCACTGCTAATAGCCGGTGACCCATAAATGCAGTACAGCACCAAAGGTCACGGAGTTATCTCCTGCAACGAACTCCCTTTTGATGAATTGGTACCGTTCCCTGGAATATTCTTACAGTGATTTTAAGAGTCATAACATCTTACCACGTGCTGCACCAGCTCTCTGACATGCAGCTAAAAATAGCAAGTGCTGCAAAGCCTGGGAGAGCAGCTTCCAGCTCAGCCCCAAGCTGAAAATCCCTGCTGCTCTCATCACTGTTTTGATTTCAATACACCTTGAACACAAGGTTAAACCACGAGGGTTGGGTATGAGTCCCGAGCAGGCAGGGGACGGGTACAAGGGGGGTGAGGGTGAGATGCTCTGAGCCTTTTGTCTGATTCTGGACGATACTGAGATGCCTGAGCCATTTTATTGTGCTCCAGTGACTTCCCTCAGGCCCAGCCCTGGATTTGGCCAGGATGACCTCGCAGTGGGACACAGGGCGAGGAGGGGGCTCTGCCATGGTTACATTTCAGAGCAGGACTGCCAGCTTGCAACGTGTTGAGTACTGCACGGCGTAGGCAGAGTGAGCACCCTGCCATTTGCTGGGGATTTATACACCCAGATTGGCTTTCTCCTGCCTATTTCCTTTTCTTTCTTTCTTTCTTTCTTTTTTTTTTTTTAAGGGATCGTGAATATTTAAATGACGTTTGTGAAAGTGCCTTGTCTCTTCTGCTGTGTTCGATGAACCCTAGGCAAAAAAAAAAAACCAAAACCAACACAGTTGTGACACAGTCCTCTGCTTCAACCCATCTGCACATCCAGGTTTTCTAAGAGAGAAAAGTGCCAGGGTGGGTCCTGCTGGGGGCACAGCAGAGTGATTAGCAGGCTGTGAGTCCCAGAAGCTGCAGAACCCGATAAATCCCAGCTTCTGCTTATTTTCCCCTAAGCATGTATACAGCATGTGGAGTTAATGTTGGATGCATGCGTTCCAGAAGGCTAGCCCGGCTGGGTGAGGAGTTGTATGGGTCACCAGAGGGTATCTCCGAGGCTCTCAGTGCCCAAACCCTTGGGTTAGATCAACATAGCCATGAGCAGGGTTCCCTGATTCCGTGCATCTCACTGCTAGCCCTGTATCGAGTCGATGGGCACCGTGCAGCAGAGCTGGTGCTGCTGCAAGGAGAGGCTGCAGCCCGGGCTGTGCATGAGGAGCTGCGCCTCCTGACCCCTCGGCATGGCCCCGCTCCTTCTGCAGGGCCAGCAGCCTAGCAGCAACCCAAATAAAAAAAAAATAACAATAAAAAAAGAATGAACAAAATAAATGCATAAATAAACATGGATCCTCGAGACGCAAATTAAGGCCATACTGCAAGAGAAATGGAATCCAAAGACCGCAAACAGCCAAATACACAACCAAGCAACGAAAGAAAGCCAATTACATTTTTGAGGAAATCACAAACGAGCAAACAAAACAGAGTGCCTTCAGCCTGCAGTGCCTGCAGTGCCATCCCAGCCCATGGGGCATGGCCTAAGCTTCCTCTGGATCTCCTCTCCAAGCTGCCCTGCCCTGTGGCTCACTTAGACTAGAATGATTTAATTGCCAACGTGGCTTTGTGTGGTGGTCCTGGTGCCACCTGCTTTTCTTTAAGCCGAACTCTCAGAAGGGTGAGGTTTTCCTGCTCCTCACAGCACCCACTTCAGAAGCAGCGCGGTCACGCTCTCCTCAGCTGGGCGCTCCCAGGATCTCGCAGCACCACGTGAAATACAGGCGGGATGGTTGGCCTGTTGTGAGGAGCTCATGGAGCCACCACCGTCGGCTCCACAAGCATGAAAGCAAAGCTCAGAAGGGGAAGGGGCCTGGAGCGGCGGGATCCGGCCCTTCCGTTCGATGGCCTTTGTTTCTCTGGTGGCAGACTAATTACTCCCACCCTCTCTGCAGAGCTGCACGCGGCCATGTGATCTCAGTGCCATGAATTATAGATGCCCGACATATCGCACCCGGCTATGATGGTTATTTTTTCCACGAGCACGGCATGAATTATGGAGAGGCCGCTTTGCGTGGGTAACATGACCCATCCTGGGCGCGGGGCCGGGGCTGCACAGCCCTGTGAGGCCTTCGCGTGGCCCTCCCTGGCCTTGGGCAGAGCAGACAATGCACAAATAGACGTGGGCTCCGTGTTTATAGGGAAAATGACGGACTTTGCGTGCGGACAGCCTGGAGATGCTCCCGTTAGGGCTGTGGGGGGCACGCGGGGCTGTGGGAAGCACGCAGCGGCAGCCCCCGCTCCTGCACCAGCGGCCTCCCCTCACCGCGAGGCGGGAGAGCCGGCCCCGCCCCCTCCTGTTTTTGCACGCGCCTCTCTTCGGAGCTGGCGGCAGCGCGCCGGGAGCTGCGCCTCTCTTCCACAGCGGCGGTACCGCCGCCAGCAGCCGGGCAATGCCCGCGCGCCGCGGGTGACGTCACCGTGTTATTGACTTTCCAAGTCTGAATGACTGAGCACCCGGGAGGGGGCGGGGAGGCCGCGCCGCGCGGCGCCCGGCCAGGCGGAAATGGGCGCGAGCGGCTGAGCGGGGGAAGGGCGCGCGGCGGCCTCCAGAGGGGGGATGGGAGGGGGCGGAGTGTGGGGGCGGGGCCGCCCCCCCTCCCTCAGCCCGGCCCCGGCGGGAGGCGCCGCGAAATGGCGGTCGGGAGCGGCGTGGCCCTGGGGTGGCTGCCCTGAGGCCGGGCCCGCTGGCGCCGAGTGTGAGTGCCCCCACGTTCTCCTCACCTCCGGGCTGCGCCCAGGCACGCTGCTTCTTTCTGGAGGTGCCCTCGTAACCCCGCTACCGGCCGAGGGGCCTCCTGAGGGGCCGAGCTGCGGTGCCTGGCGCTGGGCCTCCCCCTGCCCTGACCCGGGGCGCGGCCCCTCCGATCCTCACGGCGTGGTTCAGTGTGCAGAAGGGCAGGCTCCGGGGAGGCCTCGTTGCTCCCTACTGTACCCTGAAAGGCTGTAGTGAGGTGGGGGCCGGCCTCTGCTCCCAGGTAACAGCCACAGAATGAGAGGGAATTGCCTTAAGTTGTGCCAGGGGGGTTCAGGTTGGATATTAGGAAACATTTAATCTCAGAATGAGTGTTGATTGGCACGGGCTGCCCAGGGAGGTGGTGGAGCCAGTGTCCCTGGGAGCGTTTAAGAAATGTGGGGATGTGGCACTGAGGAACGTGGGCAGTGGAATGGTTGGATCGGTTGGGGTTGGACTTGATGATCTCAGAGGTGTTTCCCAACCCTAACGATAGCATGATTCATTTCTAGGTGAGCGTGGTGCTGTCATTGTGATCAGCAGGCATCCAGTGTGAGCATTCAGCGCAGCTATCTGCAGAGAGGTTCAAATTGCAGGATATGGAAGCACCTAGGAGCAAAAACCCCAGTATTCATTTCAGTGCATGTATAGAGTGCTTAGAGCCCAGGCCGTCACCTACCACAGGACAGAGCACGGGGAGAAATGGCAGTATTGTGGCTGAGCTCTCCTGTCGCTGACCAACAGGACATTGAGACGAGACAGATGCAATGATACACGCATTCACAGGTGCAGCAGAAGGAAAGGAAGACTTCTGTCAACGATTATCTATGCAAGCTGCAAAAGCAGCATTTGCAGTAGCTCTCCTGGGCCCTGAGAGTGCTTCGTGAGGCGTGCTGAGATGGATAGGATTTATAAACCGTGGATGGGTATTTCCTACAGTGCAGCGCTCTCGGCAGCGCTATTCCATGAGGCTCTCTGTAGAAGACATATATGTTCATGAAAACATTTTATAGCCCTGTTGTGCTGGGATTAATATCAGATAAGAAAGTTCAGACCACGTGTACTTTGTTCTTCCCAGCACATTTCTAAGTCCGCAAATAGGAAGGAGCCCACGGGAGCATATGACTATTAAGTAACTAATATACTTCCCAGTTGATGCAATTTTGGCATTTCATAGTTTTCACAATAATTTACAGACAGTGCAGTTCTTCAGAAGCAGACAGCATCTGCGTGCACTTTGAAAGATGGTGTCTCAATCTACAGATACACAGCTGTGAGTGATGTGCCTTGTTATATACAAGCTGCAAGTCAGCACTGTATGTGCTGTTACACTGAATGTCACTGACTGAGCCTGGTGGTACTCAGTCACCCAAACGTGCTCTGCTTTCCCTTCACACTGCCATAGGGGTGTACCTGATAAAGCACCACATCTCCTTGCAGCACTGATGTTTTGTACTGGACAAGAGCAGCTCACGCTGCATTACGCACTGTATTGCCACAGCCAGCAGTGCACACACGGAGCCTTTCTGTCTGCCTTGGGGAACTTTTGGTAACTTTTGGCCACGTCCTGCTTTGATGGAGTCAGTGTTTGAGCCAACCAAAACCACACGAGCTGTGCTCCCAGGAAGGAGTATGGTAAGCTAAGCGAGTTGTGGGGAAGCTCTTAAAAGGGGAACTGAACTCGTTGTGCTGAACATGTTTTGTTTTATATTAGCCTTATAATTTTAGGCCTAATGTTTGGTTTGGAAGCTCAAAGCCATGCTTGAGCCTGCAGCTGCCAGCTCAAGAAGAGGCTGTGGTGTAATAGTCATTTAATTCCTCCGTGCTGTAATCTGATGGTGGGATGTGCTCCCAAGCAGCTTTTAGGTCTGACTGGGGAACAAAATCAATCACAGAATGCACATTACAAGAAAAGTGCTGTTGGTGTCAATTACCTAAGCTCTGCGAACGTAACTCTTCTAATTTCCTGTTAAATCAGTAATGTTACCAATCTTAGTCTATTATTTTAATTAGGACTGTGACTGCAGTTGCTAGGAGCTGAGCAAGTGCAGACAAATGTGAATGTGTAATTAGTCCCGCAAATGAGTGGCAAGTGGAATGTGTCAACAGCACGGGTGGTTACAGCACCGGGTGCAGCAGGAGGCTGAGCGCTTTGGGCCAGGTTCCGATCCTGTTGGCCTCAGTACCAGCCCAGCATGACTCCTCCGAGCTCAGAATCACCCCAGATGTGAGAAGGGGTTTGTAGAGTCTGGGTCTGGCCCACAGTCATCGTGCTTCCTTGGTGCTGCACTGTGGGCTATTTTTAAAGCACCAATGTGACCAATCTGGTCAGATATTTTTGCTGGGATGTTAACTGTACACCAAATGCTGTGGGCTGCTTGGAGGACGTGGGTGATCCCAGCACCAACAGGCATCAAGTTGCAGCCCTCTAGCAGAACTGCAGCTCCCAGAGCGGGCAGGGAATGTCTTGGTTCTTTGCTGTACCTTTTAAGCTGAGGTCCTACCTCCCAGCTTCTGTCCCATCTGACTGCCTCGTGCACCCCTGCGTGTTGACAAGGGTGACAGTGCACAGGCAGCATTGGCTACTGGCCTTGCTCAAAAAACAAGCTGAGGACAGAATCCCTGGCTAAATATAAAGCTGAGATGGGGAAGAAAATGTGGCATCACAGCTCAATCAAAGTTAAGAATGAAAATCTTAAGTTGCTGATGGTGTATGACCGTGGGCTGCTTGCAGCAAGAGCCATATGCCTAGAGGTCCAGCCTGCCTCCAGTATGCAGTGCAGAATGGCACAGGAAGGAGAATGCTGCTTTTATTAGCACTTGGCTATCGGTCAGCAGTCCATGCTCCACAAATAAATGAACGGGCTGGGTGCGTGTCATCCCAGTTCACATGTTACAGAAATAACGCTGGACTGGAACCAGAGTTAACACAGCTGAGGTTTGGGATGCTACTGGTTTGGAGGACAGAGGATGGCAGAGTCTCGTTGGGTGCTACCTGCTTTTGGAGGCAGACCTGATCTCTGCAGCTCAACCCGTCATCTGCACCCTGATTTCCATGCATTAGTGAATCATTCTCTCATTTCACTTAATAAGGTACTTCTTTTGGAACAAATAGACTCAGAAAACGTCAGAGGTTAAACACATGTTAGATTTAGTCACTTTTCCAAGACAAAAATGTTGCAGAAATAGTTGATAGAGAGCAAATACTGTGAGGTTTTCATGTGAAGGTTGTTCACAGGGGACCATGCACACGACTGCTGGGCTCTCCTCTCCTGGCAGTCAGTGCAGGAGTTGTGCAGCACGGTACAGCGTGGGGCACATGTGCTGGTGCCCTTTTGCTCCTGTATGCCATGGGAAGGTGCAAACCAGATGCCCGACGCTGGGCAGTGCTGGCTGGGTGAGCTCCTTTTAGTTGAAAACTGGTACCTCGGGATTGAGGCCCATGTGATGTCATGTATACGTAGAGTCATCCATAGCCATGAGATTGCACAGCTAGCTCGTAATGTGCATGTTAATAAGGCTATTAAGGTTTACAAATATTCTGTTCTTCCTTACAGTTTATAATTTAATTAATTGTCAGTTAATTGTCTTATTTTCCCCCTGTGATTGATGTCACTGAGTGGGATTAGGCAGCATCAGATTATAGAGAAGGCAGCAATGAATGCAGCATCCTATGACAATATGAAAGGAGATGTTTTTATGGACAAATCCTTTCGGACATGGATGAATACCTCAATGAGATATCACAGGGTATCAGCTCCATACATATTGTAATGGGATCATTAGTGGAGGTACCAGCTGTGTGAGGTTTGTATTCACAAGCCACAAGTCAGTATCAGAGAAATATTCTCTCCTTGGAAATGTTTGCCAAATGTAGATCTTTCCCTTTTTACAGAGCCAATGCTCAGTTTATATAAAGTGGGAAAATACTCTATTAGGCCCATGGGACTGCTCCAGCTACCCCTGAAGTCAGAAGCGGCAGGGGAGCCTTTGGCTTCTGTGGTGGAGGAAGGAAACCTAAATACAGGCCTTTTCAGTAATATTATTCCCAGGGGGAAAAGCAGAGAGGAGGGTTTTTCATCAAAAGGCAGGTGATGTGTGCGTGAGCCAGGCAGCCCTTGTATGAGGGGCACCTTCGTTCCTAGGCAGGAAAGGTGTGAAGGCTTCCATCCTCACCGAGCACAATTTGCAGGCTCTCTCCAGGTTTGTTCTCACCTCCAGATGCACATTTGCACCAGAGGCATCCAAACAGGCTGCCAGCAACACTCCTGCGGATGCTGTTCTGCATGCAGGCTGGTGCAGGTCTTAATCACGGCAGTCCAATGGGTCACCGAGCTCCAGGTTGGCTTTTAACCTGCCTTCCGCGGAGCATCAAACTGGAGGTGCTATAGAAATTGCTTCAGGCATTTTGCCTTCCCCCAGGCACTGTGGATGAGCAAGGGCAGCGTGCTCCGGTTGGAAGGGCACACCGACAGCTCCAGGGCCGGCTGCGGTGCCAAGGAAGGGGATCCAGGGTAAATGAAAACCCAGTCCCGTGTGACTTTTGACCAGTCTTTGATGTCATTTCAGCAGAATAAACCTGGAGTGATTCCAGTGACTTTGATGTGAGTAAAATCAGACTCTGAAACTCTGCCAAACAGAAAATAACCCGTATGTTCCCGTCTGGGTGGGTGTGCAATGAGTTAGAACCCCTGCATAAATCAGCACAAGCTAAATAGGTTATTTCTGAAGCTGTAATCAGAACAAGGAGTCAGCCAAACCACATCTGTCTCTTTTAATTCATTCCTTCCATTTTGGGGACTTAGCCTTTAGAAACAGCTATCAGTGATTACATAAAAGAGATTAGCTAACATTTCTGCATAAATCAAGGCCAGTGCAAGATGTTTCCTGCAGGCGTTGCGAAAGCCACGGCTGGCGGAGGGCAGCGGTGCGAGGGCTGGGTAGGGCCAGGCAGAGCTTCGTTGCTGCTCCGAGCTGCCCTGCACAAAGCAGGCTCAAAGAAAACCTGTGTGGGATGGGGAATGGTCTGCCTCAGGTCTGCGTGGTGGGTTTTTTTCATGTGAGCAAGTTTCCTAGCCAAGATACATGACAGAAACAATGGACGGAAGAGGGGCAGGAGAACCTTACTGTAAACCAGATTTCCATGTGCTAATGCAAATCAATCTTGCTGTTAAAGAAAAAGCCGAGCCAGAACGTGTTGCAGCTACTCTCTTAGCGCAGTTGCTAACAAAGTGTCTTGATGTGAACACTGTTGTGTGACTCAACAAATCCTTGTTTGCTTCTTTTTTTCATTTCAATGTGATTTCATCATTTTTGCTCTGCTAACACGAAGGGTGAGGCTTAGGGTCACGGAGTTGGAATTTCCCTTTCAGTGTTGTCTTACTGCTCATCTCCTATTCTTTCTCTTTTTGCTGCAGGTCAGAGCAGATCTATGCTGAGGTTGGTGGGGAAGGCTCAGCCCTTCTTTCCCATTTGATCTGCCCTGGCTGGAGAGCATCTACCCCTGTGCTGTCCTTCCACCCACCATCAATATGTTCGCATCCGAGCTTTTCTACTAAGCCTTTAAGCCAAAAACACCAACAGTAGTCTTGAGTTTTTCATTCTTTCATTTTTGAGGGACTGAATTTGAGACACTGCTGCTGAGTTTCTATGCTGCCAAATAGCAGTAGGTCTGTTAGCTGCTGAGTGCTCACTGCTTCTCAGAGTCACGGTATTTGTTGCTTGGAGTTCTGCTGAAAACCTTAGGAAGACCTGGGAAATACCGAGAAGAGAATGTATCACTTAGATTCACATTCCTTTCTTTCTAAGTACAATTTAAGGTCAGCTCCTTAAGCATGATGAAACCAGCTACCCAAAAGCATTTAGTGCTTTCAAAATTAAAAAAGAAAGAAAGAAAGAAAGCAAAAAGGTCCCCATTCCCTATTGAAATGCAGAGGAAATACATGCCCAGGAATATATCTGAAAATGAAGCTGGTTATCTTTCTTCATCCTTTGATCTCAAGTGTCTTTTGAAATCTGGCCTTCAAGTGATATGCCCAAGGATGCATGAAATCAAGCACTGAATCTTTATCTCCTCCACTTGTGCATCTCTGCACTGTGATTCACAACACAGATCCATTCCTCTCCAGGCCTATTTCTGACTCACAGTGATCAACAAGACGAGTTCCAGAAATAAGGACGCTGGGCAGCATCACGGAGTGGGGGAATGAGGACACCCTCATCTCCTCCTGTCTGGGCTGCAGCTGCATTTGGCTCTGGATTCTCCCCAGAAGTCTGAAGAATGTAAAGATCTGCCCCTGATCCTTGACCTGCATTGCGGACTGTAGATCCAGTCATTTCTGAACTAGCACCCATAGACAGTCTGAGGGCTTCTCATGCTGGCGGTGCAGGAGGGAGGAGGGTGCCCAGAGAGACAACCGCTGATGTAGTGAAGGGAAATCTGAAGTTTCCCCTCTGCTTTTTCATGCATAACGGCATCTTTATGCCTCATTTCCATCTTCACAGCTCCTGCAATTTACATAATGAACATTTGCAGAGCCTGAGATCTAGGTTCACTTTGTATCACATTGACTGTAGATGACCTTCAACATATCATCAGAAAAGTTTCCCAAGTGGTTTTCCCAAAGGGTATGGCTGTGAAACATAAGACCATCAGGAAAGGAGAAAAGGAGAATAAAATCAGATTTTGGAGATACCTGCCTTTCAAAGATGTATTTTCTACAGCAGAGGAAAAAAAATAGAATTTAGAAAAGGAGTTTGGGACTTAACAAGTAGCTTCTTTAAAGCCAGTATTGGTAGAGGGCCCATCAATAAAGGAATTTAGGTAGGTTTGCTTTTCCAGATCTGCAGGAAGAATATTTCCATAACGGTGCATTTGAAGAAGTGTTAAGGTCATAAAAAACTAAAACCAGAGTGGCAGTTTTATTTGCATTCCTTCATAAACAATGGCTGTAAATGAGCGTATCCGTTTTGGCCACCTGATCAGGTCCTACAACAGGAAAATTCTAATGGCACATTTGGGGCAGTGGAGGCAGAGATTCAAGATGATGGAGGAATCCCAACCTCAAAGGTCAGAGCAGGACAGCAGGGTACGAGCAGGCACCTGCAGCCTGTTGTGCCTTCGTGAAGGTGTCAGGTGCAGCTGTGATCCCTCCTGCTAGCAGCGGGCAGTAGGCAGGGGGTGATAAAGCAGGAGCTGGGGAACTGAGCCCTTTTTCCTCTGACACACCTCCACTAAGCACTGCTCTCATCAGCTCCTGTCTGGTGGTCCTGGCAAGTTGCATGGCTGCTGTTACACTGCACAGTGTTACACCAATGCGGAACAGCAGCAGAACAATTTCTCCAGTTGTCATTTGGATGCTGGGTAAGCGCGACTCAGGGATAATCTCTCATCTAATGAGTGCCTGTGAGTTTTCTTCTGTTGTTTGGACTGTCAAGCTGGTGGTTGTTCACTGCAGTAATGGAGGGTACTTTGAAAGAAGAGATGCATTTTACAAGTGACTTAAGGACTTTATTTGTATAGAAAACTAGCTGAAAGTTGAAATACAGAGGCTCATTCTGGTGATGGAGGACGGATCTCATGTTAGCTGTCATAAGACTCCTCAGATAAAATGGACCTTATGCACCAGCACGATAGGCATGCTAGAAGTGGTCTGGCACTGTTCTCATCACCACAGACCAGGTGTGTAAAAAGTACTGCTCTAAGCAATAAGCACAAGCTGCTAGAAAGAAAGCGTTTCTGATTCCTTTGTTCTTTTAGAATGGCACCTTGTGTGTTCCTTCTTGGCAAGCATGTGTTACTTACCTGCTGCAGCTGTGTGGTTGCTGTTAGCTTGTATTTGCTGGCCTCTTCCGTATTGCAGGAAGTTTATCAGTGCATCCTGTGTGGTTTGATGCTACCCCTAGAGGGTCAGCTGCAGCCTGGTGTTCCTTACCAGCCTTTCCTTCGGTGTGGTCTGGCTTTCTCTCCAGTCATTAGCAGAAGAGAAGTTCAGAAGATAAGTTGCATGTTGCAGAATTTCAACCATGGGACCAAATGTGAAATGGAGCTGGTGGGGAGGGGCGCCCCACTGAGGTCCCTGTGACGGCCCCCATCCCTGCGGGAGGGATGCTTTCTCCTTCCATCTTTTATTTTTTAATGATACCTTATAGTGTTTAATAATTCAATATATACATAATCCAAAATAAGCACACTAATTAACCTTTGTTTTGAGAAATTTAATTAATGCTTAGTCTCTGTTCAGACTCTAAACAGTTTGGAGTGGGAAAGGTGCCACAGGGAAAGTGTGACAGAATATGTTCAATATTGAGCACCTTCAATTATTGAAGCAGAAACGTGGGCTGGGCCAATTAAGAAAGAAAGAAAAAAAAAAGTTGTCATACAGTCATGTGTGTGCTAAAATAACTGCATGCGGTGTTCCCAACAACTCATCCCGCAGCAGAATGGTAAAGCATTAGGCACACAGAGAGCAGCTACATGGAGGAGGGAGTCTGGCCTGAGAGTGCTTTTGCTGCTTGTCAGGAAGCCGTGAAGCTGGAGCTCTGGGAGGGAGAGGAAGGAACCCCAACTCAGTTGCTGGCCGTGCTGCCCGCCCTGGCTGAGCAAAGCTGGGCTCTGCATCCCACTCTGTGTCCCAGAGAGATGATGAATTTTCTGAAAGGTCAGATGCTGTGCTGTGACTCACCAGCACTCGTCCTCTGCAGCCCAAATGCCTTCAAAATACATCACTGTATGATAATAATTTGCTCCAAATGCTCAAGCTTTAATATTCTTCCCCAGCTGAACTGTAAATAAAATTATTTCCTAAGAGCACTTATTTGAGCTTGATTATTAAATACATTGCCAAAATCTGGTCGGTTAATATACTGCCTGCTACTTGAGCTGAAGTATCTAGAAGACAAAGAAAGAAGTAAACGAAAAGGAAATCAACATTTTGCTAAATTGCATGTTTTTAAAAATCCCGTAATTGAGGCTGCTACTTCATTTCCATTTGTAAAACAGATTGAGTTCCCTTTCCATCTACTAATGGATTTGGTTTATCTCTGATACTAATTGCAGCATTTGCGTGGCTCACCCAGGCTGCTTGTGACAGGACGTTGAGCAAGGAGAGTCAAAGTGCTGGGCTGTGCCGTGAGGTGTCATGTGGGAGCAGTGCTCTGCATTGAGCTCTGCTGAACTTCAGGCCCTTGGTCTTTTTCCTGTGGCTCCAAAGCCTGGGTCAATCAACCAAGATAAACTTGTTAATTTGCTGTCAGGATTATGTGCCTCAGGTCTCACTTGAGAAGCAGTGGGAAGGCTCAGGTGATAATAAGGCGATACCAGACTGTCTGGATGTTTAATTAAACTTGGCTGTGCCCTCTTTGACCTAGTGATGGGCTGCAAATGTCACCAGAACAAAGGTTGCTCGTGAGGTTTGCACGCCTACCTCTGCTTTGCAGGGTTGGTGACAGAGGTGGGGGTTTGCACCGTCTTCCCTCATGTTTTCACATCACCTCTGGGAAGGGAATTGTGTTCTGAATCTCTGGGGGAAAACAAAACAAACTTTGTGTGTGATGAATAAACCTTTTCTTTGAATCTGCTATAGCAAAGGAGTTTGTGTGCTTCTGAATGAAGCAGTATGTATGATTTTGGGACTCGGGTCTCATGGTAAATGGAGAAAACACACTGTTAACACCTTAGCCAGTGTTCAGCTCCTAATTAGCAGCAGGGCTGCTCCTGCGCTCAGCTACAAACTGTGTGTGTTGCTGGGGTGGGAGGCAAGCAGCTTTCCATAGCATTGTCCCCCGGAACGTGGGCTGTATCAGCACCCTCAGGAGCAAGCAAACCGAGGATTCACGTTTTGGCTTCCATTGTTTCATTCTACGTTTACAAACAGAGGCTTTATTATTATTTTTAAGGTGCTCTTGAAAGCAATCCATCAGATTCCCAGGGAGTTCAGCGTGGCAAAGAAAGCCCCAGCTACAGAGTCGCCTTTGTGGAGCAGGTCTGTGGGCACTCTGCCATCCGCGCAGCAGGAGAGCGTTGTAATAATGACACCAACATCTACCAGATGTCTTCTGGAGGATTTTGTTTCAAGATGCATGGCTGCTAGCTCACAAGAGTGTGTGGGGGGTTTTCTGCCCTAATATACATGATTTGTTTAAAAACTTTGCAGGTGTTAGAATTTTTATTGAAGTCAGAGAGCTGAAAAATTATATACAGTCGGTGAGGTAATGCTTTCTCCCCTCAGATGGGAGCAGAGAGTGTACACAATCTGTATTGAATAAGGGGCAGCTGTGTTGCCAGCACAATTTTATACATCTGAAAACTAATCCCAGCCATACCAAGCCAGCCCTCTGTTCCTGCAAATTCTTGCAGACAGCAAGAAAATCCACCGATCGCTTGCTGCTTTCCTCCAGAAGCTTGCAGGGCAGACCCTCCCCATGGCTAGTGATGGTGGGGGACCTCTTGGTGCAGCTCTGTTGGGGCCAACACCGCATCTGGCCAGCTGAAAGGAACTCCGAGCCCCCCAGCTCTTCCCAAAGCCTGCAGCCTTGCCCCGACAGCTGTAGGGAAGAGCTGGTGGGATCAGGGCTCGCAGTGGCTTTGGGGAGCAGGACAGCTGCTTCCTCTGTCATCACATCGTGCAAGGATTTTGTTTCTTTTCCTCTTTCTCTTGGCTTGATTCAGCCGCTAACTGAAGCTGTAGCCTGTAGAGATTTGAGATTTTTTTTTTTATTATTATGATTTTTATATAGGTAGGTTGTAATGTCAGGATATGAGGTTGAAAGGGCAAGTCTGAGTCAGCCCTCCGATGAATTCTAAGTATTTCCTTTCTACGTGGATGAGATCCAAAAATTTATCTCGGTTCAATAAGCCCCACTTATTTCTGATGCTCGTTCACACAGACTTTGAATCCTTTGTGTCTGCAGAAGAGGGCTGGTCATTTGGGTTCAGCACAGCTCTTTCCTAAGAGCCTGGGATGTGCAGAGTCAGCAGGGGAAATATGTTGGGGTGGCAACTGAAACGGGCCATTTTTCCTTATATTTTAGCATATAAAATGTATGTATAAATACATGTGTGTAGAGGACAAAGGTGTTGCAGACTGAGGCCTCCCTGTCAGGGTCCCCTGCACCAAATCATGTTGTTCCTTTGCCTTCTGCGTCCCTGGGCCTGGGCTGGGCATGTCCAATAGGGTCTCTCAGCTGCCTGAAGCAAATATTCCCTTATTTCATTCCAGGCTGTCTTTCCCCCTATGGTTGAATTTTGCTCAGCATAATGATTTGAGGGCACCATTTTCAATTTCCTCTACGGAGCCAAAATTAATACTATGTTATGCCATAGTGCAGCAGAGCGAGGCTTTAAGCATCCACCAACAGTATGTGTATCTCAAAATAACCTAATGGCTTCTAGAAGCCAATACTGCTTAAAGCCACTGCCGTAGTCCACTGTAAATATCTGTAGTGCCTGCCTGAACTGCATCACTGGAAGAACAACACTAGTTGGTGCCTGTCACATGCAACATCCTGAGTTGGAAGGGGCCCGCAAAGGTCGTCAAGTCATTGACTGAGAGGTGCTGGTTCTCATTTTCCCCCCATCTGCATAGGGCAGCTCCTCTCCATGAGACTCGTTTCCTCAGTCCCCAGGCCTGGTGGGCAAAAGTTAAGGATTTCAGTTTGTGCCCTTCTGCTCATGCCTTGCCCTTTACCAGGGAGATGCTGTTTTGTTTTGAGAAATACATTTAGGTGACAGAAAGAGAGGAAAGTTCATCAAAACACTGCATTGTAACTGGGGTCCTTGTGGCTGCCTCCTGCTGTCTCAAGGGAATTTTGGCCCCCTACACCTCCTCCACCATGGCTCACTGGGACCAAGCAGCACCAAACAGACTCAAAATGGTGACAGATGGACAGATAGAAGTCAGCTGGCCATCTTGGTTTATAAGAGCTTTTGCTCACTGTGTTCCAGAGCTGCTCAGGCTTTTCATTCATTTAGATGCTGGAGAGCTGTGCTTAAGTGCTGGCGTGGACTGCTTGTAGGAGCAGGAAACCGCTCCCCTTATCCTCGCTTGATCTTTGGGAGTTAAATATGTGCCCTTGTTGGCAATAAGAGCATCGCAAGGGGTGGGGGGGAAGAAATGTTAACACGGATGTTTACCTTAATTTCTTGCTTTGTGTGGACTGGGGAAGCTGGAGAAGAGAGGAGCTAAGGGACACAGGTCTGCAGAGAAGGGAAAAAAGCTCTCTGAAAGCCTGGAGAGGTTGTGTCGGATTGAATCTGTAACTCCCTTGATTTTTGCAGTGGCTTTTCTTTGTCCTAGCATTTTTTTTTAATTGTTATTTAAACTCACCATTCTATTAAAAGAGAAAGATAATTGCTTTTTCTTTCTTCTGCCGGAGCTTCTCAACATGATTAAGATATGGAAAACAAATGACTGGATGTAAGGATGATGTAATGGGTAGAGACAAGCCAAAGTCACTGTGGCCCGGTTTAAAAACCATGGCATTTCTCCAGGATCTATTTGTTTCTCTTAATATGGTGATTTGTTTTTATATATTGCTCTCTATAATTATCATCACGCTATGGACTTGCTGGCTCTAGGTTCAGTGTAATATAAATCCAGAATTAGTCTAGTGAAGTCAACGTCAGATACATTTGCTTTAACAACTAAACTAGGTCCTATTCTCGTTTATCCTACTGTAGCTCCAAAATAACTCTACCAAAGCAAATACAGCTCCTCTCTCAGCAGGGTTTTCTGAAAAGCCCTTGTTGTGCTCTTTGGCTACCCCTCCCACCCTCGTGCTGCACTGAATGCTGCCACGCTGCTCAGTTGCGCCTCTTGCTATGGCTTTGGACTCAGCCTTGCTTTAAGCCCATCTATGTTTGCCCAGGCTGGCAAAGCAAGGATGTCTTGGTTGGAGCCATCCCCTCCCACTATGCCATTGGTGATGCAGATTGGCATTTGGGCACAACTCTACGGCAGACCTTAGATGAGACTGAAAAGTAATACTCTTGAACTTAGAAGGTTTGAGCACCATATTTATTTGTAATACTGAGTCTAGAGACAACTTTTAGAGGACGAGATCCCTTGGTTTCTTTACTGGGCTGCTCTGGTGAGCCACACAAGGCTGTGGTTCTTGGGAGTGGATGGAGGAGCTGACTGCCTCTGATCATCACCAGCCAAGCTGGGTCTTTAACTCATGTTTGTGATCTCTAGTCACCAAAGCCAGAAACAGGGCGGTCGTATGTGCTGATCCCTGACTGTGTTCCGGGGTCTCAGCTGTCATCCAGGGGTCTGAGTGCTGAATTTGCGGGTGAAGGTGGAGAGGCTCAAAAGAGTATGGCTGAGTCTGGGGAAAGCTACAACAGCTCTGTGAAAACTACAAAAGGAGAGTAAGAGGGCTGTGAATATGGGAGGCGATGCTGAGGGCTGGGGAGGCAGCGGGCGAACAGCCAAGCTGAGGTTGAGAAAACCTCTGCAGGCTGGAGAACAGCCACACAGCTGGAAGCCATCAGGGCCGCGGTGCTGGGAGCAGGAGGGCAGGCACATGCTGTGGTGTGCTGCTGGGTGCCGTGTCGGTGCTGGCAATGCGAGGGCTTGGCCATGCTCAGGTGTGCTCCTACAAGACTGGGTGGTCATGACACTGACCTGTGGCGGGCTCTGGGAGTCACTTCTATCTGATAGGGGAGAAAATAACTTTCCAATCTCTTCCAGTGTTTGTTTCTCATAATTTGGTGGAATTTTTATGTTGTTGAGGGCAAACATCAGCTCTTCTTTTCCTGTATCACACAGACACTGCACATGTAGGGGTGCCCAAAATGCTCCTCATACTTTGCGGCGTTTTCCACAAACTTTCTATTTGGTAGATGTGCAATAATTGCACTTCACAGCTATATGCTGCTACTTGATAAGACAGCTGCAAAAAAGCTATTTTCTGATTTTCAGATACAGCAGTTTATCTCTAATGTGAGTTTTCACTGGCAGGTAAAGAAGTTCCTAGTAAACTGTTCCAACTTCCCCCTCGGTACTAAGATGGTAGGAGGCAGATAAAACTTATCATCTACTCATAGCCAGCAAAAAGCTTAGAATTTTTTTTAGCTGTAAACTGGGGGCCATTCATTTTTTTTGAGATGACACACAGATCACCTCTACCCCAAGCAGAGGATGGTTAGCTCTACCAAACCCAGACTGCTGGATATGGTGTTTTGGCTGAAAATTTGGGGCAAAAGACTTTCAACCCAAAGCGCATAGTTTTGATTTGGAAATGTCATCAAGAAAGGATAAAGGAAAGTGCTGGAGGACTTCGGCATGGCCATACGTCCCATGCTGTCCTGCATCGCTCTCCCAACTGGGAATAAACTGTTCCATTGCCATATGAGGGATGAGGTAGGGCCTGGGAGCCATTTATTGTTACACAGACACTGATTTTCCATAGGAAAGCAACCTTTTTCTCCTAAGATTTTAGCTGGAAGGAAAAAAAATTGCCATAAAACCTTGCATGTGCTGGCTGCGTGCATCGCTTCAGAACCCAGAGAGCTGCTCCCTCCCTGAGTGCCCCAAACCAGCAATATCCTACTGGCTTCTTCTCCCCATTAAAATTCAAAACACAGCCTTTCTCTCCATTCCTGTTCTCAGATGACATTTAAACCTGTCAGCAGTTACAACTGGTGTCATGTAATCTCTGTAACCAATGCAAAAATTGCTCTCTTGCTTCATGATGGCCTCTAAAAAAAGGAAAGAGGATGGCAGAGTCTTCCACAAGCGCTCCAAAATGTCCATCTGCTGCTTTCTGTGTTTCTTGCTCTGAAACCATTTCCACCACTCCTTCCCTCGGACAGCAAAATAAACCTGCTTCATAGTTAGCAATCTGCTGTCCCAAACTGCAGGGAGAGAGCTTGCTCTTGCTGGATCTCACTTGGCCATGAGGACAGACAGCCATTCCCTTTAAGCCTCAGATGAGATTTCTTCCACACACAGTTCAGCATATTGGAGTGTGTTTCTGGGTAAATATTCTTCAGACAGGAGCTGTACATGTCTGCACACAAAGCCGGAGCCGGCAAGCACACAGGCATGCGCTAACGCTGCCTCGAGCTCTGAGTGAGCACACAACCATTTCAGTTGCTTTGCTCTGGGCCTAAGTTTGGCCACCAGTAAACAGTAACGTTGTACTGCTAATAGAAAGTGCTGCGGGTGATGGACGGTCCTGCCTGCCTGTTTCCATTTACTCATGATTAACGTATTCAAGCCTATAGCCATTTGTTTCTATGAACTTCACAAACAAAAACTTGATGTTTCGGTACCAATCTCAAATATGGGAACAATTTTACTCTCGATGGCAGCGTTTGTGATGCGAGAACTGAAAGGCATCCAGAAATGCTGTGTTTTCATGGAATATTCTTCAGTCCCAAGATATAGCATTGTTCAAGCATTACAGAAGCAAAAACAATCCCAGTGCCTTGAAAGCTTTTCGTGCTGCCTCTGCTTCACGGAAACTCTGACTCAGGGCCAAATGGCTGATTGTATCGTATGATGTAACAAGGAGTTAGAGAGCTTAGCAGGGAATTAGAATAATGCATTCTGTGTGTGCCTGTGTGAAGGGAGGGGGGGGGGGGGCACAGTGTTTATTGGAAAGCTCGAAGTCTTTTTTGCAGCTATATGTTATTCACGTACAAACCTATCCCTTGTTAAAACCAGTGGGATCTGGTGTGCACCAAGCTCCTAGCTGCCCAACTGAACCCAAGGTCAAGATCTTTTCAGCTCAATTAAAGGCTGCAACATCCTCCTTGCTGGGATGTGGAGGAAGCGAGCTGGGTAGGAAGGAAAGGATGAGCGGTGAAACCCCTCAGGGAGGGGAAGGAAGGATCTGGCCTGGCCTATGTCATCATAGCAAGCTAAACATCTAGGGACGTTCAGAGCTCTCTGCTGGTGTGGGTGTTGTGCTGCCAGGAAGTGGCCGGTGCTGAGGTGTGAGGCTGCCTGTGCCGCTGGCAGATTTTGTTTTGCTTTCTGTCTTGGTCCTGCCAATAAGAAAAGGCATTAATTGCAAGCGTGAACTCTGAGACGAGTGAAAATCAAAGATGACCCAAGTGCCTGGAGGCATAAAAACAGCTATGGAATCGTTCAGCTTGTTTAATGAAATGGAGCAGCACAAAGACAGTTCATGTATAGATTTATATATACAAATACAACAACACTGGCACTCAGCTTGCTGCGAATTCTAAAATGGGGGAGCCTGTCTTCTGTTGGCTGTTAGAAGGAGATTTGGGATAAAAGGTCCCATTAAAAAACCTGCCCTTGTTGCGGTGCTGTGCTGGCAGAGTGGAAAGGAGCCTGAGGTGTGCTGCTCAGAGCCTGGGGCTGGTCATGCAGGGTGCCAGGTTCATGGGGTCTGGTCCCATCAGAACCCATGTGCCCCTGCCCCTGGGGTACCTGGGGTCTCATAATTTCATTCCTAACTTCCTGTAACATTGGAGGAGAAATCCCCGTCCCCTGCTGTACCTGCAGGACAGACAGGACTACGAGCTGGGTCTGCTGTCGTTTGCTCCCACTGCCTACATTCACTTATCACCATGCATGTGCGTATTCATGCATGTATACCAGCCACGGGAGGCTGTGCCTTCCCTCCCTGTGCTGGCAGCACACTGGTGTTCCCCTTCAGCTGGTCATCTGTTTGCAGGGTGAGCGGGGCTGTCTCGCCATGTCTCTTTCCATCTCCAGTGATTCGTAGGAAAAATGAAATGCCTGTACTGAACTGTATTCAATGCTCAGATCTGAAACTGGATTTGAATGCTGGTGCAGGTCATTAGGTCCTTAATTTTCTCTTTAATGGATTTTCTAATGCATTTGATGAGTAAATAGATGCTCAATAGCAAATAGAAAATTCCATTTGCAATCTTGGTCTTGAAACGGCCATAATGTTGCCATTATTTATGTTTACAGAAGTCCTGCAGACTTCCCGGGAGGTGCAATATGTGCAAATGTTAGGATTGCTGGGGCCCAGACACGTGCAGCCTCAGCCCAGGCCAGTGTCAAAGAAACAAGTCGAGTATGTGCCCTGTTTTAGGAGCATGAATGATCCCATTGACTTCAGATTGGCTACGGCTAGACCTGAATGTGTGTTGTGTTTGCACAGAAAGATGATCCAGAAGGAACTGACTGCGCAGGAGCAGCGGGGGCTGGGATGGATTCATGCAGGTTTGCAGGAAAAGGCCAGCAGAAGGGCCACCCCATGCAATGTGTGCTGCCCCATGTTCTGTGTGCTCCCACCTTGTACAGGGAGGGACACCCTGGGCAGCTTCCTTCTGCCAGAGCTGCCTGCCTGGCTGCTCAAACAATCTGAGCCTCTCGGTTTGCAAGTACCATTTGTGCAGAGCAGTATGGTTACACGCTCACATCAATTTGTGTAAAGTTGGCAGCGTCCTCAGTGAATATTTTTGTACCTCCAGCTTCTAAACGGTATTGCTCTTAACAGCAATGTATCATCATTAGTAGTAAGACTTTAGTGAATACACGAGCAAAGTGTGATATTACTTCAACCTCTGAAAATACTGTGTGATAATTAATCAGGCATAGGTTCACTGTGCTTCCACATTACTTGGTAGAGACTAATGCAATGCCATGAGCAAGCTTTTGGTTACAGGGCAGCTGATTCCCTGTAAGCCCAGCAGTGCAGTGCCTCCCAGACACCTCTTTTTGGTGCAGCACCAGGTACTGACACATCAGTGCCTGAGGTGGGAAGCCAGCAAGATGAACCAGTGGTCCAGTCCAGTGCTGCGGACCCTCAACCCAGACCTTGATTGATTTCTTGGTCTCATCCTGCAACTGCTATGAGGAGAAGCAGAGCTGGCTGTGGTGCTCCCTCCAATAGTGCAGTTATGTATTAATAGGGGACGGTGCTGGCAGCAGGGAAGGGTAGAAAAAGAACGCATTTGTCTTGCTGTCCAGCAAGGCACGTAACAAATAGCAATGCCAAGTGTAATCCTGCTTCGGTTAGAACTGTTACTTTGGTTTGTCATCATTCATTGTTCAGAATACAGCTGCTTAATGACAGGATGTGGGAAATGAAGTTTTTTATGTCCTCGTGGACTTTTTAAAATAAAAAATCCCGAACAATGGAGGGGAAGGATGCGATTGCACAGAGCAGTCTGACTGTGCTGAGATGCTGCAGAGATGGAGCTTTTGCCCTTCACTTTAAAAATAACCTGCTGTGTAAACCAGGGCAGCATCCACACCGCAGCTATGCTTACATTGCACAGCTGTCACAGCTGCCCCTGCTCAGCACCTGGGCTTGATGCGGAGAAGTGAAAAATAAAAGACAAATGCTATGGATCTGCGTGGGGCTGTTGCTTCTTTCCAAGTCCCCTTGGTCCAATTCAGCTAGCGAGTGTTGTGTTTCTATAAGAAACAGAGGGGAATGGAGGGAACTGGCCATACAGTCTGGGGGCACGTGGAGACGTGAGTGGGACCAGCTGGAGCAGGGGCTGTTCCAGTGCTGTTCTCATTTTTGTGTTCATTTTAATAATGATCTTCATTTTCATACAGGCTGTGATGTGGGTCCCCCCCTTTGCATGCTCGTTGCTTATTCCTGGCGGTGCAGAACGACAAGTGGGCGCACGATCCCTGCTCCCACTGGGAATTCTTTTATCCGGGTGCGCGGCGCGTTATGTAAGCAAATGGGGAAGCTGATGGGTTTGGTGGGAGACGCTTTTCATCCAGGCATTAGACTAATTTTTGGCCTCAAATAGCAGGCACAGCCCTTGAAGAACCACCAAGGGCTGGGATGCAGCCAACAAATCTGCATAATTGCCAGCCCATCCCCTGCTTTGCCGTGCCTCTAGAAATGTTCTCCCTCCTCCTCTACGTACATTTGTTAAGCCCTGTCCTGAACTGTGTGAAATCAGTGAGGAATTTGCCTGAGGTTCCTTTCCACCAGCTCTGGCCCAGGGCTTCTCAGCAACGTAAGCAAAATTAAACGAGGTTCTGGGGCTGGGATGAAACCACCCTGGCTTGTGTACAAGGGCACACAAGGGAGAAGAGAGGAATGGTGATGCTGAACTTTCTGCCCTCGCTGCAGTTAGAAGGGCGGGGAGCTGCTGAACCTCCAGGCTGTGGACTTCCCACATCCCTAGGATTTTCCATGTCTTACAATCTCAGCTAAACACCATCTTTTTAGGATTATTCGTTACAGCCGTTTATTAACAACAGATCACTGCCACACTCATCGCCACTCTCTTAGTTATGAACTCGTTCTCTTTTTTCCTTGTTGTATCCCTTGCAAATTTCTACTTCCAACAAGCCTACTGTTATCTCACTTCTGCTATTTTGAGTTCTGTGGCATAAAAATGCTGACTCACAGAAAGCCGTGTTGTAGGAAATATTGGCTCAGCTGAGGAAATAATTCTCCGTTCATTCTTCCACCATGTGCTTTGGTTTTGTTTCTGTCCTTTTTTTTCCCCTGTCTGTTGATCTCATGTTATGCCACACATCTAGCAGTGTGAAAGATGGAGAGCTATTTCTAATACACACAGCACTGGTCAAATGTCTTTCTGTATATACCCTGGAGTGTTTTATGTACCTGCTAGAAATGTTACACAGAATGCTCACATAGCTCATAAAATTTGGTCTTGTATTGGAAATGTTTTGTGGAAATACGCTGCTTAATCTACTGCAGCGGCTCACAGTTAATGTTGTCAGCGCGCATCAGAGGTTGTGAAGATTACGACTGGTTCAGAGGAGTATGATACGTTATCACAAGTCCTCAAGAATGAAGCTGAAAGAAAGGAATGTTCCACAAAATGTAGATAATTGACGAAAAAGGGGAAATTCAGGAGGCTCAGGCAGCGTAATCCTTATCGCTGGAGCCGTGTTGATGCCATGCATCACTCTGAGATAAGTACCTGCAAGCACCGTTTCAAAGCTAAGGGGCTGTATAAAACAAAGCCTGAACCATGCTAGGGTGTGCTTTGGGTGTTAAGCATGTGGGTGAAGAGCAGTGAAAGTCTGGGATGAAATCCCAGCTCGTGGGGTGGGAGGGGAGGAAGGGGGAAAGAAAACAACCTACATCCTATTGACTTCGCAGTGGCTTTAATCATTGGAGCAAGCTGCCTAATAACATGCTGCAGGGCGTGCTTTGGCCGTACCGTATAGTTCACTTTATGTTTTATATGCCAGAAAATAATGTTTAAGGTCTTCTTTATGTGGATATAGCTATCCACAAGAAAGCATCTGATGTCTATAACGTAAGAAATAGAAAAGTCAAGGACTTCTGAAAGTGCCGATTGATATTTTTGGCGTTATCATTAGCAAAACCTAATTAGAAGGTGGTTTTCCACAATTGCTGTCGTCCGTACATAAAGTATAGCCCTCCTATAAATAATATCACCATCTTTAGAATACTTTATAATAAACACTAATTTACCCTCCCAATTTTCTTGTGAGATAGATAATTATGTGTTAACAATATCATCATCATTAGTAGCTGTGTAAGTCCTCTCTTTTTATAGATGGAAGCTCATGCACTGATAATAAACAGCTTGCTGAAGGCCACATGAGGAGCCTTTCAGGACTCTGATTAGAGAGCAAACAGTCCTGGCTCCCAGTCCTCTGCTCGTGTGGAGAAGGAGAACAACGTAGGTATAATGAGAGAAAAGCAGGGGCTTAAGTATTGGCAAGGAAGAGGACTTCTCTTCAAATTGGCTGCACTCCTGTGCTGCCAGGAAATATTCAAATATGATGTGATAGTGATAACGGTAAATATCTAGTAGATTTTGCGCCTTTTGTGCTTGTACTTTTATTTAGTAATTATACCACGTAATGTAGACTGTTTTATGAATCACGATGACACTTAAAACACTGAATTTTTGCAACCACATCCTGGTGCCGTGAGATAATCCGTTTTGATCTGAAGCTGCAGCCAGGTATGTCTCACTTGAAACTTCAGAGGTGTGTGATAGCTGCCAGTACCGCACCCTTTTTCGTAATGTTGTTAAAGTAAAACAAGTTTGGATTTGCTCGGCCATTGCAGGATGCGAGATGGGAGTCAGAACTCTGCCATGAATGCAGCTTTGCCGTGACCATGTGGCTAACGGCTGCTTCGTGGATCTCAAAGTGGTGAGCTTCCATTTCCCTCGATAGGCACCATCGCCCTGTGCCAGCAAACCCGCAGCCAGGTGCGGTGGGAGCAGCTCATTTCTGCTATTAAAGCCAACAAGATTTAAATATCAGGTTTAACTGGCACTCGCCTGCATATCAAAGGCAGCATGGTAATTTTTAGGAGGGAAAGTTTGCCCCAGTATTGGCCAGACTTGTCCCTGGTCTCCCCGTTGCACAACGCGCTGCTGAGTCACTGTCATTTCTCACCCAGTAAGAGCGTATCACCGGTGCTGTGTTCTTGCAGCACAGGGTAATACAATGCATGCTGTAACCAGGAGAGTCTTTGCATAAACAAGAGCTAAAAATGAACGAAGAACATTCCTGGGTCGCTCGTATTTATTTATGCACTGCCATACATGGGAAGTTTCGTTCTGGCACCTAAGCTGCGTGGTGGACTGGGCTCAAGCTTGCTTTTCTGAACTCAGTAATCTAATTCGTGCTGATGTTCTGGCATCTCGCTCGGCCTTCAGCTTCGTCCCAGTCTGTAGAAGATTTATGGTTAGACACTATACAGATTTAACACAATACCATGGATTTTATTATTTGCTGGAAAATGTTAATGAAAAAACCCCTAGTATTACAGACGCATTTTAATCCCTGAAGTGATTTTCGAGTAGAATGCATGAATTATTAATTGTTGTTATTGTTATTACTGCAATGCATACCTATCTCACAGGACACTGCGAGGATTAATTAATTCTTGTAAAGATGTAAAAGGCCATATAGGTGTCAAGGGTTATGACTAAAGTGCCTTGAAAATGGAAACCCCTCTGTGAGTGCCAAGTATTATTATTTATGGAGTCCAGGCGGTGCGCTCGGTGCTGTGCAAACACCGGTCCAGTTATTGCAAATATTTGCTTGTATGTGCTTAGTAGGCCGAGCACTCACTGTTACAAGTAATTTCAGCTATTTTAAGGATATGCCTTATAAATATGGCTGTGAGAAGACTTCCCAGAAGTTGAGGTGACGAGACCATGGAAAGTGGCAGCACGAAGTAATGCCCTGTGCGGGCTCGTGAGGTGTTCACTGAGCTGGGGCCATAGTAAAGTAAGAGAAAATGGAACAAAATGGAAGGGGGAACGTTACTGCAGCATACATCTGCCAGAATGCACTTCGCGGATTCTGCAGGGCCGAACATGCACGCAGGTAATCGCCAGCTCAGTGCGCGATAATCGAAAGTGAAAGCCTGGCATGCTGGAGTTGTGACTGAACATTTGGTGAACAGGAGACCACAGAAACCTTCAGCCAGATGACTTCAGCTCAGCATGTTGTCGCTGCTCGGCAGATGGATGGGAAGGCAGTGTTTGCAGTTTCTGTGGGCCAAACAAGGCACACTTGAGGGGTTTTCCCTCCCTCATTTCTGGGCTTAAATCTCCTATTGCTATCTTGTTTTGCAGCCCCTGCCACGTCCTCCTTCAGGGCAGTCCTCTACATGAGGTCCCTTATCGTCTTTCCTTCTGCCTCAGGCTACGTGCAAGTTCCCATTCCCCCTTCCTCCACCCACCCTTACTCCTTATCTGCTCTTAACTAGGAAATAAGTCCTTCCGAGTACCGAGAGGTTAAACTCCTTTAGAAGCACGGTACATCTGAGATGATAACACAGGAAGGTGTGAGCGAGTCTCTCGCCACTTCTTCCTCCCCTTCTTACATTTCCCAACCTTCAGCAAACAGCTCACGTCTCGCCTTCAGATGACAACGACCTCTGAAATTCTGGTGTTGGACTTCATAAACTTACTGCATCCTTACAGCCTACACACCAGCACTGAGAAGAGAAAGTTGTCCGCTTTGCCATCAAAGCGATTACAGAAATAAAGGTTGAGCGGTTTGCCATTACAAACACGCTGCCCAGCTTTCTAGACACTTCAGTCTTCTTTAAGCAACCGGATTGAAGGCCCACGGTTTTCTCAGAATTAAACAACTTTGCGATGCAAAAAAAACTCCAACTTGCTTTCTGCAAAATTTAAATATTCTTCTTCTAAAACAAAGAGAAGCCCATGGACGTGGCTCTAAAAAATGAGCACTGCGAGGTGCTGCTGCACCCACAGCCCCACCCTGTCTGCTTTCATCACGATCTTATGGAGCAGAAGAGTCCCATCTGCTTGGGAGCTGAAGCTCAGGTAGCGAAATCTGCCTGGGTTAGGCTGCAAGTGAAACACACCCTTAGCTCCAGAGTTAGAACAAGTGCGATCCTCCTGCAATTCTGAGATATTAAACAAAAAGAAGCTACGTCTGTGGCCCGTGTGTCCACAGTCCTATTGAGCCAGGCCTGGTGGAAGCGCATTCTGCAGAAAGACACGGAGGTCCCGCTTTGGCCACTATGCAGACGGGCGGTGTTGTGGAGGTCCATCTGAGCCCTGCCTTGGTGGGAGCCTCATACAGGCCCTGGTGCTGCAGTGGGGCCCGTGGTGGTTTGCGGTCCCTGCAGTGCCGATGAGTGTGGGACCAATGCCCCGGAGCACGAAATGCTGCTGCAAAAGCAGTGTGCGATGGAAAGGCCCACCCAGCGATGAACGTGGTTTCGATCAACAAAAAAATAAACAAACCTGCAACAGAAATGACAAACAGCATCATGTTCTGAAAACGAACGGCACGCAAGTAGGAAATGTTACTGCGAAGGATTATTTTTATTCAACAAAACGAAAACGGGCGCAGGCGTCGAGCGGTGCGGCTCCTCGGGCCTGGCTCGGCGCGTCGGTGCCACGGGATCCGAGCACGCTGTGAGCGTGTCGTTACACGGCGCCATTACCGTCTTTCCTCGAAAAACGCCGAGGCGCGGCCGGCCGCACTGCCCGCGCTGCTCCTGACCCCGCGGCGGCCTCCCCGCCCCGCTCCCCTTCCCGCCGTGGCCCCGCGCGGCCGCCTCGCAGCCCTCCTCCCCTCGCGCGCGGCGCTGCGCCTGCCTGGAGCGCGCGAGGAGCGAGCGGGAGGAGGGGAAGGGAGGAAGGAGGAGGAGGAGGAGGAGGAGGAGGAGGAGGAGGAGGAGGGGGCCCGGCCGCCGCCCCCCGCCCCGCCGCAGGTTTGTTGTGCCGGGCGGCCGCAGCAGGCCGGCCCCGCTCCGCCGCTCCCTCCCGCTCTCCCGTCCCTCCCGGCGGCCCCGCTCCCCCCGCGCCCATTTCCGTGCGGCTGGGCACCCTCTCCCGGCGCGGAGTGTCTGAGAGCCGTTGGCTGCTCCGAGCCGTTTGGCTCCTTCCCTTAGTAACAGCTTTCACATTCTGCCTCAATTCCTCCTCAATCTAAATCACACGCGCACACACACACAGATATTACTTTTTTTCCTCCTTCCTCGGGACTTAATCTCTAATCCCCCCTCTTTCCCCACCCTCCCCTCCCCCGCTCGCTGGCTCGGGATATAATTGAATATCACAGCGCTGTTTGGTGGCTGCGTGGTGGTGGTTTTTTTTTTTCTTCCTCCTCCTCCTCCCGTGTGTGCTGGTGTTTTTTTTTTTCTTTTTTTTTCCCCGTCCCCCCCCCCCCCTTTTTTTTTTAATTTTTTTTTACCTCTCGCTGCGGACTTAAAATAATAATAATAATAATAACAATAAAGCGATTATACCTCTCGGTGTGTACACACACAGACATGTGCCCGTCTGTCTCTATGGCCGTATAAAAACAACCACGGAGGAGAGGCGGACGCGGGCGGATTCCTCTCGCGCCTCCGCTCCCGGGGACGGGGAGCGCCGCCGCCCAGGTAAGCGCCGGGGGATGGGCGCCGCTTCGGGGCCGATTCGGGGGGCTTTGGGGGCGTCGTGGGGGTGCGCGTGGCCGCGGGGTGCGGGGTGGTCCCCGCGTCCCTTCCCCCTCCCCGCGCTGCTGGCCGCCCCTCCCCCACCGGGCCGCGTTTTGGGGGCTTTTAGGGGGGGAAAGGCGGCGTTGAGGCGTTGGGGGTGAATTAAAGAAAGGAGCCATGGCGAGGCGGGTGCCGGATCGCCTATTTTTAGCTCGATTTGTGTAAAGAGGAGCGCTCCCCTCCCCCCGTTCCCCTCCGTACATATTTACTTCTGGCGGAGGGGGGAGGGGAAAGGGAGAAGAGAGAGAGGAAAAAAATACATAAAAAGGGGGAAAAAGGCATCGAGCGGAGCTGCAGAGGTACGGGGCCGGGAGGGCGGCGTGGGGGTCCGCAGGGCCCGGCCCGGGGTTGGGGGGGGGGGGAGGGGGCGGCGGTCCGGCCTGGGGCTGCGGGGCCCCGGGAGGAAAGTTTGTGGCTCTGGGTGCCGCACGTGAGCGGTGCGGGAAGTTGGGCGCGGAGGTCGCGGAGAAGTTTGTGAGGGAAGTTGTGAGCGCTCTCCGGTGTGCTCGGCCGCCTCGTGCTCCGTTCGGTGTGAATCAGAGGGGTGATCTGTGGGGTGAGCGCGCGACGTGCTCCTGTGCTCCTGTGCCGTCAGCCAGGTGCGAGCGGGAGGAGCGGAGCTGGGGGCCGCTGGGCTGAGCGGCCCGGGGCACTGAGCGTGGATGGGGCCCTTGGTTGTACCCCGAGGGCTCTGCTGTCTGCTGGGCGCTACCCCTGCTTGGGGGGGGGTGGTTTGGGGCCTTGGCTTGTGCCAAGCCAGGCAGCGTCAAGGCCCAGCACCGTGAGGTTGGGTTGGGGCCTTCCTTTGGGCGCGTTTGTGTGAGCGGTTCTTTCAGGACATGTTTTGTGAAGGATTGGTCCTGCAAACCCTTTTGTATGTCTTTGAACTTTGGTGAGCATCTGTGGAGGAGAGTACGAGGGGTTCTTCCTGCTGGCCGAAGTGAAGAGTAGCTGTGGTGTTGATGGGTTGTCCATAGGATGCGGGTGGTGCACTGTGTATCAAAGTAGCAAACTTTCTGTGGTTTCTTGTAGCCATTTCTTCTGCTTTGCCTTTGGTGAAGGCCCAGCGGAACAGCAGTGCGCTCTATTATCTTCCCAAAGTCACCTGAGACCTTGTAGTGTCACCGTTGTTGGGTTTCTTGGGGAACATGGAGTTGGCTCTGTAAAAACAAAGGCTGGTGTAGTGCCATGCCTTGGGAACGTGGTGTTAGAGAGCGCCTGGAAACGTTTGCTCCTCTCTCCATGGGATGGAAGTTCAATGCAAGTGTATGGAAGGAGTTGGGGTTGCCTTTCTTCTGACGCTGTGCAGAAGTTCATAATTCTTTGTTCACGTGAATATGTGCAGCCATAGCGCGTGTTGATAGCATGAAGAATGCCATAATTACAGTTAAGTTCTTTTGCTTAAGTTCTTTTCCCCTTCAAACAGGTAGTTATGATTTTTTTTCCATTTTTTTTAATACAGGTACTTTCAGTTTTACTCACTATGGTAATTATTGATGTTTGTGCAGTGTTTTGAAGTTGTAAGGCATCGTGTAAGTGCTAAGTACCCGGGAACAGCACTTCAGAGTTCTGTTCCTATCATGAAAGAGATTGATGCTAAAAAGTGCTAAACCCTGTGCATCAAGAGGCTCCGGATGGATTAGTCAAAATTGCTTATAATGCTGCTTTCAGGTAATATTTTTTAGTTAGGAAGAGCAGATCCAAATAACGTAACGCAAACTGAGTTATTTTACCTAACTTGATTTTTGGATGCGGAATTTAATTTAACATGGACTTCACGTTCGAGTCAGAATGTGTTTGCTGTTAGAAATTTTGTAGTGGCAGTAAAGACCCACATCCTACAAGGATATAATTGTGCAGAAGTCAGGAAGTCCTGTAAAGAAACACACACAACTTCATGCACATCAGCAGCCGAGCTCGGCTGAATGAGCTCCACAGATGTCAGTTGAGTCGCACACAGATGAATGTGTTTCGCATTAGGGACAGGCGGTGGGATGTGCCTCTTTCTTAATGCTGATCTGGATTTTTTTGTATCAGAGTGCTATTCAGTGTTCTGGGGAGGTCGAAGCATGGCCAGTGAGGCACCTTTCCTCAGTGCATGTGGAGCCCCAGTTTGTGCCTGCTTGGCCAGCTCTCCCATCCGCTCTGTGGCCCATCTGGGGTCGTGGTGCCGTGAGCTCGGTGACTTCACTGGAGGGGACTTCTGCTGCTGAGCGAGGTGGGGAGGTTGCGGAAATGCTGAAGTGTGTTGTGTGGAAGTACCACTGAGTTTTAACAGCATTCCTTTTGTTTATGTTGAGAGTTGTGATTAATGCCCTGTGTAGTGACCACCCTTACTGTGTGTTTACGTGTGTGCACGCAGCATAGTCCTCAATAACGTGTGTGCTTAAAGCTGTAACCATCTGCTCATACAAGTAGATGTGGGTTGGGAGAGAAGTGAAAGCGTGCGTACACAGCGCGCCCATGTAGGGCTCCTGCAAGAAGTGACGAATAGCAGAATGGACTTTCTGCGTGCTCACTTTCTTAATATAAGTTTAAATATTTGTGTTAGGTGAAGAAATGTCTGAAGCTTCCTGTTAGGAAAGATGATTGACAGCTCTTCTCAGTGTATTTGTGTTGCACTGCAGCATTAATATAGTACCTTCAAATTAACAAGTGTTGAAGAAGCGGTTCCTACGTTCCTGCCATTGATTCAGGTATTGCTGTCCCCAGTATGTGCAGCTTTCCAAGCACTGTGGTCTGAAATTAGATGGTCTTAATTTCTGTGAAGTAGCTTAATGAGAAGGGTGACTTTACTAGGAAAAAGTTCATCTAGTGATACCAAACAGTGGATGGAGACCGCCTTATTCATCTCATAATTGGTTTCCTCCGAGATAAAATATGACAATGAAATAAGGAATAAGAATTATCTTTTGCAGATGAAACTGTAGGGGAATATATTGGCTCCATTTTTTTTTTCTTCCTTTTAATTTAGCAAAATTGAATTAGCTGACGAGGTAAGAAGCATTGAGATCGCAGCAGAGTGGCTGTCATTTCAGGAGAGTTGGTGGGTTGAGTATAAAAGTGTGGAAGCCTGGTCTGGAAATCACTGCCTGTTTGTGTGGGAACTACGAGCTGTGTTCTTGTTAGGGTTCTGCCTTGTGCTACCTTGGCCGTAACAGGAAGGCCCTTTCCATTCTTCTCATGAAAACAAGGCTGAAATGGCTTATACAAAACACCGTGGAGTTTTAATGGCCGTGTTTGAACTGGGAGTTGACTTTTCCTCTGTTTCTGAAAGACCTGTAGAACTGTATTTTAACATATCCTCTGAAACATTGATGTTGAATTCCAGTACCATGTCAGTTCCATTACATCCTCTGGTCTCTCCTTTTTATACCATGAAGGAGCCTTAAGAACTTCTCTCTTGATAACAAACAAGCTGCTGGCTCTGTGGGTCCAGCTGGCTTGGCTAGCCCCGGTGCAGCTGAGCCTTGGGGGGCTGCTTGCTAAAAAGACTTCCGAGATATGTTCTTATCTTAGAAATAACGATAAAAGTGCTTGGTGGATTGGCATTACTTTGTTTCAGAAGCAGTGCTGTGTGCCTGTGAGGGTCCCTTCCCCATCTGTGAGGCAGAGCACTGATACGCTGTGTTTTCAGACATGCTGGGTCCCCACAGTTGCGTTTCGAGTTGGCAGTCACCGCGTGTGCTCAGCATCTCGAAACGTCAAGTCTCATGCATGGCTTGCTGGCTTCTACAGAATCCCATTAGGGTGTAGTTTCTGTTTCTGGGAGTTGTATTAGTAAAGGCTGTGTTGTGTGCTCTGGCTTGTGTTTATTGTTGTAATTCTTGAGACTCCATGTTGCAAAGAAGCAATCATGTTTGTTCATATTGTCTGGCATTAAAAAATTCAGAATCATCCAAAGAAAAAAAACATATTTTTCTTCTTTTCATGTTCTTGGAGATACATCTCTGTCTCTCTTCAGAGTAGGCATGCATAACAGACTCTCCTCATCCCGTACTCTGTGCAGAGCCACACACAGAGTTATTTTGGCTGGCTGGAGGTGTGGAGGCACTGGTCTGGTCATTGGAGCAGTGCAGTCCTTGGCTGGGCAGCAGGCATGTCTGCAGCTCATACTGGGACTCCTTTAACCTGCTGGTGGGCTGGGAGGAGGATTGAGTCGTTTCCCTGCCTTTGTGTGAGTCTCCCATGGAACCAGCTGGTGACCTACTGCAGACTGTGTGAATTGGGACTGTGTGACATGTTTTGTTGTAGAAGCGTTCAGGAGAGTTGTGGAGCATTTTCCCAAGGTTATGAGTTATGGGTCAGATATTTACTACTTATGAATACGTGGTGCCTGAACCACAGAAATAGTCGAGGTTTGGAGCCGTAGATATATAAGCTGTCCCTGAAGTTGCACCCTTTGACATTAATGGTGTTAAAAGTTCAGGCCCGTGGATGACCTCTCACCAAGCTCAGAGCTGGAAACTCTGACGGCAGGCACACGTGGGGTGGATTCCCGTCCCCTGGTGGTTCCCTGGGAGTACTGGGCAAAGATGGGGCACTTTGATTCCTAGAAGTCTTCTAGGCTGGCCCAGGGGAAGTGCAGTGCGTTGTGCTTGTCTTCTGTGGGCATTTTTGGACAGACGGGTAGGTGCTTGGGTGCCAGCTTGACTTCTGAAAATACATTTTTGCCTTGAAAAAGAATAATATAAATATCAAATATTTTTTCATTTGTCATTGGTAATGGTCTAGCCTACAGTTGTGTTGGGACAGCTGAGAATTGTTGCCATTAGTTGCAGTGGTTGGCAGTGTTAAGTGCGGCTGAAAACGTTACGTTAAAGTACCAATTGATCTCATCTGAACCGAGTCTGTTTGCTGGTCCCTTCCCCCTTTTCTGGGTCTGCTGAGCTCACAGAAATGATGACAACTTTACCTCTTTTAGATTAAGTCTAAATTTGTAGGAAAAAATAGTTTCGCTATTGCGTAGACCTATGGGGGAAATAACAAGAGATCTGGGTCAAAAAAGTAGGGCATGCAAGATATAGAAGCTGTTGGAGTGCATTTATTTGTCCTGCGCTAGGTTAAAGGAAGTGTTGGTGCTTTCGGTTTGGCAGCGTGTCCTTCACTGCCGTGTGCTGCAAAGGGAACGCGGCTGTTAAACCAGGAATCGCAGCTAATTTTTGTATGGATGTCAACATTCTTCTCCAGCGCAGAATTTTTTGCTTAGACGTTAACACAAACATGCATTCCTGAAATGCAAACTATTAGTGATAAATGTTAATTAGAAAGCGTTCTGTGAAAATGTGGAATTTTGCCACGGTGACTATTTGTGAATCTGTAGCATATTTACTCCGGAGTTGTGTTTGTTTGGATTTAATGCTTTGTAATGTACTTTTAAAGCAAAGTTAGCACAGATGTGGATGGAGGAAAATGAAGAACAGTGTTGTCAAACCACCTATTAGTGTTGACATGAAATGAATTGTGCTACAAACACACGTTGTGTAGCAACAGGTAAGCTGTTTCCCATGGCTGGTGCAGAGGACCTGAGGCTTCCGGGAGCGGGGCCTGTGCTCTCTTTATAATGGGAATGTTTTGCTGATGCAGGTGTGGAACCTGATTTTTCACTGTGCTTCAAATGCACAGCTGAATTTCTTCAATCCGGCATATCTTGGTTAGACTGTAAATTTCCAGCACCGTGTGAGATGAGAAAATGTAGAAATACAAAACTTCCGTATGTTAAATTACAATTAGAAAAGAAAGCCAGAGTGAAACAGCCTACTAAGCAGTTCTGGTAAGCTCAATCTGATGGCAGGAACGGATATCTAAATGTAGCTGATTAGTGTAAACCAACTTTTTTTTAACAGCTTTCATCATTATAGTAAATACTTGTCTCAAGTGGTTGAGTTGTAAGAAAAATGCTTTGTATGTCTGTTACCGTCTTCCACGGCAAATTCTGAATGGCCTTTGATTACATTAGAAATATCAGTGTGTTTATCATACTGTTGGCAAAGGCTGTGGTAGTTGGTTCCTGTGCTGTCTGCACATGCAAGGTTATTTCAATATGGGTTATTTGTTTCTAGTTCATCGAGGGCCTCTGTAAGATTCTGCCTTGGAATACATACAGTACAAAATGCATTAGAAATGAAGTTGTAGGAGTGTTTTGTCAGATCCCTCCTTGGCTGTTTGTTGGGTGCCTGGGCACACAGGTACATTGTTTTTTGGCAAAACAGATGAATGTTGCTTATCTCCTAGAAATGAGCCCTCTGCTTTGTGTGTGTGCTGGGCCAGGGGTTCCCATCCCCATATCCCCATGTTGGGCCGATGACGGTGTTCCACTGCAGCAGGGCTGGGATGGGTGTGCTGTGGGGCACAGCTGCTGTTGTAACCATCCTGTTTGCACGGACAGAAACACTAACAAGACTTTTACATTGAGTGAGGGCTCGAAGGGTTTTGAAATAGCGCACGGGATGTTCCAGCTAATCCTTTGGTGCTGTTGGTGACTTGCTACGAGAGGCTCCGCAGGTATGGGAAGTGTTGGCCTTTACCCAGGAGTGCTTCCATCACACAGACTGAGGCTTTCTGTTCTGCTAAACTACCAGCCAGCATCAGAGCCTGTGTATGTTGGACCTTGATAAATGCAGCTTTCTGCTGCTCCTTAACGTGTTAAATATGCAGAACCTTGTTGGTGTGTGCATCTGTTCACGTGCTCCCTGCTTTCCTTGCTGCTGTGTGTAACCGCTCCTGGGATGCAGCTTTCCAAGTGAAAGGAAAGAAATGTTATGTTTTCAAAGACATGTTTTCAGTGATCAAATTAACCAGATTTCATTTGCATTATATTGCTATAAATGGTGGAAGTTTGGAACTGTAATGTATATCCACATGCCCATGGCTGTCTGGTTCTATCTGTTAACTCAGAAGAATAGGAGAGTGTTGTTGGGGCTACTGCTGTTGTGTATCGTTAAAGGAACCCTCTGAGGCCCTGCTAATTAACATGAGTGGTGGAGGGTTGTGCTGCTCTCCTCTCCTGAAGATGCACCCCTTCCCGCAGCTCCTGCCCTCTGCTCTGCCTGGTTCCGCTTCCCCTGTCTGCTGCTGCGGGCTTTGCTGCTGCTCATGGGGTTTTGTCTCGGGCACTGCACTTTGCATCATTTCATTGTAATCCCTTCCGAAGTCTTTATTTGTTTTTCTAATCTCTCCTTTTTTGTTTTGATTTTCTTCTTTTCTTTCTCTGCTCCTGTGGTTTTGGACTATTCTTTCACCTTCTCCCCATCTGTTCTTCAGTCCGTGCTTTGCTCCAGACTTGTGCCTCTCCCTTGTGAGCTTCTTGTTTCTCCTGCTTTTCTCTTTCTGCCCCTTTCTCCCACTTTCAGCTGAGCGTGTACAGAGGAGCTGCCTCTCCTATGCAGCCCATGGTGGGGTGGCCGTGCCACGAGGAGCTCCAACTGCTGCTGGCAGAGGGGAGATGGGGCTGACAGAGTTTGGCAGGGCCTTTAATTGATAAAAATAATCCTGGCTTCCCACGTAAAGCATTGATCCAAGGCTTGCTCAAGTCAAAGGGAGGCTTTAAAGGAGGTTGGCATGGGTGTTTAGCAAGAGTGGAAGAAGCTGAAGAAGTTTGAATGGAAAGCTCAGTGCGCTGCGAGGTGAGCTTTGTGAAGTAAAGGATTTCATGCCATGAATTTTACTGGCATTGTGACTTGGAATGAACAAAAACAAAGTCGTGATGAAATCAGTCACGGCCTTATCTTATTGTGTTTATTGTGGGTAGTGTTGACAAGTCACATGCCCCATTGTTCGAGGTGAACAAATATAGCTTTGATACTGCAAGCTGATACGTGCGGACAGCCGCCTTTGTCCTGCGCTGCACAGATGAGTTTGCAGAATTGTAACTTCAGAGCTGAATGCTTGTCTTTGGAGAATTCATGTTTTAAGTTAATCCAGAAACAGCCTAATATGTGTTATACTCTGTTGCTTGTTATTTAAGAGCCTTTTTTATTCATTAACTTTTTTGCAGAACATAAAATAAGAGGTTAGTGTATCAAAAACTTTGCACTTGTTGCCCCATAAAGCCTATGGAAGATGAGCTCATACTGTCCCTCTGGCATATACGTGCTTGGGCTGAAAGAATGCAAGGTGTGCTTTTGAGTGTGTCAGTAATAGATTTCCTCTTGAAACTCTTCCTCATCCGCATCCCTTACTCTTGGTCATAGCGAACCTCATCTCTACTGAAGCCAGCGGGTCGTGGATCATCTCTGAATTGCTTTTACTGTTGGTGAATTCCTTTAATTAGGATATATGTAGTGTAACTAGAATATATGCAATAGGGACTTGCTGCAGGAGCAAACTTAGCTGTGGGTGTAATCATCCAGTGGTATCTGAGGGAGAATCCTGTTGAAATTGCCTAGGGATGATCAGAAAGATGAGTCTGTGTACAGCAGTTTCTTTGTTGTTTTTAGCACATCTTAATGATGCCAAAGTAGTTGGTTGTCCAGGGTTTTTAATTCTTAGAATATGTTTGTTTGTTTTTTCTTGTTGTTAGCTTGTGGCCTTGCTTGAGATAGTCTTTTTTTCCTCTTCAGAAACTGGACTTAGCAGTGTATTTCATGCAAACAGCCTTCACCAGATTATTACTCCAGGCAGGTGTTACAGAGACACATACATAGCAGGACTGAGGCTGGTGCTGGTGGCTGTAGCTGCTGCCTTGCCTGCTTGTGACAGTGTCAGTTTTGTGTCTGCCTACCCCAGCAGCAGAAGGCTCCTCCAGTTGTGTGGCTTACAGACAGTCTGTAAAATACTACCCTAATTCCAATACAGAATGAATGGCAAGCTTTTGGCGTCTTAATGCAGGTGCTGTATGATAGTGGAATGTACACTGTGGGTCACTGTGTGAAGTTTTCAGACCTCTTTTGAGCTCTGCTGCTGTTTGCCCATACAGTACCATGGCATGGACTGCATGCAGGAGTCGCCTCCTGGTTATATGCTGTCATAGGCTTTGGTAGTCCGTGCATGGTGCAGAGCTGTGTTATGTCAGGCCGCGTGGTTCATGAAGTTAGGCATGTTTGTGTCCTTAGTAAGGGGGAAATAGAATGTTGTATCAAGTGTTAATAGACACCTCTGTGTGCTCTTCATAGCCTTCCTGTACGCAGTGCTCATGCTCCTCCAAAGGCCTTGCTGCTTGCATTTGTGCATATGTAGGATGGATGTAAACAGCGATGTGGTCTTTGTCACATGGTTACAGTTCCGCTTGGCCTGCTCCTCCTTAGTGGCTTCCCAGGGTGGCTTTTGCTGAATTTGGGACATCTCATCAGTTTGGGAATAGTTCTGAAGGTTGTCTACAAGTGCTTTTTGCTATTGTAAAACGTACTTCTGTATTGTGGCTTCTTTCTTATTTTCACTTTACTCCACAATGAGAAGTATCTTTCGGTTAATTTAAAAAGAAAATCCTGCTGGCACTGTAATAAATCCCTTAAGCATTGCAAGAAAGCACTTACACTCACTTATACTCACTGTGTAGCGTGGCTTGAAGTTAAAAGAGTGAATTTACAGTGCTCACATTTTTTTGAATGGCTCCGGAGTGAAAGTGTCTGATTCCTGTTTAGTTTTTAGCAGATAGAACTGGTGCTGAGGTCCTGATTGATAAAAATTAAAAAAAGAAATGAATGCTGCTAAGTGTGATCCTTGGGTATTTTTGAAAGGGCTGAGCGAACTCCGTTCCTTGGTGAGCCATTTTCTGGTATTCTGAGGCAGTCGACGTGTTCTTTGTAAGACATATATTATCACTCTATTTAAGTCAATTCAGGTTCTCTGGAAGTGATCCAACCTCCAGGAAAGAAAAATATTAGTGTGTGTGGTGAGGGAAAGGGTTTCCCTTTATTTCGGAATGTGCTTGTCATGTTTAGCGAGTAAGCCATTTGCAGATGCATTAAGGCTCTGTGAAGCTCATTTTGGGGGCTGACAGTTTTTCTGCTCAAACCGAGACTAGAAGATTTACATTTAATGTTTCAGATTTTTTTGTTTTGTTTTAAATAGCCGGGGATGTGTACATTTGTGAAGTTGTGATTTGAGAGCCATGCGTCTTTCAGGGGAATGAAAAGCAAACTGTTTAAAATGATGACAACAGCGGGTAGCATTTCTTTATTTCTTCTCTAACCAGCCATTTGTCTCAATGTCTGCAGTGCTTTGTTGTGTCCTTAAACTCGTTGAAGTTTAAGTAAAGTAGCCTTTGCTTGGAAGACTTGAGTATTTGCATAGTGTTGTTTATTTGGCTCATGCAGTTTTGCACTCTGTAAACACCACTTTCTATGCTAGCTCTGAATTCCAGCAAAGCACCATTCTAGCACATGAAGCTGCTCCGAGGGAAGCTGGGGAGCACTGCTGCTGTACCTGCAGCTGTACCAAAGCGTGAGGTTAAATGGAAAGGGTGTGTGTGCGTGGCACAGAGCAGTGCTCTGTGGGGACCTCCAGCACACTGTGCTCGCATGAGAGTTCCTTTGCCTTCCAGGAGGAAGGCAGCAGCCGTTGAAGCCTGTTATGATTTCAAGGCTTTACTGTGGGGATTGGGTTGCAGCTTTCTAGACTTGGCTTATGCCCGCACACCAGTACTGTGCACGCACACTTGGCTCAGTCGGTTGCCTGTTGACCAAAGCAAGTGGAGCTCCTGGGATTTTTATTTAAGGACAGCTGGACTTTGGCAGAAGGCTGCCGTTGGGTGCGTGTGCTCTTCAGTGCTGGACAAGCTGCAGTATCAAAGCCGGGCTGCTAGAAGTCTGTAGCCCAGCTACCAAGGGCTGAGGCAGAGGTGCAGTGAGGAGCCCTGGGGTGGAACGCTCTCCTCTCCACACTGTTGGTAGGGCTGAGGAGCTGAGCATTGCAGGCTGAGGCCTTCCTTCCTGGTTCCCCTCTTGCCACAGCTGCCAAGCACGGTGGAAAGCCATCACACCTTTCCAAAGCACTTCTTGCAGTGTTGGTTGGGAACAAAATGCCATCTCTGCTCCCAGTCACGGTAATCATCGAGCTGTGATTTAGGAATTGTTTTATATCGATGCACATTTTGGATTATTTTCCTACAATACTTTATTTAGACTTCTGACATCTTAATGACTGAAAATCTCAGCTGGTTTTGTTTGTAACCCTTTATTCCTCGGGCAGAAATCAGACCCGAAAATGTATTCCTCTGAAGTTGGTGAGGGAAAAGCTCTCTGGTAGCATTGCCGAGTTGTTGAGATCAGCTCTGAATTGCCAGATAGTATAATTTTCTTCTAAGAAGAGCCTTCCCCCCACCCTCCCCAGCAAGCCCTAAAGTGTTCTTTGTGTGAGTGTACTATATGATCTCTAATTATATGATCACATACCATTCTGCAAATAGTGCAATGCAATAGCATAGAATTATTTCCAGGATCTTGTAGAGGACTGTTCAGCAGTCTGCCTTAAGCCCTCGTCTTGCAGGCTGGTTTGTGTAAATCAACTCCTTCTCCTCCCAGAAGCAGTGTTTACTGTAGCTCTGTGTTAGAGCTGGGTTCAGAGCTCGTTACAGAATCTGGGCTTGGGATGTCATTTCTGAAAGTTGCCATTTAACTGCTCTTATACAACATATGCATATTAAGTAGGATAGCAGAATAACAGTGAAATTGCTCACCTAGGTCTGCAGATGAATTACCATAATTAACTGCTTCTTCCCATGAATTGCATCTAACGAGGGCTGTGCTGTTGGCTGAAAATAAATTGCATAATGCATTACTGTTGACTAAATTATTTACATACCTTAGAGAGGAGATGGTATAAGAAGTCTGCAAAATAAGTGCCGGACCATTATGAAAATGAAACGGGGAATAAAAAGAAGAATCACAGAGAGAACGTGGCGCAGTCTGCGTTCTCCTGGGTCAATGTGGAGTATTGTATTTGGTTTGGAATATAGTGTGTGACTTCATATTTACGTATTTATCACATGGCATTGCGTAATGTGTGCATGCAGAAGGCAGAGTTAGATCTGTGCATACAACATGGGGCCTAGTTCTAGGAGGAGTGTGTTTGCATGGTTACCATTTGCATCTATTTAGTTTTTGTTGCTTCACTATGGTCACAAAATATGCCAAGTCAAAAGCAAAAGTGGGTAAATAAATTAAAAACAAGCCATAAAACTTAGTAAATGCTTGCTGTTCTGTGCTTGCATATGAAGTATATGATGTGTTGTGAGGCATGCGGGGATTTCTAGTCTGTGCGTGGCCTGGTTTTTATAACGTCATCCTTAGCCAGGAATAACTTTAAAAGCACAGTATTTGCATACGTAGATAATGCAGAATCTTTCAAGGACCTATTTATGGATGTATAATGTAAGAGGTGTTTCCTGCAGAAGTGTCCTTGCCTGGGTGGACACATTCAATTCATTTTCTCCAAATGTGTGGAATGTTTTTGAGCGCTTTGTTGCAGGATGCGCTTCACAGTGATACGTGATCCACACTACTGCAAACACACCGTGTGCAATAAATACTGCAGAGGACAAGATAGAGCCATTTTTCTCTTTGTAATTTACATTTCTGCTTTCCTCCCATTCCAGGGCATATTCTAGAACGTGCACTCCCTATGCTCAGAGCTCTGGTGTGAGTGCTGAGCTCTGTAGGTGAACGCACAGAGATGGAAATGTGCACGGAGGTGCTGATAGTGTCCTGTCTGGGACGGGGAGCGCTCATTTCAGTGACCTGTGGCTTTTTGGTTGGGTAGAGTTTTTTTTTGTACATCGGTTTGGCTTTTTGGTTGGGTAGAGTTTTTTGTACGTCACCAAAGAGAAAAGTTTTGAAATAAAGGGAAAAAGTGGAAAAAATTCTGAATGCTTGCAGAAGACTTGAGGCTGTGGGAACCTATTAGGAAGCATGAGTAGAAGGGCAAGGCTTTCTGTTTAGGGTATAATTACAGGTATGGAATAATTGTGAAGTTGCAGATGAGAGAATGTTCAGTTTTACATCATAGGCTGCTGAGTCCCAGCTGAGCAAGGATGGAATTCATCTTGGCTAATGTCTGCTCCTTTCTTGAGCTCGTTTAGAGAAAGGCATGAAATCTGAATATGGTTACCTCAACCTCTTTCTCTGTATTTAGAAAAATGTATTTTATTTTCTTAGATTCAAAAATTTAAGGATACCTGTGCAAGCTGCTGGCTCCTTACGTAATTAATCATGATAAATAGAGTTAAATTGAAAGCACTTCCATAGGAAGTTGGCCGTCTGCCCGGACACCTGACGTCATCTAGGAAGCACACGCTCAGTTTGGACAAATGGTTTTGGCACAGTGCTGGGAAAGTCACCGTGGTTGGGTTCTCCATGACTGCGTGGAAGCAAGCTCCAGAGCCTCTCTGCCTAATTCCTTCTGCATCCCTCTTTCCTTGGATGCCTTTCTTTGTATGCTTGAGTAGCCCTGCTGTCTGTGGGTGTGAGGAGGGCAAGGCCAAGCCTTAGTCGTTTAAGTGTTCTTTCACATGTACTGAGAAGTTTCCATTGGGATAAGGACTTGGCTATGGCCAAAATAACTCTTCATAAAATGATACGAGGAATGATGTCTCATTAAAAAGAATGTATTGTGCCAATACAAAAATCGTGTTTATTTCCAGTTCTAGAGTTGTGTAAATATAGATGCTAGGCATATGCTGAGTATTGCTTTAGTAGAAATACTGAAATTGCTTTTACTCAAGTTAATAAATCCCAGAGTTAGGAAGGAAAGTAGTGGAGTGATGGGTAGAAGCAAGACAAATGAAATGAGCAGTAGAAATCAAACGGTGGGAGAGTTGTTTGAATATATTTTCACAAGAAGGCAATTGCATAATATTGCTCAATAAATTAGGCTTTTATCTACTTACGCTTGTGCTAAGGGCATGACAGAATAAACAAGACTGCTGAAATCCTTGCATCAGGCAACTAATTATGCTTTTTCTTTTCTTTAAGTGAATGTAGGAGTGGTGAACGTATATCGGATTGGCAGTAGTGAGAGCTGTGTCTGCAGAATAAGTGCTGTCTGGAATGCAGAACTTGCTGGACCATTGGGCCAGTTGGAGGGGTAATCCAAATTGTAAAAGGCTTTTCTGTCTTCAATTTCTTACACCTCTGCAGAATTTGTTCTTGGAAGACAGTTACTGCTTATGATACAGTGTCTTTTTTTTTTTACTGTTTTTTTTGAAGTAGTAAATCCATCTCAGTAAAGTTCTCCAAAGCAAAACAACATCAAACCCATAAAATAATGCTGCACAGTTTTCCCTTCAAACTCCTCCTTGCTGCTCGAGCACATAATTATCGATTACAACAGCAGTAATGTTTGCTCAACACCTGTAGCTTCTCGCTAGCACCGCCCTTTCTCAATAAAAAAGTGTTCTTCATTCACTGCCAGTAGAACAGCCAGCAACTCCAGCCCATTCCCAACTGTCTCAGCTTTATCCAGGTCTAATACCAAAACCAGGTTCTTGTGGCACATCCACCTGTTTCTGCATTCTGACCCTAGCACAGATATGATTTATTCTATTGTTTTTTTTAAAGGGACTATTGTTAGAAATGTTATAATAAAATTCCATGCTGGGTAACTTAAGCAGGAGGAGCAGGGAAGAATTATTATTATTATTGTTTTTTTTATGTATGTGTGAATGAAATAGTTTAGTTCTGTTTACTTGGAATTCTGGTATTTGGTGGCTTGGTATGATTACTGGAATGGGACGGTGTGGAAAGGCTGATGGACTTCATTATTAATGGGCTAATTTTTATTTTGTGGTTCATTATATCGACGTAATTAATTCACAGCAAGATTCCTATAAAACTGCATTTTTGTGAAATATTTCATAAAATGTCCCAGCTGTTATGATAGGCATGCAAAATAATTGAAACAAATGATATGCAAACAATTATTTAAATACTGTGGAAGCAGGGATGCGCTGTAGTCAGCATAGCAGAATGCCATCAGCCCGCTGGGGTGAGTTCCCAGCCCATGGCTATGACTCTATGGCCAGGGCTCTGCCTCTTCGAGTGTCTGTAGGCCCAGTTTCCTTGTACTGCCATATCTGCTGAGGCTTGGACTGATGTCTTGTCCCCAGCTGATCTTAATCACCCTACATGTATTGCAGTGTAGATCTGTCTGTGGCTCCAAATAATTTATCTTTTAAAATCAGACTTCTGAAAATGCGTTGCTTGCAGAGAATGGACTTCTATTTTCATTTATCACTCGTGGTGATGAGACGTACTTCATAGCTTGAGAGGTCCCATCTTGAATTGACTTCCTTTGAGTCTAAGTTCATCCTGACAGCATGGTTGGCTTTGATCCCAGCCTTTACTGGGATAAAGTCTTGTAATGGTATGGGTGCCCTGTGGACAGATCTGATAAGAAGCGGCTTCTTATGTTGTGTGAACAAGTCAGGCTGGCATTGACAGAAATACAAGTTGACAGAGGTTTTAAGCAGGGAAAGACTAGGTATTACTGACAGTAGAAACTCATGGGAAGAGTTGGGAATGGCTGTGGTGTGAGAAATTACTAAAAGACTGTGAATGTGGATCTCAAGGAGTTACTGCTGGAAGATACATGAAGTGCTTTACTGTCATACCAAGCTGTATTTGAGTGTCTGCTGTGTCTTATCACTACACCACAATGAAAGGAAATTACTGTCTGCTTTTGGACTGCAGTGGGTATGGATGTTTAATAACCAGTTTCAGGATTTTTAGTTGAGGACAGTCAAGGCCCTGAATGGTCCTTGTCCAAAGTCACATACAGTGTGTGTGGTTTTGGAGTAGGAAGGGCTGGGCTCACTTGAGAAGAATGCTTGCTGGATTAATGGAAGATTAGGAAGAGCTAGAGAAGTACCTGCTTAAGTTGGTTCATCAATCTAATTTCTGGATTACCTCGGGTGATGTGGATATACAGTACATATAGTAGTTTCACTTCTAGTTGTAGGCTAGTAGATTTTTAAGGAGTGATCATCCACATCTGAGAGCCTGTTTGTACATTTGGTTGCCCGTTTATCAGTCTTGGCCAATCTTTGAGACAAAGTTGTTCTTGTGGTGGTATCTGTGCCTGGAGTATGATATTTTGGAGCTTTTTTAGGTGTCCCCATACTTACTGAGCTGGATGAAACAGTCAAATTTTGAGGCAAGAAATGGAACCTCATTAGGGAATAATGTGTTGCATTATTCAGCAGCAGCCTCCAACCAATTAAGTGGTAGTATTGATGGCTGCAGTACCATGCTTCAATTTATTTGAAATTAAAATAAGTGTATGTGCTTGTGGGAGAGAATTTCTGGAGCTTTGTGATTGAAAACCATACTGTGATAAATACGGGCATCATTGGTGTCTGGTTTCAGACCGAGGCACGTTACACTTGTGATCCTTCACCAGGTGTGTGGTCAGAGTTGTGCTGTGCTGAGGCACGTTGCTTTTAGTAGCGCTCCCCTAAAACGTGAGGAACAAGTTGCGTGAAACTCAGTGCACATCCAGTCTGCATCAGAGCCCGTGTAAGCCTGGCTACCTGCCAGGGCACCTGGAGCTCCCCTTCGTTGGAGTGTTCTTCTGTTTTTTACTTCATTTAGGAAATGCATTTTCCATGGCGCCAGTGAAGGCGAGATCTCAGGAGGCCGTGCTGGATGGTCGTGGTTATTTGTGCAAAATTCAGACCGAAATTTCTCAGTTGGCAAGAGCAGATGAATTCAGTGCTGATCGAAACCATGAAACGTTGTGTGTGTGTGGAGGGCACTGAACTGGCTTTACTTGCTCATAACTTCTGGTTCTGGTCTGTCCTGTGCAGCGTTGCGTAGCTGGATATTAGGCAGGACCTGTTCTTCATCAGTGATGACTTCCTGCAGCATTTTTTGGAGCTGTTTATTCCTGGAAATGATAAGCTTTGAGTGGCAATAGGATATTTTGCTATTTTTGTAGTTACTATGAGTAACAAGTGTAAACAGCTGTGCGGTTTCAGAGAGCAGATACTGAAGAACCCAAAATCTGCATGCTACAGTTGAAGCTTTCTGCAGTGATTGCCCGTGATACGTGGCCAGATGGAAAATCACAGTAAGATTGGACGGGTCCCCTGGGTCCGTGTGGCTCAAGCAGAGACCTGGAGTGGGTTGGCCAGGACCACATGGCGGTGGTTGTGGACCGCCATGATTTGCATTCGTATTCATTTTTCCGGTGTTAGTGTGATGTAAAGACTGCACGAATTATCTAAACTACCTAAAAATGCAGGCAGAGCCAGGCACAGGCATGGGCTCCTTATTTGTGCTGTTTGCCTGTTGTATTTCCGGGGAATGGGCAAGGACATGGCATGACCGAATTGCAGCCTTTGGGAAGAGAGGCAGTGTGTGATGAAACACGAGGTGTGCCTCGTCACAGCCACGTCTCTTCCACTGTTTCATATAAATTTAATTCAGCTACTTAATTTCCTCCCAGCTCCTTGCTTTGTCTTAAATGGCGGCCTTGTGGTGTTCCACCTTCAGCTGGGGGAGCCCTTGGCTTGGTTCAGCTGGAGTCCTCTGAGTGGGTGCAGGAACAAGGAAACTGCCCAATGTTTTCTGGAAGTGAACTTCTGACAGGAGCACTCAGTTCAGGTAACTGAAGAAATGGAAGTTGCTTTGTGCAAATGGTGGGCTTTTACACCTCCATGTGATTTGCTCTTTGGATTCCCTGATGACAGTTCTCAGTCTGTCCTTCAGGCTTGACTTACTGGGTACGTGTTCACTGAATATTCTCCCTCGTAACTATCAAAATGCTTGTTTGCTTGTGCATGGCTCATGGCAATTTTAGGTATGCCTCTGCAGTGAAGAAATATGTAGTTATTAAACTAGAGGAAACTTGAATGCAGCTTGCTCCAGGCAGCTTATTGTAAGGTTGTTTAATTATTTCTTTTTTTTTTTTTTCCTTAACAGCAGAAGAAAGCTAGAGCAGTACAAATTTCTAAGTTCTTTTCCTTGCTGCTATTTCTTGCCTCTTTTTCCTTGTTCCACTTGCTGTATTACACAATTTCGGGGCTATTAGCTTACCAGACGTTCTGCTTTAGCAAAGATGAAAATAGTAACCTGAGTAATACCATACGCCAAGGATGGCATGGGCACTTACCTTCTCTAGGTCAGAGTTTGAAGCTTTCAGCCTGCAGTTTAGCAGGGGCTGGATGATGTGCCTGTCCCTGCTGCTCTGGTTCTGGCACGTGGTAAGGAACAAAGGGCTGGAGGTGGAACCCAGGGATGCAGGGGTGACTGCGGCCCTGGAAGAGAACAGGAAGGCATCAGGCAGGATTTGAGGCCTAGGAGAAAAGATGGCTGGAAGGTGTCAAGGCAGTAGACGGAGGTGGTAGAGGACGAGTAGTTGGCAGGGTAAAAGCTCCTTTCAAAATGACTGGGACCATTTGGTTTATGTTAACACATTTTTCTTCACAGTTGGGGAGGAGTGCAAATAAACTGGGTCACCTCATGCAAGCCTTGTTAAGAGAAACAGGAAAAAAATGGCTAAGAGTTGTAGGAGAAACTATGGGAAGCATCAAGGATAAAATTGTATGATCGGGTTTGCGATTTCTGAAGTGATTATTTTTATTGGATATACGGTGTTAACTTAGCAAGGCACCATGGATTTTATTTTCCCTGATGCTGTAGTTAATGATTATCTTGTTTCTGTTGGAGAGTGAAAAATAACAGTGATTGACTGTGGCTAGTAGCTTGGAAATATCTGTGGCTCCGTGAGAAGCAGTGAGACATCTCTGCAAAGAACAGAAAAATCTTTAGAGGAGGAGTACCATAAAACCTTACAGTGCATTTACTGAAGTTCTTGCAGGTTCACACTGAAGGGAAAGCAAAAGCAATACTAGAGAATCTCCTTTGCTTGTGCCTTCAAATCTGTACCAAAAATGGATTTCCTGGCTTAAAGTTAAAAATATGAATGTATTAGGACAGTACCGCTGTGCTGTGGGTATCATGGGGAAGTTGCTCACATGGTGTACTAATGGAGGCATGCATGTTGAACTTCCTTTTCTTCCATTCCTTTTTGCTTCTTAGAGCAGGAATAGGAATCGGATCACTTCTTTTTTTTCCTACTGTTGCAGGATGAGGAATGGGAGGTGGAGGCGGGTCGGGCTCTGAGAACACTGCTGTGAGGGCTGCTACTGGGGTGCACAGGAACCAGGGCTGTGACTTCCCTGCAGGTTTCTGGTTCTTCACAGCTGTCACTTCATCCTCCGTAAAGTTCAGCCCTAATTCTTTTCTCATGGCAGGAAGACAAGGTGTGGAGATGAAATAACCATAGTAGCCAAGGGAAGATTTGGCACGCTTCAGATTACTGTACTGTACTTTCCCTTCTGTTGGCATAGGTGATCCTTGCAGCAGAAGTTTATAGCGTTGGCACGTTTCCTCGTATACTTGATGCTGGACTCAGCATTTCGTGTCCTTGAGGCAGAACAGTTCCAGAAGCTCATCCTGCTGAAGGGAAAACAAGCTCATCTCCTGTGTGTCTTCAGTAAGACCTCAGTGAAGCATCCTGCTGAGAGGAAAGCAGTGTCGTCCCTACACTCAGAATCAGCAGCAGAAGTTTTGTTGCTCAGAGTCGTGGTCTTCAGTTTGTGGGTGGGAGGAACCCAGCCGAGCTGAGTGAGGTCATGGGAGAGGTTTGTAGGATGGTGAGTGTTACAGTGAGGGTAGTCAGGAGGTGTTTGTTGTTTCTGCAATGCTAAAGCTAAAGGCATCAAACTAGGAGGTGATGTCCAAAAAAAAGGAAAATTTGGTGTATTTTTTTAGTGTATCCCTGCAGAGTTCTTTGTGTCAGAACACAGTAATGCTAAAAAGTTTGTGAATTCAAAAAAATCATTATATATATTAATGGAAGAGAAAATGACCTGGAGCTACTGAGCACACAGTTTTTTATAGTCGACATGGAAAAGGAGACTTTTGAAGAGGGATTCAAAGGAGACTTGTGAATTTGGGAGCACCTCTCCTAATGAGCACTGTGTGAGAAAGTGTGCTGATGCTCATTTGAAAATATGTCAAGCATGTTGTTAGCCACTTGGCAGTAGCTGGAGTCAGTGATAAGCAAAGTGCAAAGGCCCTTCTTCCTTATTAAAAGGGAATCTGGTAAGTGTGTTATGTTTGAGGGAATGGGAAGTGAATCTGGCAGAGGAATACAAAGAGGTGAGGCAAGATAAGAGATAATGAACTTTTCAGAAGGGTCCTGAGCGAATCTGAGTGGGACAAGCTTGCTTTTTTTAAGGAGCAGCATAAGCTCAGGCAGAAGATGATGGAAGTCTGGGCAAGGGCAAATCTCACATGGACGGCTGTTCTTTAGAAGCACTATGCAGAAAGATCTGCAAAATGTGGATGTAATCTAGTTCATCTGAAGTCCACATAAATGTGGAGGGGTGTAGACCTGTGAAAGAAGTGTGTTTTTAATGAATGACACGAATGTTTTGCATCTTGTGTATGTATGTACTTGAGCGTGCTGAAGATGTGCAATCATAGTCTAAGCGTACGGAAACCATCTCAAATAAGGATGGCATTGTTGTTTTGTTTTTATTCCCAGTTGCTTAATGTTTAAGGGGCCTTCAGATATTGTCTGAGACTTCCAGGAGTGTGTGGGCTCACTTTTCTTGATTATTTAAGGAGTGGACGTTCAGATTGCATAGTCTTAGTTAACAAGATTTTTATTAGAGAACAACAGAAACTGAGTGATGGTGTATGTCAGATATGAAAGGAACTGCCTATAAGCCAGTATTCTAAGTATGTGCTTTAATTAATTTAATGATCACTTTAGGTGATTGTTATATAAATAGAGTGTGCTGTGATCTGCCAAGTATTGCTCTGGTGCGTGTCATAGGTTCATAATTTTGGACTATTTTTTGTGGCTGTTAAATGTTTTGCTGTGGGAAGAGGTTTTGCACTAGGCTGATACTCAGCTAAAGAGAAGAGAGGAATTTTGCAGGTATTTCAAAAATCTGGGAGCACTGTAAGTACCACTCTGCCAAACTAACCCAGCATTAACTTCAGGTGAAGGTGGTTTAAAACATAACATCTTCAAGAGAATTCTGTTTAGCAATGCGAAACTTAATTTGTGTCTATGGAAACATTAGAAGCCTTGTGAAAACCAGAATTTTGCAATGTGTTTGTATTATGAATGCTACAACAAACCTTGGTGTATTTGCAGAATGGGATATGTTGAAGGCAGGGTGCTGCTGAAGCTCAGGCAGACTCCTGTCAGTTCCTTTCTGCTTTGCTCCCACCCGGTGCTCATGGCTTAACCTGTCTTCTTACAGCTGTTCTGTTTCCCACCAGCAGACAGCTGTGTGCATGTGTTGGTGACAGTGTGGTCACACGTGCTTTTGCTGCCCTTGCACGAGGGGAAGAGAAGCGGTGTTCATCGTGCCCTCAGCGTGCTCTCCTTCGTGCTTTCAAAGTGTGCTCCTATATAAAATACCTGAAAATGTATGCATGCACACACGGATACAATTATGTGTTTATGAACACGTTTTTTGGCTAGGTTTACTTTGCTTTGGCGTGGATTAGAAATAGTGTTTCTCTGTGCAGGAGCTGCCTATTACATATGCCCAGTATATGATTTTTTTCCCCTAGTAATTTGTAACAGTTCTTTCCAAGTATGCATGAGCACGTGCTCTCTCTCCAACACATTCCAATTGTTACACACTGAAGTAAACAAATTTGGCTTTTTTTTGTGTGTGTGTGTGTGGGACGTACTGAATTGATGAGGAATCCAAGTTAAATAGAAATTCAAGGATTCACTCAGCTTCCAGTGAATGAGTGTAAGCGCTCACTGCAGTCACCTTTAGACTTGCTCAGCTTGGGCTAAAGCCACAACTGTTCCTTTTCTCCACCAATCCATTCCTTTGTGTCAGAGAAGGCCATTGGGCTGCGTCCATCAGTGCTGTGTGTTCCAATCCCGTTTGTCCTGACCTATGTCCCAGTATGCATTAGGCCATCCATGAAGCATGGAGGCGTCCTAGGTTGCTCCCAGGGTCTAATAGCTGCTTCTGAAAGTGTTGTTCTTGTCATCGGTCTGGGGTAGTTTTAAGAAGTTTTCCTACAAATGTGACAGTAACTCTCATTTGATTTATCTGTCTTTTATGATAGTTTGTTTGAACACAAATTAGTATTACAAGTCTAACATCAGTAGAGATAAATATTGATTGTTACTATTATTATTTTTAAATTTTAAAGCAAGCATGTGATCATCTTAGAGTATGAATGTGTGTGTTTGGGCACTGCCCAGGAAAGCACCCAGCATCTGTGTGTGCTTCGTTCATGGCAGGAGGACTTCTCGTGCCTACTGAGAGCAGAGCTGTGCCATAAGCTCAGCCCGGAGTGTTCATTTGTATGGGCTGCTGCAGTTGGAGTTTCTCAAACGCATAATGTGGTGGCCATGATAATGTGTTTACAGAGTGTAAAATTTCAGCTTGACTTATGATTGCTAAAATAATTGATCATCAGCATTTGTGCTTTGCGTAAGAAGAAGAGTTGAAGAAAGCCAAATATTAAATACACAGCGCGTTGGATGAGCAGCGTTCCTCTTTCCTCACAACTCATCAATGAAACAAAAACTAAGAGCAGAGCGTGTAGTCTTATTGCCAATTACTGTCCAAGGAGGATAATGATGCAATCTTAATAACCTGCTAGAACTGTATGGTTAAAACAAATTTCCCATTACGTTCCTCTCAGTGTTCAAGCTCAGTCTTTGTACCTACGGAGATGCTGTGCTAAAAATAAAGCTGGAAAGGTCTCTCATACATAGTTTCTGGTTATTAAATAACATGCTTGTTCTCCATCTGTACCCAGTGGGCTCTTCTGCTTTCTCTAAAGGCTTTGGGAATTGCTTTATGAAGCCAAGGAGTCAGTAGATGCAGGGGATGAATGAACAAAATTCAAATCCCTGTCTTGGAACCTCTTACTGGTTCTGATCATCTTGCTAACAAGCAGAAATCTATGGGATTTTTGTTTATTTTTAAAATATTGCTTATACTGTATCTCAGATACCCGCGGTGTGGGTGGTTGGCATAAAGCAGGATCCTCCTCCTCTGACCATTTTAAGATCTGCAAATGAATTACCATGCAAGCTTTTAGATATGAAGGTCAGAGGAGGCTTTTTAGAAGTTGATAGTGCACCACTGAGTCCATTTAACCAGCCCACAAGTGTGAGCACGTTGGAAGGTGACCAAAGTACTCTGCAGCACGTATGGGTCTGAGGAACAAGTTGTTGTCTTAGCTTTCCCAAGTGGTGTCCCAGCTATAGAAACAGCCCAGTAAGCGTACTTGTGCTGTGGATGCACATCAGGGATTGGCAGATTCTTACTGCCTTGTTTGGAAATCTCTCAGGCACTGAACTGAAGAAAAGTGAATCTGACAGCAAGTTGATGGAGCCAGAGTGGCAATTAGATGCCAATCCCGTCTTGCTGGATCCTTTTATGCACTTTGTGTTTAGGGACTCCAGAATCTGAGCTTGATTACTTCCCAGAAGGAATGACTTGGCAGAATGCTAATCCCTAATATCTCCAGAGCAGGAGTAATCTGAACTGAGACTTTGGTGCAGCGATCCAAAGATTTTAAAGTTGCTGTATGTAAAACCCTTCCAACACTAGCAGAGGCCTTGTATCTGCTGATCAAAGAGTGCTGCTGGGTTGCTTTGGCTTCCCCAACCGGATACTTAATGAAAAGTGACTTTTCACATAGTTCTTTAAAAATAGGGGGAAAAAACAGATAAATCCTTAGAGATTGCATTCAATTAATGAACGTTTTTGCTTGAAGTGAGAAAAGCCCAAATGCCCTCTAGAAAACCATTTCTCAGGTGTGTGTTCTTTGTACGACAGGCACAATTTGGTGGTGCAGGCAGGAGGTGTACAGATGCTGATAGACAACATTTTACTTCTTATATGAAGGTCTGCTTGGTTTTCTTAGGTTTTACTACCATACAGTTTAGAGTTAAAAAATATCTATATATAAAATTTCTACACGTCGGTGTCTTATGGGATGTATGGATATTTCTACACATCAGTGTCTTATGGGATGTATGGATATTTCAGGGTTCAGCGTGTTTTTGAAGTCTGTAAGATAGAATTAAAAAGGGGGTTGTGAGATTTTCTGTACTGTACATATCTTCTATTGCTGTTGACTTCTTATTTGTTACCATACAAATGGGATCAAGTTTATTATTCTTCTGATGTTGGTTGTAGTTCAAGTCAGTACTGTTGATCTTGTAGTTGGTGTATCTGTTGATGTTGCAGATGGGATATGGAGAAGGATGAGGTACAGTTTGGGATTTTATGGTATCCAGAGTGAACTATTGGGGAAAACTGGTTTGCAGAAGCAGCAGTGTGTTGGGCAGTGCTGCATTATAGAATTATGGAAGTGACTTAGAAAAAGGTGAGTTCTGAGTGCATACAGCTAAGAAAAAGTTCTGCAGGTTCAGCTAAGATAGGCAGCCTTGCATGTGACCGCCCTTCAATTCTCTCCTTCCTTCTCAGCGTGATCACTGAAGTTTTCCCAAGGCCTGGATGCAATTTTGGTTTATTTCAGTATTGAACGTTTGCTGGATTAGAAGTGATAAAGTTGAACTCAACAAAATAAAGAAAAATCCCCAAAGCAGATGAGACTTGTTGGGGAGGCCAAAGTTGGACCAATGTTTCTAATTTTTGCATCAGTGATGTATTGATACAAATGGCCGGGAACGAGGCTGCGAGTCTGACTGTTGCATAATAGATTGAGCCTGTCAATTGTACAAACATGACAACCTGATATATATGCATATATTATATATATATTCACTTACACCTTTGAGAGCTTAATAGCAGGAGGAATTTCTGTGAGGCCCAGGGCGGATCAAAGTGAAAACGATTCACATCAGCATGCCCTTGTTTCAGAGAATTGAGTATAATTTTGTTTTGGATTTAGAAGTCCCCTTGAAAAAAGACTCAACTGTGCTGGAATCAGTTAAGACCTTTATCTGCTGTTGGCGTTTTTTGGTAGCACAAGTGGTGACATTTTTCTTTTCTTTTTTTTGCTACCTGGGCAGGTTTGTTGCTGTGCTGCACTTTTGCTAAAGCACATCACTACGTAACTTAGCCTTTGCTTATGCCGATTCTGTCAGTTTTTGTGTCGTCTTAGAAACTTGTAAATTGATGAAGAGCACGTTTCTTATTTGCTGCGTCAAGCTGTAATTAGGTAAATGAGGTTATCTGGCGCATCGCATCTTTGGTTTAGTTGTTGCAGTGTGCTGGATACATGCAGGAGTTCTTCAATACTAAAAGCTGGGAAGAAGTGCTGTTTTCTGTGTAGTGCAATGAATTGATGCTGTTCTTTGGGATTTCAGAATGAGAGAGGTTTGGTTTTCAGAAGTGGCAGATTGAAGGCTGAACAGTACTGCGGGTGGAATGCACACTGGATGGGGTAGGAGAAGTTCTCACTCCCTGCTCAACGCTTCTAAGAAATGCTCATGGGAAACGCTGCGTCACCGACTTCCAACTGAATGCATATCTCAATATTGTATTTGTTTGAGATTGTTAGAGTGGCTTCAATCAGATTTTGGCATAGGCTGCTAAAACTTCAACTGAATTGAAGTGGAAATTAAACTGAGAGCCTTGGCCTCACATGCATGGCTATGGGCTGTGAGAAGTACCCCTCTGAACTCCTGCAGCTGTGAGTAAATTGGGAGTGCCTTGTGCTGCCACTGCTGTTGTTTACCAAAGAAACAAGAGAGGGTCTTCAGTTGCTATGGAAAGTGGAGATGGCAGTGAGTGGTTCCGGTAGATCAGCACTGGGCTCCTGTGTTGGGATGTGGTCCCAGTGATCTCAGGCGGGCTCAGCAGGCTGTGCCCAGGGGAACTCAGAGAAGGCTCAGCTTCTGTCCCCAGCTGTTGGGCATTGGTGTGATTTCTGTCTTGTCGATCTGGTTGGCATCAGCCAATGTCTGTAGTTGCAAGCTTAGAATACTTTAAACTATGGCAGACCGTGTCACTGGGAACACTTTACATCCTTAAGGGACCAGGAATGGGCATGTATACCAAAGCTGCTGCAAAGATGAAAAAAGTGTCCTTTTAAAAGAGCAAACCGAAATACTTCTGATCAGAAGTGCTGTGCAGCAAGCCCTGATGTGCATGGTTTGGGGTGGTCAAGTTGGGCTTCTTAGAGAGGGTGCAAGACCAGACTGGTGGCAATATTGCTGTTAGGATATGGCAGATGGCTTTATTCCTGGATAAAGTTAGCGTAAAAAATAATTGCAATGTGTTAAATGGGATGGAAGTGCTAGTGTTTGACATGGCTTTTTAGTGTAAGGGTTTGCTTGTTCCTTAGGCAGTGAAAAGAATAAGATGCAAAAAAACCAACTCCAAACCTCTGCTAAGTGATTGCAGCTGTACAGTTTCATGCAGCTAAGTATGTAGGTATTGGACTGTGCTTTATCTTATTTGGTAAATAGTCTCTTTTGTAGTGCAACAATACGTAAACCTGCGTTGTTACTACTCTTGAGCCAGCAGAGGATGCATCATTATTGTGCCCTCAAGTTTTGTCTGTTTATTACATAACAGCATAAGTTCTGTGTGTCTGTTAGTGCTAAATGTCTCATATTGTTCTATTAAGAAAAAAAGAAGGAAAAAAAGAAACATCCTCGACTAGGTGTGACTACAATAATATCTGCAGTGTGCTCTGTTTGGAGATGACCCAGAGCCTGGTATTTGGCATGTCTGACACGAGTGGAAATAGTTGTGCAAGGTGGAGTATTTTGACAAATGTGTTGATTTGATATTCCTGGCTCAAGAATTTGTCGGTTGTTTCCTTGGTTAACGAGCCTGTTTCAGCACGATCACAAAAGAAAGTAGCAAAATGCACAACCCTCCATTGTGGTCTATCAGTAACAAAAGAACTAAAAATCTGTATATCAAAACTGAAAATAAATCTTTTTTTTTTTTTTAATTTTCTCTATATATTTAAACTTGCAGACGCTTACTGCAGTTCTATTTTAAAACACAGTGTTTGAAAGCTGACCCTTGTGGGCAAGTCTGTGGATGCCTTAGGAAATCAGTATCAGCAGCCAAAAGCACACAGGGAGCAACTAATTTCAGCGATGGTAGCCTTCCAGTGCGTCCTAAAAATAAAGTTTGGATAAGGTTTCTATCTTTCACATGTTGGAAGATTAAGTAGATAAGTTTATTTTAATTGAGAGTAAAGGGTTGACGTTCTTTTTTTTTTCCAAGACCAGCACTGGAGGACTTCCAGTCTTCGCTGCTTGCTTTGATCAATGTAGCAGATCACGTTGATAATTGTGAGTTGACTTGGAGAAGGAGAAAGCCAGGAAAACAGGACCTTTTTCACGAAGACCAGACAGCAGTTGGAGAGGAATTCTGCAGGCAGTCTCAGAGGCAGAATTCTGTAAAGGAAGTTCCCAAATGGTAAAATCCTGTCTTCAGCCTCATCTGGTCTGAACGGCAGGATTTGCTGGATGTGCAGCTCAGCCAGTTTCAAATTCCTGGTGTGAAACAATCGAGATAAGAATCAAAAAGTAAAGAAAGGGAAAAGACTTAGATCAAACACTGCGCTGGATGTGTCCCGAGGCACAGTTACTCCTTTCCCAGTCTTTCCTAGTCTTAAAACAACAGAAGTCCCACAGCATAGGCTATTTCCCATAGCTATTTTCCAGTTGCATAATTTTATTTTGGGGAAGTTTTTCCTGATTATTTAACGTGTGTTTCCAGTTACAGCATCTTCAGTAGATCTGTCTAAAACCCGGATCTCTTCCTTCCCTTGACTTTTGCTCCTGTGAAGTTGCCACGTCTGTTCTCCTGGTCAGGGAAGCTAGGTTACTTCTCCAAGCTCACATCCATTAATGGCTCCCTCAGTTATCAGCTAGGCTTTCACCGAGCTGAAAAATCTGCTCAGTGTTGAGAGTAGGGAACAGTTCCATTTTTGTACTGATTTTGAAATTGATAAATAACACACTTGACAAAGCTTTTTTTTTTTTTTTTTCCTGGAATGCTTTTGAAAGCAGCGTCAATTCTTCAGAAAAGCTTAAATTCAAGTCATTCCCAATGGCATTGACACATCCTTTACCATTGTCTGCTAGGACAGACATTACAGGGAAAACAAATGCTATTAACCCCGTGTACAGGGAGCTCTGCTGAAGAGCAGAAGAGAAAATAAGAGTGGAAAGGTGAGACACTGAGAAGAGTATTAGTCAGATTACGGTGGAGATAAGATTTAGAAGTTGATAGCTTCCTGAATAGAAACTGGCACACAGGAAACAGAATTCTTGTAGGTGTGAGCTCACGATGGGCGCGTGTTGGCTGATACTCTTTCAAGGATAGTCTTGAAATGTAATAGTGTTCTTTTAAATAACATGTTAGATATTCCATTCCCAATTTCTAATTCCTGGACCAACACCTTTCTATGTGAATGCTTCCAGTGTGCTGAGGGCTGTTTGTTGGTGCTGTATGAGTGGGTGTTCTTCCTCCTTGCTGCCCTGTCAAAATGATAACAATGGAAGGATGGGAAGTGAAGGAGAGTTGGAAACGCAGTGGGAGACTTCAGTTAACACCATGCCAAGTGTACAGTTGAATCATAATGTACCACAGAGACCAGGCGTCCCTTTCATGCAGCTCCTGGGCATGGAAAAACTGTGGCATGGGACTGCAGCTGTAGTTCAATCTGCAAAGCCTTGAAAACCATGGAGAGGATGAATAGGAATCCGAGGTTCCTGTTCTCTTGCAGTGATGTCAGGTTACTCTGGCAGGAGGCAGATGTGTAAATGAGCAAAGGAACAGCCTGTGTCTTTCAGTGCACAGCAGGGAGCAGATCTGTAAAACTGCTTATGAGGAAAGGTATGTGCTCAGTGTTTGTGGGGATGAACAAGTTAAGGGAAGGTAATTCTGTTGACATAACTAAATACTAAATTACTAACACTGAGCAAATTGTGCTCAGAGAATTCATCTGAACTGAAAATAGCTGGGGGCTAGGAGATAATTTAGGGGACCAGATCCTGTGCTCGTGCTGTTTTGACTCTTCCTTTAGGCATCTGCCTTTGCATCCCTTCTGGAGGGAGGTGAGGGCTGGGGATCCCTGGGGTGGCAGTCCTGAAGTTCTCACTTGGGGCCCTTGGAATTTCTGCTGGATGGAACCTTTTGTACAAAGGAAGGCACAAGGTGCTGGGCAGCTCGCTTTGGCAATCTCTTTCTCTTTTTCAACTGTCTGCAAAGCAGCACTGTAGATTTCTGATTGTGCTTCCATCTGCTTACAGGATGAACAACTGCTGTGTGTGGTTCTGCACAGGCAGTACGTAGTTTGGAAGGGCTGTACATTGAGGCATACGTCTGCAGTTACGGAAGGACGTTCAACAAAAAGTATTTTCAGTGAAACAGATACTGACTTCAGTCATTTTGGCAATGAGTGAACTTTGGGGTTTTTTTTGTTGGTTTTGCTTTATATTTTTTTGCACTCATTTGCAGTAAGAAAAGCTGTTTTCCTACAGTAGGAAAGCCCAACACAGTTGAAAAGTTAATTACTGTAATTAATGGCATTTTTAGGGGACGCTCTTTTTAGAACTAGACCACATAGGGTGAGAGGTGCACAGTATCACCATAACAGCTAACTGTGTATGTGTAGGTAACCCTATTGTATCACTCCTTATGGCATACTGGCTGAGGCACTGTTTTGTTGTTCCCAGTTAATCGTGGCCTCAATCCTCTCTGCTGCAGCTCTGTGTCCCCATGCTCGTCAGATCCTTCCCGTGTCACTGATGATTCAGATACACTTGTTTTCCTTCATGCTTAGATCCTGTTGTTCAAAAAGCTAGGTGAAGCAGTGGTGTGGTGTGATTAGATTAGTTTAATGCTGCTGTTGATTAATGGCTTCAATCCTTTTATTTAATAAACGCTATTCTCTTTGACCACACTGCTAATGTAAATATTTGCTGTGTTTTTCTGTAGGCTGCTTATTCTATGGAACAAGTTTCAGTGTCTTTCACTGCATGTATGATAAGTATAATGCTAATGCAAATATTTCCCATGTTCCATCGGTATGGCAGACACACAGAGGTGTCTAAAGAAGACAATCTGCTGCTTCTGCTGTGATCCCTGTTACCTAATGCATCGTTCTGTTCTGCTGTGTGCTGTTGTGCTGGGATTCCCAGGGCTGTCTTAGGCACCAGGCAGTCCCTGGAAACGGAGGTGTGTTTTGACGCCATAGCTGCAGCTCTGCTCCTGAGCTTCTTCCTTCCAGGGCTGCATCTCCTGTGACCCCACAGTGTGGTTGCTTGGGAAGCCAGGAGCGGAATGCGGAATTTGTGGGGATTTACACAAAGTAGTAATAGTCCCCAGCTGTAGGGAGCATGTTGTGGGCATGACATTAGTATGACATGGAGCTCTTGGCCAGCATGTGGGGCAAGTGGCTGCAGTGGGACTTCTGGTTCCCTTTGGCATCAAGCTGTATGTGAACACTGTGTCCTGCAGTAGAGCCCACATCGTGCTGCACTGCTTGAACGTGCTCTATAGCTCTTTAACTTGGCTGGACACAGCACAGATTGAGCTTTTGCTTGGAATGATACTGTGTTGGACTTCGGGTTGTCCGAAAGGTAGGTAGGAGAGTAGTGGTGCTGATACTGAGAGGAGCGCAGCCACAGCCCAAATGGTGGTTACCATCTGTAGGATTGGAAATACCACCATGTTATGTCCTCTTGTTACTTGCAGGGAATTCCTTATTTGAACACTTCAGCAGCGCTTCCAAATGTGATATCTACTTGTGACACACATCCCACCTCCCAAAGCATGGCACACTTGACACAGAATTCTGATGAATTCAATAAATTAGATTCTGTAAGACAAAATGAATCGAAGAAGGATGTAGAGTGGTACCCTTGCCCTACTGTAACAATTCCTGGTGCTTTCTGCAGTGGACTGTTTCTTCTGCAGCACCACCGTTAGTCCCAAGGCAGAGGAACATCCTGTCCTCCGTATCTAAAAACGGGCAGGGCAGGCACCGGGAGCAGAAATCTCAGTGAGAAAGGTCTTTTACCCAAGGCTGCAGTTCGAGCTTTGTTCCATACCAAGATTACAAGCCTGTTTAGAAGCCCGAGTAACCTTGTAGCTATCAGCTCATAGGAACAGGTTCCCGTGCTGGCAAAGGAAAGGATCTCCGCCATCCAGCTGTGGTGCTGTGCTGGAAGGCACTGGCGGTTGTTGCTGCTGAGGCTGTTTGGGAAGCAGTGTCACAGGGAAGAGGCTCTTCCTGCCCTCAGGAAAGGGAATTAAACAGCATTCGGCCTTGTGTATTTTTTCTTTTTTTCTTTTTTTTTTTTTCCCCTGGGGTGAATTTAAATTTTATAGCTCAGTTCTAGAATAAAAATACAAGACTTTGTCAGTGAATCAACATCTTCTATTTTCAGAAGAGAACAAAGAAGCAGCACAAATTAAATGTGCCCGGGGTTTACATAGATGCGTGGTGGTCATGTGCATGGCAGTGTAGAGGTGGGATTCATGGCACATGATGCTCAGCGCTTGGAGCAAGAGCTATTGGAGCAACAGCCATTCATGCTCTTCCCAACCTTGGCAGGATTATACTTTGTTCTCTAGGATTTTTAACTTCCAGTTTGTGAATTGGGTTACTTACTAATGAATTTCATTTAAATGACATGCAAGTGAAATTGTGCTGCAGCAGGGCTCTTCCCCCGCCTTCCCTGATGGTACAAACTAATTGGTATTGACAAGATTACTCTGGTGCTTTATGTGTTTTTAATGGGGCTGGCCAGTACAGTTTCCTCTCCAGCAATTGAGCTTCCTTTCCTTTCAGTATGTTATAAGCTGTCTTCTGTGATTACCCCAGTTTGGGGCTTTTAAAGCAGTTTTTGTTAAACGTGGTGGCAGCTGCTACCATGCTGCAATATTGTCTTGCTTTAGTCTTGCTTTTCTGTGCTTATCATAGCACAGTGAGTGCTGCGTTGTGCACTTTGAGGGGTGTTTGTATATCCAGATCCTGTTTTCCCCATTTTAGTGCTGTCTGCTGTAGCCATTCCTCTGTCCCCTCAGATATCCTGCTTTGTTTTAATCATTGGCTCACATGCTTGCGTGCTCATGGAGGAGTTTAGTATATGAAAGAGAATTTCTGATGTGTGGGAAGTTGTGCAACTTTTATGTGTGATGTGAGTGTGTGTGTGTTTATATTCTATTAAAAGTCCAGAAAGTTGGCTTGCATCTCTGTGTTTTCCAGATTTCTTATGTAATAAAGACCTAATACCAGAACCAGGGTTAGGAAATAGAGGTTTCTCAGTTAATGGGCAGAGGAAAGCTGCTTCAGACGGAGCTCAGGATTGTGGATGGGCGCCTCATTGGGGGCTCCGAGTACTGAGCGTGGTCCCACGTGGCTCTGCATGCAGTGGCTGTGATGAGGCCCTGAGCTGTCCGGGTGTGATGCTGGGCCGTTCCTCTGGTGTGGCCCTTCAGCAGCCCAGGGCTGGCTCATGCTTGGCAGCACCAACCCAGCTGCAATCAGCCAGCTGCAGGTGATGACCATTTGTAATGCAGTTTTGCGTGTGGTCCTTGTTTATTTTTTTACCTTTTTCCCTCATTTGCCCATATTCGTTTCTCTTCTTGAATTGGTCTTCTTGACTCAGGTCGGTTGAGTCTTTGTGAATCGTGATAAATCTGAATTCAGTTTCTCTATTAGATCCAAAAGCAGATGTTACTGCAGAAGTACTGAACTGGTTTCTTTAAGAATCCCATAGGTCGCAGTGAAAGTGTGATTACAAGAAGGAACTTCTGATTTTCTCTGTTTACATTCCAAGCGTGGCAGTGGCAGAATCACGCTGGTTTTGTATATGCCTATTAACCAAATGAAAGGAAGGATTCAATGCAGTGATTAGTTTTCAATTTAGGCTTTTAAAGCCATTGTCTGATGCTTTTTGCAGCCTAGTTACTGAGGGGAACATCCAGGATTTAGTTATTTTTAATTCTGTTTTGATTGGGACACTGTGCGGATACTGAAGCCAGATGAAGGTGGGTCACTCGAGGAGAATGGAGGAGAAAAGATCTGTGTCCTTGGAAGGCCTTTGTAATTCACAGAGCACAGCGTTTAATGAGCAAATTTGTTATTAAAGCTCAAATAGCACAAAAGTCTCAGAAAGCAGTATAAACACTGCTGTCCTAAGAGGATTAGAAGGAAAATCCGAGCACGCAAGTGAAAACGGGGAGTGGGAGTGGCTCAGCTCGTGCAGATGAGTGTTTCCAGCCCCAGTGCTGGTTTGTCTTTGTATCACAGCATTATGACTTGGTGATGACAACAGGCCTGGATGCTGATAGCATGAGTTGCCATTTTGGTTTTGTTCTTAGGGATGGCAGGTGTGGGGCGAGCGCTGGCCCTACTGGTGGGATTGTCTGTGCGGTGCGGGCAGAGCTGGGCACTGTGCTGCCAACACGGGATGTGGCGGATGCGCTTCTTCCTCAAGTTGTGTTTCTTCTGAGGCTGAGAGGAGCAGCGCAGTCAAACGGAAGGTGTTTAAAAGAGAACACCAACAAAAACAACAAAACCGTGCGCTCTCCGAGTGGACGGATCTAAATGCAGCAGCTGATACTCGCTGCACAGGTGTGTCTTATCAGCCTCAAGGGCATTTAGTGGGTTATTTTTAAGCCTTGGGTAGTGTGGCTGTTACTACACCTGGTCACCTGGTTAAATCACTGTAACAGGTCAGCCTATAAAGAGAGCGAGTCTAAAATCAATACATTACAGCTGTCACCTGCTTTATTTCAAGGTACGTGCCAAATAACAAACTCCAATCGGATAAATTGGGAAGGAAAAATCTGCTGACAGAGCAGTCAGTGCTCAGCGCTGGGCTCTGAAGAAGGACGTCCCAGTGTTTGCTAAAAGTCTGTGTCATTTCAAGTGCTCTTCTTTTTAAAACCAGAGCCACAGCAGACAAGGGGGAAATGAAGCAGAGTTGGGGAGCTCTTGATGTACTTGCTTCTCTGCTTCCAGCTTTTCCCATGTCCTTGCTCAGTTCAGGTGTAAGGTATGGGTGAGGAGGCCGTGCACCCAGCCTGGCCATGAGGCGTGCAGGCCGTTTGAGCAGTGGACACTGAAGAAGGCCTTTCTTCATTGAAAGTGTTTGTGCGGTTGCCATTTGATTTATGTTTGCCATGTTCCTTTGCAAGTGAAACAACCCAAAGGAAATGTTGTGTGGAGCTCTCCTCCACCGTGCTTGGGATACAGACCTGGCACTGATATAAGCTGCTTTCAGATGAGGAGGGCAGATACTGGTTATTTCTTGTTGTTTTTAAGGAAAACTCCAGTCACTGGCAAATAACACTTGCTTATGGGACTTGCTGAGCAAGCCCATGAAGCTTTTTCCTCTGTGCTGCCCCACAGCCCTTGCTGCAGGGAAGAACAAATGTTGTGACCAGCCCCATGTGGGACAGCGTGCCCCTTGGCAAGGGCAGCTCTCCTCTCCCCATATATATAGCTTCTGCCCTGCCAGCACAGCCAGGCAAAGGAAAATGAGCATGTGTGCAAATTCTTTCAATTCCCAGCATACTCACATTCTTCAGCATCCTCTGCAGCAGCTCCTTGTGCTGTTAGGTTCTGCCTGCACCGACAGTTCAGACATGGGTTTGTAATCAACCGTTTCCTACTGATTGAGTTTGGGAATGGCACTTGAGAACTGTGTTAGTCACAAGCCCTGAAGGTTCTTTACTTGCTGTAAAGGTTTTTGAATAGCTTAGGGATGTTTTGTTTCATCTAAAACCAGACGGATAATGCTTTATTAGTCACCCATGTCCTTCTGTCCCTCTTTGAGTGGGTGATGAAATTATTTCCTAACAAGAAAGGTAGTGTGCAAGTACTTGCATGGTGAGTAACCATGCATAAATGTTGGTGTGAGTAAAAATAGTCTACTGGTGCTACGTGGAAATGGTTACAGTGGTGCATGGAGTCCACACACGCTTGGACGTGGAGATGCGTTTGCCTGTACTTACCTATGTTATTGTAGGATGCATGAAATGATTACCGGGGGTATTTAAAGAAAACGACGACAGCGTTATGATAGCAGGGGATGTTTTGGGTTATATTCTTCTGTTTTGGAAGGTGGGAAAGATTTATTGCAAGATTTCTGTTCCGTGCATGGTGCCAGCTTTGGGCAGCCATCAACCAGTGTGAGCTGCTGGCTCAGGCACTGAGCTCACTGCAGAGCTCTGGGCTGTCTGGTGCCTGGGCACACCTGTGGCCATAAACCTGGTTACCCAGCACAGAATGTGGTAGGAAAACAGATTGGATTTATTTATTTATTTATTTTAATTACTGCTTCTCAGTGGATGTAGCCACTTTGTAAAAGAGGTCCTCTGTCAAACCACTGCGATGTTAATTTGTATTTGGGGCTCTCAGGGTGTTCAGTGTCAGTAGCTGAAGCTTATTTCTGGACGAGATTAGGCACGGACCTATTGGGAGCTGCCTACTCTGCCTGGTTAGTGTCCCACAGTCTTTTCTGTGAAGTTAAGGCAAATCCAGACATGAGGGTTTAGGTACAGGTGGTGGTTTGTTCACCAGTGCTCCTGATTGGATGCAGTACCTTCGAGGTGTGATGGTGGTGGTGCTCACTGACCAGGCAGCGCTCAGAGGTGGGTGCTGCAGGCTCCCTGCAGGGCGCTGCGTGATGGGGCTCTGCGGGCACAGAGGCAGAGCATGAGTTCGATGCTAGGAGCAGTGAGGTGGGCTGTGCTGATGTTGTAATGTGTTAACACCGCTGTTTTCAGAATAATAAATACTAATTTTTCCTATTTTTGTCTCCTTGTTTCTTTCAGCATCACCCCTCTGTGACAAGAGACACGTGAAAGGAAAACTTCTGCATATCAATGCACTGCCAATGGTAAGTACCCTTTTAACTGAGTTAGTGGTGTGGTTTCTTCCTGCAAATACACTGTAGGCCTTCTTCTGCTGCAGACAGTATTCTCAGAGTGACTGTGATGGTGATGTTTTTTTTTCAGTACACAAATGGATTTTTTTTTTTCCTAAGAAACATCTAGAGCATTATTCTGTTTGATAGAATATTGAAGTTGTTTCTCCTTTACCCTGTGGAAAGTAGGGCAGCGTGTTAGTCTTGAAGTAAGGAGTGTGACTTGACAATGACATAGCTCATCCTGCTGGTAGCTGGTGTTGCTTCCTCTTTTGGCCAAAAGCCTGTTCTGGGAAAGTTGTAGGTGAGCTGAGTGCTCTGTTGGCCCCCTTGCAGGGGGGGCTCTCTGCTTTTCAATTCAATGCTACTAGCTTCTCCTATTACAGATGTACACAGTGTCGGGTGTATTTTGCTTCAATGTATTTGACAGAGGAAGACAAGTGAAGTTGAAGTCCTCTCTAGAAATAGTCTTGGTTGGTGCGATCTTCTTACTCCCATCTCTGGAATATTACTGAATGTTTTGGATGACTGGAAGGTGATATTTGCAAACTGTCATAATAGTGTATTTCTATTTTCTGACAGTTGTGCAGGTGGAAGGCAGAGGTGAGCTCTGGAGAAGACTGGAACTTAATACGTGACTTTGATTAGGTTCAAAGTCCCCTTTCAGCAGTTCTGTGTCTTACGTTATCGCACTGAGCTGTGTTATGGGAGCGTCAAATGCTGCACTGGACTTAAGAACTAAATGCAGCAAGTATCAGCCTGCATTTCAGGCATCTCTAGGTTAGATGCTTAGTTCAGTGCTAAAAGGATGGTGTTTCTAATCACAAGGTGTGAAACTCATTTTGGGATCTGAGAGCTGAGTTGATTTGCGTGGGGGCGTGGGTCTAAAGAATATGTAGATCAGTTGTAGTCTCACTAACACCTTTACAACTCCACTTTGTCCCATGAAAAAGATGATGCTTTGAGAGAGTTTGGGTGTAACTGGTTACTGTGAAATGCAGTCAGTGAGCCTGTTGACTCTGGGACATCACTGAGTGAAGGGTAATGCAGCATGTGTTTGGCACCAAGCAAAGACAACTCAGAAATCAGATGATCTGCACAAGAGTTTATGCCATTTAATGCCCTGATATTTAAGCTCAAACTTTGCACATTTAAACTGCACTTTATCTTTGCTTGGGATGAATTTCAGCTGTAGGGAACAGAGTTGTGGAGTGAGAAGGTGCCAGTTGTACCTGGTCACGTAGCCTGGCATTTTAATTGACTGAAAGTGAAACCAGCGGTGCCTCTTCTGTTACTGCCGAGTTTTCTCTGTTGTTGTTGACCTTTTCCCAACAGTAGGCTTCTCTGATTTCTTTTTATTTTGTATTAGTTGAGCGTGGTTTTAGTTATGACTTGAAATTCAGGTCTGTGTTACTGCTTCTCTTAAAAACGTGACTCATTCCGTATTAACCCAGTCCTTATACTTCATAAAATTTTAAAGTACTGAGAGACTGTATTTGAAATGTTGCTGTGTTTTGCCCTAATTTTCCCTCTACAAATTATGTTAGAAATTCAGAATTGTATTCTCTCAAGGGCATGCTCGTTGTTACAGGGATTGTAAAACATACTCAACTGCAATGTGTAGCAAAGTGGAATAGTTTCTACTTTGTTTTCTTCTGTTTTAAGGGCTGCTTTTACTATAAGGGGGCATATTTCATTATTCCAGAGATTTCTAAACAATTACTCATCTCTTGATTAACTTTGAAACAGTTTGAATGTAGATTTAAGCACCAATCTAGACACATTCATCATCATCCCAGAAGTAATCATAATTTACTCCAGATCGTAGTAAACCATAACATTCACGGGTTTGTACTTTGTTATTCTCTTTGATGTGCGTAGACAAAGAGTGGGACAGGGGCTGACCTGCAGAAAGCAGTTTGTGCTCTTCTCACAGCATTGGTTTCATTTGACTACCCCTGCTCAATATGTGTTTTTCAATCAGAAATACGTTTCTGGTTCCCATGAGAAATGATGCGAGCATTTTGATCAGTCTGCTAATCATGACTGTTGGTTCCATTTCTTGCTAGTCAAAAAAAACAAACCAGCGCTAAAATGCAGAAGTTGTACATCCTCTTCTGTTTTTTCTTTGGTTCATTTTAAAGGTGAATGAAAGATGATGCTATTTTTTTGCATCAGATATGTTGTGTTAACACATAAATAGGGTACAATATTAGTTAATCCTTAAATATACTGGGATTGTTGGCCATTTTTGTAAAAGCACGTATTTATCTTGTGTTCAAGCCTTTTAAAATGGAGTATGGCTATGGTTACTTGGTGTGGATTGGCCTCTTAAAGGAAAGATGTGAGAACTTAACAAAAAAAAGGGTTTGTGAGGAAGGCAAATTGGTGCGTAATGCAATGTTTTCTAGGATTTCAAAGGTTAATTTAGAGACTGCTAATGGGGTGCCTCAGGTCACAAAGGTTAACGAATGTGTTGGAAATAATGAAGGTCCTGGTCCTTTGGCCTAAAGGCAAGATAGCATCAGATTTTCCATAAAAGCTTTAACAAATTATTATTATTATTTCTTTTTGCTGTGTGATGGAAAAGCTAGCTTACCCAAGAGGTATTTTCCATCCTACCCTGCAGTGAGTTTTGGAGGCAGGGCAGTTTGCCTTGCTTTCTTTTTCTTCCTTTATTTGCGTATGCGTGGGTATGTGTACGTATAAATACACAGAGCTATATATGAGTATTTTTGTTTGTATTCATATGTATGTATTTATACATATATGTATGTCTATTTAATTTGAATGGTTCAGTTGGAAGGGGTTTGTCAAAGCTCGTCTAGTCCAGCAGCCTGAAGGAGTGCACAGAAACTAGAAAATTACTTAAAACTGGCAAGCTTTGGGTTTTTACTGTTGTATGGCAGCTTGCTGTGATGAGTTTAATTTCATAGGAACTAGAGGGGCTATGAAGGCTTCTAAAGAGAATGCCAGCCTGGAGGCCTGATCAGAGGCATCTTGAAAACTGCTGTGTATGGGTTGCTTGGCTGCATGGATGGTTTGACCAAGGCAAAAATCAACACACTGAGTCAGCCCCAGGTCTTCCTGCAGAAGAAAACAGCAGACATTATTATCTATTACATGCTAGCCTGAATGGTCTTGAGGACATGCAGTGAGCAGTGTTGTTCCAGAAAGCCTTGGCTCTGTGGACTCTTGAGGGGAGAACAAAATTTGGATGTGCTAAAAGCGGTGGTGTTTTAAATCATTTTCGTAGTTGTTTACTTTTAGGTGAATGTATTGTACTGTGTTCTGAGGGTGTATCACAGTAATTGCATGTTAGAGCAGCTTACGTGCAGGAGACTTATTCAGGAGAAGAGCTCTGCAGGCACCAAGTCTCTCACGTTGGGAAGTTCCATGAGTGCTACACTTCAGTGTAATCAACCCAACAGGTTTTGCACAGAAACAGTGAGAGTAGTTGGAGGATGGGCCGGAGGAGCAAGTCCCTTCAAAGAAAATGCATTCAGTGATGGGATTAGAAGATAGCTGCAAAAACGTCTCCCAGATCGCAGCAGATCTTTCTCCTGGAACCCTTCTGTGGTGCTGTCTGTAGAGTCTTCCTGTGACCTTTCTGCTCCTGAGGCAGCAGGGGGAGTGAGTGAATGTAGTTTTCGCAGTCCATTTGCTTATAATGCCCAAGGGCAGTAGGAGATTGTGCCACTAACCCCAGGGGCCCACGGGGAAGTGTGGTACAAAGGGAAGTGAAGGATTACTGGTAGTTGCGTGGGGTTGGTATGGCAGGTTTGGATCACGTCATGGGAGTGGTAATAGGTGTGAATACTGTTCTAGCTGGAGCTGCATGTTGTGTCAAAATCACAAACAAGTGGTACAGCTGAAGTTTGTTTTTTCTTACGTTAAAAACAGGGCCCTTGCCTTCAAGAGGATGTGAAACTTGGAAGTACTTAAGATATTGGTAACTAGATGTGAGTAGTTGCTTTAAAATAAATAGCTCTACAAGACTAAGGCTCTTATCCTCAAATGCACGTGTATATGCGTGCGTGTAACTTCAGGTGTAGGAATGGCTCTTCTCAGATGTAAGTGAGAAATACAAATGTGTGTAAAGCTAACCAAGCTTGAAAGTGTTCTCAGTGGTAGAGCCTACAAATGCTCATGAAATTTACTGCTGAAGGTTTTGGCTGTACAGCTGATGGAGTACACCTTTAGAAGGAAATTATCTATGTATGTATTTGTGGCAGTTTTTGAACTAGTCTAAACGGAGTGATGACATGAAGTTTTGGGCTGTTCTGCTCCTTCTAAAATCAATGGATGCTATTATCAACAAAGAAAGGTGGAATGCAGTGGTTTTTTTGTCTGATAATTGGTTACAGCTGAAAAAAGATATTTCAGTGTGTTCATCCATAAATTCTCTTTATTGGATCAGCATGAATAAGCTGACATAGTGGTATATGTGTTGAAGAGGAAGTGCTGGTAATACGATATAGATATAGAGGAAATATTGACTGCAGTATGAGAAGGTGCATACTATGATAAGAATTAAGAGTTTATATACTGCTGCATTCTGAGGCATTTGTAGAGGGGTTTTTAATTTTATATATATATAATATAAAGAATAAATAAAAGCCACTATCTTTCTATAAAAGCCAATATCTCTCTGTTTCAGAGGGAAAGCACTGTTTGCCTTTGTTCTACCACCAGTCAAGGTTTACTTGCTGAATGATTCAGCTGAAGAGGAAACCATCGTCCTTAAAAATTACAAGAAGTGGTGGCTCTCTTTTGAAGTAGAGTTGGTTGGAGAACTTTCTCTGCCTGTCCTGTAGGCGTTTTACAGGTCAGAAATAAGGTTTGACTAAGAATTCTCGGCAGAATCATAAATATGTAATTATGTAAGCAGGCAGGATATGTAGCCCCTGGCAGGTGCCCAGTGCAGTGAATCACAAGAGCAGAGGGAACTGGGCCAGCATCAGGCCAGAGGAACGTCCTCTGTAATCAGATGAGGGCCACTGCAGTTTCTTTCCTATTGCCATTCCTGGTTGTTAAATCATAAACGTATCCAAAAGCGGTCTGCCTTTGCTGCTGTAGGTTGTCTCCTTTTACTGTTTTGGCCTATTCTTCCTTGTATTCCTCTCCCTCTGCCTCCCCTGCGTTGGGTTTTCTTTCTTTGTACTTCTTTCCACCGCTTTTGGTTCCTGGTTTAATAGCAGTAGTAGTGCAGCTAGCATCAGATTATATCCGACTTGATCGGCGTGCCATCTGTTTCAGTGGGGAGGAAGATCTTGTGTTTCTGCTGTGGGTTTGCCGCCATATGCCAGCGGTGAAGTTGTGCAACCTGAAGTGACCCTTCTTCCACTCTGTGAATGATTGTAGGAAAGAATTGGAAATGTAGTGTTAAACATTCCTGACAGCAACTGCGTTTGTTGCACATCTGAAAAGCAGGCTGGCTATTAGGTGCATGTGGAGCGGGATGTGCAGAGCAAACCCAAGGACGGGCCCTGCCGTCTGAGCATGTGAGTGTTGTCTTCTGGAGAGGAGAAGCACTTGTGGCACGAGTGTTCTAGGGTGTCACATGTACAGTCAGGTTGCGATCCCAGTTTCGTTGTTGTCATCAGAAGGTTGATATTGGTTCGACTCAACAAAAGTAAAAGCTCCCGTTAGTTTCAGTGGTGTAGATGCTGGGAGATAATGCATGCTGCTGCAGAACAACAGGAAGTCTGTAGGCTGGGGGGAATGGCATTGAATATACGTGCATCTGTTTGCTCAGGATGAGAGGTGCTCTCCGGCTGCATGGCCCTCAAAGTGGATGCCAGACCAAGAAGCCTGTGCTTACACATGAAGACTCTGTAGTACTCCATAAAAACAGAATGAAAGATCTTAATAAATGGAGGCTCCTTGTATTCTTCTTATCGTGATTTTAATGAACGTATTCAGGACAAGGGGTCTGAATCCTACCACCCCCCGCCCCGGTTGGTATTGATGTAGGATCCACATCCATAAATTAAGTGTTTGCATAAATGGAGGGCATGGATGTCAGATGTGAGCTGTTCTTTGGATCACTTGTCCTCAGTACAGATGTCCATGGCGTTTTCCCCTTTCATTTTATTTCTTTTGGCTGAACACGGACAGGGTGTTAATGTTCTGTCATACCTTCAGGTATTTGACATCTGTCTCCAAAACAAAAGCCAGTTAAAATCAGTAACATAAATGAATTTCAAGTCCCTCATGCATGTAAGGGAACTTAAATAATAAACTGGCAAATGGAATTTCATCACAATCAGAATAGTCGTTGCGCTGCTTTTTTTGGGGTGGTTTTCCCGTGTGAGTGTAGTTGCTGCTTCTTGTGAAAGCATCTGTGCTGGGGAAGAGAATCCAGCAAGGCAGTGGGAACGTAAGGTGGGCTGTGAAGAACCCATTTTAAGTGCGTGCTTTTTAATGAATATCTGGAAGAAAAGTCAGCAGCGGTTAAAGTGAATAGAGGGCAGCGGATTCTTTCTTCATGAATAAAAGAAACAAATATAAAACTATCAGGTACATAGCACACAAATTAAGGGGAAAAAATAGATGGTCAAAGGTTAAAGAGGGAATGAAAACACAAGTTTTATGGTCACAAGATCAAATGAGGCATTAGTTAATTTTCCTTTTTTGGTGCAGTTCATCGAGAGTTCAAGTAATTCAGCAGAGTGATTGAACTGGAACAGAAAAGAGTGCCAGAAAACTGATTGCTAATAACATAAACAGAAAAATAATCAAATGAACTTAAGACTTGATGTCAACATTTCACATTAAAATAGTTACGAAAAGGCTGGAATTCCATTCTTGTTGCATGAAATCTGATTTGCATAGAAAACAAATGTCTAACAGCAGCAGTTGATGAATGATTCCACTAATGAGCCGTCAGCTTGGATTTAAGCAAGAGTGGGCTGAGGCACAGAAGATGCCTTCTGGAGATTGACCCTCTGGGATGTGGGAAGTAACCTGGGGAATAGGTAAGGGTATGAGAACCTAAGGAAACACTATGAAGAGATCAGTGTGAATTATACATTGCAAATGGAAGCAGTGCTAGAGATGCTTGTTGTAAATAGAAAATAGCAATAAGTTGCTGTTTGCTACCATTGGTACCCTGAGGCCATCAGCTGCTCTGTAGGTGAGTTCACTGCTGCCTTTGCTCCTATAGATTCGGTGCTTTTTACAATAAGCAAATAACTGGTTTGCTTATGAATCTACGAGTGTGCATACAGCTTACAATAGATTGCTGGCATACCTTTCTGTTCGCTTCATTTCCCAGTTTCTATTATAATTAACTTCTTAAAAAGACAAGTAAGAAATCGTTCTGTGCTCAATCGTTCAGCCTCAGTCATTGCCAGGGTATTGTCTGTGCTGTTGCAGCTTACTAGGTAGCTGGTTGAAAGTCCCCCCAGACAGGCTCTGGGGGCTCACGTGTCCTGCTTCTTTGCTCAGCCTGAACGGGCTGCTGAGAAGTGAAGTTGCCTTCACTGACCCGTCCAGTTTTGCTCCACTGCCCTGTTTACCTAGGCTGCCTGTCCTTTCTCACCATACCAACCTCCCCTTAGCTGAAAGGAGCAGGTGCTCCCTCTTCGTTTTTTTTTTCCTTTAGTTTTTTTTTTTAATTCATTTTTGCTCCACAGTCTTCTCTGTGGTGACCCAGGGTATTTGAATTGAATTTCCTTCTTCTCCTAACCTGACCTAACCGAGCTGTTGACTCCATCTTCCATTCATCAGACTTTATCTGTAGATGGACATATGCTGTAGCTATCTGGAAGAAGAATGAATATTTTATCGCCGAATCATAGGATGGTCACGGATGTGAGATAATGCAACTGCAGCCTCCTGGGATGCCTTAGTATGTCCTGACATCCCGGCCTCTGGAGCCACTGGCTTTGCTTTAAGGAGGAACTGACCAAGGGTTGCTGCCTCTGTGTGGGTATGTGCATAGATGTGTGTCTGTATAGGTATAGATCCATATAAGTAGGGCTGTGCACGTAGATATATATAAATATAATATATGCACATAGTCACAGTAGACAGAGCTTAAGCATGTTAGTTTCACGGATACCTACAGTGGGATCCATGCTGTCTTTCCTTTCTGAAGTTGTTGTAGTTGGGTTTTAGAGAAGAAAAATGGAGCTAATCTGCCTATACTGTTACAGCACTTGCTCCAGCAGTACATAGGACATCATTAGTAGGAGACTGGTGGGATGTAGAAGAGTTGTTAGGGTAAGGAGGTCGCCTGCAAAAGAGGAGGTCACGTTATTATGTGGTCGGAGGAGGGCTGTTGAGCCTAAAGGAAGTTAGTTGTGTTAAGAACTGGGCTGACTTTAATGCATTTGCTAATTAACTTGACTTCAAAAGTAGAATGTGCAATAAAATCTGCTGGTGACGTTAGGTTGGGGTGTGCTGTCAAAGCTGATGAGGAACAGAGTACCGAGCAGGAGGAGCCAGATGGCCTTTAGGACTTGAGTGGAAAAAGGGGCTGAAATTTCATTGCACAAAATGGCATGATTGTGCACTTCTGGATGGATGTGAATGGTGCCGTGACCTGGCTGCTGGGCTCTTGAAAATGACAGAGGAACAGAAAGTCTTATCAATCAGTTGAGTAATTAGCCTGTAAAATCAAGGATAACTTTTCACTAGTACCCTGTTCACTAGTACCCTACTGCTCTGAAAAACATGGACCTAAGGTCTGTAAGGTATGGGCTGACCCACAGTAGAAATCAAAGTGTTACTGCTGCTCGTGTGCTAGGCAGCACTGCTGACGCCCTGTGTGTGACACTGAACGGATGAGGCAGGCCATGTTCAAGGACAGCTCTAATGTGGAGCAGATGCAGAAGGAGATGACCGAAATGGTGAGGGATGAGCAGAGGCTGCCTTGCAGTAGGACACGCAGAGCCTGGTTGGTTTGTTTATCTCAATAAAGCGGAGTCTGAGGGAGCTTGCAGTTGCTTTCTCTAAATATATGAGGGCTTGCCAGTGACTTGAGTGACTACAAGTATTTTTTGTTGCACTGAAGGCAGCACCAGGAAAAAATGCGTGTATCTTGGCAAGGGGCATATTCAGGCTGGAAATTGAAAGACAGACTTCATCCATCAGAGGAGTAAGATTTTGGGATAATCCACCAGTAATGAAATGGGAGGCAAAGAGGCCTCCCTCGTGTTGAGGTGGGTGCTTGTTATTGCAGGCTGGGCTCAAGGGGCGACCCAGCGGTATTCCCAGCAAGCACCAATTACTCCAGGAGCAGCGAGATTTGTGACAGAGAAAGGAGCTTCATTTCTGTACTGTGCTTCAGCTGTCTGTCAGTGATGTTCTCCTTCGGCAGATGAGGAAATTTAACACATACAGAGGTAGATGATGCCCTTCTGTTAGGGTATGAGGCAGAACCTGCTGTCGGGAGAAGACCATTTAATGAATGCTAACACCAATAACAGCGAATTCAGAGATGAGTAACAGGTCTTGGACTCTTTTATTTTTGTCTCTGTTTTGTTTTGATGTGGAAATCAAATTAATCAGTTACGCAAATATCTTTAAATTTGCACTTTGAAAAGAAGCATTCCCTCCTTAGAAGTCTACACAGCAAACCCATGGAAAAAAGACTTGTTTGGGATTCTTAAGCTCCCGTTGTTATCCCAAGATTAATCTGGGACTTTCTGTATAATGCATGAGAGGAAAAACGTCAGCGAAGGCAAAGCTCGAAGAGTGTTTCTTGGAAAGTGCCAACTTACAGCTGTGGGTGACATCTACTTAAAAAGATCTCAAGTATGCAGAAGTCATGAGTTAGGAACCCCAGTGCTTGCTTTTGAAGAAAAACGCACTGCAGCTTTAGCCAAGCGAATTGTTCCACATATTTTTGTGACTTGTAACTCATCCGGTGGGCAGGCTGCGGTGCTTTGTAGGCAGCGCTCTGCTCTGCTATTTTCTTGCCCTGGCAGTGTGTTCGTTTGCAGTTTGAATGGTGCTGCCTCCCTGGGAATCTTCCATTGGAAAATGGATGTCTGTCGGAGCTATCTATCCCTGCATGTGCATCTTTGCTGGTTCCTGCCCTGCAGGCTGCCTGGAGGTCAGCTAAAAGGACCTGTTGGGAGCAAAGGTGGGAGAGACGTGACTGCCCGCTGCTCACAGCCTGCCTTGGGCCAGCATATGTGCGCCTGGTGTGCTCAGTGAGCTGCAGGGTACCCGTGGAGGTGGGAGGTGATGCAGCACAGACACTGCATGTGCTTTGGTGTGTGTGAAGAGAGATTTTGTGGCTCGCTCTGCTTCAAATTCACAGTGTACTTACACAGTGCCTTTTTCCTTCATTAATGTATAATGAAAGAAGTGACTTTAGGATCTAACATGCAAACTTCAGTGCAGGAAAAGCATGTGTGTCACCTGCAAGCAACTCTGGGCAAGCTGCATGGGTTTTTAATCACATCTAGGAATCGGCTGTTTGGGGAATCTAAACCCAGTGGATATTTGCTGAATGAAGAAGGAATTCTAGCAGGCAGGTGCACACATAACGTTTTGCTTTGCATGAGGATAATGGCTGTGCATCTCTGGAGGTATGGCTGTTAGGGCGTTCCCTCACCTCACACCCAGTCAGGACCTGAAGCGGTGTTTGTTCTCGTGATGCTGTGCCATCCTTCAGGCACTGTGCTGCTCCGTGCCCACATTCCTGTCCAGTGCATGGCCACAATGGGAAGGGCATCTGTAGGAGGCTGTGCTGGGGCTGGTGCAAAAAAGCAGAAATTGCGTGCTGCCCCTATTCCTTGTATACAGGTTGTTTTTTCTGAGCACTGAATAGCATTGTTATGCAGCTGCTCATCTAGTTTTGCTGCACATGAGCCAAGGACTCGTGTTTAACTCTGTTTTGGTACTGAAAATATATAATTTCACTGACCAGGGAGGAAATGACTGAACTCAGAGAAAGATGTCAGTGTTCAGCATTGTGTTTATCCTAATAAAGCAGCATCAAGCACTTGAGGAATAACTGGAAATGCTGTGCTGCATCTCAGCATTTTCGTGATCTATTCGTGAACTATTTTTAACTCTCACAGGGAAGGATTTAAAAATAATAATAATAATAATAATAAAGTTTTGAATGAGATGTGCCATGTGGGCCCAAGCAGCAGCAGTGGCGGTGCAGGCTGTTTGCAGGACAGGGGATGATCAAGGGATCAGTAAGAAATGTAGCAGATGGTCTAAGTAAAATATATTAAAGCAGCAAAAGTTGCACATGGGAGATTTTTTTGTTGTTGTGGCCATTTGACTTTTTTTAATCAATCTTGTCTAGTTAGATTGCAGTCTGTTCAGCACAGGAACCAAGTCTTACGTGTTTCTGCAATGTTAGTGCACTGTGGCCCAGTACTAGAAAAGGATCTTCTGCATGCTGCTGTAGTTTAAATAAATAGTGGTGATGATAATGTTCATACTGTCTGGTTTTAATTGCTGTGAAAGTTCCTTGACCAAAAGAGAGCTGCCTGAAATAGAACAGGAGGATGTTGGTGAAATGAGTGCAATCCCTGTGGTGTGTTGCTTGTGTTGCTTTTTAATTGCACGTGGTTCTTGGTACACCCTTCATGTAATTATCCACATATAACCACATCACAGTCCTTGTAAGGGTTTGTATCAATGCATGTTGCACTGTGGTAGCAGAGGTGACCACCGGAGGGGTTGGGGGCTCAGGAGGGTGCCTGCCTTGCAGCCCTGTAGCAGATGGGCAGGATGGGGCAGAGCTCGTAGTGGTGGAAGTGGGAATGCAGCGCTGTGCTGTGAGAAGTGCTGCCGTGGGTACGCTCCTCATTTGGGTCTGGAAATTGGGTCAGTTCTTAATTGCGTTGCCGGAGGTAGCTCAGGCTTAATGGTTTGCTTCTCTAAATAAGCAGGAGCAAAAGTGGGTCTGCTTATTACCTTCTTTTCACACTTAAAAATATGATATATAACTGTAACTATAATGTGCAATGGGTCAGGAAAGCCCAATGAACTCTTTCCTGCTTGCAAGGGCTGTTTCCTTCTTGGCACAAGAAGGTGTTCCTCACGAAGTAGTGCTGTGGCAGTGTGCGGTCTGGTCTGCCTCCCGCTCACCTGCTGCTGCTGTTCTGTACAGGCAGACGAGGTTGCTTCACCTGAGGCAGAAAACAACAATTTTGATCTATTCTTGAAGAACGTTCTAAAAAGCTCCGCAGATTTAGGAGCTCAGGTCAAGTTCCAAACTGATTTGGTGAAGGAGAAGCCAAACTGAAACAAACTAGGCCTTGATGTGGTGCCACTGTTTTCCATGGGGCCTCGCAAGGTTGGTTGTGGTGTTGCAGCTGGGGGGCTGAGCTGGCTCATGGAGCCTGGCCCTGCTGTTCCTTGCTGGCTATGGGATGCATTGATCCCCACAGCGGTGGCTTCAGTGAAATTCACTGATAATGGAAGATTTCACTTAGCTGGTCGAGCCCATCCTAATCCTGAAATGTTTAGAATGATCTACTTAGGGTATAAAGATTTTTCAGCATATGAAAGGAAAAGCCCAGCAAGGTATATGGATGGGACCGCATTCGTCTTTTCTTACTTATCTCCTTTAGAAGTACCCTGCAGCTTTCCTGCCTACATGTGTGACGGTTATTAGAAAAAATAAATGAGTGAGTGTACAATGGATATAAAAATACCCCATGTGATGAAAGCGGCTCTGGATCCCGGCTGGTTTCTGTGCTGTTTCTTCTTGCAGCTCTTGTTTCCTTTCCGCTTTTCTGACTCTTCTAGGTTTTAATGGCTGTAACCTTAAAGTGAATTTTTGAGACAAAAAGGAAATTTAGGAAAAGAAAGACTGCAGACTGTCCTGTTGCCCAATAGCAATCTCAGTAATCCAGGATTCCCATCATTCCCTGTGGGCTTCAAGGTGAACCAGCAATGTGCAAAGCTGCTGCGGCTCATTTCTTTGCATCGATGGTTTGGAATAGATAAATGCATGAGAAGTTAAATGGTTGGCAAGGGGTCCTGGTTTGGTGTCCATCTTGAGGCTGAGAGGAGGATTATTCTTTTTCTGTAGTAAAAGAGGGAGCAGAAGAAGGAAGTTCAGTGGAAGATGTTAGAAGAAGCCTCCTCCTGCAAGCTGATGGAAAGTGATACGATTTTACTGAGAGACGAGCAGCAGTGATGGCTGTGTTTCACTTCCAGTCTGTCTTTCAGTGACTTCTCACTATTCCAAATTAATCTGCTGAAAAACTGTACAACATACCAGTATCTGCCAAAATGGCAGCACAGGTCATCTCTGGTCATGGAGATGGGCTGAGGGCTATTTAGGGAGCTGTCGCTGTGTAATTCTTTCTCCGTTTCTGTTTCCTCTGTGCCTGGGCACACCCAGCACAAGAAGTCCCCTCCTCTGGCAGCAGAGGACTCAGAGCATGTTGTCAGGACTTGCCTTGCCAGCTCTCACGCTCCATGCACCTTTGCTGAGTGCTATTTTCCCTCTTCTTCCTCGGGAGATGGTGTCCGGTATCTGGAGAGAGAAGGGGAGGGGGGCTGTTTTCAAGGCAAATCACAAACCTGAAGCAGCTGTGGGTCTGTGCAGGGTATCTGTGCGGGTACCTGCACCTTTCCCCCACTGACTGACAAGAAATGTCACTGGAGATGTCATTTCTCTTCTGTTGGTGGCTTTGTGATATGAACACAGTCTAAAGATGTAGCAGTACGTTGCAGTTTTACATCCATAGCACACCGCTTGCAGTACTCAAAGCTCATCACCAAATGGGAAATAAGAAAATCAGATTCAAGGGTTTCTTATTAGCATCTCCAGCACAGCCACTCCTCCCACCTCATTGCTACACAGGAACTTGAAGATACAGCCATGCCCGTGTCCTGTACAGCTTCATACAGATGAGTTACTTCACACTACTTTCTTTTTTTTTTACCCCCTCTCTGAATAGACTTCTGTATGGAAGAATGTCTGTACCAGCTCATGTGATGTAATAAAGACTAAAAATACAATATGACTTTTGTACGTATAGTTGCCTATAATGAGAGTTAGGTGTAAGGGTTTAATTCAGGAGGCACACAAAAGGAACATTGTAGTTAGCAGAGGCTGACACGTCTCTCAGAGCTCCAAGTAGGTTGGACTATAAATATAGCCTCTTGTTTTGCAATTGACATTTTGCTGGTGGGTGGCTAATTGCTAATTTGAAGGGAAATAGACCAGAGATCTAATATTAATAACTAATTAATAGTTATGTGGATATTTTAAGTGTTTTTTCTGCTTGTTTTAGGCATGTTTTATTCATGTGCTGTGCGGATCCTTCTTTGCATATACATGTTTAACTCTGATTTGCTTCAGTAACATTCAGGCTTGTGTGCCTGTGCAAACTGAGGCTGGAACACCAGGGCAGGTTGTTCGTCTTTCTCAAACCCACTTCTGCTGAATGATGATTTGAAAGAAGGCAGATGGCACTTGAGGAAGCTATTTTAAGAAAAAAGCCTTCCTCTTGATCCAAGGCCTGAGAGGAAAGCCAGCATTGTGCTGCCTGCCTCGGGTCACCTTAGTTTGTATTACTGAATCAGCGTCAGCACTGGGTGTTCTCCTGAGCGTAAGGTGAAATACAGGGGCACGTTGGGGCCGGTTTGCTCCGGGAGGTAAGCGTGGCCCCACTGCTCTGTGGCTCTCATACTGCTGCTCTCCCCACCCGTGTCCCTGCTCTGGAAATCAGTGTGCAGTGCCTTGCCCTTGGAATGAAATCCCAGTTTGTGGTAAGAGGGGGAGGTTGTGAGAGGTGTGCTAATGTTGCACCCGCCTGATATTTTCACATCTGCTGTATCACAGTGTTAAACGTGTTGCTGTGAACTTAGTGGGCCGTTGCTGGGCTGTGCCGTGCCTGTGTCTCTTCTGTGGTGCAGGTAACTGCTGTGAGCACTCACGTGAATAAGTCACGAGGAGCAAAAGCTCCTTCCCTGCTATCTGTGGAGTGCCTACTATTCATTTTGCTGGCTGTCCTGAGGGATTTAAGCTGTGTCCTAGAAAGTGTTTGCTCTTGCTGGATTAAAACCTTACTGGCTGCTGTCTGTGAGGCTCACGTGTCGGAGCAGCAGCGGTGGGGCTGTGGGCAGCACACTGCACCTCTGCGGGGAGGTGTTCCCAGCACTCACAGCAGCTATGAGCACAAACCATCGGTGCCAGCCTGGTAGCAAGGCCTGGGTGGGCAGTTCTCTGCTCTGCTGCCTCCTTCAGGTCCCGACTGCTGGGCCAAGTGCTGAAGGTCCGGTTGTCCTCCACTTGTTCAGTGCATTTGGTGGCCCTTTACCTATGGCCCTTGACTCTTTCACTGGGCTTTGAAAATGCCTTCTACTCTGGTAATATACGGCTTCTTAAAGTGCAGAACTGATGGATTATGGAACTGACAGTGATTAAAGAAGAGAAGAGTGCTGTGTTCACTTGGGACGTTGCCTTGGGCTGGTCAGAGCACAATGTTAATATTCTACAGATAAAAATCTTAAATTTTATCATTTCATTGTCAGAACCTGGAATCGCTGTTTTGCTAGCAAATAGCATCTTATAGTACTGTTATACCTAAGGATGTAAAACTGTGAAGCTTTCCTTGCTGTTGGCAGTTCAGTCCATGTCTGATCATCCCCGTTCTGGGGAGCTTTATGGAAAATGTTGGCTTTTTGGGCTAGAAGCTTACAAGATAAAACTTTCCTGCCTGTTACTTCAGTATCGTTACTGACCAAAGACTTGAAACTTCCAGAGATGAAACTTCAGCCCTGGCTGCTCCTCGGCCTCCGCTGCAGTGTGCGTGGAGGGGATCAGTCAGAGCAGGCAGCGACCCGGCCTGCCTTCGGGCTCCGCTGGGTTGTGCTCTTTGGAAGCTGTGGAATTGCAGCCAAATATCAGTGAGCACAGTCATACTTAAGGAGATTTGCTTATGTTTTGTGGAGCAGTTCTAGGAGACTGATGTTTTTCAACCCAGGAGCCTGGTTGTCTTAAACCACCTCTCCTGTTAGGTTTTTGTTTCTATTTTCTTTTTCTTTTTTTTTTTTTAATCTCTGTTGTGGCCAAAGGGACCTATAATGCTGTTTGCAGGGACAAAATGGAACAGTCTCACTGTTACAAATGAACCGGCCCTTATTTTGTTAATGCATTGCTTGAATTTCGGTTTTTCTGCTGGTGACATTTGTTGGTTGGATGGTCTCTGAAGCAGAGGGATCAGAGGGAATAAGTGGCAGTGAGCAGATCAGATCTCACCATGATAACCTGTTTTTAGGCAAGCAGAGGGGAGTCAGACCAGGAGTTATGCTGCTCTCATAGGATGCAGTGAAAATAAGGGCTCATTTGTGCACTGAGCATTCTGAATATCCGAAATACATCCATTGCTCTAAGTTCAAGATAGAGTTTTTTATATAGTGTCAGCTTATCCTGTGTTCCTTTTCTGTACGCACGCATTTCATTGCCTCAGCAGCATTCTTGGTCACAGCCGTACTCATCACACGGTAAGAAAACAACAGCAAATACTATTAACAGGCGCTCCAGTGGGGAAGAAAGCAGTAAACAATACTTCTTTAAAGTGGATAATTTCTCTCTCCCTCATGGGCCACGTTCAATTTACACATCAGTGCTTTTTATGAGCACATGATTTACTTCTTTTTTTTCTTTCCAAGTATACATGATTTAATATCAAAACAAGTGAAACCCCAGGCAATTTTTCAGAAATGTTATTTGTTTGTTAAAAATCCATTTTGTTTTCAGTTATTAAAGGCAAAATTGCATCGACTTAAGAAAACCCAAATCCAAATGTTAGTAAGGATTTTGGTTATAATTCATGGACAGGGAGAATCCGTAATGGAAATGGTTGCCCAGAAGCTTAGGAGGGTTGCACACAGAAGTCTGATTATAATGGATACTCAGTCTGCTTTGGGTAGCTGTGTTCCTTTAATTGAGAGAAATGCAAGACACACTTTTTTTCCCCTCGTATTTCTTTCAGTTAGCAAAAGTAAAATGTGGTGGGAAAAGAAGCCCCAAAGCAGTGTTGTGAGTGAATAGGTGCCAGTGTCGTAGAGCAGGGAGGCGCTCCTGGAGCGTGGCTGAGCTGGGAGCAGCCCTGGCAGTGGGTGACCCAGCCTGGCAGCCCCTGGGGCACTGCCTGCTGCTCCCGTGTGCTGCACTATGAGCTTGGTTTATCGTTGGTCACATCTGTAGCTGTCCTTTGCCAAAGCAGTGCGTTGTGCATTTACACTGGGCGTCATTGGAGGTGTTAGTAGGTTGATAAAATACCACTCTGTAATTAATTGTGAAATGTGGAAACAGTGGATATTTACTACTTATATATAGTTTAAAAGTACACAGGCATTTTAAACTGCAGAGAGAAAGATCTTGAGCTCACGAGGCACAAATTCTTACACGGTGAGCGTTTCTGTAACAGATCCTGTCGTTAAGGTTGCCAGTTATGTCATGTGAAGTGCTGGGTTTTCAGATCATCCACATTTTTGCATTATTTTCTGTCCTTGTCCCTTCCCTGAGGCTGATTATTTTTTTCTTGCCTCATTATTAGCTGCTCCCCTCCTCCCAAGCGTTTCTGTTGTTGTTTTAAACAAGAGTGTAGATTTGCGGTTTAGTTTATTTATGGTGTGTTTCCTCCAGCTTCCCTGAGATATTTCTAGCTTGGCATCTCCTCGGAAAGAGAAATAAAAGACAACACGTGCAACTACAAACCAGTCCTCAGCACTGCTGCAGAATGAAGCTCTGAAGGTTAAATCCAGTAGGGGAGGTTCCACCCTGTGATGTGCCCCATTTCAGCACATCACTTGGTAGGGGCGCGATAGAAAGTAGAGTCACAGAAGCATGAAGGTTGGGAAAGACCTCTGGGATCAGGCAGTCTGACCGTCCAGCTGCTGCCCACATCCCTCAGTGCCACATCTCCATGGTTGCTGAACGCCTCCAGGCTCGGTGACCACCACCCCCTGGGCAGCCTGTGCCAATGCCCTGCGTCTGAGCTGTGTCATGTGCAAGGCTTTGCAGGACCCGCCATAAATGTTACTGTAGTCATTAATTTGAAACCTGCTACAACTGTTTCCAGGGTGACTGTGACCTGGGGGTTCCCATGTGATGCAGATGAATGCAGCAGCGAGATGCTGGGTCTCTGAAGCCAGCGCTGGTGCTTAGTCACCCCAAGGGCCGGGTGGGCTGGGCCCTGTGCTTAATTCTCACTGCGTGCCCTCTCAACCCTCTCCATCCCATGGCAAATTAGTTAACTGTAAACAGATTTCCTGTTGTTGTTGTAGGGGAGGCTAATAGAGCAGTGAGCTTCTGGTGTTCAGTGTGTGTTGTGCTTTTATGTGCGCTCTGTAGGGAATTGAGGAGAGGAAAGGAATTCCTCTTGAACTGGCTTCTGTTCAGGATGTGGTAGTGCACTGCTTTCCTTCAGGGCCTCCTTGTTCTTTCTCCTGTTTGGCATCATTTTGGGGGTAATATCAATTAGTTACTTCAAACAGCGTGTGCTCAGAATGAATGATAAACGCTTAACGCAGAATGCAAAGTTCAAAGCATGTAGACATTGAAACGTGCCGTTCCCTCCTGCCAGCTCAGGCAGGGGCAGCAGCCCTGTGTGCTGATCATAGAGTCGTGGGCTCATTTCAGTTGGAAGGGACCCTTAAAGGTCACCCAGTCCAACTCCCCTGCAGTGAACAGGGAAATGATCTTTTGCACCATCACTCATTTTGCAGTTAAAATGTTCGAAGTGTTTCAAACTTTGCTTCTGTTTTTTAGTTTTTAAGTTCAGTGTTATCGGTGCACTTGGTATGCACGCTTAAGATTTCAGGAAGTGATCAGAGCAGCACATAACATCTGAGCGGGGAATTGTAACTACAGTAATATAGGTCAGGACCTCCCACTTGGCTTCAGCTGTGTCTGTGTGTGTTGCTGCAGGGAGGGAGTGGGACACTTGTCCAATCCAGGCTGGTGGATGGGAGAGGTTTTCCAAGAAATGGTGGGGGCAGTAATGAATGGACTGATGTGTGTTATTAGGAAGCTGCTGGTCTGTGCCACCATTGACTTCTCACCCATCTGGGTAACTTGGTAACGGGCAGTACTGGAGGGGTTCATAGAGTCTGAGGACGACATGAAGTTGTAGTGCTGCCCACTGTTGAAGGCACAAGTTGCCTTTTTTGGGTTTGGCCCTGGTTTTAAGGAGGTATTTGGGAAGGTTGGGTATTGGCTGTAATGCGTTTGTCAGCCTTTATGGCAGGAGTTTTGTATTTAGGAAAAAAATATATCGCTACTTTCTTCATCTTCGTCCATCTGGGAGAGGTTTTCTGTTCCATAAACTACGTTCTGCTTCAAACAGCACTTTTTTGATAGGTGACTCTTCTGTTGCTGTGCCCAGGCAGTGTTCCTGCTCTTTTACCTTCAAGCCTTTCTTCTTAATCCCTTAGTTTATGTCAGATTTCTCTCCAGTGATTTCATCTGTAATGAATATCCGTGGTAGGAACCTCTGTTACATAAAGGTGTGATCAGTAATTGTTCTGATCACAGGTGTATAATGTACTTAAGTCCTAGGGAGCGGCTAAGCTTTGAAGTCGCTTGTGGAAATTAACTCTGTGAGGGAATCCTAAGGATTCTTCCATAGAACTGCTCTTCTTAATTGGCTGACGTTAAACTCCGTTCTGCAGTAGTCAGTTATGAGAAGCCCTGGATGGTTGGTCGTGGCCTTGTGTTTCCTATTTGTCATCTTACTGCTGAAATATTTTAGTTGTACGCTTGGGCTAAGACTGAATAAAACCGCCACATCAATACTGTGCCATTTGTAAGCTGGATCCTCTCAAAGTTCCCATTTGTCTGTGTGAGCAGACAGAAAGAAGAGAAATTCCATTGAAGCAAATGCTCTGTTCTGTGCTGGGGTTTTGTCATCAACTAAGAGTGAGAAGAGAGTAAAACTGTAATTTCTTAAAGCATATTCCGTGTAAGTAATCAAAAGATGGTCTTTAATTTCTGTTTATTTGTTTTTGTTGCATAAAAATATATTATAATCCGCAGGAAACTGAATGTTGTTTTAATGCTTTCTCTAAAAAGACTGGTAGAAAAGTAGCATTTATCCTTTTATCATCTGTTAAAATAAGTATTGATAGAAACTATCATAATATGGTTTGTGTTACAGGTGGTGTAATACCAGGGGCTGCACTGCTGCCACATCACAATTTTGTGGGGTTTCAGAGAGTAGTTCTGGTAAGGACACTCAATGATTTATCTCTTTTACTTCTCATAAAAGTGGGCAAAAATTCGGTGTGATTTAGAATTAGTAATTACAGTTACATGCATTTGCAGTATTTGTTAGGTATCCCTTTTTGCAGTCCATCGAATCTCTGCGTTAAGTGTTCTTTTATTCAGTGGTATTTTAACAGCTCCTTTTGGAGCTGTTATTGTCTAATGTGTAAATCCATATTCGCTTTATTGAGAGCTGTTATAATGTAACACATCAGTTCACAGCATGGATATATTAATAACTGGACCTTTTGACAAAGCATCTTGGAAAAGCCGTATCATCTACGTGATGCATGGATCCTTAGTGTGCATCAGCTTCAGAAAGGGATGGGGGAGGTGCAAAAGTTTCTGTGTTTGCGTTATAGTGTGGGGTTTTTTGGTTTTCAAGTACCAAAGTCTCTGCTTCCCAAAGGAAAAGATGAGTACGTCATTCGGAGGGCAGACACCCAGCCCGTGTGCTGCTACCACTCTTCTTAGGCTTAATGTACAGTCATGATTTTGCAATTCTTTGCTTTAAATAAATGTAACTGCAATCCCTCTATCACTTCTCTTGACTTGGCATACTTCTCCTAAACATGCTTTCTTATCTTTAGTCTCCTCTCTTCTGCGTGGCTGGAGTTACAAAGGAGAGCAGATTACCTTACTTCTTCTAATAAAGGGAAAATTCATTCTGAACCGGTCTAGCAACAGCAGTGCTTACATATTGTGCAAGAGCACAATCGGGTGTTTGTTCTTGCAGCAGTGGATAACTGATACTGCATTGGTATCTGTAGAATTGTTAATATATGCTGTAATTTAACAAATGTCTTGTGGGTGGAGCAGATGTCTTTTTTTTTTTTCTTTCTAAAATCACAGTCTCTTAAAAATTTATTCGCGAGCCTTCCTTGTGTGCTGTCCTGCATCCATAGAGGGCACTCAGAGACAGAAGGAGTTTGTTTTTGAAAGCTTACCCTGCGAGCAGTCCCCCACAGCCCACAGAAGGAAACTGCTGACTGTTCTTAATGGCCTTGCTCTTGCAAGGCGCTGTTGTCCTGGCTGTGCTCCAACAAATCACTTAAGCAATTGAAGTCAATGGGACTATAATATGCTTAAACATTCTTCTGGATTGATCCCTAGCTCTCTATACTTTCACAGGCCGTTTCCCATCTTCTAAAAGCAAGGTGGGGTACACATGAGTTTCTTAATGGGGTTCTCTAGTCAGCCTAAGAAAGTAGTGGTAAGCCCATTTGTGTTCGAGATTATTGTTTGTTGGGTTTCATTGTTTGTTTTGGGTTTTTTTTGCCTTCCCCTCACCCTTTTTTTTGTCTTTCAAAGTTCTACCAGGTGGTAAATTAGGGAAGTCGAAGGAAGCCATTTGAAGATGCCAGTGAACGGGTGTAGAGATTGAAGTAGCTTTCACTGTTGTTACTGAGTTAGATTGGCATATCTGAGATATTTGTGTGTGGTAGCATTCGTGCTGTATATTTTCCAGCCCTGTCAGCAAACAATGCCTTGAGCACGCACAAATAACACAGGTACACTCAACTTAGTTTCTAAATCTTGGAATAGAAGGATAAAGGCTCTCAGTTTTATACGAGAGGAATGGCATCATCAAGTTTTGAGTAGCATTACTCAAGAATATTAAAAGGTGATTCTGCAAAGTAAAGCCATCGCAGCTGTGTAGGTATGATTTCAGCCTCTTTGGAGGCTGAAAAATAGGATTTTTCAGTGTGTTGTGGGCAGTTGGTGCTGTCGCTACTGACGTGTGATGTGGTCTAGCACAGACACGGCCTTCTTCCCCTCCATCATCTCTTTATTTTCAAATAACACTGCCATTACTGGAAATGGGCGAGCAGAATTATTCACACGTGGAAACTTGGGACTCCTGTGTTGGAGATGAGGTAAAGATAACCCAGCATGGTGCCTTTCTGTTCTCAAAAGCTGTCCTATCTAATGTCTTTAAATCTGAACTAGCGGTACTTAACGTGATAGCTCAGCTGCACAAAAGATAGCACAGAGGTCATGTGTGGGACAATTTGAAGACGATTTCTCCCCAGCTGTATATGCAGTAGTAGCCTGCAGTCGTTAGCTGTGGTGCGTTTCCACCTCTGCTGATGTTTAGCTATTCTGCATGAAAGCATTTTCTGTACATGAGACACAAAACCACGCTCGCGTTTCTAACAGTGCCAGCAGAGGAGACTGTTTGCCTTTTGACTGAGGGGGAATCCGTATCAGACACATGATGCATCTTCACGTGGTGAATCGGTTGCTTCAAAGGGGATTAATTCAAAAATTTATGAGACTAGATGCCCGATGTTGGCCTAAGCAGCCAGAAGCGTCCTGGTTTTGAACTTCTTGTCTGAATTGGATCCTTTGTGACTTCAATCAATTTTGCAATAGTTCCTTCAGTAGACTTCTGCCTCTGCTGAACAAAACCATTGGCTTTAAATTTTAACGTTCTGTGTGTGTGTGTAGGCACTCGTGAGCACTCGTGTGCAGCTTTGAAGGATGTTTCCCTCCAAACAGAAACCTCATCCACAACTAGCTGCTCTGTAACAGCCTTTTGTATACAGTGCACTGGAGTGAAAATAGTGTTCCTTTAGAACATCTTTTGGTATTCTGTAGAAACTCCTTTTGCGTGCCTCTGCCACTGTGATCAGATTCTTCTAATCAGAGACAGTCCGTACAGTGCCAAATGAGCAAGAACATTGGGTACATGCCTTTAATCTTCAGAGAACACCAGTGCGATTGCTTCTAGAGATGCAGGTGACTTTGCAACGTGTAGGAGCCATCTGGGGCTGTGTCACGGCAGGCATGTTCGTAGGATCTCTGGGAAGGGCTCCTTTACATAAATGTGCCTCAGGACTTCAGAAAAAACAACAAAACAACAACAACACCAGTGAAGTATTGGCACTTGGCGCTCATTCAGCGCTGCCTGTAGTTTCAGGCTAATTTGTTAGGTAAAAGATCTCATTTTTGGAGGACAAGGAAAGAAGCTTGTTTTCATTTTTCAGGGCGTTTAGTGAAAGAAAAGACTGTTCTTGATGATTCAGATGTTGGAACGGCTCCCAGTAAAGAAAGGATGCATTGCAGGGTATGGAAAATCTTATCAAGGACGGTGACTGTAGTGTATGTCTTTTCTGTGTGCTGCAGGCACGTCAGCTCACAGTACCTGCTTTTCTTAACGTTTTGCTAAAAGACCTTTGATACACCTTCATTTAGAGGGGGGAAAAAAGCAAGTGCTGGTGGTAGGAAGGGGGGGGTTGGATCAACGGCTAGCTAAGTTTTGGAGGTGTAAGTTTTTCATTCAATGGAAATACAGATAGAGCTAATACAGATGAAGATATTCCTTGACAAAATAGATGGCAGTGAGGCCTAGGTAATGTTTTTTTTTTTTTTGCTCATGACAAATTACAGAGCAATAGGATGTGGTGCAGAGTAGGATGTGGCAATGCGGGAACTGAAGGTGTGCGCTGTTGGGTGCACAGAGCCTGAAAATGGTGTAAACTGAGTAGGAGCACTGTCAGACTTAGAGACCAGGCAGTGCACGGTTCCCAGGGCCGAGGTGTTTCTGGTGGACGTGTGTCCCGGTGAGGGCCTGGTGTGTGCTGCTCTGCTCGTGTGTGCCAGCGCGCCGTCCCGCAGCGGAGCGGGGCCATCTGCTCCGCCAGTCAGTTCCTTGCCTCCCGTTCTAGAGCGTGTGGTAGAGACGCTGACAGCCATGGGAGAGAGATGATGAGAGAACGGTGGCCCGGCAGTGCCCGAGCTTTCATGTCAGTCTCTTACCATATGGTGCTTGTGCTGTCACAAGGCTTTTAGCTGCGCCGTGCTCTGTCTGAGCAGTGGTTACGGAGCTGCTGAGCAATCCCCACCTCCCCCAGCTCCAACACTGCTGGTGCTGCTTTCGATTCTAAGAAGCCATCGCGTCCAAAAGCAGTCCTGTGCCCTCATGCCTACGTCTGCATGGCCTACAGCAGCAGCCCTTTGTCTGCCTCTGTGTCCAGATGCATTGGCATGTGCAGCCTACACCACCATTGCAGGCTGCAGTGCTCCACTACTGCACAGAGCAGTAAAAGAAAAACTGAGAATGCTACTTCTTTATGTTTACATCCTGAAAAAAGAAAGGATGGTTTCATTGATCACAGCGAGGCACAGCACAGACAAGTCGCCACGTGCTTTGTTTTGCCTGTGGCTGCGATTGGTCCCATTCATATATCGCCGTGCCCATTCTCATCAGCAGCTTTGAGACCGTGGACATTCAGCTTTTATTGTAGTATTTGATTTAAATGTAACAGATGGCAAGAGCTTCGGATGACAAAGAATAATGTTTTCAGACAGTGTTTATTTCTCAATTTATTTCATAGTTTTTGAATGATGTGATCTTGATCTTAGAAAATGCACCAAGAAGGCAAGCACTTCGTGTCCTGTTCTGCATTCGAAGTCGGTTCCAATAGGGCTCGTTGGAGCTTAGGTGCTTCTGGACAATTTGGCTATCGAACTTCAGAGTTCTCCAGAAGTTAAAATACTTCACGTTTATGATCCGATTTAACACTCATTTTTCTGAAGTAAATTTTTAAGCTATCAGTTAATTTTAATTCATTCAGCTCCCTTTTCTAATGCATGTCCTGATAGTTTTGTCTTGTTGGTTATTAATCTTTAATTAAAAAAAAAATATGGTTGGAAATGCTTTCATGCTATCCTATTGTACGTGGTCGTCTGTGCGTTGGTGTCCAGTCTGTTACTGCAGCTCAGTGCAGTCCAACTGATGATGAACAGAAACGTGATAACTATGAGAGTGCTTTAAAGACTCAGCAGCAGTTTGCACCTTATTTAATACTGGTATTGCATTTGGTTTCATTAGGCTTTCGTTCGGGAATGAAAATAAAGTGGTGTAGGTGGTATTGGTGGAGTGGTTGTGAGGAAAGTACATCTTGCTTTGTGGATCAGTGATCTAATAAGGCTGGGATAGTTGGGGGTGTGCAGGAATGAACAGATCTAACGTAGATTCACAGGTTGTTTTTATACGTATGTGATGTTCACACTCAGTCGCAGAAACGTATTATTTCTCCATTGGCAAAAGGGTTTTTTCATTTTTTTTTTTTCCTTAATTTCTAAGCTCATGATGGTAATTTTCCTGTGTATCCTCACTGCTCATTTAAGGCTGCTTTAGTGGCTGGGGTGGATGTGGAAATGTTTCAGTCAAGGAAGCAGAGTTGAGTTTTTAATCTGAGAGTAAACTTTCTTAAGCCTTCCTTAAAACTCCTCATTCAGGCATAATGCTACAGTCAGTCATGGGTTATATATCTTTAAGTCTTGTAAGTGAACATCTTGGGGCTAGAAAGAACTTGTCAACGTGCATTTAATTTATTCCAGGCTTTAGGATATGTTTTGTGGCTGCTGAAAACTTTGAACGCTAAATATGATCAGTGTTGGCACATATTTTCAATACCAAATTCCACTGTTTGACTGCAGTTATGTTCTCAGCATGTTTAATATCTGGGTTAATATAGGAAAGCGTGTCTAAAGCACATTGTATTCCTACTATTGACATCCATAAGTACCAATCTACCTGTTTGCCATCAGTCCGTGACTCATGAGTAATAATGGCCTTGTCCCAAGCAGTTAGGAGGTGTTATAAAAATATACTGCCATCCTCATGTCATTGCTGCATTGGTTTTCCTATACGAAAGGCACTTTTTGCTTTTTCTTCATCCCAAGCAGTAAAAAAATGAAGGAATCTCGCTTTCTCTCTTCCCTTCCAGAAAGCAGCAGCTGCTCTTTATCGCAGGAACTGAGAGGTGATGCTTTCCCTTGTTTCCTTGTTAGGCTTGAAATTGCAGTAAAATGTAATTGAAGGATCTTCCAGTCCTGTGAGTTTGCTCATTTTTTTCCCCACCCCAGTGTTATAGTTTCTCATAGGGGTTTTCCATTTCACCAGAAGCAGTGGACTCAGAGCTGTTGGTACTCCACAGAACATCCACCTCAGGAAAAGGTTGGCAGCTTTCAGGCACTTACTGGTTGTTATCCACAAGCTCTGCTGCCAGAGTACATAATTCTGAAACTTCTTTTCTCATGGGAAAGGCATGTAAGACTTAGGCTTAATAACCAGGGAAGCAAGTCAGCTTTATTTGCATTTGGAATAGGTCAGCCCCTCTTCACCGGCTTTGTGAGCAGAACACCTAGTTAATTTTTTTTCCCCCTTAATCAAATTGCACGTTTGTGTGTCCCTACTGCAGTAGTTATGTGCTATGCCTGATAAAACCAGAGCTTTTCTGAGGTTGTGTAGTGGGGGGAAGGCACTCATCCAGCATTGCGGACGCTGGATGAGAGAAGCAGGCCTGCCCTTCTCTGCCCTGTGCTACACGTGTTGCTTTTGCACCAGGATACAGCTGAGGACACAAGGCTGAAAGGCCAAGGGCAAGTAAAATGGAACAGAGTTTAGGTGGAATGAGTATCACTGGGGTTAAGGATGAACTGAATTTTATTCATCTACCAGATTGCATTGTGAGAAGTGTTGGCAACTCATCTGTTGTAACAGAAAAGCAGTAAAAGAACGTGGAGTAAGAGATTTCAGAAGGAAGTGCTGATAAAGTCAGTGCTCTTGAAAGTGGTCGGGGAGATGAGTGCAGGAGAGCAGAGTTAGCACAGGCTGTGCATGGTGAGGAGGTGAAAGCCAGGGCAAATGCATCACCACGGGCTCAAGATTGTGTGTCAGATCAGGAGATGAAAGCCAGAAGATGGATCACCAGCTTGAAAAAGATTGCAAGTGCAATGGATAGAAGCTGTAAAAGGGTGATGCTGTTGGGAAATGGAGTCCATACACCTTTGTGAAAAAAACTGTAGTCAAGACAGGGATGCTCCTGTAGGTGTGCGGAGATCTTTCTGCCCATGCTGTTGAGTTACCGTCAGGGAACAATGTAAATATATTACTTGTAACAGGTGGAATCAGTGGCAGGCTGCACGGCCCCAGTAACTTACCCAGGGCAACAATAAGTTGAAAATCAACTAATTACAGAAGTGTGCTAAAAAAAACCTGCAGTGGTTGGCGCTGAGAAGTAAGGAGCTTCAACTCACACTGGGGGCGAACCTTTGTAACCCATCGGTATGCAGGTCAGCTACAGCAGCGCGGTGAAAAACTGTGTGGCTGTTAGCGCACCAATATCCATCAGCTCAAGCAATTGATGTAGATGTAATCACTGTCTCTAATAGAAATGAAGTCAGGGTAATGGAACATTGTCACAGGATCAATGTCTCCTGTTTTGAAAATAAACCCCCTCAGCTTTGCCTTTGCATTTATGTACCAGCAGGCGACCATATCATTCAATTCAATTGACACAGTCTCTTAGAGCTCTGAATGATCTATTGTGGGAACATCAGGAACAACACATTGGAAAAAATGGAATGTTCTTGATCAGACTTGCAGGCCATGGGATTCATTGGGTTTTCCAGCAGTGAAAATGAGAATAAATCAGCTGAGAGCACAAACTTAGCACAGTATGGAGGTCGTTAACTCCATTTTTAGCTTCAATTGTTCAGTTTTTCCATATTCCTGATCAAAAATGTTGGACCGTAGCACTTGTGCTTATTTTCAATGATGAATAGTCACAAACAGAAGACATTTTTGGCTGTTGCCCCTCCCTTCCCTTGGTCTCAGCAGAAGCTCTTGATAAAGGCTTATTTTGACTGATTCAAGAGCTCTTCTCATTCAGTTATTTTCTCTGAAATTTCTACACAGCTTGATCCAAGTGAGGATTAATGGGTGTGTTCCCACATTCATCCATAATGAATTTTTCGCTAGGGCTTTAATGCAGAGCAGGACATAAGCAGTGGTGTGTTTGCACTCTTAGAACTGGGTGCACGGTTAAGAGTTGCATTGCATTGGATTTTACAACGTAGCAGATAATGCTTATCCCAGTTTTCATTTTTCTTGTGCTTGATTCCAGAAATGTGATGTTAGATCCGGAGAATGCCAGCAGGCTGCTATTTCAGCACGGGCTCGTTAAAGCCAGTTAATGATTTGCCAAAGCCTCCTCAGGTTTGGGTCTGTGCAGCTGATTGCAAGAGTCTTTATTTAGATCAGATATTCCTGAAGAATTGTAACTTCGTCTAAAGGGCCGTGGCCTAAGAAGGGCTTGAACCTAAAGAGCATTTATTCAAATATCAAGTGTAAGTAGCAGAACCATCCTAAGTCAGTGTAGGGAATGACAACATACAGCTGCCACGAAGCACTGTAAGATGCTGTACAGCTGTGTGGGAAGCTGGGTGTGACTCCAGAGAGCATGGAAGCTTTGGAACCCGAGCATGGGAAGTGTGGCACTGAACACACCGTCGCCGATCTCTGCTTTCACAGCCAGGATCCCAACCTCCTGGGTCACGTAGCATATGACTTTGGGGAGGAGATTCATAGTTCAGTAATTAAATACTACTTCGCTCTAGGCAAAACCAGCAAATAGGTTTCATCTGCAGCTTATTTTGTAACAGTGCTCAGGACTGTGCCTGGTGTTCCTGGGGACTGAGTGCTCAGATAAATAGACAGTAACTGTTATTTTTAGTGAAGGTTTTGGGTGGTTTTTGTTGTTGTTGTTTTTTCCTTTCAGGGTTGCAGTTCTTTTTCTTCAGAAAATTGCAGACTGGGTTTGTCATCTTGTATGCTTCATACTCTCAAATTGGCACAGAAAGACAGAGACTGCTGCCATAAATTAGGTCACTAAAGCTGAAGTACAGAATACAAATATTTATTGCCTGAGCTAAGGAAAACAATTCAGATGAGGAAAGGAAATTTTATTTATTTATTTTAGTATTTGGCAATGAAGCTGTATTCCTGAGATGGTAAGTAAAAACAAAGCAGGAGAGTTGTAAGATAAGCCTGAGGAGCATCTCTTAAATTGCTGCAAGGAAAACTAGCAAAGCTTGACCTCATGGTAAATCACTACGAGGGTTCATGAGGTAGAACTACAGTTAATTTTTTATGCAGGTTCACGTTTGACATAGATGGACCCTTAACAGCAAAGAAACCCAAAGGAGATGCGTGCTTAAAGATAGCAGTATAAAAATACAGGTAAAAATGGAGAAAATAAGACAGCTTTCATTTTAGAATATGTGTAAAAAAAGAAAAGTGAAGGTGTGTAATCTTAGGAATATTTACCTTTAAATTACAACAGTAAGAGTTGCTAATGGCAGATTTCTCAGACAGCTGGAGAATCGCAGCGGGGAGTGATTTGTGTTGTGTGCCCAACAGTGGGCCCTGTTTCTCCAAGGAAGGTGTGAAGGAATGACTGGGATTCCTTAAAGCAGTTGAGTTAAAATAGTTGAAAAGACAGGTTTTTTTTCCCCCCCTTCTTGTAAAGCATGAGAAAGCATTAATTTTGATGGAAATGAAATGGATCTGATCAGGTGATACACAGAAGGGCATACAGCATTGGTTGCGTACCGTACATCTGAAATACAGGATTCACCAGTTTGTTCGTACAAGTTGTCCATTACAGACAGTTTCTAAACAGTTCTATGTACAAAACTCCTCGGAACACTTCATGCTGAGTTGGGAAACTGTGGAGCAGCCACGTTCTGGGGAAAAGCCCTGGAAAACACTGGGAAAACAGCAGCCACCAGGAGAGGTATTGCATGGGGCACCAGCCCAAACCGTGGGCTCTGCAGGCTGCTCACAGAGCTGTGTGTGCTGTGTACGCCCTGCCCGAAGAGTTGTCAGGTTTTCATGGAAGGGGAAGGAACGACAAGGACTGGTGACAGTGATGTTGATGTAGGAGATGTTACTGTTTGTGTAGCCAGGCTCCTGATTTCCATGCAAAAAATGGAGCAGGTTGTTCATATCTGAACGTGAAACACTTCTCGGAGCTGCCCAGAGCATTGCTGTTCCCTTTAACGTACCGTATTGGTATCAAACTGATGATTGCTGTGCTTGGGGAATTGCTGTTTGCAGCAGCTTGCCAGGCGGTTCTGTTTTCCTACCTAATGAGGAGGTGTTAGAGCCCACCTCAAATGGCAGGATGCTTTCTTAAGCTGTTGTTGGATGAAGGAGTAAATCTGAACCGTAGTAAATCTTGTATATATTATATAACAGAATGAAGAGTCACAAAGTGCTAATCTGATGTGTAAACTTTCTCTGCCAGTTCAAGCTTTTTTTTTTAAAAAGCACAGAAAAGCTATTAGGCAAGGAGCCATATCAAGCAGCATCTGTTCTCTAGCATTTGGCATGAACCTGGAATAAGAGTACAAAGCTAGCATAAACATGTATGGTAGAATAATAATTTGTCAGAAATGCAATCAGATTGGTACTGCTGGGTGCCCATCAGTCTGTAGATCCAGTTTTCATGACAGTGGAAGTTGATCTCTCTAGGATGGATTCTACATGCAAGTATGAAGGAACGTGGATGGTCCTTGAGGGCAGGAGGTGCCACGCTGAGTGGTGCACGGTGGTGTTCCGGAGTCACGGTTGTCGTGTTGCAAAATACAGGCACGTTTTCACTGAGCAGAAGCTGAGATGGAGTTGGTGTGCGGGCTCTGAGATGAGAAACCTAATTTCCTTTGAAAGAACAGTTTCTGAATGACTTTGGCTCCAGCCATCGATTCAGCGCTTGGTTGAGTCGGGTGAGTTTGTCAGAAGCACAGGAGTGCGTCTTGTCAGGTCTCGCTGGTATGCAACACACTGAGCTTTTGCCTAGATCTTGAGGCCACCGTAAGTATAGGCAGTTGGCTTTTATTTTGTGGCTGGTGTGTTATATGCCCGCTAAATTAATAATGTCCTGGGATACCTTGGTACTGTATTGGTTGGAATGTAACAGCAGCACCATTGTCTGTGGCCCAGTGGTTTGGGGTGCTATGGGGGAAGAGCACAGTTCTCTACCATTGGTATGCTGGCGTTGGTGAGCGTGGCTGGGACGTGTGCAGGTTAAAACAGAGCCCAAGCAGCATGCTGAGGTGGATGTAGGGCCACCAGGAGCTGCTGCAGGGCTGGAGGGCATTGTCTGTGGCTGAGACCCCTCTGCAGGGGGTGTGGGTGAGGACTTGGGCCTTGTTGCTGCTGGGCTTTCCCCAAAGCTGCTGTGGAAATGTCTGTGGGCCATGGGGTGGAGGTCAGGCCGGCTCCTGCAGGCGCCCTGCTCGGGTTGGCACCAACTGGATGCGTGTCGGGGGAGGGAATGATGGTATCCCTTCGTACCTGTATTGCTGCTGCGTTTGCCCTTTGGGGGTGGCAGGGAGAGTTGCTTGGTTCCGTGTGTTCCTTATGCAGCTCCTCGCTTCCCCAGGGTGTGCAGCAGGTGAACCACGGCCTGCTGGGGAGGGAGCAGCACAAAGGCCTCTCAGATTGAGACAAGCACTACAAAAACGGGTGAAGCAATATCTTGATATTTATTTATTTATTTATTGCATTTTAAGGAAACTTGAGCAGCCTTTTCGGCTTTGTGCCCTCACCAGGAAAGCGGTGCATTTATTTAACACATTTCTTCATTTTTGGAGTTGTTACCATTGCAAAGCCAGTGCTGCACTGCCACCTCTTGGCAGCCGGGCAGCAGCGTGCATTTCCAGCAGTGGCACTGCCTGTCCTTACCTTGTCGCAGCTTGCTTAGAAACACTTTGAGCCAGCCTTGAAAAATTACACTCATTTGACTCGGGCAGGGTGAGTAGCACTTCTGACAGCCAAGCAAAACGTTAGCTTTTTTCTTTGGTTATCCAGCTGTGTAACGTGTGGCAGGTAAATCTGTGACATTTCAGCAGTTCTGCTTTCAGTGGGGAGTCTGTTTTGTATTAATAATACAGATCTTCTCTGTGTAGCAAATAGTGCTTATATCCGATTCTTGCATTTTGATCCATCTTTTTGGATGATGCAGTGAGATGTTAAAAATCAGTAGCAGACTCATGAAACAAACACTGCCATTTGCATGTATAATGTGAAAAGGCATCTTCACAAGACTTCTTAAATGGAATTACTGCTTTTTCTGTAGGATATTGTTCCTTTCCTGTAGAACTTTCCTGCAATGAGCGGGCTTTGAAGATGAATTGCTCCAGGTTTGACCACAAATATAGCTGATTAAATCAGTGTTTGGTGCTGCATGTGTTGGAACTGGTTGTCCGTGCGTGAAATGGCTGAAAATGGTATTCATTTTGCACACTTCATGGGCGATCCCTCAAAGTTGTTGTAGTTTGTTAGGTGTACGTCGTGCATCCAGCGGCTGTGGATGGGCAGTGCAGGGATAGTGTTGATGTACGTTTGGAAGCTGAGCTGTGTTAGCAAGAGGCTGTCCTGGAACTATTATTTTTTCCTTAAATAGAGATGAGAAGGTTTTATGTAGCTCTGCATATTTATTTATTTGCTTAAGAAATTGAGAGCGTTTTCTTCTGTTTCCCACCACGACCTGTGTAAGTGCAGGAATGCCCAAATCCTGGGTTTCCGTGGCCATGTCCAGCATCCTTCACAGCTCCCTGCCTCCCATACACAACAACCCTAACTCTCCCAACAACCCAAACTCTGGGTCTCACCGACCCCTTTGCTGTCTGGGTTCATCATGTAGCTTCTGTTTCTGGGGGGTTTAATTGGGTCTCTTCACTCTGTTCAGCTGCCAACCCTATAAGACTTGTTGAAAAGTCACATTTGTGAAAGCTTTTCACGCTGCCATATTTGTTTGAATTTGACTGATGAAGTTCCAAAGTTAGATGGCCAGAGAGACACTGTGGTTCTTTTGTCCTGTCTTTTTAGGAAGTCTTGCTAGGAAAAAGTGCCTAGAAAGAATATGTGAAACCTGTTGCTACTTGGCAGACTTGTAATGCAAACCATAGTCTTTGACTTGCTGCTTACTGCTGCGTTCATAGCTTTCCCCCCTGGAGTGCAGAGGTGAATCACCTGCCCGTGCAGCCACGTAGCTGGGAGCAGTTACCTTGTTGTTCTGAACCACGCAAGAAAACCTGCACTCCAGTCCTTCTATTTACTGATTTTTTTTTTTAATACCAGATCCGGGTCAGACCTCGTCCAATATCAGTAGGATACCTTCTGACATGAGTTCCATAGATGTAAATAATGGTGATATCCGGGCAAAGCACTTGAAGGTCTGCTCTCATTAGGAGCGGGAGGTGGACATCATTTCGTGCTCTGTTCTGGAAGCTCGTGTTTCTATGTGTTTACGTGATATTATAGAAAACAGGACGTTCATTTTTGAACATTCAGAAGTCATGGGAATGTTGTTAGAAGTGAGGCTTAAGGAAGAAGAAATGCTGTATTCCATCTCAAGTTCATGTTTTATATCCTGTTCTTGCTTTATATTCAAAATCTGTCATCCAAAGTATAAATATTCCAATGCATTATTTGCCTTGCTAAATATTTACCTTTAATAAAATCCGGGGGGAAAAAACATTGTATATATACATATGTATAGATGTGTTTATATCCCTGAATAATTTTAATCACTGATGAAGGGTGCACAGTAATGTTATTGACATGCTCTGTTTAAACTTCATCTCTAATTTTAAGGATTACTGTGGCAGGGCGTAAGTACGTGGCTGAGATCTTTTCTCATTTTTGGTGGAAATAGTTGGGTTTGGTTTGAACATATACAGTGCTGTAGTCCAAATCATACCTTAAACTAGAGCAGAAATCCCTGAACATTGAAGTCGATTAGAAAGTAAAAGTGAGATATTGTCTGGATGCCAAAGTCATCGTTATCCAGATGTTGGAAAAAAACGTGTTTCATAGCAGTAATGTTGATTAGGTGAAACTCATTTGATTGTTGAATACTTCCCCTGTCCATTTCAATTTGCATCATCTGCGAGCATGGCCCTTCACTATTTAATTTACTGACCTTAATGTTGCTAAGAGAGAAATGACATTTTAATGACTGTGGTAGACTTACATTATCAAACAAAATCATTGACTGTGCTGCCAGAGAGCTACTTCATTTGTAGATATACAGCATTTGTTGAGAAATACGTTATAATTCCTAAAAAATGGTTAATTAACCTACTTCTCTTACTTTTAGGGTTGTGTCCTTTGTTGTGACCTCATGGTTTAACTGGGAATAAAGATGAGTATAAGCAGTGATGAGGTTAACTTCCTGGTTTATAGATACTTACAAGAGTCAGGTGAGTTTTTTCAATTATGGTTGTTTTAACAATGTTTAATTTATTTGGTTTTCATCTGCAAATGACTTCAGCAAATGCAAACTCAGTTAATTATTTTGCCAGTAGGCATGTGCTTCTGTCTGAACTGTTTCGTGGTGTTTCTTCTCAACAAGAGGATGAATTCCTGCCAAGTTACCTTCTGTAACTTAATCAGATTTAGTCATTTGGAGATTTCAGATGGCAGTCAACCAAGGACTCACTTGATTACTAGAAATGCATTTTCCTGGAGATTGTTTTCAGCTGCAGGATCACCACAACACATGGCACCATATTCTTTGGGGCTACTTGAAAAGAGGAGGGAGGGAAGAAGGATGACATCCACTAACACACGTATTTTCTGCTCTGTCTTGAAGTACTCATGCTGGTGCTGCTGTGAGCTGATGTTGCATGACCACGTCCCTTGCCTGAGTGTAGCTGTGGGGAGGGAAGATGTTGCTGTATTTCAAAGGAAAAAATAGCTTTATCTATCAGTATATGGCTAAATCAGTCTCCTGCTTCTCAGGAGTAAGAGCTAAACATGTGTGAATGTTATCAAACATACCAAGAAACTTTATTATTTTGCTGTGCTTATCCAAACTGACCGCATCCGTACAATACAAGTGGGGATTCTGTAGCCATCCCTTAGCATACTTTTAAAAGCTGCCAAAAGAGCAGCAGTTTGGGTTGCAGGTTGGAGTTTGTAGGGGTGACCATATGGCTGCAGGACTTTTTGTGGTGGTGTTTGCTCTTGAAATTAAGAGTGGAAACAACATTAGCTTTTATTCACAGCTACGATATTGATTGCTTAAAGCAGTCTACATTTAGAACACAAATTTAACTGGAAATCAGGGCATGCCCCAGCGTATGAACCAGTGATGGTTGTCAGCTGGCATGGCAGTATGTGGTCTTAACAACACATAAAGGCAGCCTGCCCTTAGGCCTTCTGGTGACAGTGCAGGGAATCAGTGTGTGTGTTACCTTGCTGTTCCAACATTTACTGGTTATTATTTTTCATTACTGTTTGCTGATGGGGGGGCTTCAGGCTTCTTGAAAACTTGTCTCATGGTTATGCATCATCAAGTCAGATAGATGATAAGTTCAGTGAGGTAAGACTCCTTTAGCTGAGTTTTTCCTGGGGTTAATGTGAAGAAAGGAATGCAAGAACATTAGTAGGAGAAAATAAAAACTGGCTGGGTGGAATTCTTTGGTCCAGTTTTACACATGTAGCTTAACGGGCTTTATTGTCAGCTTCTCAGATTCCTTGTATTTTATCAAATCTTATCTTAGCACATTACCACTGGCCCTGACCTGGTGATGGGAAAGGCTCAACCTCTGACAAAAATGGTGTAGAATAGATGATTGGCTTTGGAAAATAATGTCATAGATAATTCCAAGGGTTACAAGTATTTCTCTCTTCTTATATTCCCATTCAGGTGTCAGTAACCAGTTATGTCCTTCTTGTAGGTGTGTGTATATAGGGTTTTTTGTTTGTTTATTTGTTTTTTGCTTTGGTTGAGTACTCACCTGCAGCTGTGCTGTTTTTTTTTACTCAAGAGACTTTGTGACTTTAACATGTACAGCTTTCCTTCAGAGCTGGTGGAGACTGATGCTGCATCTGTCCACTGCTTATCAACTTCTCAAACTGAGGCAAGGAAGCACCAGAAACAGTGATGGATGGCAAAGCTTTTCAGTCTCTGCTTGTCAGAAGATAGAAGAAACTCATGGTTTCACCTGAGTTTACAGAAAGCTATTAGCATTCTCACTCCAGCTGCAGAGAGCTTTAGTCACAGAAGCCAAATTTGACAATTGCTTTATCTTCATTTGAAAGTTTGCAGGCAGCTTCTTAGTTATCTGACAGCAAAAGACAAAAGGAGTAGCTTCAGAAAAAGCACCAGTGCTTGCTGAAGCAAATACTTCTCTCTAGGTTAAGTTCACTTTTCAGGGCAAATAAAATAACAAACGGCTACCAGTACTGCACCACAGCATGCCTGTCACTTAATCAGTGCCCAAACAGGCTCGGTTGTGACAGCATCGTACCATGCAGTTAATTCTGTTTTATGTACTGCTTCATTTTATTTTCATGGATAACAAATCAGAGAGAAAAACTAACATAGCAATCTGTTTAAATTCCATTGCTTATTCTATATTTTCTGTTTTCATGTATTCTCATGCACAAGTGTTTTACCAGTGATAAAATCAATTGCTGTGCTTTTATATAAACTTAGCTTTTGTCCTTCTGTACATTTTAAATTAGAAACGAGGGAAACAGAAGTGTTGTGTTCTTCATAGTTTTAAGTGTGCTCTAAGTTTCTATAACTTACTTAGATTTGTATACAGATCTTGCACTACTTTGGCCAGTGGTATTATCTATAAATACATTTTCACGGTTTTGCCTTTATTTAGGGTTTTCCCATTCAGCATTTACCTTTGGTATAGAGAGCCATATCAGCCAGTCCAATATAAATGGTGCTCTGGTGCCACCAGCTGCTTTGATTTCCATCATCCAGAAAGGTCTGCAGTATGTAGAGGCAGAAGTCAGTATTAATGAGGTAAGTAAGAACTCCATACAGGAGCATTACGTCCTTGCTTGCAGTGAGTTTGAATGCTCAGTGTTTTTTCTTAACTTTTTTGTATCCTATTTATTTACTTTTACTTCAGATTCCTCACTGCTGGTGTTCACCACGACTCCAGTGGTGGAACCAGAATGGAGTGACATAACTGGGTAGGGGTTCTGCCCCGTGCAGCCACACAACACCAGGCATGGTGTTCTGGCTCACTGCTTAAAGGTCCGTTGTCTGTAGAGTTTTTACCCTAATATAATGTTGCAGTAAATCCAGAAAAGTGCAATAAAATAATTATAGAGACAAGTAACCTTTTACTTGTTATTGTAGACTTGTTCTAGTGAGGTAAGAGAGTGTGCTGCAACTCTTATTTGGGTGACGTGGTGCTGTGATGATGTAATGAAATCCAAAAGGAAGATTTCCAAATAGAGAAATGGTTTCAGTTTGTGGCAGGAAGGGTGGAGGTATATGTCAGTTTGCTTTTTGCCTCTGCTGGATAATTCATCTTGAGCAGAATCCATTGAATTTAATGTTCAAATGGTTATTCCATCAGTACAGAAAGCTGTGCATCTTCCTGCCTGATACTCTTGATTTCCATTCTCATTTATGCCTGAGAGGTTAGCAGCCTTTGTGTGTGTCGGCTGTATTGGATATGGAACAGTTCTTCAGTAATTCTGCTATCTCTCCAGTCTCCCTTACATCTTCTTTTTATGTATTATTTTCATAGTCCCAGTGAGGCAAATCTTTTCCCTTAGGAAGCCTCAGAAAAATAAACCAAGTGATTGGAATAGAAGAAGGAGACCCTATATTTATCACAAGGAATCCTTCTAGGTCCTAAAAATAGGTCCTTACAAAGCCCTAGCATATGTATAAGTGTATTTTTAACGAGGTCGTGTCCATTTCAGGATAAAATTCTTCTTTGTTGTTTGAAAGTATGCCAGCACTGTTTAAGAAAAAAAAAAAAGAAGAAGAAAACTGGTGAACTCTGGATAATGTGTTTATGGAAAGTCTTAGTCAAATAAGATAGAATAACTTCACCAGCCAGTGACCTGACTTGAAACGTTTGCAGCTTTTCAAACAAACCATTAGATTTTGTTGCAGCCACTCGTGTTTGAGATGGTATTTATAGATAGCTTACAGATATTTTTTACTGCAGCAGACAACTTAGCAAACTTGGAGCATGTAACTTGTAATTCCAGAACCTCTGCCAGAGAGGCCTGCAGTGGCTTTTTTGCATACTTAGGGTGGCCACCTCACTTCAGAGTGAAGTTCCAATTCTAACCACAAAAATGCTGAGAAATTAGTTCTTGCACCATTTGTAAACTGTTGCCTTTTTGTTGTATTACATTAGAACTTTTACTTGTGTTTTTCTCAGAGTTTTTGGCAGTGATGCTAATCCATATTTGGTGTTGTTTTTTTTTTGCTCTTTCCCTCTGCTGTAATTAGGATGGTACCTTGTTTGATGGTAGGCCTATAGAGTCTCTCTCACTGATAGATGCAGTGATGCCTGATGTGGTACAGACAAGACAGCAGGCCTACAGAGATAAACTTGCACAACAGCAGGCAGCCGCTGCTGCAGCTGCAGCTGCAACAAACCAACAGGGATCAGCAAAAAATGGTGAAAATACCGCAAATGGGGAAGAGAATGGAGCACATACTATAGCAAGTAAGTTGAGACAGAAGTGAACTTACGTGTTATGTCGTTTCCTTGTCATTTGTCATATAAAGTGTTCGTGTGCCTTAATATTAGCTAGCAGAGAATGAGATAAATGCGTCAGGATGTTAGCGACCCTTCATCTTGCAGACAGTGCTTACTTTTATTAGTGCCTCACATTTGACTGTCCATGCGTTGATGTTAGGGGTTGCAGGAGATGTGAGCTTTGGAATTCATTCACTCCAAACATACCTTTGACAGAGTTTCACTTCTAGGACTGCTCCTTTCCTATCAGCTGAAAATTTTTCACAAAGCCTTGAGTAAAAAGCAGACAGTTCCTTAAACATTGCACCTCCTCAACCTCGAGCCCTGTACAGGGAGCAGGGAGAGGATTCTGCTTGCCGTTAGCTGGTTAAAACAGAGACTGCTTGCAGTGCTCCAGCAAGCACTGCTTCCGGCAGGTGCTGCTAACCCTGGGAGTCAGGGATCTGGGGCTCTCTGTGCTGGACTGATTCCTTGCCATGCTGAGATGGCAGTTGCCAAGACACATCCCATGTCCTTTGTCTCCTTTATCTGTATCAGTTTTCATGATTCATTTTGTAGGATTGTTTAATGCAACTGCTTGCCAGTTTTGTTTGTGCATTGATTTATTAAACTTCAGTTTTAGTTGTGATTGGGGAAACAGGTGAGTTTTATTTATCATCACTGTTCAAAGGAGCACAGCTTAGTCTGGATGTTACACACAAGTTCAGGTAGGACATTACAGTGAGATTTTAGAAGTGAGCTTTCTCGAAGTCTGCTTTTGCTGTAGCAGCTCCTGAGGAAAAGGCATTTTTGAGAGTGTATTTGTATCAGGCCACGTACGAGCTTTGCATTTTACAGCTGGATTTTACTGTTTTATTCATTATTACGTATGATAAATAAACTTGGAAATGTAATCTTTGGCTTAAATAAGCTCTCCACTTTGATACTTTCATTTACAAATCTCATAAGAGCATTTGCTCGTTAACTATGAACTGGAATGAGTGCACTTACAGATCTCAGCTACTGGAAGTGTGGTATACCAGCAACCCCTGCTGGCTGCACACCGAACTGTACTGGCATCAGTTCTCTTTAATGGCAGTGTTTTGTAAGGTATGCCAGTTGAGAAATACTCACGTTCTGATGGCTTTTTTTCTCACATGTGCAAACAGACAGAGAAACCCTTAATGGTAAATTAAGCAATAACTGTGAAATAGTTTGTTTAATCACAGCGAATAAATACGGAGCAGGTGAACTGCTTAGCATTTTCTGTATTCTGCATTCGTCCTCGGTGTGAATTTATTTTAATAATAGAAAATGATTGATGGTAGCTGGCAAGAAAACTGTTTTGTCACTTGAATTACCCCCAGTGCGATTTGCAGAACAAAATGAATTCAGCATCGCTTCCACACAAAAAGCGGCGTATTGCCACCATTTCACAGTAATTGCCAACGCAGTTTAAGAAGCTGCGTTATCAGTTTACCGTATCACCAAATGTTATTATATTAATCAAAGCCATTTTGGAAGTGAGGGGTCTGAAGTGTAGATTTAGAACCTGTTTGAGCTCAATTCTGAAAAGATAGATTTTTTTTTTTTGAAAACTAACCTGTCAGAAACGTATTTTTAAAGCACAAGACAGACTTGCAGCTTGTCGTATCGAGCAGTATAGCGTATGAAAAGCTGTGAGTACTTTTACACTCAGTGTTTATTTTTCATCATGAAAAATGAGGCCAAAAATTATTTTGTGGAGTTTCAGAATAAAGTCGCTTTGGATCCTGAGGTTTGCAAGTGTGATTTCTTCCTTGGTTTTATTTATTTATTTATTTATTAACCCCTATCAGTTCATAGTACTTCACAGATTGGTGCTTGAAAAATAAAGGAGCATAACAGCTTTGTCAGATGTTGGTCGATATACGCCGTGATCTAATGGTGCTCATTCCAAAAGAATCTTAATTGCACAGCAGTTAAAACGTGCAAGTCCAAAATATTAAAGTCTGCCTTCTCTCTACTGTTGTTTCCCATAATGCAGATAATCACACAGATATGATGGAAGTAGATGGCGATGTCGAAATCCCTCCCAACAAAGCAGTGGTGCTGCGTGGCCATGAATCTGAAGTATTCATCTGTGCCTGGAATCCCGTTAGTGACCTTTTGGCCTCAGGGTACGTGCATTAACCACATCTTTACAGAATATTGATGGTCATTGGTGTACTTCTTGTTTGTTTATGGGAGCAAGTTGAAAGAATACCAGCCTCAACGCTCTCTATGTCAAATCGCACAACGTTCACTGCTTTGAAGGGAAAACACTTTGAAATGAAGTGAACTGAGAGAAAGGGGTTACATCCTCCTAACTGCTTTGCAGATCTGGAGATTCAACAGCACGGATATGGAACCTCAGTGAGAACAGCACAAGCGGCTCTACGCAGCTGGTACTTCGACACTGTATACGAGAAGGAGGGCAGGACGTACCAAGCAACAAAGATGTGACATCCCTAGATTGGAATGTGAGTAGAAATGACTGCACAGAATACTCTGCGAATACCATGCCTGTAATCTTGCATAGTCAAATTCTAAGTGCCATGAACTGTGCGTCCTCTGTTACCGCCCTGGAGGTGTATCTCATTTTGAGTTGCCTTGTAATTTCATCTCTTATACTTTGGGGACTTCTTTTTAATAATTGTAGTCTGTGGAATAAATATCATCAGTCCTACACAGATGTCTTCCACTTGAACTTTGCATTGTGCTCCTTAGCCTTGAATTGTGCAGTAAAGTTAAATAAATAACCTTTTTGCTGGCAGAGCGAAGGTACACTTCTAGCAACTGGGTCTTACGATGGCTTTGCAAGGATATGGACTAAAGATGGTAAGTGAAATATTTCATAATTTTCAGTATATTCCCTGTATTGTGGCTCACAACACAGCTTTTTATTTTTTTTAATGTATTCATATCAATATAAATTTTCAGGTAATCTTGCCAGCACCTTAGGGCAACATAAAGGTCCTATATTTGCGTTAAAATGGAACAAGAAAGGAAACTTCATTTTAAGTGCAGGAGTGGACAAGGTGAGATAATCTTTGGTAAAATTAAAATTGTTTACTTCACCGTTGTAATCTGATTGTAAACATAGTAACAAAGCCATAGAAGTAAATAACTAAATTTAAACTTAAGGTATGGGATATTAATATGTACTTACAAAGAACTTGTTCTGCTAGCTGTGTTTCATTGTGTTTTATAATAGCCTATTGAAATACTCAAACTCATTAGATTTTAATGCCCCTGGTTCTCTTCCCAATTAGGTTAGCGTAAGCTGGAAAGTAAGTGCATTGAACCTTAAACCTTTCTAAAGGCAAATAATCTAAAATTTACTGAATGACCTGCTGCAAAGCCTCAGAAAAAAAACATACTGGAGGAACAGATCAACGCTGATTTGGATATCAGTCAAGCCCGAGAATAATTTAAAAGGTTAAAGCTGGAGCATAGGGAAAGTCAATATATCTGACTGGGAGGTGCCAGCAATGTAATGCCATGAAGCCCATTGTTTAACTGTGTTTGATTTCGTGCCTCTGAACAAACATAAAGGCTTGCAAGGTCTTTAAACTGAGAATTGTTGTTAGCATGAGAGTCTTCATGAATGGTAGGAAGGATACAGTAGCGATGAAGAATAGATCTAAAGAGAATTCAAGGAGTAATAGGTGTTGTTCTTCCTGTTTTAACTGATTCAGATTGCAGAAGTAACACCACAGTTCTGCAACACTTAAAACTGGCAGTGCCCTGCTAAGGTAGTAATATAACCCTCAGAGTTTTTCCTCTCTTCATATGGCTTTTCTTTCCTAAATTGACTTAACCTGCCTTGCTTTAGTGCCCAGCTTTCTAAATGCTTCTGCTGGCACAAAGGAAGGAAAAGAGTAAATATTTCACAGCGTGGAAAGGATGGATTTCCTCTTTTGGCAGCTTGGATGGCTTATGCCAGTTTTAACATCTTTGTGGAACTTCAGCTTTAATTTGCAGAAAAACATGCTGTAGGAGATACAGCCTCGTTGTTTCAGTCAATAAAACTCATTGACAAAGAAACTGAAATTACGCTTTGAAAAATATTCTGCGTTAGTGGAAAGATTGACTCAACCTTTAGTTTCATTTTCATAAGTAATCTGTGATCAGTTCGTACTCCCACTGAATTCATCTCCAAGTTCTTATTGAGGAAAATTTTCCTTGCTGAGGTAGGTCAGGTACATGAGTGTGGAATGCAGCAATGACAAAATACCTATTTTGTCATGAAGATTTCTTCCATGAGAAAGACAGCAGAATGTAGAGGACAGCTCAGATCAAAGTTACACCCATACTTACAAATGAAGGAATCTGAAAGATTTGATTTATGAGGCAGTGTTTGTATAAAGATTTCCACAGGGACAGGCAGGTATTTGAAAATACAATTTGAATATACGTGTGCTTGAAATTAAATTAGGCGTGCAGTGTGGATTATAAGAATAGAAATAGAAATGAGTAGATAAATCTGTTTAATTAAAACAAAACAAAACCAGAACCACACTTTTTTCCCTCCAGACCCCAATATGTTACTATAAACACCTTTTTAGTGTTAGAGCATGTTAACGTTCTCTTCTGTTGCCTGTACTCTGCCATTAGTTCCTTCAGTACTAGGTAAAACTCTTGAAATATTGAGTCATGTGTAGATGTGGGCACTGGGGAGGAGGCTAGGTAATTTGGTATGTGTGAATGGAGGTAGTTGTGGGGAGCTAGCAGTTGGTGCAAATGTGTTTATTGTTAATTTATCTGTTTAATACAGACCACAATTATTTGGGATGCCCACACTGGTGAAGCCAAGCAGCAGTTTCCGTTTCATTCTGGTGAGTGCTGATTTTGCTCATTTGGAATTGTTGTCTGGAAAACCTCCAAATGTGTCACTCATTTGGAAAATAACGTCCTTGAAGTTTATGGAGTCCATTCACACCTTTTTGAAGTCTTAAGGGTAGTCTTCAAATACTGACTCCCATATTTGTAGTCTCACACAGTTTTAAAATGTTGTAATTCACAATTTTATTGCAGTTGCATGGAAGATCATAAGAGATGCTCCAAGTATTACCAACTCACTGTAGTGTAGGGGCAGACATAGTGTGGGTGGGTTGCACAAGATTTATATTCATCAGCTAAGGACTGCATTTGTCATCATCTTGCTACAGTAATCCCATCTCCACATCCTGTTGTTCCTTACTTCATGCTGTGCCGTCCTCAATTTGTTCAGCCACAAAGCAGCTAATTGGCCCTGTGTGCTGGCCAGCTGGGATGAGAGAGCCACCTCTTGGGAGGGCGGACAAATGGCTCTGCAGGCTGTGTGCTGAGCAGGCCTGCCAGGGTCATCTGGAAAGCAGCAGAGAGGGGATGATGTACAAATCATTGAAGGGCCTTTAAGAAGTGTCTCATTTCCACTTTTTATTTTACTTGCCTCGTGTTTTTGGTGGCATGACAACAATCAAAAACATCAGTTCTTGATTTATTGCTAGCAATTTTGTGTGTTCCTGGCCATAAATAACTCATCCTGGCCAAACCGAATATGCAGACCATGATTAAACCTCAAGTTATCACACCCTAAAATGCTGAAATTATAATAAATAAATAGAGTAAATCATACTCGTTTTCACTGGCTGACATCAGAGAGTACAAACGTGCTGTAAGCTGTGAGAATCTGTGTCTTGGGTGGGCTCTTAAGATTTACTTTGAGGTGACTTAATGATAGCTTGCTTTCTTGTTGTGCTCTGTGCTGTATAACTGTTTCATTTCAGATATATCCCATGTTTTAGTGACTATGACATTTTATACCAAATTTCTTGTAAGACTTTTTAGCTGCGTTTCTCATTGTTTTAATTGTTTGATAATCTTTAGAACTGCTGTAAAATTAATAGCTGCTTCCTGCTGGCATTTGTTCGAAAGTGGTGAATGCTAAATTTGTAAATCAAATTTCTGCAGAGTATATATCACAGTTTTAAATATTTTGTTCTTCTAGCACCAGCATTAGATGTTGATTGGCAGAGCAACAACACATTTGCCTCTTGCAGCACGGACATGTGCATTCATGTCTGTAAACTAGGACAAGATAGGCCCATCAAAACCTTCCAGGGTCACACAGTAAGTACTAGAAAATGACAGATTTTATGACGTTTTTATTAATGAGAGGCTGTTGGGGTGGGCAGGGAGCATCACTACTCTTGCCAGTATACAGTGCTTGCATAAGAGTTGGTCTTTGGCAGAAGGCAATACATACATGCACAGGTAGATGTAGTTAAGATGATACGGTAAGCCCAGTCCCTCTGATGAGAACAATACTTGCTCCTGTATACAGCTTCTTTTACCAGCATGGCTTTAGAAGAGGAAACAGATTAACTTTTGATTTTCCTATGTATCATGTTGTGTTAAGGCCACGTAGGGAATGAAAATTAAATGTTAAAATAGTGGTAATTATGCAAATGCTTGCAACTGCAACTTTATCTTTTGTGTGCTGTCATTTGTAATGGAAGTGAAAATTCTAATCTATTCTCACTGCTCAATTTTAGAATGAAGTAAACGCAATCAAATGGGATCCAACTGGTAATCTCCTGGCATCCTGTTCAGACGATATGACTCTAAAGGTAATGGGAGTGATGGCTGTTGTCTTTGTAGGACTTTGGAAAACACACCATTAGTTTGAGCGATGGAGCCGTATCACTGTGCATTCCGTATTGTCTTAACGTTTGTTCTTTTTTGATGTAACAAGATTAGGCAATCCCAGCAATCCCTTTGCTAATCAGAGCCAAGCTTTGCTCCAGAGAGCTTGTTACAGGCTGCCACCTTGAGACTTGGAGCATGATGTATTAGGTGCTTTTAGCTGTGTACAAAATTAAGTCATTAATCATTAAGCTGTCACACTTGTTGGTTGCTTTTGGTTAAAAGGAATAGTTGGAATGCATGTAATGTTCTAACATGTACAAGAATCAGTGACTAGATGCTTTCATAGTGTTTTCTGTTCTTCCCTTCTTTCTAGTTAGAACCTTTAGCACGTTATTTCTTGTAAGATTGTGTGTGCCCTTGTTTTTCTGCTTCAGCCAGAGTCATTCTGCAGTTTTAAGTGTACCAGCGTGTTTCCCCCAAATAATTCTTGCATAACCATTATAAGTCTAAATAGAATAACTTCATTGTTTTTGTTGTAGGATATCATGGATGAGTTGGAGTCCTAAGGAGCTCCTCCTCTGTGCAAAATATTGCACAAACACCTGGCAATGCCAGTCGTAATAAGCCAAGAAAATGTCATAATGGCTTTTGCACTATGCATCTATTGCTCTGCATGAAAACAGCACATTTTCCTACTAACTCTGTTTCACTCAATCTGTGTAGCAAGAAGGAAGTTCGTTTAAAAATAGGGCTGTGATGTTTTGTCAACTCAGACATGAACATATACATATTGCTCTTCTCATTTTAGCATCTGTTATCTTCCATACACTTTTCAAGTGACTTGTAGTTAGCACATGTAGATTGGTTTCTGTAGACAATATATTACTTATGCCATCAGATACTTGGTGCCCTCCGTTTATGGAGTTCTGAAATAATTTTTACTGTAATCACTTTAGAAACACAGCAGTCACAGAAAATGCTTTGAGTAGCTTAAAAGGTAGCAGTCAGGCTGCAGAAGATAAAGAAAGGTATAAAAAGTATCTTAATACGATATTGTGCTGAATCTCTTTGTGTTGTCTTCCATTTTATCATAGATCTGGAGTATGAAGCAAGACAGTTGTGTCCATGACTTACAAGCACACAACAAAGAAATTTATACTATCAAATGGAGTCCTACGGGACCAGGAACAAATAATCCAAATGCCAATCTTATGTTAGCAAGGTACTTCTTAATCCTGTTTTTAGAGGGGTTTTTTAAGAAATTGAACACTACGTTTACTTTGCTTTTTTACTTGTGTATATATATATATATGCAAAATGTTTCAAACGATGTAGGATACTTTATCATATGACAGTTCTATTAAAAACAAGATTGTGCTAAACTGAGAAGTAATTAATCTCTGTTTTTCTGCCTTGACAGTGCATCCTTTGATTCTACTGTTCGGTTATGGGATGTAGACAGAGGAATCTGTATTCATACTCTGACAAAACATCAAGAACCTGTGTACAGTGTAGCTTTCAGTCCTGATGGCAGGTACCTGGCCAGCGGCTCCTTTGATAAATGTGTACACATCTGGAACACACAGGTATAGCTCTTCTGTCTGCTTAGAAAGCTTTCTCAGTCTTTTCCATTGGTATTTTTCCAACCTTAGTTATGCCGTCTTGTTTTGGACACAGAGAACTTTGCCCTTACTGACGTGCTGATGTACCTTCTCCTTGTCCTAAGGTTTCTTCTGTTGATGGCAGTACATCACAAAGAGAGAAAAATGTAAAATGTACCTGCCTGTGGTGAAGGCACCCCAAAAGATCCCCAAAACCACACTGCAGGACACATTCAGCAGTCTCTGCAGTAGCATGATGCATCCAAAAATTGTTACCTCTGACATTTAAGCTTCTGATAAATTAGCTTTGCTGTGAAAAAATTTGAAGTGAATGTAGGCGTACAAGTCTGATACTTGATAGCTATTTCATTGAATGTCGCTGAAAAGCAAAAGAATGTAAAGTGAGAGAAGATGGTGACAGATCTTGCAAAACTTTCTGAGAAGGAACACTATTACTTTGCTTCTCTGTCAGAGAAGAACTGAAGGCAGATGAAAGTGTAGAACCCGCATTGTTAGGTAAGGTGAGATCTCTGGTTACCAGGGATTGGATGTTTTATAATTGGATCGAGGCCAACTATGGTTTCACCTTTAAAACACAGGAGATTAAGATGCAGTAATTGTTTGTCAGGTCCTTTCACACAGTTCTTAGATCGTCCATGAATCTCAACCATTTCCCTTGAGAGTTTCTGCTGTTAAAAATGACAGGGAAGTTTTCTATGTAGTAGAAATGTACTTGATCACATGTATTTTGTCATTATTAATTACATGTTTTGTCCCTTTTTAGACAGGTGCCCTAGTTCACAGTTATAGGGGAACAGGAGGGATTTTTGAGGTTTGCTGGAATGCAGCAGGAGACAAAGTTGGAGCAAGTGCTTCAGATGGTTCAGTAAGTGTAGCTTGACTTGTTTAACAGTCTAACAACACATTTTGGCTAACAGTGGAGATGATATTTCCTTAGGTACCTGATGTTTAAATACGTGCGGCTTTCATGTAGATGTTTTTCATATAAAGTTTCTAAAATTTGAAAGTAGAATGTCTTTATTCCAGCTTGATATGTTACTGTTCTAAACCCTCGGAAGTCAGAAGATGCATTTAATTTAAATTCCCTGTCCCTTCTGGTACTTAATGTGGAAATCTGTTCAGGGTGGCTGGTTGTTTTTCTTATCATTTTTGTCATATGATTGCAGAAAATATCGTGAAAGGAACAAAAATCTCAAGGCATATCCTGAGTGGAAGTTAATTGCTGTTCCACTCAAGGTTACTCTTACATACAGGCAATGTAACCTTTCCAGTCTTCTGGTTAATTTGACCCAAGATGCTAATTGTACTTGCAACAGATTTGTTTGTGACTTTCGTTTAGTTTTGACTCTTCTGAAATGTATCCTTTCTATGATTTGTTAGTAAAAGTCCACCTCATCCCCTCTGTTTTAAATACATTTTTAGCTGGCCATAGCTAAGCAAATAGGAGCACTTCGGAACCACTCGATGACTAAAAGCATATCTTGTCTCTTGTTGGTTTACTATGTCTGACAGAACTCGGAGCACTACTCAGTGAAGGCTTTAGAAAATTAAACTTGGTACTTATACAATGTTAAGTTTTTTTTTTAGAGTATTCTGATCAGTTTTTGCATTTTCTGAAAATGTATTTTTAGTTCAATTTTACTATATTTTTATAAATAAGATAAATTCCTGACCTTCTAATACGAAGTAACAGGCAAACAGCTCACGTAAGATAGTCTGAATGGTGCTGATGAGAACTCAGTAGACAGCAGTACTGTTAGCAGGTCTGGCTACGTGCTGATAACCCAGGAGCTCACGTGCTGATTTTTTTTCCCCCCAGGTCACTTACAAATTCAGGGTTATGCAATCTGTCCCATAGGTTTCGCTCAGATGTTTCGCACAGAATTGTGTAAATGTGTAATATCATGCAATGTGCATTTCCTGTATGTGTATTTCTTTTCTTACAGGTTTGTGTATTAGACCTACGGAAATAGCGCTACTAGTTGGAAGCCATGGACCGACTATGAATGTGTACATAGCCAAAATGACTGTCCCTGACCCATGTACTGCTATAGTCCCAATTGAACCATGGCCAGTCCACTACAGCCAAACGTAAAAGAAATATATACATATACTGTATATAAAAATAAAAAAAAAAAAGTTACACCCTGAAGAGGATGACAGAGTTTTGTCACAGCTTGTGAATCCCATTCACCAAGTGCTGGAATCTGCTGTGCCCCAAAATAACATTTTAATGTTTTGGATATGAAAAACAGAAGAGAGAGCGAGAGAGAGAGAAATATACCGTATACAAGAGCAGACCCATATACATACCAAATTCAGAAGATATAATGGCAGCCTTCATTACCCCTTTTCCCCTCCTAATCCGCTATGACAATGGATTGTGGGGTATCTTTCTTTTTTTATTCTCCTTCTCAGTAGTTGAGCAGTTTGTGTGTACAGAGAAAACGGACTTACAGAAATCTGCAGCAGTAGTTTTTTTCTTTGCTTTTAACCATTGGGTTTTCTGTTTTGTTCTGGTTAAGTTTACGGATGCATGAAGTAAGGGAGTGAATTAGTTTCTTGTTTATGTTTTTTTTTTTTCTATCACCTTGGGAAAAAAAATGTTTCTTTGAAACATATTTGAATGCATTCTTTGAGGAGGTAGATTGAACCTGACCATGTTTGGTACATTTTGTGACTCCCAGAGCACAATTTTGAACAGAAGGAGGGTGGAAAAGGGATTATGGAGAGAGAAGAAAAAATCCTTCTTAGAGGCGTGATATTTCATGTCCCGCTCATCTACAAAGTGTGACAGTGATGGGTATGACGCTATGTTTTATTTTCTGGTGACATGGCTGGAATGCAGTAGTGTCTTACTTGGGACGTAATTCTGCCAAACTTCAGAATAGAAAGGCACAAAAGTACAGAAAAGAAAAACACAGGGATGCAAAAAAAAAAAAAAAGAAAAAAAAGGAAAAGAAAAAGAAAAAAGAAAAAGGACAAAAAAAGAGGTAAATGAAACGCATCTTCTGTTGCTTTAAGACCATAGCTAAAATATGGTGAAATATGGTTAAATTGTGCACTATTATGGAAAGGAGCAAAATATAGCTGGGGGATTTGTTAAGATCTTTCTGGACAAGGGTTCATGCCACAGCTTCTCTGGGAGTTGCCCATCGTTATTTGTAGGAGCTTAGATGTTTAATTGTAACCAAACTCCAGTATTAAAAGTGTCTCATGTACTTTTTCTTTATTAAAATAAAATCTTTGGCATATATTTGATAACACTGCCATTAAGAGGCAAAATGTTTACTACCTTAGATTTAAAAGAAATATCTTAAACAGAGGACTTGCTTCAAGTTTATTTTAATAGCAGTGATTCAGCTTATTTAAAAGATGAATACTTGCACTAATTCCCCTGCTGCTCCAGTCCTGCAGTTTGTTGTATCACGTGACTACATTTTTTTCCAAATATAGGGTAGATGTAAGCTGCTATTTTTTTAATAATCACTACTATAATAGTGTCTTTTACTCTGTTTACAATATCGAGTATTTTTCTTACAATGACAGATGTATATGGCAAACCTTTTTCTGCTCATGTGATTAAAAATATACTGATAGTGGTTTTATTTGTAAATGATAGCATGAGTTTGTGTTTACGCGTACGTGTAGTTGAGAAGGTTGCATCACATCTTGCATACAAGTCCAAGAGTGTAAATTTATACAAAGGAGAGGCGGTCAAATTTATGTCCCAGGCATTTTACTTAAGGAATGGTTTATATTACAGAGAGAGCTTTGTGAGGTTATCAGTTCTATAACACTATTTCAATCACAAATTATTTTGTGGCTTATGATTGCTGTTTTTTTTCCTTCTATTTTTCCCCTCCAAGTTATGTATAAATTGATTTAATCAAGATAGCGCAGCTTTGACATTTTAACAATTGTCCTTTAGGCATTGATTTCTGCTATTTCCATGGAATAAACATGACTTGAAGCAAGTCTGAGTTTGACTAAGGTAGGGGAGCAATTTGCCAGTGGTAAAGAGAAGTCAACAATGCATTTTTTTTGAATATACCCTAGGAGTATAATACTATCATATACAGCATTTAAAAACAAGAAAAAAAATCCTATCCATAAAGGCAGTCATCCGTGATGGTTCTGTGCCAGCTGTTTTTAGGGTTTGGGAACATATTACAAACTTTTAGAGCAATTACTCCGTGAGTTAGAGTTCGTAGGAAGCCTAATAATAGATTGAGTGTCTGGCACTTGAAATATTGCTTTTATTGCTGGAGGTCCATGACTGTGGCTGACCTCTGTCATTAATGAAAAAAAAAAAAAAAAAGAATTCTGTGCAATAACTTTAAACTGTGCTCCCAGGAATAGACACAAATGTTTTGAGTATGTTTAAGCTGCATTTTTCGTTTAGCAATGCATTTGTCAATTGCACTGAATTTAAATCTGAAAGTCAGACGTGATTCTTGATAGTACTTTTGTATTTTAATATGGACAGTTCATTCATTTTCATAAAAGTTATTGGATGATTCTTTCAGCCAATCCAAACAGTCGTGGTGGAATTCTGTGATATAGCTGCAAAATCACAGCCATGTTTTAGGGTATTGCCATTTTCCTCTTTCTCAATCATCAGCTGTTTTGGTTGTAACTCTAGTTGCTTAAGCATAGTATCACATATTCATAAATAGATACAACAGAGCTTCGGTCTCAGAGGTCCAGGGTCTTCAGATGCTTGAAGCATAGTCCAGCAATGCCAGATCTGTTGACTCGAGCGCTCTGGACGCGCAGGCTAACGCCCCAGCAGTGTTAATGCGCTGTGCCCCACCGCGGTGGAGTCGTGCCAGGTCCGGCAGCAGCAGGTCTGGCTGTAGGTGTTTTATTGTTGTCCTTTACTAGCATGCCACAGTGCTGCTCCTGCTCACACCTCTTTTTGCCTCTTGTTTTATACACTGTTAAATGCATGCATGCCAGGTGTGCTAGGTTCTGTGATTCTGTGAAGTAAAAGGAAAAAAAAAAAATCGCAAAAAAAAAAAAATAGAAGAGAACCATAAATTTATTACATTTTATAGCACAAAGACCTCGTATTCAATGGTGAGGTAGACTATCCAAATTTTTCCTTTAAATTGAGTTTGCCAAATGTCGGTAAGAGCCTGATTTTGTATCAGTGTATGCACACGCTTAGTCTTACGTAGAGATTAATTCTGTTGCGCCTGTTTTCAGTGTGAAGGCAAATGTGTGCATAGGCCTTTGCCTACGGGGAAGTTACGATCTTTTCCATTCAGCGTGTCAATGGGCAGATGTCCAAGTAGAGGATAAAAGGAAGGGGAAAAAAAACCGGGCTCAGAATTAATGCTGGAATAAGGAAGGAACTGCTCTTCAGTTTGCTGTTTCTCTATGCATCGACGTCAGAATCCCATTGCTCATTTCTGCATAGTTAGGTCCAGGTTTCCGTAGAGTTCCTCTTTTTCTATTTTGCTTTATCTTTTCCTGCGTTTTTAAATCGATGTAAAGATTCCCAACCAGTGGACTTTTTAGTGTAGTTAAGAGAATATCTAGGTCCTCGTAAAAGCTTTTTTAGACTCTTTATAATGTTGATAAACTCAGTTTATTCTGGGACTACAATTGTGCAGGGTTATTTAGCGTGTCTACTAGATGATTGGAAATCTTATATGAAACACTAAAAGTGCCTCATTTTCTGGGTTGGGTGGAGGGAGGTCATAGTTACCAGAGTCAGAATGACGTGGCATTTTGAAGCATGTTTCTTCATTTCATGACACTTTAATGCATCTTGAGAGAAAGGCCAAAGATTTCTACCAATTTTAATTAATTTTCCTTTTAAAAGCACTCCTTTTTCCTTACACTGCTTACCTCATGCTAGGGCGTGTTTAATGGGACGTTGTACCTGTGAGATGTTCTTTCTGTTCAGGAAGAAGGTCGGTGGAACCGGGCAGCTGTGCCAGTTTGCCCACAGAGCAGCTGACGCGTTCGGTTCTGCTGAATGAAGGAATCTCCTTAAAACTGCAAACTGGGTTTTTCAGCTTGTAAATAAAAGGTTGTATGTTTTTGTCCGTTCAGCAAAGAGGAGCCTTGGGACCCAACTTTCCAATCTCGACTCGATCAGAAATCCCTTTGTCTTTCACTTCATGAGGAAAGCTTTGCCAGAATAAGCGTTGAAGGCTGTGGGTCTGTGTCACACCTCACAGCGCACCGCGTAGGCCGGGCGGGCGCCAGGCTGGAGCCAGGGCTGCTGTTGGTGCAGCCGGAGCAGGGCTGTGCCAGGGCAGGGCTGTGCCAGGGCAGGGCTGTGCCAGGGCAGGGCTGTGCCAGGGCAGGGCTGCCGTGCTCAGCCCGTGTTCCTTCCCACTGAGGAGCCTCGTGTCTTCTAACTTCACAAAGCCCTGTAGAGCTGTTCCCTGGGGGGATCATTTCACGCTCTCCAGAAGTCTGAAGAAAGCAGAAGCAACATTGTGGCATGTTAGAAGCAAATAAGGCTTCCGGAGACAGCAGTAAATCTCCATCAAAGATCCCTGACATTTTCCTTAGGGAGAGAGCCAAGGAGCAGTCTTCACATCTCCCTCTAGAGAAAGCTCTGAAATCCCACGTTCTGTGACAGTGTGGCTGTCTTGCCTGCCTTCAGACCGGCAGCAAAGGCAGGAAGATCTGCCACGTCTTACAGATGGCGGATTTAGTGTTAATAGTGCTTCAGATCAGTAGTTTTGAGTACATACTCTCTTTCTCTGCCTTTAAGTTTGCAGCTTGACAGTAACTTAAGGCACGTTTTGTTTTGTTTTCTTTTTTAAATAATCATTCATTTTTACTTCATGATGTTTTTGTCATTTGTGGGTAAATACAAGAAAACAGTCTGCATGTTGTTGCTAGTCCAGTGTACTTTGCAATCTTGTCCTCAACAGACTGCAGTGTGCAGAACAGTAATTCTAGAATACAGAAGTAATTTTCTCTCTCTCCTGACATTGACATTGTAGTTGTAATGGTTTCATTTGGAGTTACAAATCCTTTGGGTCTAATTCTGTGAGCCTACCTATAGCACTGGATTAAAATGTCTGCATCATTTCTTCAGTTATCCAGTTAAACTACAGCTGTTGTAAAAGTGTAAACCAGCCCATGACAGTTTTTTGTACTTGTTTAAAGGACTTTTATTGTTCAGTTTTCATGATTATTGTCTAAAGAAGACTGATATAGATGTTCTATACTGTCCTGGACCATGTTAATTACACTTTATGATGTATTTTGGTTCTACATCACAATGATTTGTCCCCAAGGCCCTTATATCCCTTCTAGGCACATTTTCTGTTGCAGTTTCCCTTTGCATTGTATTGCTTTGACAACTGTAATTTGAATCAGATCTGAAAGAGGTCCAGAATAAAATATATTTTGATATTACCTTGGCTGAATGTTATATCACGGTAATTTTTAATGCTTGGTACAGAAGATTTGCAGATGATTGAGCTGGGAAAGTGATAGATGTGAACGATATTTGTTTTGGCATTCTTTCGTTTAAGACAATATGCGAGAAGCAATGGAAGGCAATACGTTGTACTGCTGCATACTTGTGAACAAACAGCAGACCGTCTGAAAACTGAGGTTGTCCTCGGCATTCGTTTACCACTGTGCATTTGGTGTAGTAGAGCTGCTTTTTCACATGTGTGTTTCAAGGCCTTTGTCCTTTTTCCTGCCCTTACGCTTGTGGAAGAGAGACTGTCTGCGTGCAGCTGCTTCAAGGATTTGGGTGAGGTGTGGGCAGGTTGCTGTCCAGCAATGCAGTCTCACTTCATCTGTTCTTACAGAGTAATTGAACTGAATTGTGCAAAGGATTGTTGTTACTTATTTCACGTTCGAAACTGTTTATAGTTAGACATGACAAAGCATCCATACAGCTATACATAAAGAGGCTTAAACTCCTCTAGAATTGAGTCTTGTCATAATGTAGCAGAGAACCCAAACTGTTGGTTTTCAGTGTCACTGGAAATGTGTGGTGGAACTAGTTCTTTGTCATACAGTGTTCTTATTTGCTACAATATGTTCAGAAGTAGTAGCTTTCAGTCTTAACTGTTAATGCAAATACATTATCAAAATCAATTTATTTTAGCAACTTGAAACTTGTTGAAAAGCATACTTTATGGATTAAAAACAGAGGAGGTCGTATTTTTGAAGTGTAAAAACAGTCTGGGATTTCATTCACCTGGCGTTCGGGTGTGCTTGGGGATTTCTCTGTCATTTCTTGAATGCTGAGAGAGCAGAGCTGAATCGATTTCATGTTTTTCAGACAGACTTTGTGCTTGTGTCACAATACAGAAAGCTTGTGCATCTTCATACTGTGTTAGTGCAGATGTCCCATGCTGGAGGACAGCCACCCTGCGCTGCCACGGAGAGGTTCAGGGCTCCACAGCATGGTAGCAGTGCTGCTTGCCTCCTGTCAGGAGGGGACGGTGTTGCAGGTAGGTTGGTTGCACCAGTGCTGCCTGAATTTTCCTTTTGAAGTGTCCTCCTTTTATATTAATCTGCTGTTTGTTTTTCTGTAGGAACTCATGACACTAAGCATTCCTAAAATGCATAGAGAAGTGGTTTAATGGAAGTTTAAGCAACGCTTTTGTTTCTGTGATGGCAGAGCAGCTGTAACAGAACTTAGGAGGAATTTGGTGATGACTGTGGAGAATGACGATGCCTGAGATAGTACAGTTGTCCTTAAAGAAGCCTGACCAGGAGATCCGCAGTGCAGGTCTGATTTGTGTCAGTAAGTGAAAATGATACCACAAGGGACAGTTGGAAGGATCTTTAAAAAAAAAAACAACACAAAGCCACAGGGGTTTTCTTAATAGAGGTAATGTGAAAAAGTTCAGCTTCTGGATTTATTCCTTGGATACCAAGTCAAGATGGTTGTCTCAAGAAGATGTCAGGAGATCTCAACAGCGGTCAGGTACTTTCAGAAGACTGTTCTTGTTTCCACAGGGATGTTTTTTTGTTTGCTCTAGGTGCTGAGAATGCTGATTTGCTCCCTTAGGAGCACTGCATTTTGAGCATTCTGAATTTCTGAACTTTGCAAGACTTCTTTACAGGCTAAAATTGGGAGCTGCGGTTACCTGGTGCATCCCTAAGTTCTTGTAATAACCGAATCAGTTATTAAGGCAGGAAATTCCTGCTTCAGGAACACAGTGAGGAATTAAAATTACTGATGCTTCGTTTACTTCTTAAATTGTTATTTGAAAGTTCCGTGGTTCTTTCACTTCCTATTGGCACATCTCATCTATCTTTAGTTCGGCTGAAAACTGCAGCTAAGTGGGATGCTGATTAAGTGGAGAGCCAATTCCCAAAGCAAGGAAGCAGAAGCATGTGCAGCTCGTTGCAATTGTGTTGTTTACAAATTCGTGCTCGGGTCTGTAAATTTTGCAGTATGTGCTGAATTAAATATTCTCTTATTTTATTCCATTAAATATTCTACTTCACAAGAAAAGGTTCTGTATCTGCAACAAACTTTACAGGAGATCATCCAAAATAGCTTCTATAGAAAACAAATGGTAACTGCCCATTGTTTGGAGCCCACGAGGAATATCAGTTAAACAGAGGGGCTTCTCGTTTCCAGGACAGTGGGTCTGCCTTTGGCTTTGGGTTTCAGGTGTAGGGTTGCTGATGTGAGTGCTGAGCTGTGAATTATTTGTTGACCCATTCATTTACCTCTGTCGTGGCTTATTACTGTTGGCTTAGCAGATGGATGGATCCACTCAGTATTTCCATCAGATGCTTTTCTCTTTGCAGGTAAGTAGCACCTTTGAACTGAACAGAGAAATCTGTGCTGGTAGTTCGAACATCAGCCCATTGCATGGCTGTGTTTGTAATTTGGTCACATTCTACATGCATGTGTGGGTGCAGCAACTGGGAGAGCTCTGCCCAGTTTTTCAGTCATTGTATTCCACTTGGTTTAGGAGGTGTTTTAATAAGCACAGTCTTAATTGAGTACTGCTGCTTTAAGGGGCTCTATTTGAAAATAATGGGAAGGCAGTGGGAAATGACTGCAATCAGAAGTCGGCAGGCTGCTCATGCCCATGTCTGACAGCTGCTAATTTGGTCTCTAAGGCTTTCCTGAACAAGATCCCAATATTGTGACAGCATTCATGATAAAGTACATTTGTCTAATCTGTATCTTCCTTGTAGCAATTAAAAACTTACTGTTTTGTCCACCCTGAGCGGGGACTGGGAGGGGAAGCTGTTTCTTTATTATTTGTAGCAGCCTTTTACATATTTGAAATCTGTTATTGTGTCTTCTCTTCTTTAGGCTGAGCCGTCCCCAGTGCATCTTAATCAATTCATCAACAACAGCTGCTCTTCTTGACAAACAGTCTAATGAATACTGAAATAAGAATCTTATTTGTAAGAAATACCATCTCTGTCACTACTGAGGAGGCGAGGGGGGACTGTGAAAATGAAATAAGACTCTCAGTTTTGAAATTCTGCTGTAATAAATATGAGCAATGGCTCAGTAATTTATGGGTTTATATTACTGATGTTCCAGCAGAGATGGGGCCCCATTGTTCTATGGAAGTTTTATGCATACAACTTTTTGCTCTTCTGTAAAGGTTAGTGCTGTTACCCCTCCTGGTTTTCAGGCCCGGCAGGTCCATGATGAGCCAGGAATAACACTCAGAATTCTCTTTCCTGAAGGTATCTAGCATAAAGCAGGATGGAGGACCTGGCTGAGGGTTGTGGCTACCTGCAGCTTCCACATGGGGCCACACTGCCTAGCCAGGCTGCCAGGGGTGCCCCAGAAACAGTGTGATTGGGGCAGGATCCCTGGGAACTGGAGGTGTGTGTGATGCTGTGTATAGGCAGAACAGAGAACTGAATTCAGAAAATGCTCCAGTAAGGTGCTAATATACTTGATAAGAGTACTAAGAAAGAGAATTTTTGCATTTTATTAAAAATGCTTTCAGGCAGTAAATATTTTCTAGTGTGATAAAAATTTATTTCATTCCAAGCTGCTTCCGTCTCAGGGTGCAATAGAAGGGAGACCTGCCTATTCCTGACTTCTGCCCACGCAGCTGTCTTGTCTGTCAGAGTGCTTTTAAGTACACCAGTGTCACAAGGATTCAGAAATAACCAAATCTATTGTAAATGCAGAGCTTTAAAAGTGTCACACTTCTTAAACTGGAGAACCCCAGCCACCTTCTGACTAACTAAGATGTCATTTCTCAACTGAGATCACATACAAGTAATCTCAGTTTGAATGGGGATTCAGAAGGAAAAGCAGTGAACTGTAAAAACAAAATCTCCAAGGCTTCTCCCAAGCATTCCATGTAGTGGTTGCATCCAGCTGAAGCTCTGACCACTGCGAAATAAGCCCTGAAAGACCACAGAGCAGCCAGTTCCAGATGTGCTCCTCACGTGGCACATACCAGTCCTAGCGAACACAGCATCTAGTACTGCGTGTCTTCAGGTAAAGAAGCAGCTCCCAGAAGGAGAGGTGTGATTGTTCTCCACGGGCTTGCTGACCCTGACTGGTTTTATTTTACTTTTTTCCTTCCCAGTGTGGAGCGGCAGAGGTGGTGGGATGCCCAGCAGCAGGCGGGCTGTTGAGCCAATGCAGCAGCCACATCTGGCTGCATCCATAGCAAAAGCCAGAGCCAGTCCCTGCCCCAAGGCAAGCAGGACATGGAGTCCTTACCTGATATGTATGCACCAGGACCGGGAGCAGTGTGAGTGTCCTCTCCCTTCTAGAGCTGCTCAGCAGCGTGCACAGGTGTGCTCAAGTATGCCCTTGTACACACATAGGGAAAAGATGCTATTTCTAAGCTAAAGGACAGTGAGATTTCTGGAGGTGTTCTCCAACAAATGGGCACCTGAGGGTGCTCTCGTGTCATTCAGCATGAGGAATGACTGAAAAAGCATGAAGATGCACGTGCTGTCCTTCCTGTATGCGGATCGCTTCCAGCTCTGGGTTGCCGCCTGCTCTTTCCTTGCCTGCACTGGGTGAGCGACCTGAGGCATCTGCTGCTGCCGCAGGGGATAGATCAGAAGAAAGGAAAATCTTCACTGTCAGCCCTAATTGAGAGAGATGTTAAGGATCCAGGAGTCTCGGTGGAGGCAGAGGGGTAGGTGTGTGCTGTGTTCTCTGCTGCTTGCATATCCCCAAGGAGAACTTGAAAGCAGCAGAGGAGATTTTATTAATACTATTTTATCACTGCTGCTGAGCAAGAAGGATTTGTTGATTTCCCATTAGATTTCTACATCTCCACCGTTTTCCTACTTGTTACTCCAGCTGGGATTGGTGCGGCAACACTGTACATTACAGCAAAGCCCCTACGTTGTTCATGGCAAACTGCAGGGTTTTGTTCTCCTTTCTCCGGATGCCCCTTGTCTCAAAGGGCGATGGCAGAAACTCAGGTGACAACTTGGGCTAATAGGGCTGGTGGGTGACTCACTGAGGTTTCCCATGACCCCTCCTGAATACAACACAGCTATGCAGCATCCAGCTTCTAAGTGTGCAGCAATACAATCTGAACAAAACTGGAACTAGGAAACAATCACCTTGGAATGGGAATGATCATAGTAAGACTCAGAACATAAGTGGCGTTATTATTTCCCATTTCTTGTGAGCCAACTTGCTGTACTTCCAGCCTGCCTTCTTTTCTATACAAAACAGCAGCCGGAGGAGTCATTAAAAAAAGAAAAAGTTCAGATCCCAAGATTGCCTGTAATTCAGATACTTCAGTGATAGAAAAATGTATGGTTTGAAGAGAAAGTATGTGCAAGTACCAAACCTCACCAAATTGCAGAGATGTTAGTTTGTTCAAACCAACCCCTCTGTGCTGTAGAGGAAACCATTTACTACTTTGGTAAATGAACACAGCTGTTAAGAAGTTAAGATCAGCCTGTCAGCCCAGTTGTCTGCTGAGTAAATGATAGTGCACAGGTCTCTGCTAGCTGCAGAGGTGGAGATGCTGAAGTATGCTGCAAATACAGCAAACCTGAGCCTGGAAGGTGAATGTGACAGTGTGAACTGGGACCGCAGTCCTTCAGCTGCTGGGCAGACAGAGGTGGTGCAAAAGAGGAAAACAGCATAAGCAGGTGGGCCAGAACGAAGTTTACAGGGCTCGTATTGCAGCAGGAGGCTGTCGTCTAGCGAACGCTGAAATAAGATGCTGATGTCTTCCAGGAAAGGTTTATTGTCAAATGTCCCAGTATCAGCAGCCACGCACTAACTAATGCAAGCAGCCAGTTTTGTATCATCTATTTTTCATCAGCTCAGGAGACTCTGCAGGTGCCAGGAGCCACCCACGAGCCCTGCTCCTTTCCTCCTCCCTGACTAAAGCCCCATTGGTTGTTCTGTTTTTCGTCTGTCCCCATGCCCTTCAGCAGTAATTACAGTAATAAAATGTTCCCCGGTCCATCTCTCTGGCAGGCCCACGTACATTCCTGCATCTCTGCCATCTCTAGACAGCTGCCGAGTCTCCGTTTCTCCTTTCCAGCTGCCGTAGGAGGTGACATTTCTGCATAGTGGCCTGTCTCTACAGCCATCCCGATTCTTAATCTTATTAACTGAAACATTGATGCACTGCCACCACGGAGGAGGTCGAAATCTGAAAGCAGATGTCACGGCAGCTTCCTCCAAATTAAAAATGTGCTAGTGAGCTGCACGGAGCCCTGTGTGTACAGCCAGCTGCCCGTGTGGGTACAGCTCCCAGGTAAGAGGGAGCATCACACCTGACAGCGAGCTGCTGCTGGGGCTGGGCTGTGCTCTGGGAGGTGCTGCAAGCCCCGGGCTTGGCGTGGTTAGGAGAAAGGGAGGAGGTGTTGGGAGATGTTCAGGCATTCACCACGCTGGCTGAGCGCTGGGTAACCCACCCAGTGCCGTGCTCTGTGTGTTCCTGTGCAGTAGTGCTGCTGTCAGGCTGTCGCATCCATTGGAGGTGTGATTCTTCCTCTGAGATCTGCAGCTCAGCATCTCTAGTTCACTGTAAGTTATGAATGGAATCAAGCCCTATCTTTTTTTTGATCCCTTCACTGTTGATTGAGGAAGACCTCTGTCTGAAAATAGCACTTGTTTAGGAAGTCAGCTACTTCAGTGAACTGAAGAGCCAACCAATGTTTTGCATCAAAACAAGCACTGGTGGAGAAGCTAAGGGTGGTACATTTTGCTTCATAATCATTTGCTACATTTTTCACTTGAATGAAGACTCCAGAATTTTGAGTTTTGGGAGGTTATGAAAGGCTCTGTGCTTAATCATGCCTCGCTGCTCATTCTGAAACCATAAATAGCAGTATAAAAGCACACAGGAAAAACATCAGTGATTAATAGCAATTTAAAAAGCCAGATGCATCAGATGATGTATCTGTGTAATGCATCTTGAATTTTTTTTTTTTTTCTGAGATACAAGGAGACGATTTGAGCAAATGAAGTTGTTCTATTCCACTAGCAAATGTAATGGTTACTTATTGGGCTTGATTATTCCATATGTTAATACGTTGCTGCTCCTGCAGCTGTTGGCAGCGAAGGGCTCCATTCAGGCGGTTGCATGCATGCTAATGAAGCCCTGGGTCTGTTGCTGAGCTGCTGCTCCAGCTGTTTGTGGCCCTGGGTAACAACAGCAGAGGATCTCTTATTTAGCACAAACAAAACCTACAGATGACAAATGAGTTTCCTGGTGGAAGTTGTAAGGATTGATGCAAATTCCGCGTGGGCTGTGAAGACAACCATGGAGACTTGTTAGAGAAATGAGACGTGCTTTTAAAAAAGATGGGAGAAATGATTCAGGCGGTGAACTGAACTTCTGAAGTTGTTGTTCAAAATGACTCTGAGATAAAACTCTGCTCCCTCTCCACCCGAGAGCCTCGCAGCTCCAGGAAGCTCAGACGCCACTTATTCCCATGACATCTTTTGTGAATCGGCCCTGCTGCTTGTGAAGTGCTTGCATTTCATAACCCACGTCTTTCACTTAGAGGCACAGGCTTTGACTACCGAGTTTTGCTCGGTCTTCAGCTTCTGTCACATTTATGGCCCCATTGCCGTGCCTAATATCTGCTTAAGAGACTTTCTGCTTTATTTCCATGCCTCTGTGTTATTTGAAGTAGAGCTGCCCACGCATTCATTGCCCCGGTTGCACGTGTATTTCCCAGGTGTCAAACGCTGAGCCTCTGCGCTTCTGCACAGCCTGTGGGAGCCCAGGTCTGGGCCGTGTCCTTACCCACCCAGCTCACCTCTTCTGGGTGGGATGTTTGTGCCTCACTGCCTCACTTCATTGCTGCTTGCCTTTGAAAGCACATACAGAGGAAGGAAAAAAAACAGGCCAGGCTCTGATGCTGCTTCTTTCTGAGCGTCATTCAGACCTTACACATCTCACACAACTCTTCAGAGGTATGTAATTATCTGGCAGAGCCACATACTTTGCTATCCCCTCTCCGTGCTGAGACGAAGCTGCTGAGCCTATGTTCTCCTGGAAATAAAAGTAATTAAAAACAGACTTTAAAGGAAAAGCTGCTGTTCCCATGCAGAGTGCGCTTGTTTGGGCAGTTTGATGTCCTATTTTTATTATAAATATAATTGAATTTCCAATAGTTACACGCAAACAACTGTCGTCTGGGAATAAAAAGAAGTAGACGTATGCTAATTGAAAGCTCTGATAATTACACAATCTTCAAATTAATTAACGAGCCAAAGGCAGCCAAACATTAGCATTTAGAAAGTGCTTTGCTGCATTAACCACTAATGAGTTCATTTAAATCTATCGTGCAACCCGTTTTGGAAAGCATGAGCCATATTTAATCATATTCAATCAGATTTAATAAGGAAATGCTTAACACTGGGCATTGTTGGTTGTGAAATTACCAAAGAATTTTAGTTATTAAGTGTGGGGGATAGGATATTAGTATTTATTGTTAGTTGGAATGTACACTGAGAGGGTTACAGAAATAGAAGGTGCATGTGTGCAGGAAAGGATATTCTTAAGAGAGAACTGCCAAAGGATTTGGTGTATTCATTTGTTTTTCCTTTTAGTAAATGGCAATCAAGAATACAGGTTACTTTGGAGAAGCAAACAAGTGATTTCTAAAGTATACTTGGGGAATTCCATGATCAAATGAAAATAGTTTTAACTGTTTCCTATTTTCAGCCCAAGCAATTATGGCACTGCTATTTGTTGGCACTGTTCTGCTTCATTCCTTTAGAGCTGAAATAACACAAAAGTCATCAGAGGAGCTTCTCTGCATTTTAAACAGAGTAACTGAGGTGGAACCTCCATCTTTCCATTGCATTTCACAGAAAGCCTAATTTCTGGCCCCATTGAAAGCACAGTGTACTTTATTGTGGGACTTAATAGAGCAGATAAATCACCATCAGCTCAAAAAGTAGACTTCTTCCACCCAAGTTGGTGAAGTTGCAAAGCTCACAAGGTTCCTTTGGATAAAATATCTTTCTCTTCAAAATGTTTTGCTGAATATTTCAGTCATGTAGAGCTGTTTGGATGAAAATTTAATGCCAGCAGTTTCTTGCATTCAGTGCTACACACGGCAGCCTCAGCTACGTTGCCCACCTGGGACGTGGCAGGCTACAGAGAGGATACCAGCAGAAAGCCCTCCTGGTGTCAGAGTTATCTTGGCAGGGGATTCTTTCCATTTCCCATGGAGTGGTTCGTACAGGGCTCAGTTTTGTTCCCATATCTTGAATTTTCATAGCGTGAATATTTGGTGCCCAGGGCAAGCCAGGACAGTGGAGATCAGCATTAGACCATCGTGGTATAGTGCAGTCCTGTTAGGGTAGCCAGGCAATCAATTTAGAGTAAAAGTAACAAACAAGGACTGTCATCCTAAAATGATGCAACCCTGAGGGGTTTATTAACGTCCTTTCCCTTGAGAAATTTATTAGGAAACAGAAGAAAAAGAGGCTGAAAGTGGACCAAAACCAGAGTTGTCTGACCAGTTCTCTGCGGGGCTGCAAGAGGAAGCGTGATAATCCCTGCAGCTCCATTCTGCAGGATGGACTGAGTGCTGCCCCCCGAGATCCCTCCTGACTTCTGTGTAATGCTTGTTCTGCTGATCTCCAATGCTCATCTGCCCTGAATCTTCATCGAGTGCAGGGAATGAAAGATCTGGTGTGTAGAAGGACAGATTTTTTTTAAATTGAAAAAAACACATCTGGAATGGCATTAGAAATGGAGAGGTTTTGGAGTGGGGCCGGAGGTTGTTTCATTTTCTTTCTAAGAAGTGGGTTAGTTCCAGAAAAATGAAATCCCTTCCTCGAATTAAAAGGGTTTACCTGAAAGCGCTTTTATTAACAACTCAATTTATCTTAAATGTCCACATAAATGTCTGTGTTATACCTCCTGCCCGGTGTTGTTAGCTCGAATTCAGCTTCTCCTTCTTGGGAGTCAGGTCAGGTCAGGGCGATTAATTCACAAAGCACCTCTCAACACACGCAAATCCTCACTCTCAGCAGGGCATTTCAACTGTGAACCTCAAAGAACCTCAGCAGCAGCAAAATGCCATAGAGAAAGTGGGGAGGTGAGGGGATAAAATGCCAAAAAGCCTTACTGAACGCTTGTTGATGCACATGACAATTTCTGAGCAACGTCAGGCGTTCAGTGGGTGAGGGGATTGGTGCCTCACCTGGGGCACAGCGCCTCGTGTCTGTCCTGCTGCTCAAAAGGAACCAAGGAATCCTAATTCCCAATCTCTGGGTGTGATTCCAAAACCTTCCTTAGTGAAACAGTCGTTGTAGGAGTTGCTCCTTTGCATCCTGATGCATAAATATCCACCGGTTATAACAGCATAATAGAATAAATTAGCCAGGTCTCATGAAAATACACCGACTAAAACACTTGATTAGGACTAGTTTAAGACCGAAGAGGATGTTTTTAACTGCTAGTGGAGATAAAAGTAATCATAAAAACTAAATGATTCTCAGTTTGAAACTGTATTCTTAAGCTTTCAAATGTTTTAAAGGTGGATTTCTATATTCACGCCGGCACTTTCCCTCTCATTAACAAGCACTTCTGCTTACAGCCCACTTCACAGGCAACGGAACAAAGTTTCGGGGTGGTGGTTCTGCACGGTGAAAGCCATTAACATTTTAGCACTTCTTTACAATGGGGGAGTTGCACTGGTGTAAGGAGTGATTTTCTGTGAGTACAGTTAAACCTGTGCCAGCCGGTCTGCGCGTGTTCATTTTTCATTTAAGAACTGTTTATTTTCCCCTTAATTTAAATCAATTGAGAATTCATTCAAGTTGAACTAAACACGGTCCTTGGAATCTGAAACACGTACATCCATATGGCTGTTTGTTCTACCCAAGCTTGGTTGTTTCTGAGGCTGAAGTAAACTAAACTCCAGGCTCTTCCTTGCCTTAGAAACTGTGCTACGTGAGCACATCTGCAGCTCCCCTAAGAGCTGTGCAGTGTATGCGGGGGAAGATGCCACAAGTTTAATTGTATGGCACTCTGTGGAATGCTTGCATATTTTCAGGGAGGTTTATTTTAAGTGATGTGTGAGACAACCTCATGAGGTGCTCGTAGAGCTGGCAGCGTGTATCCAAATGTGCTCTGGAAATAGCCCGCTCGCTGGAAATTGCATTTAGAGAATGATTATGAAATTAGACAGGCCCATTAAACATTTGGTCCTTCTGTGATGTTTCTCTCTCACTTTTTCTTCTGAAGGGATGATGGGAAATTCATAGGCCTGCTGAGCTGAAATGGATGAGCTAACCTTCCTTTCTTTCAAAACACCAAAGCAGTTTTCCCCTCTGGAGGAATAAAGTACAGGACAAGGGGATGTGACTTGCTGAAGTTGGATGCATCTTGCAATATCAGGCCACACGTGTTAGCCCTGCTGCCAGAGTCCGTGCAGAAATTGTACTGCAGGATCTTGCAATACATGAGTGCTGCCTCCTGTGCCCCAATATATGATCACACGTGAAATAGGAGAGTTAAAACCCCTCTGAAATAAAGAACCTGTGTGTCTCCAAATGGCAGAACTTCAGAGGTGCTTGAAATCCAAATCAGTTTAGTAGCTTAAGCCTCATCCCTAATTGAAATAAGTGAGAGTGCCTATACTCTTTACCAGCGTTGGTGTCATAAATATCTCCATTAAGTAGCAATTAAGCTGCTGGGATTTGGGCTGTATGCCATTATAAGAGGTAATTATAAAAGAATTGGATTAATTAGTTCCTGAATTATTTATATAGACATAAATACTGCACTTGAGATCAGTGTTAAACAGGATACTGGCACGGAAAGAGGAAGGGAATGATACTTTGATTTATGCTGTTTCTTTAGTTCTTCCTCAGCAAAATTCACAGAAAGTTGGAGTTTGCCAAAAATGAACGATTCCCTTTCTTAATGTGCACACCTTATCAGCCCTCATAGAAATACACTCCCCTGATAAAGCCATTCTGTGTGCTTTTTGTAATCTCTCCAAGTCACCACAAATAATAAGCATTGAGAGTTCTCTCTTGTCAATACAATGAAGTCAATCTTCTGTCTGTTGCAGTATAATTTAGACCTAAGGGAAATGACTGATTTCACAGATATTAACTTTATCGAATATACAAACAACAGATGTATTATAGGGGAAAGAAGTTCTGTGTGAGCGGCACAAAGAACTCCAGCAATCAGCAAATTCAATCTGCTTTTGACACTGCTGTGCTCCCAGAGTATGAAAGCAGTTGTCAGCTGTAAAAGTAAAATAATACAGAGACAGGCAAAGTGAAAACAGCGCAGGCTATTTCGTATGCAAGCATCCTAGAGCCTTAAAAGGAGGTGTTTATGCAAACAAAAAATACGGTTTGAAATAAAATTGTCGCCACTAAATTTATCTGTTCTCATCTATCAGGGCACAACTCGACAGGGTCAGGAAGAAATTTTCTGAGATAGAAAATACAGCACTGAAGTGGGAGAAGGCCGTGCTGTACCTCACAGGACAGGCTGATCAATGGGAAGATGTGCCTGGGCTGCTGTGGGTCTTGTGTGAATGCTGAAGGGAGACCAGCGGCCCGCGGGAGTGCTTGGTGTAAATAGATTAAAAACACGTAACGGGTCTCTCTTTTGCTGCCTTTCTGAAAGATAGATGGGAAAATCTCCCGGTACCACAGGGAATGGGTTCAGGCAGCGGAGGTGGTGCATGCAATGGCTGGCGTGCCAGGAAATGTGCAAGCAGGGGAGATGGAAAGCAAAGTGTCAGAGTGGATCCTTCCCTTGTCTCAGCAGTGCACAGCAGCAAGGAGGGAGCTTGTGTGATGTGTGCAGGGAGCCCAGCTGCCCACAGACTGACTGGCAAGGGGTTTTGTAGAACTTAATTCTTGTCCCTCATTTTTCTGTCTGCATGGCAATGTAGGTGGTTCCCCTCGCTGCCTTTGCGAGCTCTATCCAGCACGACAATAATGGTATTTCAAGTATAGCTTATTTCTTTAATGGACATATGAACAGGAGATAAGTGGTTTCTTGTTTTCTCTGGAGGAAATGATTTGTGGAGAGTATTTTGCACCACGGCCCACAGCATCAAAAACCCTCAGATTTTCAGCCCTTTTAGAAAAGCTGGAGTACCTGAACATGGCAGGCAGAAGGAGGTTGGGGCCTGGAATAACACAGCCTGAAGTTGCTTTGGTAGTAATGAGCACAGGCAGGGAAATGTTAGCAGACAGCTTCTGATGGGGTCCAGTTTTTCATCTTGATTTAAAAGGCTCTCAGCGTGCAATAAATCATCTACTTGTAATTACTTGTAATGAAGCGGTTTGGTACAGCTCTGGAGGTTTTGATTGCAGTGACCAGTCTCAGCCAGATGTGCTGATTCTACAGAGATGACAGTGATCATTTGATGGGCTTTACTTTCTTTTGAGCTGTCACCCGTGTGAAAGTTTCTTTAATTTTAGCTGCTTAGAAGGACTGGGACCATATGATGCCCAGAAAGCTCTGGGTACCAATGGGGCTGCAGTCAGTCTGGTTGGTATATGAAGAGCTGGTCTGAGACACGGGCTGGAAAAAGTACCTTCAGGGAAAGGCAGTTTTGTTAGTGCAGAAATCTCAGGTTTCTGCTGATTTGACAATTTAGAAAGGAAAAAGTCAAAACAAATCATTCTGACTTCCTTCTGTGGATTAATTTCATTTTGGTTTTAAAATGGACACTGTTTACTCACTTGCATACAAATGTTTTAGGATGTTTTGACATGATAAGATGAAGTGGTTCACAATCCTGGAAACAACAGTTAGGCATTTCTGTCTCATGAAAGCTTTTCTCTTAACAGTAAGACAGATACAATTTAAGTGTTTCCCCTGAGGTTTGGAAGTTCAACCTCCTGGAAAGCTTTAATTTTACATTTCAGATGGAGACCCTCCTGTATCGTGGAACCCCTGTCCATGCATCTGGGGGGAGATTTCAACATATACGTCACCTTACTTGGCAGAAAGCAGCTAGAATGAAAGTCACAGAGCTCGAGAGTTGCTGGGTGCAACTGCTGGTGCTGAGTTTGCCGATGGGACATGTGCAGTGACATTTGGGCAAGTGAGTCCATTTGCCTGCATCTCGCTTACACACCTGTTAAATGGGAAGAACGCTCATCATTTAGTGCGTTCTCAGGAGGCACTGAGATTGTGCTGACACAGCCCAGACAGCACTTCTGAGGTAAGATGCTGTTCAAGTGTACAGCATTGATCACAGCGTAGTGCAAAACCCTGCTACCTGTTGTTTAGTCGCTGATCATGCTGAGTACCCCAGCCCTGCACCAGCTGTGATCTCTTTAGGGCTGTGAGCTTGGAGCATTTATGGTATCATTCGTGTGTGTTCTGGGATCTCCTCAGCCCTCATCTGGCTACAGTGAAAAGGCTTAAATACACAGACAAATACGAACGGGGTCTGAGGAGAAATGTAAATGTTTGTACAACACATCTGTGAAAGCCTTTTGATAGCTTCCCAACTGCCAACCAGCTCGTACTTCTGGGCACATTCTGCGCCTTACTCTCTTGTCCCCTGGCTGGCAGGGAGGTGCTGTGGTGACTGATTTCCCCCTCCATTTTTCAGCCACCTCGGGGAACGAACTTTGCACCTGTTTTAAATGAATTTATCAGAGAGCTCCACACCAGCACCTGTGGCAACTGTATGTATTCCCAGGGCATGGCTTGGAAACTGAACGCACCCAAAATGGCAGGTGCCTCCCTTGTGGAGCAGCTGGTCTGATTGGGTCGCATTACCAGGAGGGCCTCTGGGATCAGATGACAGGAGCTCTGGGGAATGGTGGAGAACTAAAGCCAAATTTCTACATTCCTGCTCTTCTCACCTCAACAGCCAACAGTTCTGTGTAGTTACGAGACTCCAGGAACATCCGTTTAGGACCTCACATACATCCTTACATCCCGTAGCCTGTGGAATGGAATGGTACGTGAGTGAGTGGTTTAAGTAGTATATTTTACACCATCTTCACTGTTATGATTTAAACACTGATACAGTGCAGTGTGTCTCATATGGTTGGTTGGGACTGCTCGAGCCATGCATATATTTTTTCAATGGCTCCCTCCCCCTTTTTTAATGGGGAGGTGTCAGACGGCAGCAGTCATTCAGCAGCTCAGATCCGTAATTATTGGCTGCAAACGTTTCTGCTCTCAGGACACCACGGACTGCTGTGAACTGCTTCTTCCTCCAGAGCAGGAGCTGGACATAAACGCCTGCAGCAGTCCTGCCAGCTCTTACTCCAGAGCTTTCTGGAGGTCTGTTGGGAAGAAGGAGTGGGTATCACTCAGCTCTCCATCTGTTGGCTGAGTTTGCAGACAGTGTTAATGCCCCGATGTGCAAAACCACCTCTATGCCTGACCCTACCAGCCTGCAGCTGAGGGGGCTCAAGGAGCCGGTCCTAGCCTGCTGCCCTGTATGTACAACCTGTTATCAATGAAAGCAATTCAGCCACCAGACAAAGTTCCTCCCAAACACAACCCAAGGAGTCTTGGCTGCCCCAGATGTTAATCTCTAGCACTGAAATCCTCCTTGCCAAAGCCAGTGACGGAGTTTCTGCTTGAAATCATCGAGCTCCTCACGCGCAGCGCCGGCCCGTGCTGCTGCCACGCGGCACAGGTGCGGCACGGGGTACGGCAGCGCCCGCAGCTGGGCGAAATTCCTCCTCAGGAGCACTCGGGCTCAGACAGCCGAGGAGCCCCTCGGAGCGAGAGCGCTGCTGCGGGAGGCAGAAGCTCGGTCGGAGGATTTGGTAATTTGCTGTTATTTATCTGCTTCTCTCGGCCCGTGCTGCGCGGTGGTGCGGTCTGCGGTGATAAAAGCGGTTTTATGGGGGTTTTTCTTCTGGCTGCTCGTCCCCAGGCGAAGCTGGTAGCGAAGGAGGGTTTGAGCAGGATGCAGGTGGTTGCACACTAAAGGAGGCTTTCCCTTCTCCGGCGGACCGATCTGTGGCAAAGGTGAGGAGATGGATTTTTGGGGCGCTGAGTGGGGGGTGGTGCTTATGAGCGCTTCGAGGCCTAAAGGCACAAGAGCTGGACATCTCTCGGCCAGGCGGGACGGTGATGGCGGGCTGAGCGCGGGAGAGAGAACGGGCGTGAAAGGAGCCGCTCCCGCACGCGGGCCTCGTGCTGCGGCTGCCGCCAGGTGGCGCCCGGCCCCCGCCTGCTGCTGCTGCTGCTCCGAGCGGGCGGCGGGAAGGGCTCGCGCCCGCTTCTCCTTCGTTAGCGCGTTGCCGGGCGTTGCCGAGCTGAGCTGGCGGCAAAGGCTTCTTCTCTGCACCTCAGGTTTGGCCCTGGCTGTCTGTAGGGGAATCCTGGGGAAGCCAGGAGGGATTGCAGCGATTTTAAGTGAAACTCCGTTGTTTCGGTCGCGAGCACGAGGTGCTGCCCTTGGCGCGACGGAGGGAGCAGAGGCGCCGTGCGTCAGCGCAGCTGTGAGCGTTCTGGAGAGGGGAAAACCCCCTTGGGATCTGCTGACGGCATGCAATGTACCTAACTTGTTTGCTCCCTCCCAGGCCTGTCACCACGGGCTGTTCTGGGGCTTTCCTGGCTGCCTCACCCTGCGGGTCTCCCCCGTCCCTGTGTGCCGGGGTAAAGGGGAGCCCGGCCGCGTGGCACTGGGTAAGAGCTGTATGTAGATCTCCTGAGCCCAAACACCCGGTCCTGCCCTGTGAGCTTTGGGTACCTGTCCGGGTGGTGTGAGGTGTGTCACCTCGGCAGGAGGCAGGGTTCAGCAGGTGAGATGGGATGCTGTGTGTTAACGCTGCAGCTGAAGCCTTCAGTCTCTCGTCACAGCCGTGTTCCTCTGCGCTGCTCCTGAGGAGCGAGAGCTGAGGAGAAAGCACAGAAAATTCCAGAACGGCCAGCTGAGCACATAACGAGGCAGCCGTGACAAAAACAAATTGTAAAAACGTGCTTTTTCTCCATTCCAGGGACGGAATGGCTCTCTTGAGCAGCAGCTGAGGTGCAGGGCTCAGAGCACCCCAGCACCGAGCTCAGTGTCCCCACAGAACCTGCCCGGTGCACGGAGCCCTATGGCCGGCCATTGGCTCTCTGTAACGTGCACGAATTTGTCCCTGCCCTCTCCCATAGGAGCAAAGGTGTTTAGCTCTTCAGAAAATAAAATAAGATTGCTAGATCATGTAAAAGTGGGAACCCAGCTCTGTATTCCAAAAGCCTGAGAGAAAAGGCATGCCTCGCTGCCTCTAAATTAGATCACAAATTTTCTGGCTGATGGCAGCATCTCAGTGTTCACCCTGAAGGCAGAGAGCTGAACAAATTACGCTTTACTATCACAGGTTCGTGTATCCCTGCTGCATTCCCACAGAAGGCAGAGCAAGGTGCTTGTGTGAAATGCGGTGGCTTTGGGGAACCCGGAGGAACTGCTGTTGTTGGGAAGGCGCAGTGGTGAGCAGCAAGGGATCCATTGTGCTGTGTGTGGTCTGCAGCACTTAACGTGTGTCGCCAGTTTGAAATACAGTACTCTGGGGGAGAAACGTCACATGGTGGGGGTGTCTGCTGTGATCTGCTATTGCTTATGGAGTTTTTTGTCAGCCCCTTTATTCAGTCAAATTCTTCATAAACGTGGGAAGTGCTGATGTTGAGATACGTTATCTCCTGCATCTCTTCCCTTGTCAGAAGTGTTGTCATCAGGCTGAGAAGTGCCCTGCAATAGAGAGTGATTTTTGCTTTGGGGTCTTGCATCGATAATGGGAACAGACCTTCAGGATGCACAAGGTGATATCCATGACAAAAGAGGAACAGATGGAGCTGTTTCTCTGGTCTTGGCTCTGAATTCTTCCTTTGTTCTTCTCATTGATTGTTTTCTACTGATATTAATGCTTTCTGTAGTTAGGATGTTTCCTGAGCAGGAGGCAGTGATGCTTGTGCCTTTGTCTGTTCTCAACTCCATAAACTGCACGAAGTCTGGAGAGGGAATCAGACTAGGATTGCAGATCCGGACTTCAGGGCAAGTTTTCTTCAGCTCCGCATGCTGTAGGTCTCTGCACAATTCAGATACATTTGATTGTAAAGACATTTAATATTCTTGGCAAGAGAATAAGAGAAGTTAAGGAGGTGGATGCACATCTCTATTAGAAGTTTATTAGTGCAAGCATGTTCTTGAGCTGATGCAAGCGGAGAACCTTAACGAGAGCAGCTGTGCCTGTGTGAGATGGTAAACGGCCCAGGCTGGTAGGGAATGGCACAGCCTCTTCTTTAAAGCAGGGAGTATCTGCAGTACCTTTGTCCCTCTACCCTGCCCGTGTAGATGTGTGCATACGGAATGAATGCCTTGGCTTTTTTTATAGATGAAAACTTCTTGCAGTGCTTTGAGAGGAACACACATAATACCTTCTTGAGCCTCCCTGAGTAATCCTAAGTGGTACTGCTGAGTTTTTGTTTAATGTTGGAGGGAGAGGGATTTTTACAACCAGACTTCAAAACTAGTGAAGTCAGCAGTAAAGCATGTGAATTTAACCTTTGGCTGTGTAAACAACTTACTTTCATAAAGTTTGCACTGGAATGACAGAAGGTTTGTATTTTCTGCTTGTCAGAAGGACCTAAACTTTGAGTGTGGGGAGAAAGAGCAAAACTGCTCAGTAAAGGGTTCTTCAAAGGTCGCTTGTGAGTGTGCTTGCTGTGAGTTCATTTCGTGCTGATGCATATGCAGATGTGCAGCCTTCTGCAGGACTCCCTCTCGTGTAGGATTCTGCTCCCATCTCCTTGTGCACAAGGAGCTGCTGGCAGGGTGGCTTAAGAAGTGGAAAAGTCCTTGGCTCTGTGCAAACACTGCTCTGCAACAACTGAAACATTGGCACATCGTCACCGCTACTTCATTAAAAGTCCAAAATGTGGCATTGTCCAGTGAAACAATACAAAGAAAAATAGCACTAGCCATGCCAAAACCCTGACAGTCAGCCGTGGGATGCTGCGGCTGCTTTAGCACACATAGGCTATAACACAGTTGTTGATTGTATTGCAACAGCAGTAAATTTCACAGGTGCCACTGAAGTGGTTGGGCTGCTCTGCTGCAGCCATAGCACCAGTCTAGCAACTAAGAAAAACCCCACCAGCAAAACAGGTCTGGTCGCTGTAACCTCATTGCTTTAGGCAAATCTCAGCTTTCATTAAAAAAAAAAAAGAAAAGGTTAAGGCTATCACATCCCTGATCCAGAGAAAAGCTTAAAATGTTAACCAAATATGACCCTGGATTTCAAAGATCAGAAGCCAGTTCCTCCCCAGAAGAGCAAACACCATCCACAAACGATTAATGCTGTTATTATTTATGGGATTTTTATTAACTTCGTGATTTTGGAGGCAGTGCTGTGATGCTGGGAAAACCACAGTCAAGATTTTGATCACTGAAGCTTGGCAGTGCTTTGTAAACTGTTGTGCAGTCAATGAAGATGCTTTGCAGCGGCTGGGAATATCAAGAGAGATCTTGAATTAACTTTGCTTAATTAGTGCTAAATACAAAAAGCATATGCACAGAACACCTTGCTGAAGTTTCATACTAGATCAGGGGAAAGCACACAGGTATTCCTGCTGATTTCTGTTCTGCTTGCTGCCTCTGTGCTACCAAAGATAATCAGGGATACCTGTGTTTGTGCTGATTATACAGATTCTTGTGGTGTGTACTTTTAATGCAGATGGTTATTTTGTGCTTGCTGCCTGAGTTTGTATTCGTAGGGATGGAAGGTCCTCTAAGTTCCTAAAAAGGCTCTTTGAGAGATGCGAGCGAGGACCAGATTGTGTAGGTGTGCCTGGGACTGTGTTTCGTTGTTAGAATGTATACATTCAGTGCCCAATCTGGAGATGACTTAAGTATAATCGTTGCATTTAGTGAATAGCAAATGGATGAGATGTGACACGAGACACCTCTGCTGCTGCGTGTGCTGCCCCGTGCAGGAGCCTGCAGCAGGTGGCTGCAGCTGGAGCAGCCCTGGCTCCAGGCAGTGCTGGCACGGCCGCCTGGCTGAGCTCGTGTCGTTAGGAAGCAGCAACTCTGGGGAAGCTGGGGATGAAATTCTGCCATCAAACCGCTGACACGTATCTGAGGTGAATGCTGTCTGGAGCGTTGTAGTCATTGGAGGGTGATGGATATCTTTAGAGGAGATTTGTTTTGCCAAGTAGGCACTGTTAAGAGTCTCAATCGAGTGCCTGAGATCAGATAGGATGGGTTCAGGCTGAAGTGCCCAAAACACCCTTAAAAACAGGCGCTTCTTCGTCTACGCTGTTATTTCTTTGTATAATGAGGGCAGTGCAGATATACCTGCCTGGCTGTAGAGTGGGGAAGTTAAATCCATTCACATTTAAGAGTCTCATTCTCACCACGCATTTGGACACCTAATGTCTTCCAGCGTCTGTGCACCTGAATTGCCTCATTCATAATTCAGAGGTGTTTTGAGGTTCAGGTGTTCCTCTGTCCTGTACAACTTCTGCGTACCGCTGTTGGTGAAGAGGCTGTGAGCGAGTGCTGTTTGTTCCACGGTGCTTAGAAAAATGAACCTGCACCCCGACCACGAGACAAATTGGTTGTAACAATAATTCCACCAGTGTAACGACAGGCTCAGCTTCTGCTGGCATCTGCACTAGCGTAACTAATAGTAGAGCTTGCTCTTCGCTCTTCTCTTGGCTGTAACCATTCAGCTGTATTGCTGTAGGGAAGGGAAGCAATTCAGGATGGCTGGCTTGTACAAGGACAATAATGATAGCTGTAATATTTTACGTGTCTTCTGTTACGGTGCTTGTTGGCAGGAGGGAAGAGGGAGGCTGATTTCTTTAAGTGGTACCTTTTTAAGTGGAGAAGTATAACTATAAAGCGAGCGAGGCTTACCAAGAGCAAGTTTGAGTTGATTATTAGTGTTTATTAGTTTTGTTCTTTCAGGTTTTAGAGTGTGTGGCTGAGTGATAAGGGATGTGCATGAACATTCATTTGATTAGAGCCAGCAACTGAGTCCAGAGGGTGGTTGCTTTTGCTCGGTGTTTTTAATAACCAAATAATTTCTTTGGTATGGTTTCACGGACCGCCAATATGCGTCGCATCATTTAAGGCTATCATCCACCTCCTGGGGTCATGTCCAATGATGTGATGATTTCTTCCTGGCTTAATTGCTCGTTTTTCTTCATGATGAGAGGTGGACTGTTGCCCTCTGACTGGAAAGCATCTCTGAAATATCTGGCTCCAGCTTCTCTAGGAGATATGTAGTAATTAAAAGCTGGCCAACCCAATTAGGCAACAGCATGGAAATGTTTTACACTGCTTTCTACATGAAATATAGCAGATTACTTTGTGGCTGAATTGCACAGTGAGATGCTGAAAATTATGCTGCTTCTGAAGTACCCAGTAGATCCCTGTCTGCAGACACGTAGTGTCTGACCATGCAAAGAGAGCTGCCCCCCAAGAAAGGGGTTTTGAAGCAAAAGCTTGAAAGACCTGACTCACCACAGCTGCGTGCAATGAACCATGCTCCTGGAGGGAAGGTACTGTGTCCATGGACTTCAAGATGTACTCTCATTCAAAAGAAAATGTCATGTGCTTGTTTCACTCCCCTACCTGTATATACTAGCCTTTTAAAGATACACTGTAAGTCTACTGCTGTATGCATGTCAGTAATCACATTTTCTTCAGCAGAACTCATTGGCTAGATGAAATTCTGTATGTATGTGGAGGATTTGGACCAGAACATTGACAGAAGCTATATTCTCAAAATGGTTCTGCAAGGAACTCTGTTTTCTCTTGTAGGAATGGAGTTGATTGTGTCCAGGTCTGCGCTATGTCTCTGCACTCAGATGTGGTTTTTGCACCTTCAGAGGTTTGTGCATTTCAGTTTCTCAGGATGCTTGCACAAGTTGTCTTGTCAGCTGGAGGCAGAAAAGGCACTTTGCAATTGCAGAGAAAGGCAGAAGGATCCAAGTAAATTAGAAGGAGAATGAATGTACCTGGCCCTTGAAGATAGCTGACATTTGTTGAGTCCTGCTCTGTTGTGATTTTCTGTTCATTTTGCCCAAGGTCCCTATGATTGTTCTGATTTCATCTTCATTCAAAATATCACAATTTTTGTATCCTGGGTTAACTTAAATAGGGTTTCCCCAGCATCCACGGTTAACTCTCATCATAGATATCCCTCTGTGTAGATGTCTCTGAGGTATAAAAAAGTCATTCTCCTATGGTTTTGAGTAAAAACAAGTTGTGTTTCAGTGTCTGTTGGGGTTTTCTCTTTGGGCGTAAGCCACTGCTTCTTATTCACTCTTCAGTAAGAAGCACCAGATCCTTCAGCTCCTTTAAGGTGAGCACTTCTGCATTTCCCCTTTCTTTCCATCTTTTGGAAAACAAAAACAACAACTCTCTCAATTCAGTGTCCTCTCATGGTCACCTTTAGCCATGGGATTACTGTGTGTGGTTCTGTAAGCACGGAGTGCCCACTGCCACGATTTTCTTTTCTGGGAGCAGCAGGCACTGCAGAGATCTCTGATCTCAAGCTGACCTCTGGTGTAGCTGTGACACTTCCATCAGTTGATGGGCAAATCTGCTGGCTGTCGTCATTACGTCAGCTTTATGTGCTTGAAAGAAAGTGCTTTATGCTTTAGGAACAATTTGGCCGAGGGAGCAGGGATACTTACATGTAAATATGTCAGGATTTCAAGCGTTTTAATGTTCATAAAAAGACAGGATGTCAATTTCAAGTCTCATCTGCCCCACGTATCTTAGATGTGCTGATTTATGAAGTACTGTAAATTGCAATCATAGAAGTCTGTAACACTCTGGCAGCTATTGAAATAGGAAAACTTTCTTCCAAAAACATGATATATTGAAGACATAAAAGTTTTAAAGAAGGAGTCTGGCTTAATAGGAAAAGAGCATTAGCATTCATTTACTGACAGGAAAGCTGATTATCTTTACCAGAAATGCTCATTCCATAACCACCTCATAGCTTCCCTACTGTCGAGACCCTGGGTAAAGTTCTGCTGCTGACAGAGCTGGAAGAGGTTAATATGCCCTGAATCCTGTGACAGACCAACCAGCACGAGCTGTGAACTTCTCATCCCTGGTAAAGCCAAAGGGCAAATGCTCATTTTACTGGTGAAACCAAACAAGTGCTCACAACAAGAAGTGGAGCAGAATGGCAAAATTGATCAAGCTGGAAACTTGAAGGGCCAGAAGTCAACCTGAGCATGCTGCCCTTCATAAGGGCGTTCTGCTGAACCCCGTCTGCCTCTGGCTGTTGTTCCAGGTGCTTCCCAAGGGAGCAACGTGCCAGCAGGCAGCAGTGCAGGTGCCTGCCAGGCCTAGGTGCATTAGATTGGCACTTCTGAGATGATAAAAGACACACGAGTCTCATGAGATGGGAATAGGGGATTCGAGCAGTCTGGCTAACTTGCTCAAGTTGGCACAGAACCCCTTGTTTGTGAGTAAGCTGAAGTCTTCAGCATTTAAAATAGCTCTTATCTTGAAGGCCACAATGACAAGGAAATGACTGTTTATGGGCAGCCGTGCGCCAGCAGGCAATGAGCAGTAGCAGAGCGCAGGGCAGGAGTGTGCACTGATGTGATCTTAACATCACAGGATAATTGCAGCTCAGAATAAGAAAGGGAGCATAATGATTTTCTATATAACAAATTTCAGAGATAGTAAAGATATTTATGGAGAGAAAAGCATAACTAAAAGGTAATTCTTGCTTCTTAATGCTTCAGTATAATTGCTCCCCAATCAATGTTGAAAATGAAATTATTCTACTTGACTGGATCTTTCTTGGTTCACTACATCAGCTCATGATTTTGAGTACTTTAAGATGGAAAGGGTATAATTCTTGTTATTTCATAGATGAGCTGCGTGTGCTCATCATCCTAAATGACTGGCCCCAAACTGCACAAGACATCTGTGACAGAGAGAGGACAGAAAACAAACCTTTCAATATAGAGAGCAATGTACTGTGGTTGTGGGATCACTCTGGTCTAAATGAGACCAATTGGTTAATGAGAGTAGCTCCATCTTGTTGTGGTACTGTGAGGGCAGTGCTGGGATTTGGTACTTGTAAATGTCCTGGTGGGGAGGAGCACGTTGTGGTATCTCTTCTCCTAGGGGAGTTCAGGAGGCTTCTTGCTTTCAATGCTGACAAAAGCTTGGAAGGAAGAAGTGAAAATTTTGCTATTAAATTTAAGCCCAATACTAAACACCAGATTGAGCTGTGTCATAAAAGGATAAATTGGGCTGCTGGAACCTCTGAAATAATTATTCGCTAACAGTGCTAAGAGCAATGTGCATCTTAGCAAACAAAAAGCCTCTCTCCTTTATACGTGTAAGACTTGCACTGAATTTCCTTTAAGCCAGAGTCCCTATTATAGCACTGACTTTACAGTATAACAAGAGATAACATGCTGATTTTAAGACTTGGAAAGGCTACAGAGAGGCCTCTTGAAATCATGCTTTGAAGGAGAAGGAAATGTCTAATGCAGGGAGGGTCCACACTTACCAGCCCAGCATTTTGTATGGGGAGGTATCATCAAATTCATTAAGTCTCTCCCACTTATTCTGCTCTCCTGTGCTGGAGGAGGAAAGAGCTGTTGTAGATGCAAGAGTGCTTTCTTTAGCACTGGCTTAGACTGTTTGTAAGAAACCTAGCTGCAGGGAAGACGCACCTTCCTGATGTGCTGTTCCTGGGACCTACAGCAGTGCTTGTTGGAACTGCAGGTTGGCTGCTGGGCTACAGGCAAGTGCTGTCCCATGTGCCATGTGCACGCTGCACCTTATTTAATTCTCATTTTCAAGTTAGGTCAGAGATTCCTGGAAAGAAGTTGTAACACATTAGACTGAACATATGGTGCTCTCTACAGAGTCTGATTATCTCTACATCTCATGGCCATATTTTCAGTGAATATTAATTTCTATACACCATCTCAACTTACGGATATAGGAATTTGATTTATAAGTTTTAAGTTCTGTTCCAGCATGGGAGTTCTGGGTCAGTGCAAACCTTCAACGTTACTGGATTACAAAAGTTGAAGTCTGAATTTTAAATGGATTTTTACTCTGGCAGTATGCTGCAGAGGTTAGTAAGCATTACTGTGTGATGTGCAACAAATCTGTATCGCAGTCATGTCAGTGTGGCCTCCAGTGCTTTAGGCAGGGTTTGGAGAAGAGCCCATCTCCTGTGTGGGCGCTGCACTTGGGGCCAGATCTCACGGGTGGCCTGGATACATGTGGTGCTGTGGTACAGAAAGCAGTCTGGCCCTAGGAAGTCATTGGTGGTCTTACTGTACTTCCAAAGCTGGTTTTGCCAACTGAGATTATTGAGATTGTTGTGCTTTAAGAGATGAAAACTTACCCAAGTCTGACTGGTTGTGTGATGTTGTGTTTTTTTTTCTAATTTCTCTGAAGTATGTTTACAATTTTTTTATAATGTCCATCCAAATCCATCAGGCTACTAAACAAATGTTTTCAGAGGCTATTTTAAGTTTGCATTGTTGCTGGATACCATCAGCATAAATCCTGATCCCTGCCACAGATCCAGTCCTGAAGGAGCAGGTGGAGCACTTTCATAAACCAACGGTGTTTCCCATAGATGTGTTAGGAACGAGAATACCGCTTTGCTGAAATGACTTTCTTATAAATCTGTAGGACAACTTCTAGTGTTTTGTTTCTCTCAGAGGATTTGTGTTGTGGGCTCTCTCAAATTTGTATGAAGGTCTTCCCATCAATGTGAATGGGCTGAATGTGGAATAGTATCTGAGGCGCCGTCTTCTGAAGCTTTGCGTTTTCTGCCTTTTGAGCAGGTCTTCCACTTGGCAACAGCACAATAGTGTTTTAACTGTTTTAACTTCACTGTCATGAGCAATAGCATCTCTTAAAATTAAGCCTGTTCTCACAGCCAGATTCCCAAGTTGGAGACTTGGATAAAATACGAGATTTCTACATTTGAGGCCAAATACAGTGCTGCCGTTTGAAAATACATTTTAGTTACTAATGTATTGTTTGTGCATGAGAATGTATAGATTAGACCATAAAGGCAAATCGGAGTGCTTATGCTTGGGTAGAATTATAGCTTTGCACAGCAAATCATAAATATCACATAATTTTACTGCCATTGGTCATGTTGTTGGCTCCCTGACATCCTGAGTTTTGCTGTGGCAGCAAGTGAAGTTTTGCACTCTGGATCCTCAAGCCTCTAACGCTAAATCAGGGAGCACCTCTGGTAGCTGAGACAGCAAAGGTTTGTGATGCACGGCTGTGCCTTCTGGCTTGATTTTGCAGAGAGAGTGTGTGCAAAATAAATCCCTCAACTCTGGGCAGTGTCAAGCCATGTTACACGCACAGCCATCCGGAGTTGGATTCAGTGATCCTTATGGGTCACTTCCAACTTGGGGTGTTCTACGATTGAACTCTGTTCAGGTGTAGTATTGGTTTTAATTGGTATACACAGTTAAATTTTTAACTCTTCTGTGACTCTGAGCAATAGGTGGGAATGGCAGTGTGAGGAGAACTCCCAGCTGGTGCAGCAAAATTCATGTGTGCACAAGACGCTTGCTTAGGTAGTAAACAGTGTGTGCTGTATTTGAGTTAGATGTGGTAGGACTGCAGCAGTTAAAAACGTGGCTAGGTATTTTTCATTCCTAGGTAGAGCCAAAAAAAGCTTAATTTGAAACTTGGATGTTATAAGTTGGTACTCGAGGTGCTGAAAATCTCTTAGTAACCATAGAGATATCTCAACTTGGAAAGGATTCACTATTTCAGCTTAATCATTCTTATGCAAAATTTGGACCCACAGAGAAGCTGCTCTGTTGCTTTCTACCCCAAAGCTTATGTTGCTTTGGACGCATTCTAAAAACGTTGTTTTACAGGTCGACCAAATCCCCCTTGGCACAAACCACAGCCAGGATGGTGCCACTGTGGTACTATTTAGAGAGAGCAAAGCCTAAATTCTTGGAGGAAAAAGAAAGATTTCCTCAGGGGGGAGAAAAGTGGTATCACTACCTGCTCCATGTGAGGAAGTGTATTCATTAGGGAAAGAAGCCTGATGTCTCCAGCAAGGACAGGGCTGTTTGTGATGCTTGACCCCTTAGCTTATGATTACACTACAGGATAGCATGTATCCCTGTGATAAATCTATGCCATTGACTTTGCTTTCAGGTTGTTCTCTGTTCATCCAAAAGGGAGGATTAGTATGCTGCTGTACTGCTCTAGTGATTTACGCTGGACCTGGGATAATGAGACTCAGAGTAAGGTGTTAGGCAGCTCTTAGTTGCTTTCAAACCTGACAGAACTGAGTAATTCGTTTGCCCCATGGGTGCTTTACACATCAGTAGCTCAGGTCATATGCTGGGTTTGTGCTTCTTCTGAAGATGAGTGTTGGTTTGTATCTGGACTCCTGGCATTATCAACTTCTCTGAAAGACAGTTCTTGATAATCTTATGCTGTTTTCCAATAATGCTTTGTGTGCATTCATTTTCAGCCAGCTCATTCATTTTCTGTCAATTTGGAGTAAACAACAAACACATCTCCTAGAAGACAAGTTGTCCTTGGGCTGTAGCAACCTCCTGAGAGGTAGCTGAGGATTGCTGCAAATGAGTGGTCAGGACACCACAGCACCAATATATGTGGAGCAGCTGTTGGTACTGAGCAGAGTGAAACAGAAGTGATGTGCTCCCACGTCAATACTGGTTAGTGCTTTACCTGTGCTAAAAACAAATCTTGAACATTTGCTGTTTTGGTCTCTTTTTTTTTTTTTTAGTATTTTTACAGTCTTTCAGATAGTATTAGCTCAGAGGAAGGGAAGGCAACATGTTCTCTCACCGATGTAATGAGGGACTGTTATCTGCAAAGTCTGCATTGGACATGAAATGAACGTGGTGCTCTCAGTGTTCAGGGGTATTGCTGCTTGATTAATGGGCCTGATACTGAGACGTCCTTAACAACTGTACATTGTCTCTCTAGATAATACCAGATCAGTCAGAGGATGGAGGCATTGGCTCTGCTTTCATCTTCTTATTGTGCATGTCTTTAAACAGAAAATCTGCTGGATGAAGAGTTTGTGACAAGTGTATCTGCCAAAGGGCTCAGAAGGTTAGTTAGACCTGTGTACTAAGGCCGATCAGTTCCATTGGTGCTACTTAGAGTTTGTCTAACAGCCTTAGAGATACCCAGTGAAAATATTACAATTCTCCTAGCAGTCTATTTCAGTGTTTTATTTTTCCCATCAGAGAGCTGCTTAACATTCAACATGAATCTGCTTTGCTGTGATTTAAATCTATTACCTCCAGATCTATTCACTGCAGCAGAGACTCTTCTTCGATGGAAAAACTCATGTAACTTATTCCTTATGAAGTACTTTCCTTAGACCCTCAGACCCTCGTTCTGGCCTTCTTCTGACCTTTTATCCATTGTTATCTGTGTTGTGAAATTCTGGACACATTGTTCTAGCTGAGACCTCACTAATGCTGAGCAAAGTATTGAGAGGAAGGATTACATAGAATACAGTTTGTACTATATCCCCCTGTTAAACCCTTCCAGCAAGGTGATAGCCTTTTCCAAGGCCATCTTCAGCTGATGGTCTGCAGCTCTCAGCTGCACTTTATTTCCCTAAATAATTTCAAAGATGAATTCAGCAACTGATTATTCCCACCTGATCTTAGGAACAGCGTCCTTCTCTTGGTTGAATGCAGAATGTCCAGACTATTTTCTCCATTTCTTAAAATTGATTTGAATTCTGCACGTGTCATTCGGTATCACTGCAGTCCTTCCAAACTTCATCTCATTTGCAAATTTAATAGCATAGTCCCTATTCCATCACATTGATAATTAATGGAAATACTGAACAAGACATGTGACAGACCCAGCAGAACCCATCAGTACGTCCTTACATACTGAGATCATACCATGCAGGCACACTCTTTGGATACAGCCTCTCCATAACAGTCTGCTTCCCTATCCCATGGAAAGAAGTTTGAACACGTTTTTGTTCCTTATTTTGTTTCTGAGACTGTTGAGTAAAGCGATGTTGAAAGCCTTACTTTGTCTGAGATCAATGGTGTCTGCTGTTTCTCACCTCCAGAAAGTTTGTTACACGTGGTAGAAGTAAAGTATATTTCTTTGGCATGCTTTTTCTCTTAACAAATGTACCCCCAGCTGCATCTCACCTCCTTGTTATCTTCTTGATTCTGACAAATGGTTTGATTTGTTTCTGCAGGATCTGGAATTAATCTGATTGATTTATAAATCTCCCAGCTACACTCTATGTAAAGAGCTGATCTTTTTTCAGTCTTTCTGAAATGGATTCCTCCTCTGTAGAAGCACAAAGATGAATGCTAATAGTTCTTCAGCTAATTGAGGCAGCTTTCTCAGCGCTCTCACCTCATGTTCATCCACTTCCATCTGTCTGAAAGCTCGCTCTTTTCTCGAGCACTGATCGTGCTGACCATTTACTCACAAGGCGGCATTATGATTCAGAGAAGCCTCCAAAATGGTGGGGCTGCCCTCTTTAGGTAGCTTTCTGCTGTTTGTTGCTGACAAATTCTTTTTCATTGGTCTCTTTTTCTCCCAGCCTTTGTTAAGCTGTCCCGGTTTGTCCTCTTCCCGTGCTTCCCTATGTGAATCTACTAGCTTTCAGCTGTGTGGTGTGGACATCTTGATGTTTTTCCCTCAATAATCCTTCTCCACTCTCTCCTTCCCCTCCACCAAGACTCAAGAGGTTTAAGTCATGGGCAGCTGCCAAACTGGGTGACATCTGACTGGGCCTGTCAAATTCTATATGCTAGTGCTTGGGTTTTTCTGGAAATGTCTCTCTGCTTTTAATTTGGCAGGATCAATTCCCTGAGCTGGAAGTGAATTTATGAGGAGTTCTGTGCCCCTAAAGCCATGCTCTCTAATGGTTTTACTGCTTTCTGAAAAATTTCACCCAGATCTAACTGCATTATTGGAAATGGTTGGAGCACTGTAATATATGGGGGAGAGTTTTTGTGGTCCTTGAGAAATCCTTTATTCATAAAGAGCTAAAAAGTCCATTTAATGCTTTCAGGAAAGAAACTTTGAAGAGATTTTTCTGCTTCAGGAGAGTGGGAGTCATGAATACTTAACTCTAGGTGCATTCAAGAGAGAGATGTGGGCTGTGGAGGTGGGAACTGTGCTTGTTGTGAGGCAAAAAATAATTAAAGGTCAGGAAATAATTTGTAGTTCAACAGGAAAATCTCTTGAATACTCTTTACTCCTAATGTTATTACCCTCTGTGAAGCAGGTATTAACACTCTGTGTTGCCCCAATTAGTTTACTAGGCCGTGTATTCCAGGTAAACTCTACTTGCAGTTGACCCGGTGTGATTAATGTGGCATTCAGATGAACAACTGAACATCATGTAGACACTGCTGTGGGTCAGTGAATGTCAGGAAGCAAAGACAGGTTGGGAGCTACAGCCAAAAATAAGGAATAGAAGTATGAGCTGTGTGTGAGAAAAGCTTTGTAGAATTTCTGGCCCAAATGAAATGGGTATGGAAGCAGAGAGTCTGGTCAGGAACTGTAACTTAAAATATTAATACTGACAAAGAACAGGAGAACAACTCCACTTACTTTATCTCAAGCCATTAGCTTTGATTTAGTGCAGCCATGGAAGCCTTTCAGTACTTGCCTTAGTGTCTTCACACTCTGCTTTAATAGCATTTGTTTAAATGAGGAGTGGACCCTCAAGCAATATTTCTTTTTAACAGGCAAGTTCCAGCACAGGGTAATAAGTAAACTGGGAACAATATATTTTAAAAGAAGAAATAGATTCTGCCAGCTCAATTTAAGGAAATATTTATTACACATAATTTCTCAACTGTTTTCTGAGTAGGCAATAGAAAATGATCCTTATGAACAGCAAAATGGAAGGAAGGAAAGAGTCTGCATCATTATGGAGACTTTAATCTTCTGTGTGATTGCTTGTCATTGTAAGTGATGTCTTTACTTACCTGGACTGAGGGCATCAGAAATCTTAGTCCCCAGAAGACCTCTTTTAACGCTGGCACACACCCACATCCTCCTTTTACGTGTTAATTGTGGACCACAGGCTCCACGGAGGTAAGGAAAGGAAAACATTGCTGCTGCAAGGACGTTCCAACAAATGTTTGGACATCTGAGTAGGAGAAAAAGGAAAAAATTGTGTAAAACACTCAGGAAAAATGTAGCTTCGTAAATGTACACATGAGTGTGAAGAAAGGACTGGTCCAGAAACTAATCAATGAGGGAGGAAAATACAGGTGTAAATTTGAAGCTAATGTTGCTTTTCATGACCTCACGGATTCTTTCTTGCGTTGCTTTTCTTGTTTTTCTTTCCTCTTTTCCTTCATTTTCTTTTCTCCTCCTTTTTACTTTTCCTACAGATCTACTGTTTGTTTATATAAAAATACTGCTTTTAAGTTTTGAAGCACTCAATATTCTTTTTTCATAATTCTTGTTTTAGGGAAAATAAAAAGGAGCTGCTGGCAGAAGTGGTGCCCCATTAGGAAAGGTCACCTAGAGATCTGCTCTTTCTCCCCCTCCATCTCTGGCAGGCTTGTTTTGGCAATCCAGGCACTGCCCAAATGTTTTGTCCCTCTGAGCTGTGAGTGATGGCACTTGGCAGAGTGAGAATGAACTTGCTCCATTTTGTGCTTGCATTACTACTTTGTTCCCACGCGTCTTGTTTGGTGTAACTTATTGAAGCCCACAGGCACCATTTCCTTGGAGATCATAGTTCCTTGCAGCTGAGTGTGCTGCTGGTGATCTCTGGGAAGCAAAAGGCTGTGTGCAAAAAACAGAGGCTTAAAATACGTTCATCACATAACAGTAATGTAGTTCAACAACTCAAAATAATTGCTTTTTTTTTTTCTTATCACATATCACACTGATACTGAGTTTCAAGGTTATCGTTTTATCCATAGCTAAAAATACAAATCAGTGTGCCACGTTTTAGAAGACTTATCTCCACAGAGTTGTTTATATGAGAAATATTTCCCACCATGCATCACAAGCAGTGATTATGTTTGGCCCGTGGCACCCCAAAATGCACTGCCATGGAATGGCAATCCCTCTCCCTCCTCTCTTTCCTGTCCCTATGAGCCTGGTAATCTCTTTGCAGACCCAGATCCAGATATTTTGCAGCTGCATTATTAAATTGTCATAGTGCTTCCTTTCTCTTCCCTCCTTAGAATTATGATAGAATGCTCTATGTCTTGTTCCTTCTTGTACTACTTTTATTAGTCACAAGAACTTGAATGAATTGATAGTCACAATTTCTAAGAAATCAATACGGTATTTTTTTAAATTTTTTAATCCAGTTACCTGTGGCTTTAAACTTCATTCTTTTTGTTAATCTGATCAAGCATCCTGTTTGCTTTATTTTGCTTATTGGAAGAGTGGTTGCTAACCCCAGAGTTGATGGCTTCGGTGTTATTACATTTGCCTGTTTTATTTCCTTGTGTCGCTCACACTTTTTTTTATCTCTTTCTTTTATGGGAAGACTTTCCAATGAACATATCTTTCTTAGTTTAGTTCTTTGCCAAAGAACTTGAACAAGTTGTGTGAGTGTGGACAAAGTCTGGCCCAAGGTCTAAAGATGGACTTCACTCACCTTTCTTTTACAGAAAATGCTTTTCTAGTAGAAAGGAGCACTGAGTCATTTAAATAAGGAAAGACAGAATAATGCATAGAAGGAAGTGTTCTTCTGGGGAGTACTTGAAGCATTTTGCATAATGATCTATTAAGCAACCAGCTGAAGATGAAAGGCAAAAGAAATAAAAATGTTCACGTAGATTGCCCTTGGTATTGCAGAGAAGCTGTAGTCATTACACTGGACGTGCTGTAAATGCACAACAGAAAACATCCCTTGTGCTTAAAGCACCTGTGGTGGAAGGCAAATGAGGGTAGGAGGGAAAGTGGAAGCGCTGCTGCTGGCAGGACAAGTGGTGTCCCAGCCAGGTTGGATTCCTGGTCAGTGGGAAGCGAGTAGGATGTTGTAGGATGGGAATTTCAGGGAGGAGATTGATGACACAGTTTTGCAAATACATAGGAGGAGATGCAGCCCAGAAGGAGCCAGGGATCTCTCTTCTACTAAGTGAAATTTAATAGAAGAGACTTTTGAGTCTTATCTTCACAAATGCCAGGTTTTCAGGGAAATGTAGGAGCGCTGTGCTTGAGCTACTGATGGCGTGGGTGAGAGAGGTGGGAACACAAGGGTGAAGTGAAGATGAAGAGCGTCCTTGTATTGCAGAAATGCAAGAGAAAAACAGAAAGTGAGAGTGAAAAATTGGGGACTGGGTAATGCGGTTTCCAGCTGCAGGTCCTGGGCCTGGATCACAGAAAGTCTGCTTGCTGGAGCTTGGCTGGTGCTTCAGGATTACAGTGTTTAGGATTCAAAAGAGGTGGAAAAGGGTCACCTCAGTGAAAAATAACAAATTGATAGAATGAATAGTTCAGGAGTAGCACAGAGTTCTGATCCAGAATGTACTCAGTGAGGGGGGCAAAATGTGGTTTGGACATGAGACATCCTGGATTGTTGGAAGAATGGTTCTGAACTTGCGGTGTCTGTTGCATGGGAGATGTCTGCATCTGTTTCCCTGCTGCGATAACAATAACAAATGGATTTTTGGACCCCTGGGTAGGGACACCAATTGATTAGGAAAAAGGACAACATACGTAGGCTCAACTGTGTTGCTTTTTCCAAAGGGCTTTGCTCATTAGGTGATAGGTCGGTAGCCACAGCTTTTTGCTGTTTGTGGTGAGGCAGCTCAAGCTCTCAGCACACAGAGTAGTTGGGAAAACACAGCAGGTAGTGCTGTGCTGGAACAAGTCAATGCAGATCCAGGATACAAAACCAGGCACCTTTTGATGTGGGGATGCTCACGTGTTTGTGCTTTAATGAAAGAGAAAATATAACCTGAAACCACCGAAATACAGAGCTTTGGATAGTTTGTTTTTGTCTGGGCTAAGCTACTTCACTGAAAAACAAAACTAAATGAGAGCTTTGGCAGAAAGAGCTTCGTACATATACAGCTTGCAAGAAGGAGTGCTGAGGGGGCTGACCTGCACAGCCCTGACATAACTGTCCTGCTCACACTTCTTCCACTGGGTTCAGTAAAATGGACAGTGGGAGGGAAAAGCTGGTTTTAAACTTCATCTGTGCCCACTTAAATTTATGTTTTTTTCCCCTGTGTTATTCTGTGCTGGCCTGGCGTGTAATGACAGATCATATAATTGCAAGTTGGAAGAGACCTTACAGATCATCTAATTCCAACTCCTTTGCTACAGACAGGGATGCTGTCCACTAGATCAGGCCAGGTCCCCATCCAACCTTGAAGGCCTCCCAGTGATCAGGCACACCCACCTTCTCTGGGTGGTTTGTTCCCATGCCTCACCATGCTGAAAAATTTCCTCCTGAAACAATGTTTTGGCCCGGGATCGAACTGTGTACCTTTCATGTGTGAAGCAATTGTGACCGCTGCTACGCTACAGAAACCTGGCTCTTATCCACCTTGGGCTCCACTGGCTTCTGAGTAGCGCAGGTATGAAGTGGAGATGTAACTGTGCACAACTTCGGTGGTATGGGGACAAAGCAACATCACCCTGCAGAAATGCAGTGTTTTTACTGGCATCTCTTATGTCTGACTCAGATGTAATGAAACTTGCCATTCCCTTCTGGACGATCCTATGAAAAGAAAAGGCTGTATCCAGTGCATACTATGTTAGGCGGGAGATTAGGAGAGAGCAGATCAATAGTTTTGTAAACAGGTTTGGGTTATAAGCAAGTTGGAGACATCTTTGGAAAACTTGTGCAGAGAAAAATGTTAAAAGCACGTAAGAAGCAAGGGCATCTAGTGCTGTTATGTGACTGCTTTAGGGTATGTGATTGCTGTAAGGCTTGATGAAAGCCTCTGCTCTCATTGGTATTCAGCACAGAAGTTGGAAAAGTACTTGGAGTGCAAGCAGTCTGACCTGTGGAGGAAACCATGTGTCATGACTTGCTGAAGGTTCCCTTGAGTGAAATGCAGGAGAAAGCAGGGTGCATCCAGTATGTCACTGTCACATCATCTTCTTGCCCTGCTAATGTAACCAAGGATCAGCTGCAGAACTTCTTTTATGCACAGTTGAAGAATTATTGACCATGGCCTAAGCATTTTTTTCTGAAGAAATATCATGGGTTGAAATGTTGGCATTGAAGGTTTAAATTCCTATGCAGAGTAGGAAGTGCTTCCAGATGGCCCCTGATGAATTCAGCCCGATGTTATTGTTGTTAATAAAATCAACGTTCTCCCTGACAGAGAGATCTCAGTTTCAGACAAATCATCTCCATAGTAATTGGTACCCCAGCAGCAGGATTTCCCTGGCATGCAGAATGCGGTGTGTGTACTCTCAAGTTGTTTGCTTCAGTCAGCTTGATTGAAATAACTTTTTAATTCTAAAGTAAAAAGCATTTTTAAGCTTGAGGAGTTAAACATTCAGATGAGAAATCTCAGAGCCAAGGATGCACATCAAACTTCAACTCCTACTTGCTTGCACTGTCTCTGGTCTTCAGTGTTGAGTTATCACTTGCTGCCCTTTCCACTTACTTACGTGTCATGGCATTCTCTGGGGACTTGCACAGTGTTTCTTCTTGCTCCCCACATTTTGTGTGTGTCCATGAAAACTGACTCTTCGCTAGCTATCCGAATGCTGCACTGAATGAAACTTGACTTACCGGTAGCATTTCTCAAGTGCTTTCAATAGTTTTTCTAAATCTTTTATGGATATAAATGAACTGATCTTCATATAACATTTTTCGGAGTACCGGGTGACATTGCTGCTTTATGTCACTGGAACCGAAGCCCAGAAAGGTAAAGTCTAAATCTGTAGAAAATGTCACCTAGTCTGGGCTGACACGAAGATTTTATTTTAAAGACATCTTAGCATTTAAAATGCAGCTCTAATTGATCTCAGCTGCAGCTGATGGCACTCAGTAAGACCTGCCAATCTGCCTGCAAGTGCCCGAATGCCAGCAGCTGGGAAGTAGAAGTGATCCCACTTGAGGTGATGGCTTGCAGAGAAGTCCTGGGTCAGGAGATAAGTAGAATTCCATTCCTAGGGGTGGCACTTAGGGACTGAATTGTCAGATAACCAACCATGTTTCCTCTGTCATCCTCCTCCTCGTTCAGTATGTCCTACAGTTAGGCACAGTGCAGATTCTCTATGTGGGCAGAAGGTTTTGTATTTAGCAACTATTAATTACAGGGGGCTGTTCTTAAAGATGTTTTCTTTTCTTTATTGGTCTCCAAATACTTTATTCTCTGAATTCAAAGTGTAAACATAAGTGCAAAGCATTTCCCATTTTCTGTCCTTGCAACAGGCAGATGAGATGACTTTGGCTTACTGCATTGTGTACTGGAGTAAAAGCATCTTTGGGAGTACCAGTCTATTCATTTTCTTCCTTCAATTAATCAACAAAAGTTATTCCAGATACGCTTATTTCTTTCAGTTTCCCAGGAGCTTCCTTGTTCTTTCCTCCATGCTAGCTGACACGAGTCACACGAAAAATCAAAAACAAACCCCAAAGCAATAGTGAAGCTGCAGTCACAGAGGTAGAACAACAATTAAAATCAGGCTCATTGCAAATGATGAAGGAGACAAACAGCCGTGGAGAAAAGCAGCTCTATGCGCATCTGAAATATCACCAGAGGCAAATCTTTAAATTATGTTTCTAGAAGGTAACTTTCAAAGGCTATGTTTCAAGTCTTTCTGAATGCAGTCATCCAAACCTGCTTGACGGTTTAATTGAAGGTCCTGCATAAAACCTTTCTGGTTGATAGGCAAAGGTACTGGCAGCGGGGCCAGCAGCATCTCTGAGCCCGGGTCTTCATTGCTTACTAAGTCTCATAACTTACATGGTAATAGAAGTTCTGGAACAGTCTTGTCAAATGTGCTTGCACTGGCAGAGCACACACAGGTGTGCCTGTGTGAGTATGCACATCTATTTGCTATTTTTGATTTTATTTTATTTTATTTTTTCTGATGATGTAGCAGCATTTAATGTAAGAAAGAAATGGCTGAAAACTGCTATTACAAGAGTCAAATTGTACTGAAAATTTTAAATCTATATTAGCAGGCAGAATTCTGGAACATCGTTTTCCCCAGTGGCAGTGGGGAGGTACAGTGGTAATGAATCAAGGGACAAAATGGCACCGAGTGCTTGCTTGTGCTTGGCCTTGCTCCACTGATATCTGAGGAAGGAATGGTCTCAGTATGTGGCATGATTACAAAACACAGGATTCTTTTGGAGTTGAGGAATACAAGCTTTTTGGTATTTGTTTGGTTTTTTTTTAAGATGCTAAAGCTCTCCAGATTTTTTTTTCTAATTGGCAGTAAAGCAATAAGGCACTTAAAATGCAAACTATAACCATGAACAGCGCTTTGTTTTATATTTATGGCTTGTGAATAAAGATTGCACAAAGTGGTAACTTTTAATTTTGCATTTACCCAGCCTCGTTCTGCACTAAGCGAGGCTCTGAGGTTGTGTGATGGCCCAGTGAGGCTCACGTGCAGGGAGGAATGAATCCATTACTGCCTGTGCTTTGCAGTGGATCGTCCCCAGTGAAATAACCCAGGCCTGTCAGAGGGCGACAGCTTCCTCTACCTGCACAAATCACACCATTTTAAGAAACCAGGGACTACTGATAGTGCTGTAATAGATCTTAAAGTTCATACTGATGTGATCTCTCATTTCCTGCAAGATGGCATTTCAAGCTGCCAGTTTGCTGAATATTTCTGCTGCATCAGCTGTCATGCAAGAAACGTGGATCTGAGTTTTTTTTTTTTTTTGAAAGAGCTCAGCATTGAACAAATCTCCCTCTTGTCTAGCTCTGATACTTCAGTTCCTTGTACAAGAAAACCTGTAAAAAACCTTCCCTACTTTCAGAGCCACAGCAGGCTTAAACGACTGCCTGGAGAACATCCTTGCATATCCCAATCCTATGTTGTACTGAAATGTTATGTCCTCGAACTCTGTTACAGCATGTATGAGTCTATTGGAGCACTTCTCAGCTTTCAGTCCTGAGAGGTTCCCAGAGCACTCAGCCATATCTTTTGTCTTTGAAGAGAGCTTTGGAAACCTTTGGGGAGGACCAAATGAAAACTGTAGGGAAAAAAAAACTCACTTTGAACCAAAGCAAGGTGGCTGTCGTTGATATTTTTTAGTTTTGCAGTTAATGGAAAAGCAGTATTTGGAAAAGATCTGCTTTGATTAACTTGGAGCAGTTTGTTCTGTGCAAATTAAGTACTTAAATTTGGTGTGAGTTTGGTTTAGTTCTGTCTAACCGTTAAAAGAGCTGTTTTAAATCGGAAAACTTCACTTTTTATCAAGGTGTTTTCTGCTCAGCAGAGCTGGTGAGAGCTGGACAAGTGCTGCTCTTACTGTCCTGTTGTGAAAAGGATCACAGAGCCTTTAATGCCTTCTGGTTTTTTTTTTTTAATATCATCCAACAGATGAATGAATGAGCTGTGTTTTTGGCCATAACAAAATATACATTCATCGGCTTTAAGAGGACGTTGGCAACAAAGTGAGAACTGTGGATTATTTTTCCAAAATTGTCCTTTCCCATTACTTCTTTTTATGCTTTGTGCGCAACTGTAAATCCAAGAGAATGTGTCTGGTTTTGTCTTGCTCTAAAAAAAGTGCACCAAAAAGTGAAGTTTAATTTCTCCTTAAGATCTCTTGAGATTTAAGGTAGTATTTTGGGAACTTCACTGGTTGCCCTGACTCCATGACATCAGCCAGTGTTTTTCTTCAGGGGATCATTTTCTTGCTTAGGAGTGCCGTTGACCTTGATGCTGCAGTGGTCTGGGTAGGAAAGGTTGGTTGGACTTTATGATCTCTGTGGTCTTTTCCAACCACAGCGGCAGAGGGTACAATGTTGGCTGACACAGGATGTGAAGGCAGTCTGAAAAGCTAAAATTTCATCGTATTTAGCATTCTGATAAATGTGGAGAAGCGATGCTAAAGTGAATGATCTGCAAAATGGGGGTAAAGAGTGAGCATAAGCAACATGTAAGGAAATGCACGTTGGATCATTGCAGCCTGCCTCTTGGAGTAACACTGTGAAATGCCCAGCAAGGCTGTGCTTCTACCACACTGTGTGTTGCACGTGGTACGGGATGAAAAGCTCTTGAAGAATTTATAGTCTCAAATGACAGCAGGCGGAGCTAATGCAGTATTGGTCTTCCCCTTTGACATGGAGCTTTATCACAAAGGATAGAACAACATGTTCAGAGCACGAATGAGGCAGAGATGGAAAATGACCAGATCTGTTGAGATTCAGTTCATTGCTTTTTATTCCACGAGGCAATCTGTCTTCCTGTTTGAGTTATGCTGTGCTTTTAATCAGGTGCTGAGTGAATATCTTACTTTGAAAATCTAAACTAATAATGGACATAAAAATCCTGGTAAATAATAAGATGCAATAAGACGGTCATATCTTCCCTAATGACAGCATAATGAACTGAATTTAAAGTGAAATCCTATCACGAGCGTTCACGGCCCATTAGACAATGAAATTTCATGTTAAACTGACTTTTTAAAAGCACTTTGCAAAGACTGAAGATGAAACAAAATTACATGATATTGTTGGAAGCCTCTTGCAGCCAGATCCCAGTGATCCTTCAGGACAAAAACAACACAAATGGTTTCAGTATTTTGCTTGAGCAAGGATGTAACTTCTAAAAGTGTCAGCTGTGAATTACGTGTCATCCAAATCATTTCTACAAGATTTAACAGCTAATATTGTCATTTATTGTTTATAATAGTATACCCAGCAAGAACAGACAGCAAAAGAAATAAAGAGGGAGGGAGAGATTCTTTGCCTGTGGTGATAGCTGTTCTCCATCAATCACATGGAACAGGGAGAAACATGAGGTTTGGGGATGTTAAATATTACCGATTTTGAAGAAAACATTTCAAAAACAGCAAGTGGGATGATTTCCCAAGGACAACCAAAAGGAGGTGCAGAGATTGGAAATGAATGGGGAAGGGCTTATTTTACTTGGTGAGTGTTCCAAAACAACCCTGTCATAGATCCTTGTGCTGTTGTATTCATCTTCTTCAAAGCAAATTAAACGCAGCTTTCCAGTCAGCAATGATTATTGCAAACTAGACTTGGCATGAAAATTTGAATTGTAGGAAAATAATAATTGTAAAGGTTGAAATTTTATGGAAGACCAGAATGTAGGTTCCTGTCCTGACTCACTTTGGAATCATCTATATGAAGATGATATGAAAATGGAATTATAAAGTCATAAGTCCCCCAAGCACTTGAGAAATTCTGTTATACTTTGTATTTCCTTTATTTAAAGTTTGAATGTTCCATGTTGACTTCTTGTATAGTAGGTATTACTGATATTTTAGCTATGAGAGAAATACGTTTCAATACCATTTTGAAAGAGTTTTGTTGTTTTCTTTGAAGGAAAAGATGCATTTCTAATGAAAGATTGTTATCTAGCAGTTTCTGCAAAGATAAGGTATACAAAGAAAGCGTATTACGTTATAGTATGATGTGTTTTGTTGTTTCCTTCCCTCCTCACCCACTTTTCTCTTTAAGAAGCATCTGTTCTATGGTTATTTCAGTGCTTGAGTAATTCATCTAATGATTACATAGATGTTGACTGGAAGGCAACAGAGTACGTTGTAGAGGAAGCTGTAGAGAGGCTAGTAAACACAGGCTTAGGTAGTTTTAAGGGAGGCAAAAACAAAAAAAACATTGTTTTGAATGATATGCAATGTTGGATATCATCAGTCTGCGTTTTCAGAAGAGCTGCACATTTAGTTGCTGTCATTGTTCCCAGCAGGGGCTCTCACTCTGAGTCCTTTTGAAATCTGACCATTAGAGATTATTTTGATCCATCCTTGAGTGAGAACACAAAAGCTGAAGTAAATTGTTTCATCGATACAAGTTTATAATTTTAGTCTAAAGATGTCTAGGGCTCTTGAATGCAGAGAAGAGCTCTGAATGGAAGATAATTGTACATCTTTTTCAATGTACCTATCTGGCATATGCTGTTAGAATTGATTGGTTTGGGGAAGTAAAATTGAGATGGAGAGGATGTTGTCTGGAAGACATATGTGGTTATAAAAATTGGTTAAATTTTAACTAGTAGTATCTGGACTGACATAGAATGGGACAGATGGGTTTTTTCTCATTTAACTGTGATGAAAATAGACCTTGATTCGTGTGATTCTTTTCATGCTAATCTGATTACTGTTGTTGTTCTTGGTTTACAGCAAAGGAATGACAATTGGTGCAACACCATTTGTGTCAGCTGATAACATGGACTCGTAGACAGCAAACGTTTTTCTGGTCAGCCATAGCATTTACCAGTAAATTACCAAATGCTTTGTTCTCTAGACCTTGAAACTAGTTATTCAATTTCTATAGTGAGAGCTGTGGAGCAATGAAAGAGCAAATTGTCCCTTCATTTTGCTATCAGTTACAGTTTAAAAAAAAAAAAATAGTAACTGGTTTCCACCTTCAGCAGATCATAGGAAATAATGAGCTGGTACTGAAATAAAGCTCCCCAGCAGGGCTAAGGACACAATATCGATGTAATAAAAACATGCTAAGCATGTTAAACAAAAGCAAGCTCTGCTTTGGCAGGAGTCCTAAAGGTAGTGAACTGCTCTAGGTCAGCCTTGGCTAAAAGACCAAATGGAGTCAGCAGTATTCCCTGTAAATAATAATCCCTACTGTAGTTTCTCTTGCAGCCTTGGAGCTTGTGCTGTAAGCATCTTCCTGCTCACAAGACAAATTTCACTGAGAAAGACTAAGCTTTTAAAACAAAGAACAAAAAGGCAAATAATAAGCAGTCAATAAAAGCCTATTTATTCGGTGACTTTTTGGTTGCATGTTACAGGTTAAGTAGAGGGAAATTAAAGAAGAAGCACACGAGCATTTGCAAATGACAAAGTTGTGCATGGAAGGAAAATAAGGCACAATTAGGAGACAATCTTCATTGTATTTCTACAAGTACTCCCTTGTATGATGATGTGCGTAAAGGCCAGCATCTTTGGAACACGCTATTTGGATTGGTAAAATCCCAGTGCTGCTTCAGTGTGCTTCATTCATTAAAGCATAAAAAAGTGATGAAGGTATAGCTCTGTGTGGCTGTGTGTATGCTTTGGGTATGAGCCTTAATGACTGCAGAGCAGTATTGAAGGAAGCAGGCGGTAAAAGATGTTGCAGTAGCATATTAGCTGACATACCAGGTAATGTGGCAGAATCATTTCAAAACAGATGCTGGGAAGTTTCCATCACTTATCTGCGGCCACTGATGCTGTGTAAGGAAACCCCAGATCACCAGCATGTTGTGTTTTTCTTCTTTAGCTTTTGTGTTCCTGACAGAGGTGAAGAGGCAGTGACTGTTAGTGGGAAGAGATGACTTTTTCTGAGGGATGTGTGAATGCATTGTCAAGACTGGCAGGCTACGAAGGGAAGCACCATGAATGTCTGATTGCGCTTGGCAGGATGGGAGTGGGGAAGTGGAGTTCACGAAAGAGAAATTGGAAATTTTCTTTTGATAGACTGAATTGAGTAGCAGTTTGATTGAAGAGGAGTAACAGATTTCTGAGAGAGCGATTTGGAAGTAATGGGGTTTGTGTGTAGAGCTAAGTAGCTGGTAATATGTATCCGAAAGCATGCACAGTCAACTTTCAGAAATGAAGAAGAAATGTCGATGAAATCAAAGCTACTACTCAGACTGCAATAGCTGCAGGGTGACATGGGTTCCAATAAGGGGGATAAGTGAAGAAGGAATTAGCAGACCAGCCGGAAATCATTTAGGCAGCTGCTTCATCCCTTCACCTGCAGTAATGCGTGTTGGGAGTACTGCTGCCCTTATTTCCCACTGCAGAAATCTCAGGAGGCAGCAAAATTTCACTGAAGAAGTGATGACAGCTCTGGGAATGGAGTTCATAATGGAAGCAACAAAGCAACCTCATCTTCAGCACGTATTTGTGCTCCCATAATATAGATCTCCTATTTCATTTTGTCTACATTACTGAAAAATAGTGTCTGACATTTATTTTTAAACTAGTTCCTGAAAGAAACAATACGTGTGTGATTGCTGAGTTTTTTTCCTCTCCAGTTAGCAGCTGGCAACTTTTGAAATAAAGATAGAAAGATAATTATGCTTCCACAAGCTAATTGTAAAAATTGGCATCAGATGGGGAAGGAGAGACCCAGATTAGTCCTGGAGGAAAGGACTCAGCTCTGGTACCATGTGCTTTGGCTTAGCATGGCTGCAGGGAAGTCATTTGCTGGGGAGCATGTTTGTCTGCAGGCTGCTTGCAACAGAGATTGGTTCTTACCTGCAGAGTTAATTCCTGGGGCAAGAGGAATGGGGGATGAAAAATGATGCTGTTGCTAACAGAGAGTGTCATAGGAGAAGAGACGCTAATCTGTAGGGGACCAGGATTATGGGTTCTGCTGCTTGAGGAACGTATTATTTACCTGTGGGATAACACCTCCGAGTAAATGTTTGCCTTCTCTCTGGAACTGGTGAAAATAGGATTGACTCCCTTGGACTTCTCCAGAGCCCAGCATAATGTTACCGAACCAACTCTTTATGCTCACCAGAGGGGTTTTTTCCGGATAATACTCTGCGGCCAAAATGATTACAGCTAAGGGCCTTGAGTTAGCCTCAATTTAAGCCTTACCTTCTAGTCTGGCACATAATGAACTGACTTTTTTGAGTCTGTGAACATTCAAATTCCATCTGAGTCAGGGGAGATGATCGGCATATTTGAAATTTGTGTCACATTTATATCAAAACATAGCTTTGATAGTCAAGCTTGATGGCAACGCAATTTAAAGATATGCGCTGTGTGACTTCCCTTTGGGCCTCTGGCTGGTATTTCTCGTTTCCCATAGCTGTGCCCTGCAGTGCTACTCAAAAGTACATCGGTTCCTATTCTAGCTTTTATGATACAGCTGAACTAAAGGCTGATTCTGCAGGGGTGTGGAGTGGCAAAGATGGAGCTCCTCATGGCCTTCACACTGTAGCCCTTGCTGGTCCTGCCTTTGTGTTCCCAGCAAGCCACAGGAAGCATGGCATTCTCTTTCATCAAAACACGGTGTCCGTTTCACCCTTATCTCCCTAGATGAGCACTTGCTGATTTCGTTACTGTTTGATGTGGATCCTGCAAGAGTAGCAGCCCTGCAAAGCACCCGCAGTGTGCTTGGTTCTCTGCTAGCGAGGAGGGAGGGTCTGAAAGGAGGTAAGGAGAGAGAGAAGTTGGATGCAAGCACAGGGAAACAGAAAAATAGCACACACAGAGTGATTGCAGTATGTTGCCTATTTATACTGCTCTCTGACTTTTGTGTTTGACCTAGAGGTTTTAGAAAATATTCAACCGTTTAAAACATGATTGGTTACTTTTTAATTAAGTTCCTGCTAACCATCCTTTTCATCTAGTCTTACATTTTTATGGTATTTATCTTCTAGCATGTCACTCCATCCAGTTTGAACTGCTGTAAGTTGAGGTTTACAAGGCACTTTCACAAGGCTGCTGCACAGTCCAGTGTCTGAGACAGAAACTCTGTGCTTTTTGGTGCCTCTCCGCTGAAATTTGACCAGAATGTTTTTCTCAATCCCTCCCATTATTCTGTGTTTACATTAAGCTGTACATCTGATTCATTCTCTCAGTGCTGAAAGATTTCTCTTGCCTGGGAAAATCCAAACATTACCTTCTCCTAATCGTTCCTTATACGTATACTTCATTTCTAAGAAAATGTATGTGAGTTTTGCTGAAACAAGTCTATTGCTATTATTCTGCCAGAACTTCTGAAGAAAGGGAGGTATCTCACATAAACACTTTTCTACTAACTGTAGAGCGAATTTTTAACGTCAGGATGATGATAATAGATTCCCGCTAAGAAAACATCCCTCCATCCTCAGCCCCCAAATGGCTAGTAACTAAAATGTTTACATGCCTGTTACTGCCATCACTTATACAATCTAATCCTTCAGTGCTGGTCCCATCACTCTGTAAATTTCAATTATGTTATTAGCAATAGCTCTTCAGTGCAGTAATTGGTACACTCACTTTATCTAATGGAGTATTTTTCATCTAATTGACTTCAAATTTATCATATAAATGTCAAAGCCAAATTTTCCTATAATAACCTATTATCTCTGCTGTTCTAGCTCACTGCACCCGCAAGAAACAGAGCAATAATAATCTTTGGGAATAATGAAGGACAGCAGTTTAATTCACAAGGTGCTGAGCAGAATGACAGCTACTTCTTACCTGTCAAAAACAGAAACTTTTAATATATTCATTTAATTAGACTTCAGGTCCTATTCAGGTGGTGTTTTTCATCCCACTATGGATGAATCCGGCTTTTGCTAGAAAATGAGAATATCTATTGTTTAGATGATGGACTTACTATGAACATGTTTTTAGACGTGTATTCCCATTATCAGAAGCTTTCAACTTTCTCTCTTTCTGTAGTGTAATCAATTTTAGCACAAGAAATAGGCTATTATACCATGACACAAAAGTGGTAAAGATACAAAGAAAGAGGCTTTTTAATGTGTAAATGACTTTCTGAGAACAAATATGTGGGGGAGAAATGGTGCAAGTATAACCATCAATCCCATAGATTTGACATAGGTTCAGCTAAAACTGAATTACCGTATCAAGTTCCAGAATTGAGATTTATTGTTAATTAACTCTGGAAGTCGAGGCAGCTGCATGGTGATCTTGGGTAACAAAATGGTAAACCTGGACTTAGAACTGTGTCTCTTTTTAAATTTCATACTTTTTTTTAAAGACTTTTAAGGACGTTTTCCTCTAAGATACGTGGCTTTGATACTTCTCATTCTAGCATAAGGCAGGAGGAATACAGTAGCAGGATTGCAATCTTGTGAGGACAAACTGCTGCCATAGCAGCGTGGCTAAGTTTTAATGCTGAGAATTGATGGGACAACTTCCCAACTTGCCCCTTTAAGATGTAATTAAAGTTACCATATTTCTCACTGTCATTTTTTTGGACAGAAGTATCACATGTGAACAGAGTAACAGCATTCAGCATACTTGCAGAACTGAGCTCTACATGTAAAATAGTCTTGAAATGTTACTAAGAGATTCCAGCAAGAAAAAAGAGAGCAATCATGAAACTGTAAGCCACGATACCCTTTGGTACATGCCATACGGCAAACATTTACATGGCTTGACTTGAGAGGAAGGAGTTTAACACACATAAATTGAATTTATTGGCTAAAAATATTCCTTACTTCTTTACAGAAATCTGCTGGGTGTAAGGAGTGGGGAGATTCTTACGTGGAAGGGGAGAAGCAGGGATAGTTTCCTAGGGTGGGTTGGAAGCGTAGGAAGATTCATCCTGCAGGTGTGATCTTCAACATTTAAATGAGATACCAAAGAAATTAAGAATTAAGTAAGAAGTCAGAATGTTCCACAGAAGTTTGCCCCTGGCAGATGACACCTTCACAGTGTGAGGAAAAGTTGTTTTGGCGCTCAAAAGAAATTCCTAAATAAACGCCCCAAATATTTTAGGTAATTATGCACAGAAATAAAGATAAGTTGCGCCTTGGGAGCTCCCCACTGAGTCTGTGGCAGATATTTTCAGGAGTTGCATGTAGTCTCCTATATCCCCATTCTTTTACTGCATAATGCACGTCTGTCACTCTAATGATATGTGATTATAAAATATCAGCAGACTATTGGCTGAAGAAACACGTGAAAAGTTTTAAGGGAAATGTTCAACACAGTTCCTTTGCATTATAAAAAAAAAAAACCTGAAGTGCACGTGGATTTTTTTTTCAATGGTAAATGTTGAGAATATTTTTCCAAGTGCTTGAAAATACAGAAAGAACACTTTCTGTGTATTCAATACATAAATGTCTGAAAGTTCAAAGGTTTTGTTTAATGTGACGTGTCCAGATATATTAGGCTGTGGATGGGAGGCTTACATGATCTTTTGAGGTCTCCTCATTCACTTGCCCTTTCAGTCTTGGCTCTCTTGGGATTTCATTGTTTCATATTCTTTATAAAACCGAGGATGGGGCAAAGGGAGCTCCTAGCAACCTTCTCTAGAAATATAAATGAGTGGTGGAATTATTGAGGAGTTGGTGTGTGGTGTTCAGGGGAAGAATTTTTGACGTGAGAAGTGGGGGGAAAAGAAGAAACAGGTAGGTGTAGGAGATGAAAAACTTCAGAGAAAATATGATAGGAAAAAAGAAAGACAAGGAATGAGGCATACCTATGAAAATGGTTTCAAGCTTCTCCACTAAATCTCTGTGGTGGTTTAAAAGCCACTAAAAAAGACAGTTTGACAAGTAGAGAAAAATGTTATTTGTTAAGAATTTAACAAAAGTAGCTGTGCAAAGCCTTGAAAAAACGCATAGCATGACTGTACAGAATGAGCACATGTCACTGCTTTGTGAGTTCTCACCAGTGTACCCAGGCTGGAATCTGTCTCTGAGGAAGGTGTCCTGTTCCCAAATGCCCTCCCTATTACCAGTTAGCTGACAGATACCTGTTACAAGGTCTCATAGGCGTTACTGCAGACTAGTAACAGAAAAATCATTTGGCCTTTTGGGTGTGTTGATTCATGGAGTTCCCTTTTGGATCCTGACCAAAATATGATAATAGTTTAACTGTATAAAATGTGTAGAAAGCATCCATCAATTTTCCTTTCAAGGGATAGAAATAAAGTTATCTAAGAGTTATCTCGTGTTTCTCAAAATGTGAATATATGACACAACATCAAAATAATTTAAACCTCTGCCCGGAGCAATGTATTTACAGCAGGGCTCAACTGATCATTATTACAGATAGCTATGTTTTAGTACAGGGTCTGCTCAGAGCTTAAGGATATACTGTAGGTTCGGTGTAGGTTTTTACTTATTCACCTGTCTGTAGCTTCAGATAAATTAAAATGGAAATTGTATACCTAAATGCTTCATGCAGCTTTAGAAATATCAGTTGTTTTTTATTCTTCCTTTGCCAGAGGGCCAAATGTCTTCCATCAGTAGAAAAATGACAGTTTCTCAGTGTGGGTTGGAAAGACAATTTGAATTGACATCTACTTTCTTTACAGCTTCAGCTCCTTAAAATAACTGGCCTTTTACAGAAAGAGTCCTGTCTCAAACAAGTCAGAAACGAGAATTCCAACTTCCCACATTTAAAAAACACAAAATCAAACCAAAACAAATAGCCCTATGGAGAATGAGTTAGAATTGCTGCAGCTGAGCCATTATGATTTTAGATTACCTTCTTGTTTGTGGTGCAGTAAAAGGTATCGCTGCTCCAAAGTGATATAACATAATCTGCCTTTTCAGACTGGTTCAAATAACTTTGGTCTGCTATGTCTGCCTGTGCAAGTACTGCAATGAGTATATGATGTAAGGTAACCAAATTTAATACATCAGTCTTTTCATGTCAGTGAGTTTTCCAGATGAAAGAGACCTTATACTTCAGTGAGCTGCATAGACACGTGAGAGAATAAAAAAGAAATCCATTTCTGTGCACTGAGGAGGCTGAATTAAGTTTATGCAATTAAATAAAGGAATCCATTAACACATTTCCTTCTATTCCTGTTCCATATGCATTGTTAAATGCAAAATCCAGTTTCAGAAGAAATGGTTTACAAGATATCTTTTTTATCAGAGATCTTCATGAAGAGTGAAATAGGGAAATGTTTTTCTGAAAAGATGTGCCAGAGAGGTGTTTTGACTGGCTCCTTTTTGTAGTGCTGAAATGAAGAAGAAATTACAATTTCCACAGAGGAATGGGAAATATACCAGGTTAGATATCCAAAGGCTGCACACGTACACACACAAGGTCTTACCTAATCTGTGAAAAATGTACATAGGCACAGCTTTTGGAAGTGTCAAACAGTTCAGATTATCTGGAAGATTTTACCAACTTCTGGGGGAGAGAGGAAGCCAAAAGGGGTATGTGAATCCTGATAGACCCTGCAACTGTATGGCACAATTTGGCTTTAACTGCTGCTTGTTGTCTTCTTTGTTATGCACAGATGTTTCAGCAGCCCAGTTAGGAGCTGGTCTTGGTGATCCATGTGGGTCTGTTCCATCTCAGGATATTCTGATTCTGTGGCCATCGGCTTGATTAGATTCACTGGAAAGTAGCAGTGTCAGGTTGGTGTTGTTGTTCCTGGTTCAGGATATTCCTGAGTAGTTTCTGTTCCAGCTGTGGCAGTGCTGATCACCTCATGACTTCTCTGTTTTGGTGAGGCTCCATCCTCTCTTGGATCCCACACTCTCCAATCTTGTGCCTATGAGTATGTTTACATAAGTATTTTTTTAGTAGCGTGAAGAAAATATACTCTTGTGTAAGTATTTGCCAGATTGAGCCTTAAATCTGCAGTGTAGTATTTCCCTGTGCTGTTAAATATTCATCATGCTTTACTCTAGAGATGGCTGTATTTCAGTGAAGAGCTGAGCTGATATATCAAGACTCCAAGTCTTGCCAGAATTTCACTCTGAGTAGTCCTACTGAGTATAACGGGCCCGCAGCAAGCCTAAGTCAGCTTGCTCATCTGGGTAACAACTGACAATCAATCCCTATTTCTACAAGTGTTCAATGAAGGATATATTAGATTTTAAAGAGAGATTTTATAATGAAAAGAACTCACTGATTATCTAAAATTAGTTGTAAAAATTACTTCCCAGATGAATGATACAGCAGTATCTGAAATGGTTGGAGTTTCCCAGCATATGTGGGTGTAATGGTGCACTGGACCTATCTGGTTCCTCAGTCAGCTGCTGTCAGAGCCAGGGTGCAAGATGGACCTTTGTTCTTATTCTCTACTTGAATTCCTTTGATGCTTTTTCTGAATGTAAGTAAATACCTAAATAGTGATGGAACTTCTGTAGCTCCTCGTTGGTTCTCATCTTCCTAATTAAAATACTTTGAGGAGAGAGCTTGTGAACTCTAGGAATCAGTGGAAAACACACACTGACATTAGCAGTGTTGAATCAAGACTCAAATGGTTGTATCAGTGATACCACGTGTAGGAAAAGGAAACTGTACTGTGCTGAGTTGTTAACTGCCCACAGTAATAAAAATACTCAGTATTTTTCTCTTCCATTGATTCTCTGAGTTGTTTATGGGCAATTCCAGTTAATGATAAGCAGGTTTCAGATATGTATTTGAGATGTGTATGTTTCCAAGTATTTATTTAAAGTTTCGTACTGATGGCATAAAACTCTAGAGCAGAGTCTCCAGATGTTGAATATGCTGCACAAAGGAATGAAGTACTCGTGTATATTAGCGTCATTCTCAATTGTTATGAGCACAAACAAATTCAGTCTTTCATTGCCCATTGTGCTCGAGTACTTTGACTTAATGAACCCCATCCTAGAGAGAACTCTATTAGCGCTTGCAGATGTCGCTATAAATGTAGGGGTGAAAAAAAGCTTTAGGATGTGAAATAATCAGGCTGTATACTGCCAGTCTCTTGCTGTTAGTGGAGTATTTGAAAATCTCAAATTGGTTTCTTCTGAATGAATACTGAATTTTAACCTCCTGCTTGCAATTCTTTGTCACTTAGTTAATAAGACATGCTTGAGGGTGACTAAATTCCATCTCCAAGGAACTTACCATTTTTAGAGATTCTAATCTACATCACATAATTAGAGTATCACAAGGACTCTGAAAGGGTGATAAACCTCTTAGGATGCTTGATCAATAACATTGCATCCTAACTGTTGTGGAGAAAGGACTGCTCTTTGTTAGCCCAGGTGTTTTATGAACAGTTGCCTCTTTTTAGGATCTGTGCTAGGTACTATTTTTTTTTTCTTTTTGGATACAAAAATCTGTTGTAAATTTTCATTGACCTCATAACTATCTGTCTGTTCCACTGAATGGACTGAATTAATGAAACTACGATGCTCAAGGTCGGCATGCTGTAAATAGTAATTCAGTGCTCTGCAGAGTCCCCGATGATGTCTGTGTGCAATAAGGCGCAAGGAAGCTCAAATGATGACATTTTGCCCAAACAATCTGCTCAATTCTATTGCTGCATCAGGGTCTTTTGATGTCTCTTCAATGTCATCTAAAGTTTCCTGCACTGTTTTAGAGGGACTTTTGTGCACTTCAATTATAGCTTTTATTCAGCAGTACCATTTAATTCCTGACACTTACTTCAGTTTGACAATCTCTGATTTAGCTGTTATCTATTTTTCTGCCATGTCAGGAGTGGCGTGATAAAGTGGGCTACTTTGATTGGCTATAAACAGGGTCTGGACAGTTCAATAAAAGTTCCTTGCATGTTTAATTCCTTGCTGTCATGGCATCAGCAAAAAGCATTATAAGAAGATTTAAGGTGATCTTAGTTCACTTCCTTTAGCTCACCTAAACACAGTCCATTAATGGGTTTATGCTCTATGCATATTAATTGCAATGCATGCTATTTTTGTGTGGCAAGACAAAGTAGAATTCAATTGAAAAATTCAGCCATGCTTTTGCATTATAAGAGAATTTTCATTATACAGAGGGCCCAGATATCTCTGCATGTAACTGAAATTATAACTAAATGCTTCAAAACCAAGTCAGTTTGCTGAGCTTGTCACATTAGCAGTTGTTTCATGTGTATGATGAGGATACAGAGAACAAGTTCATTTTGCGTAGACAGTTTATATTTATGGCCTATGAGTAGAGAGAACTCAGTGAGTCTAAAGTTCACGTTAATACAATTTAAACTTACTTTTCAGTATTGTAAGTAAAAAAGAAAAATCACTATGCCACACGATTACCCATGGATGAATGTTTTATTTAAGTAGATGTATACAGCATGTGCAACAATAAGTCCTCTAAACTTCTCAGTTTGGGAGCCCTAGCTGTAAGGTTTCCTTGAAGATGCAATTTTGGCCTTAAAAAAAAAAAAAAAGAAAAAGAAAAGAAAAAGTAAGTTTATGCTGGGAAGAGAAAAGGCTACTGCAATTTTAGTGAAAAGTAGAGCTTAAGAAATGGATAAGTAAGTCTTGAGACACTGTCCTCTAGGCGTACTGTAGCTTAATAGCCAGCATGTGTCAAGGTAAGAAATGCATTAGAGAAATATTATTAATGGGAAAGAGTAAATCACCTTCAGCTTCAGCAGAGCTTACTCAGGAAAGATCAGCTATTTGCGATTAACTACCTCCAAATTAAAAACAAACAAACAAAAAATCTAACAACAACACAAAAACACGATGGTCCCGATTCTTATTTCATCACTCTTTAGAGTGGTTTATGTCCATGGTCTATGAAGGAAGTTGCTTCTGATTTCCACCAGAGAGTTAAGATGACATAGGCTCACAGCCTCAGCACAGCAGCAGTAGTGACATGCAGAAGGTTCACAGGATCACAGCTCAGAGCCTCCGTGCTTTCCTCCGCTCTTGGTACATGGTTGGATCACAGAACTACAGTAAACTATGCCAGAACATAGTTCTCTGTTGTAATTCTCTCATTACTGAGTTGTAGGCTGGCTGCAAAGGAGAGGAAATGGCTATTCTTAGAGTCCTTAGACCATCATTTCAGCTTTACTTGGACAGATAAAATTCCCCTTCCTGTCTCCCTCCGGACTTTCCATCTGTCTTTGATATTGAACTGCCTGTTAAGAGCCTTGGTGCCTACAGGGTCATGTATCCTGGGACTCAATGTGGTTCAGGATCCAGCTTCAATGATGGCAACAAAAGCTATTACTTGAAGCAAGTATATGAACCTAGCCACTTTGTGCAGTCTCCTTGTATGTCCCCAGTATCCACAGCTGTGAATGCTGATACTCTTCTCAGTATCTGGTTTTGGACTTATTGTCCATGAACTTGCCTAATCCATTTTTAAAAAAGTACTAGCTTGTAACCAAGTACCTGCTTGGTCTACATGTTTTGTAGACCAAAGACATGGCTTGAGTACTTCTCATTCTAGTGTTGCAGAGTTTGGTGAACAACAGTTTTGCATTCAGTCATGTCCCTTTCCAGGGCAGTCTGGAATACGTTTTATTTTGTTTAATTGATGTTACAGGCAGCGGTATCAGTGCTCGTTAGATGACAGTTTTTAACTTTTCAGCAGCTCTTACTTTAATTCAGTAATTGGAAACAAGAGTCTGGCAGAACAGTCCACTGGGCATCAGGATGGAAAGCTTAACAGTGATGTTGCAAGAGGACTTGTTAGAGAAATGTTCCTGGAAGAGCTCCTTAACAGCCGTGCCCAGCTAGCATTCAACGTGGGCAGGGAAAACTGGCAACTTAGCAGTTTGTGAAAGTCATCATTGCATAGTATTGTGAAAAAGGCTGAATTGATGTCTGATTAAACTGTGGAAGATTGCATCTTCATTCATACCTCTTCCTCTGCTCTTCTGGTCTGTCCTAGCAAGCTGCGTTTCTCTTTGCAGAATCCCCTTCCCGTCCATACTTAGTCTGTGTGCCTATTGCCAACCATGGACCTAGTTTCTCTGCAGCAGTGCTAAGGAGAGTAGGAAAGACAGAAAATAATGAAAGAAATAGCTTGGTAGCAATGAGAAAGAAGATAGTCAGAAGGTAAGAAGACTTTTTTTTTAAAATCCTTCAAGTTGAAGGCAGTTCTACAGTATTCAGAAAGGTAGAGAATGTGTGGAAGCAGTTAAAATCAAGTGTTATTAAAAGATGAATAAGGCTGCATCATTTCTTAAACTTTGCTACAAAGAAGTTCTCCATCTGCAGCTCACAAACCACCTGTGAGATGTAGGAGGTTTTAGCTGAGTGACAGCCAGCAGCTCTTGTGTGCTGAATACGATGTACAACTCTCCCACTCCTAAAATTGTCTCAAACTCTGTGTCAGAAAATTCATGACGAATAGAAAAGCAATGGAGACTCCATGGCTGCGTTTATGCGGTGACAGAATGTAGTCTAAGTGGGATTCCTCTTCACAGCAAACCTCCTTCCAAACCACAGTCCAGGCAGCATGGGAAGGGGTCATTCTCATTGAGATCCAAAGGGATGGGGCAGGCGTTGAGTTTAGATAATGCCCTGGGATAGCAATTGGGATGTGAAGAGAGTTAGAGGATGAACAGAGATAATGAACAAGTGGAGGTAGGAGTTAATCTTATTTGATAATAGCGTTTGAGTTAAGGTTGAAAATCCTAAGGAGAGGAAATGAGGAGCATGAAATTGCACCAGAGAAGGGCAGAGACATGAAAGTGAGGTGCAGAAGGCAGCTCAAGAGAACTAAGTTCATTGCTTCTTTTGTCTGCAAGTATCTGTGAAACCTGAAAACAAATATTTCTCACGCAGTTTTAACAATGGCTCCCAAAAAAGACAGCAGGCTGCCACTGTTGTAACTCTATTGCCTTCTCTATGGGAAGGCTCTGCATGGTGGGATGGGGCAGCAGTCCAGAGGTAAGCCTCTGCTATTTGTCACTTCATAGTCTAATTTCAATTTGCTTTAAAAAAATACTCCCAGAAAACAGTATCAAGGCAGTCACTGAACCATTAGAAATGTTAGACAGTGGCAGATTCGTGTCCATCTTCATATAGATATTGTGGTACAATTAAGAACAAAGTGATTATGCTTTCATCATTATTTTGTGCATTTTGCTGACTAAGATTCTGTAAGACTCACATTTGACAGGGAATATCTTTCCTAAGGCCTCAAACTCAATTTCTGCTGAAATGCAGCAGAAGATGCTTGTTACACCCCTCTGTCATCTAGCCCCAGTCAGAGCGCTGGCTCCTTATGTATGGATGCAGTAGTATGAAGAGAGTACATCCTATCTGCTGGATTTCATACAACTATATCTGCAGTTGGAAATGATTTTCCAATAAGATTTAACAACTAGAGGTACAGGATAGAAGCTGTTGCATTTGCATGTCTTATGCTCATGTCACATGCTTGCTCTAACAAATGCAGAGGATATTCCTTGTGCTGTCAGCTCCTAGTTATGTGCATTTAATAAGTTTCTCTTGATCTCCCCACCAACCTGCTTACTGCAGCATATGCAAAACATTAAGTGGAGAAATGCACAGAGTAGCTGAAACTCCCAAGCCTTTTAAAATGGATGCCTGTCTCTTGGTTGCTTTTGTTTTTGTTTTTCTTTGACAGTCTTTTGCTATACCGTATTTACTATGAACTAATGAAGGAGGTGTTTGTGGCTGGGGAAGGGATGTCACGACAGCGCAGTCACAGGAGTCTGCCTGGGTGACAGCTCCATCTATTCTCTTCTCTAAGAGTGTCTCATGAGCTCTAATGAGGGAAAATGCCCATCGAACTCCGCAGCTTCACTTGGACTTGGGGAAGAAAATGAATGTAGGTTCACAGCAGAAACATATCAGGGTTGTTCAGTTATTCTACAAATATTATTAATATTTTTACTAACTGCATTAAGGCCCTTTTTTTCCTCCTCTTATTCTGTGCATTTCACAGCGTAACGCTCCACGAGACCCAGAGGGAAAAGAAAATCTCTGAGATACAATTTTAAAGTGGGATGTTTTCAGAAGCCGGGGGGAGTAATGGCGGTGGGGGGGAGTGATGCGACATTTCTTGTGACAAAAAGATGATGAGACGCGACTGAAGAGATTTATGCACACTTTGGGAGGAAAAACCTAAACGGATACATCTGATAGCTGACTTGGGATGAGTCATCCACTCTTTATTTGCAATGAAAAACTGCTTTAACGATTTTAACATTTACCCATTAAATTTCTTCTCCTTGATCTATAATTCAAAATGCTATACCAACTCCTTGAAGGTTAGGACATACATTTATTTTAATGTGGAAGTGGATCACCAGGTTGTTCCGTCGCTGTGCTAATCTCAGCTCTGGGTGGAAGGTTTTAGTTGGGACCTTCTGCGAAAAAAAGCTCCTGCCAAGGCAGTTCTGGTGGAGGATATTTAAAATAATGATTTCTGGTGCTGAGTCACAGTGTTGTCATAGCGCTATTAATAATAAACTCAGAGAGCATTTGTCTTGCTATATGGGATGGAGTCTAAATAGTCCAACGTCTGCCTCTGGATTTGGATGGCATTATGTAACGTTATGGCATGAAGCGCATACATTGCCACTTCCTTCTGCACTGCCTGAATGCATAAGACAGATTTTAACTATTTGAAGAAATTGAGCGTTGTTAGAGAAAGCTGTCTTGATTTCATTGGAAGACTGTGGCAATTCCTTCTCTGCCTCAGTCACTGGTAAGGAAATCTGGTTAAATTGTGTTAAATTCTGTGTACATGCTCATATTCAGAAATCAAATGTCTTTAATTCGATTTTAACTTAAATTGCTTTGGAAGTCAGATAACGAAATTGAATCAAGGCATTTTTAATTCTGAATACAAATATCTGAATAATGACTTAATGCAATTTAACTAAACCACTTCAGAAACTCACTCAGATTAACCCTTTTTCTCCCAAGCTGAAAAACCTAGAGCATGCTCTGTAGACTCTATGTGGCATTTTAACAAGGTCATAATGGGGATTTTGGCAGCAATTTGGGATTAACATTGGAAAATATGTCTATGATCACATACATGGGATTCAGTGTTGATGATTCTATGATGATGTGATTCTATGATATACACAGGAGCACATTTACCTGCACGCTGATATGTAAGGAATGCTTGGGGTTTAGCAGTGGCTAAATTTAAATACAGTCATCTGCAGTGCACTGAGCACTGTAGGGATAACGGGCAACTCTTTGACCTTAGACAGTCTCTCAAACCTCTTGTCAGGCCAGAGAAGAGCACAAAGTTATCCTCCCAGGATGGGCAGTATGTGGCAGATAAGAAAAAGTCATTTTTTTAGTGAGACCCCACACCAGCTGTGCCGGCACTGAGCGAATTGCTGCACAACCAGTTCTTGACAACTTGTATCACACAGCTGTTTGGGTTTAAATTAGTCTTTAGTCCCTTTGCAAAGCTCAAGGGTGCTTAAATGTGGTCACAGAATCACAGAATGACCTGGGTTGGAAGGGACCTCAAGGATCAGCTGGGTTCTCTTTCTAGCCAAATGTCTCAGCAGTACATCTTCTGAGTTTATTGTCTCCAGCAATGTTTTGTATTTGAGAAAGCAGAATTTCTGTGTTGTTTTATGCCATCTGATTTTGTCATCCTCACCTGTCAGCAGGTAAGATTACCTTGCTTCTCATCTCCTCACACATCTCTATCCTTGTCATCTTCATTGTGTCACCTTTCACTGGAGGAAGTCTTGCACTTCTCTTTTGTCTGTTAAACTTTCTCAAATTGCCCTTCTCAGCAACGTGTCAGTGCCAAATATATTTCATAGCCTTCCTGTCCCGAGTCATTTAAATGCTATCTCAAAAATGAGATTATATAAGGAGTAGGAAACTCAACTATCGATAAATATTTTCATTTCTTTAACTAATGGGGTAGGTACAAAGCAATGCAGTGACCAAAGCAATTATTTAATATAGAAAAGCAGTGGAGTAGAGTTGTTTTCTTACTGCTATCTCAATCAAATAAAATTGTTAAACAGCCATCCCAGCAAATTAAAAAAAACAACACCGTGTATTCCTGTGCTAAGATGAGAGAGAGAGACTTTAAGCTGAGGAATTTGGTCTTGTAGCTTAAACTGTAGCATTCTCCTTTTTTTTGGCTAATGTTGTTGATGTCTGTGTTTAGTTGAGGACTAGAGCATTGCCACTGTTGGCAGACATGAATAAATCTAGCTTCCATGTCTGTCTGAAAACTGTAGTGGGAAAAACCATTAAAATAGGGAAAACTGAATTAGGATTTTATGATGTCTGAGAAAGCTGCAAACCAGAGATAACGAATTAACATTTTTTTTTATGAACAGCCAGAACATGCATCTCAGGACAAGCCTCTACATTTGCTTCATTGAAATGTGTACTAAAATGTGTGGAAGGGAAATGGAAAAATATCTCCATTTCTAATCATGCTACTGTCTCATTAAGGATAGACAACATCCTGATTTTAATTGAGAAACTATTATTTTTCTGTTACAGAAGTAAGAACCTCAGGCTGCCTGAATGAAGTTTTCCTTATAAGAGTACTCCAGTGCTAATGATGACAACAGTGAAGGAACCAGCAATTCAATACTGGAGGGTGCTGCGGAGGGAACATTGACATAAGGGCAGGTAATTAGTGCTGCTGTTTCTACTAAAATTAGGGGAAAGAAAAAAAGAAATTTAGTCACTAGAGCAAAGGGATTTTTAAATTGCAAAGAAATCTTATTTACTGTGTGAATCCAGCTGAACTAAGTAAGCTAATCAATATGATGGGCAAATTCTATTAGCAGTATAAAAATACCAACTGAATAATTGTAGGAAGGAAGTGTAAATACTTTGAGGAAAAGGACAAAACTGACAGAGCCTCAGTAGGTCCATGGAGTCAGTTGTCTTCAGATGTTTTCTGCCTCTCTAAAATAATCAGACATAACACTGTGTATTGGCTCTAGCTGTGTAGAACCTTTACTATTGCCCAAATGAGATGAGGCATACGTGTTGGAAACAGGAAGAGAGAAATGAATCTGCTTGAATGCCAAAAAGAATTTGATTCAACAGAAGTTGGAAGAAAATTTCAGGTCAGATTTGCAGATCCCTGATGAATAACTCTGAAATGGACCTCGGTGGAATCAGGTTTTGGTTTTGATGTAGCAACAGTGGAACCCAGTGAGTTAGAACAATGATGAATTTGGTACAGACTCCTCAATGAAGATATGTGGAATTAGACATATGGTAAGGTTTGGGTGATAAGGTTTGTTGGTTTTTTGGGTTGTTTTTTTTTGCTTTTTTTTTTTTAATTTGGCAAATTCCGAACATTTTTTTTACTAACAGAATGACTGATCAGGGATAATGATTGTTGATCTTGATTAGAACCTTTCATAGCTTTAAAGAAATTGAGCTATTTTTCTTGCTTATACCTCTGTGGGGATTTGGGAGTTAGGACTGCTTTTGGCAGTGGCCTGCATGCTGGGCAGTGGAGGAATGAATAGATGAGAGTTAATATGGTTGGTGAAGCATAGTGATTTCTCTTACACCATTACCAGTTGCAGAAAAAAAAAATCTATTTAGCTTAATCTGCTTTCTTTTTTTTTTCTCCATTCTGCAATCAAATAAGCTGAGGGGTTTAGTTTTGTGTAAATATGAAAATTAATTAGCATAAATTGTAAACCCACTCTCTTTCTGAGAGTGTTAAGTTTTCTTGTTATTCCCTTTTAAATGGAATCCTAAAGGAGAAAAAATCAGATACCATGGCATAAATATTGCATTATACTTAACTGATTTATATTTATGAAGCTAATTCCACTTCTTAATGCAATTCAAACAGGAAAAATGCTTCTCTGGTAAGGCTGTTATAAAAGTTGGATCAAGTATGCCAATGCAATCAAAATGAACTGGGGCTTCTGGGCTGATTGTCTCATTTTTTACGTGGCCTCTTCCCATTCTCTCACGTTATTTTTCTCAGTTTAACAACGTACTGTAGTGAATTTCTTCTTGGCTCAGAAAATCACTGTGTAAAATACACATCAGAGGTGACAGCTGCATCTGACCTTCATGTAAATTATATAAAAGAGCTGGTCAACTTGGAGCTGTATAGCATATTGGAAATTTAGCCCTTGACATTGTCACTCTGTTGAGATGAGGATGCCTGGAAACTGAGGGGCTTTTCCCGGGATAACAAAGATGGCACCCTTCATAATCACTTCGACATTGAGTAATGTCATAGGAGATCAGGTGTATTTCCTGATGTAACGTGAAAGTGCATCAAGTTACAGCGGGGATTAATGAGGGCCTCTTGGAGTTCAGTTTTCCATGCTCTCTTCTATTGTGGAAGGGATTTGTTTTTTTGCTGTCAGAGATGAATTTATGACAGTCTTTGATGTATCTGGTATTTGCAGCAGTTGTTGAATATGAGTTAGCTATAACCACGCATTTGAAACTCATTATCACAAGGGAGGTAGGAGCTGGTTAGTTAAACTTACACAGAGGAAAGACAGGAAAGTGTAAATATGAAATAATTTCTAATTGTTTGCAACTTGCTGAAGAGCAAGGGAATAAAGATGGAGTCTGACATGGGGCAGAGCAGCCTGTGCTGGTGGCCATTTGCTCTGTGTGATGGGTTCAGACCATAGTTTCGGGTACCAAGGCAAGGCACTTGCTTTTATGTATTTAATGCTATGTTGTGAAATAGGTGAGTTAGACTGAGAACTCTGAAAACATTCCTTAACAGGACCTGAAGGAGGACTGAATGTTGCTCCCCTTGTCTGGCACAGAGACACAGGGGCTCTTTTTTTGTCTCTACAGTTGCACGTCCTACGTGTAAAGCTGTGAAGCTGCCTACCTTGAAGGCTGCTGAGGGATGGAACATTTGCTGGGAGCTGTCATTGATTAGACACAGAACAGTATAGTTGCACAATGTATCTCCATCATAGAAAAACTGTCTACCCAAAATGAAGAAAGTACATTCTTTCAGACTGCAGAATATGGGATCTTGTTGTAGCCTGTTCCTACCATCTGTAGTCAAATGTTTGCCCTCTCTCCCTGCTGTCCCATACTGCTTGCTGGTTCTTCTGTAACAGGGCAGCTGCTTATTCATTTATGATAAGGCAAAACCAGGTGGAGCTGTGAATATCCAAACTCAGCCCATACAAGAATTAATTTTCATCATTTTTATCAAACTGTAATGTCTTTGCATGGGTGTAAATATGAAGTCTTAACTATTGCAGCGTAGAGCCTTTGTGTGCCTTGTTCCGAGAACAGTATTCTTGGAAGTCTGTCTGGATGAACTTTTATTCTGAGGAGAGCTGTTTACACACAGTCATGTTGTTAGAGAAGGCAGAGAATAAAGGAAAGTTGAGCACGGTGCCTTAGCTTAAAGCTGCTAAAGATGTCAGAAGGCAGACAGGGACCATCTGTTACAGAGCAGGTTCTGCTCCCCACAGGCATTGAGAAAAAGGTTTCCTTTGGCTCATTGCTTTTAGGCTCCCTGGGGTTTCTGTTTAGGACTGCCCTTTTGCTCCTCATCTGAGAGTGTCTTTGAGTACAAGAAGAGCAATCATGTTTTAAGTATATGTTTTTTCTTTCTAATTGGCCACTCTCTCTTTTAAAAGTGCAGGTAGGTACTACTTCGTTTTCCTGGACCCTTTTTTTTCAGTCCCTTCTTTTATTTGACAATTCCATGGTATGGCTAACACAGTACCACATGTTAGATAATTTATTTTCTCTTCAGCATAGAAAGCCATTCGCTTTAACTATTTATTCAACAGCATTTTAATTCAATTTAATGATAATCAGTCCATTTCTAGGATTAACAGTTTGGAAGCTGACCAAACTTCTGCAAGGTTTTCTAAAAGACCTACCCCATAAGCTCCAGTAGAAGTTCAAATTTTATGTAAAATATAAATTGTAAAATATGATGTATTTTACAATTGCAGTGCAGAGTTATTCATTGCTTGTTCAAGAACAAGCCTTAATTACTTTAATTTAACGTATTCCACCCTACCTGCCCAAGCCTATATTAAATAACAGCAATCAGCCTCAATAGAAAAGGCACCATTAGCGAGGAGCTTAGTATATCCAACAGAAGATACTAGAGACATTGCTGGTGAAGCCAGATTCTGTTGAAAGGCAAGCAGCTTTGCTTACTGAGCTGGATAGAACTGTTGATGGGGTCTTAGTGCTTAGGACCTTGCACTTTGGGAAGGCTGCGTCAGATAAATCCAGCTCACCAAACCAACAAGGAGACTTGAGCCTTCCTGCCTGAGCCGTTGGTAGCTGCCAGGGGGCAAAGGCCGTGTGGCACAGAGGGCAGGCTGGCAGCAGAAGCTGTGCACACAAGGTTTGGCCTTGTTTTTCAGGACATCTACTGAGTTATTGCTGAATGTGCCCTCCCTCATCGTCTGTGTCACTACAAAACATGCAGTAGATGCATGCTCCTGCCAAACCCCTCTAATGCTGCTTCCAGCTGCTCTCCCATGTCTCTTTTTCCAGGCTAATGTCAACAGTCCCATCCTAGCTAATAAATAACTTTATTATCATTTTGGAAAGAGCCTCGCCAAGGTGAAGAATTCTGCTCCCACTGAATCCTGTAGATACCATGACTGAAGCTAGGGGATTCACTTCCCTGCTAGCCACTTCCTTCTTTTTGTGTCAGTAGTAACAAAAAAATGATGTGGACAAAGCAGCTGTGGTGACAAATCTCATCACTGTTGCAGCTCCCAGTACTCCACACTGCAGAGAGGGATATTCTACAACCTGTCTGTCAATTCTCGGTCATAGCAGAGAGGATTTTTTACTGCCTTGCTCTCTGGAGCCTATAGTGTTTTTCCAGCTGCTTGCAACAGAAGAGTGAGCTGGGGCAAAATAAGTGGCAGGATAATGTATGAATTTGTGCCCTCGACATCTTCAGCATTGTTACAGATGCTGTCTGTTCACAGCCAAACTCCTGACTTGAAGTATCAACTGCCATCAGCTCAATCTGGAGTCTCTTTACAATCTTGATATCTTAATGCTGACAGCCCCCTGCTAGCAGCTTTACTCCTATGCCTAAGTATGGGAGACTGCTAGCTTTCAAATTGCAATAAATCAGCTTATTTGCCTCATCTCTTTGTCTCAGCTACATCTGTATGATGCTGTCAGAAGAGAAACCTGAAACTAGAATGCTCCTCTGCGTGCAGCAGAATTGTACCTACCCCATTCTGCTTTAGAACAGTGGACTAAGAGTGTTGAAATAGAGTTGTGAACACAATTGATTTTCTAGTTTGACCACTGAAGTGAAAACTGAAAATGTTCAGCTTGGGTCACTGGGATCATTTCTTTCTTTATTTTTATTTTTGGCAACTGCCTGTGGCTTCTTCTTCCCCTAGGTATAAATTAAGGAGGCAAAATCCATCTAGTGGTTACCAATGACTAGAGAGCCACTAAAATTCAAGTCTCTAACTTTTCTGCATGCATAGTACGCTTTCATCTCAAATTTGAGATCTCTTGTATGTTTTATTGCTCCTGATTCTTTTCCCTTCTGATTTACTTTTTTATTTGATTCTCAAAAATGAAAATGTCTTGCAGCATACTCTCTTCCATGAATTAAAGTCAATAAACACTTTTTCTGACATCAAAGATCACACTTTCAATCAGATTATTCCATTCAAGTTGCCTCTTATGACCTCTCCAGCATTTCCCCAGTTCTTATTGATCACTGCTTAATTCTGTTTTTCTTCCTTGTCACACTAAGAGAGATTTCAGTGAAGCTGCCTTAATTCAGGGCTCTTTGATAACACATCACCTCAATTTGTGGTGTTTCTCGGGGCATTTTTTCACCTAACATAGCATTTGAGTGCTGAAAACATTTTCTTTTCATTAACAGAAGGCTAAATTTTGTGAAACCAGCTTCAGAGTTAACACTAGAAGACCAGCATCTCTAAATAAGATGCTGCCATCTTGAAAAATACTGGGATTTAAAAAAGAAAAGAAAAAGAAAAGTTAAATTACTGGGTTAAACTTAAGCTACTGCCCGAAATAGAACTCTTCCTATGTGCTTTTTCATCTCTTTGGATGATGTATTTACTTCCTGCAAAGGGATATCCATAGCGTGCCTTGATGAATAACAATCCATTCTGCATAATGAATTTTCAAAGCTGAGAAGACAGATCATAGAATCACAGAATGGCTTAGGTTGGAAGGGATCTTAAAGATAATCTAGTTTGAAGGCCCTGCTGCAGGGGGTTCTCAGTGTCTTCCTCTGATGTTGAGAATGAATTCTCTCAATCATCTGAACAATATAAATCTATATTTTATTGTATGAAAATGTAACTTATGCCAATTTCTGATGAGTAACTAAATCAGAAGCCCCTTGTACTTAATTTTTTCTTTTTATCCTAATGAATAATTCATCTAGATTAAAGGAAATCCCATGGCTTTGTAACTTGCTAGACAGTAGTAGCTGATTTAATATATTGCTTTTGTTGGTGAGCCATACTATTACTGGATAATTTGTAAAATAGCAGTTTGTCACGCTGATCAAACAAGGCTAATTCTGGACACTTACATTTTCAACTTCAGTGGTTTATAACCCTTGATTGTGAAATTAGTCTTAAAGCAGTGCAGAGCTTCTGTGCTGTGAGTCCTGTAGATGGCAATGTTACACTAGTATAAAAATGAGTGGAAGCCACACATCAACAGCTTTGCTCTGTTAATCGGTGAAGAAAGGCATTAGCTGCAATTCAAGATACAGTCTCTGATACTGCTGCAAAGGTAAATATCTATAAACACATAATTAGTAGTAAAATGTAAGTCTGATTGGATCACATTGTTTCTTGTTCTTATACAGCCCAAGTGAGGAATCATGCTTGCTGTGCTTTTTTCCAGCAGCCAATTTGCCCAAATTCTTACCTGGTTTAATTCCATCCTGTTTGACCATCTCTAACCTCCTCTTGGCAATAATAGCAACATTTTTTGAACATCACAGAAAAAGGTGTTTTCTTCATGGGATTCTTATATTTCATTTACTTGCTTCTTCTCAATGTTTTGTCAGGTCTCATTTTGCTTGGTAGACAGTTTCATTGGTTCCTGTGTATGTAGTGATGCTTTTTTGAAGATGTTCTGTGGTTTGGGAAAGTACATAGTTAGCTTGCATGTACACATACACAAAAAAGGAGTGAGTTAGGAATCCAGTCCATGCTCAGTGAGTTAAAAATCCAGTCACAGATCCTGCATAGCAAACACTTGAAGCACCATCCAGGACAGAGTTTATGAGCAATCCTTAGGCAGAAATATATGTGAACAAACCATCTGTTCTGTAACTTCAAATAATGAACAAAGTGGCCAAAGAAGGCAACACAAAGGAATTTTGTAAACCAATAGCGGCCCTAAATTAATCGAATAAATTATTCACTGTGAAATGCTCATCCAGCTCAATGAGCATAGAACTGAATAAACATTTCTTGAGGCCAGCTCTCAAAAAACTTAATATAAACAGGCCGCTACCGTTGGGTAAGCCTCATCATGTTGCTGCTTTATTTGCCATTATAAGCAATACAGTTGTGGAACAGAGTGTTTTATTTGGAGGCCTGAGTAACAGTCTGCAAATCACATCGTTGGATGCGGCTGTTTCATTTACTGGGTGTACGGATGATTGTGCAGAGAAAATTATAAGCATCAATTTTGACTCTGAATTAAAGCTTTTCTCTGACAAGGTAGTCTACAGAATATATGTACTGTGGTGTAACCTGTGCTTCAGCTGGGAATCCCTTTTGTCTAAAGTGACCTTTTGCAAGTATCCATAGGGTTTTCATTGCAATTTTGTTTGACCTTTTGTTAAAAACCAAGCTCTTCTAGACAACTGATATTTGGAGGAGTGATTACTTAAGAGGGATTCATTGGAAAATATTTTCAAAGGCACCAACAGGAGAAGGCAGCTGGATAGCCCTCTGTAGCACAGAGCTGCACTGTGTTGTAACTTAACACACATGCTGTAAATCACCAAGCTTTTCTCTTGACAGATAAAAGTAAGTCAGTTTAATGATCAGGAAAAGAAACCCAGCCACCAGCTAAGGTGGATGGAGTAGAGAAAGGCACGCTCCCAGTTGCCCTACTCAATGTGTCCCAAGGAACTTACCAAATATACAGGAAAAAGGGATGTGCACCCTGTCTTCTTTCTGGGCTGTGCTTGGTATGCTCTACTGGAGAAAAGGCCCCCTTCTGCAGACTCTTATTATCAGGGCTGGTTTAGACTAGTGTATCCAATAGACCCAGAACTTGAAAAGAAAAGGCAAACTCATTCAATGCTTTCAGCAGATGAGATTCAGAAATAGTGAAACGATGGTGGAGTCACTGTCCCTGGAGCTTTTCAAGAAACGTCTAGATGTGGCACTAAGGGACATGGTTAGTGGGCATGGTGGGGATGGGCTGACGGTTGGACTTGATGATGTTAGAGCTCTTTTCCAACCCTAACAATTCCATGATTCTATGGAATTCTATGAAATCTGAGGTAAAACCAGCAGCTTTTTGGAGGTAGCTGGAGAGAGCTTGCGTGCGTTCAGCATGGAGACCACAAGGGTATAGGTGAACACCTGGGTGCTGAAGTAACATGAGAGGGGAATTGCGTGTAGACTTGCATATGGATGAGCAAAGTTTGAGGAGAAAGCTGTGAGGCATCCATCACTGTGCTAGTGGTGCTTACTTTGGAGACCAGTTCTCCTATCACAGTGTCAAGTTTTTGCAGTTTTATGTCTCCATGGCTTTACTTGAACAGCAACGTAAAAACAATCAGTTCCTTCCTTTTGCTTTTTTTCTGAGTCCTTTATTGTGATCATGGAAATGAGAAATGAGCTATTGTTAGACACATGAGAGAACTCTAATGGGATTCTTCTGCTCAGGAACGTTCTAGTTTCCTTCTCATCCTTGGCTGTATTCCATTGTATCCCAATCTCTCTTGAAGCAACTGGTTAAAAATTAAGCTCCCTGCCAAAGTGAATTTTTCTCTAAAGCAATTTCTCTGCTACAATCTGTCTGTCTGTCTGCAGGAGCAATGCTCTGCAGAACCTACCACACTGACATGAGAAGATAGAGCACCACAAGAACGGCAAAGGGTTGTTCTCTAATGAAGGGATGATTTAAGATGTTTTCTTTCAAGCTCAGCAAACTTGAAGTGGAGAGCAGCTGCATTCCGAAGAAAAAAAAATCAAACTTAAAAAAATATATATATTTACATGCTGTGTTTTTCCTAAAACTTTTCAGTTCCTGTAAGTGTCATAGCAGTAGTGAGCCTTTACATGGGTAGGGGAATGTCTGTTTTGCCCTTCAGCATCAGGTGCCTGGCTTAGCTGTAAGCCTCTAACACAGCACAGCCACGGTCTCCCAAGGCTCAGTATCATTTCACTGAACACTGTTTTCATGCCATTCTAACACATTAACTTCAGTGATGTACAAAGATATAATGGGTCTGGTTTTAACATTCGTTTTTTGTGTGCTTATAGTATGTTTCAGTGCTAATTTAAATAAGAGAAGGTCTTTCTATTGTCTTGAGTTGTTTTTAACTCTGGGAAATATTGTGAAACCAGGTAAAGATGAAAAGCCCATAACTAACAGTCTTTTGAATGCCCATCTGCCTTTTGAAATGAATTTTCTTATTTTCTTTCTGGAATAATTTGATTAATTTATCTCCTGGAGCTGAGCCACTAGTTCAGGGAACAAGCGATGAATTTAGTCTTCTATTCAAGGATGTTCCTTTGAGATGAGATAACACTTTCAAACAGCTTATCAGTTGTTTTTTGAGTTGATTTTTTTCTTCTCTTGTTTCCCTCTTTTACTGGGAATGGCTTGTTGTGATTATTTGTCAGTCAATATTTAACATGCAAGTCTTGTGGGCTCATTGTGATAAGTCATACAATGCCGCGACTGTTTCTGTAGTGAGTAAACATAACGCAGAAGAGTCTGGAGCTGTCCCTGGGACTATGAAAGTCTCAAGGAGAAACAGCAACTTAGAAAAGAGAAAAGGACGTTTAGGAAATGTTAGAATTACTTTGTTGGCTTCACCAGACAAACCTTGCCCAAAGCATAATTTCTTGAAAAGTTGCTACTGTGAGGTTTATTAGGAGGATGCAGAGTTCATGTATAATACCCACTTGTCACATTCTACACAGTAATTGCTTTAGGTGTGAGATACTAATGAATGTACAGCAGTCAGGTCTTAATCTGGATCATTTAATTTCTGGTGTGATTCTGGCATGGGAGTTGTTGAACAACGCACCCACACACTTTGCTGAAGCTGTACCTTAGTACAGGTCATGCCTGCTGTCCGTGTCCAAGTCTATGTATGTATATCTGAGTTTTCTTGTGACAGTTACTGCTTGCTGTCTTCATCCAGGTGTATATGTAATTATCCATTGTTTTGCTTCTTTGCAAATGGATGCAAATCTCAGCCTCTGAAGTGCACACCTGAGGCAAGCAAAATCTAAACATCTGTGACGAAGATGAGTTTCACTTTCTCATGGGAATGAAAGTTCCTAGAAGCTTTCACATGAAGAAAAGAAATATTTTACAATGCCTAGAATTGTATCTTTTAATAATGCCTATAGATTAAGTAGGTGGTACCAAAGCTCTGGTAAAGCATTTCCATTATAAACAGAGAGAAGGTCTCAATTGCTGACTATCGTTAGCAGGTACCCCATGGAAGAGCCATCTCGGTATCTTTGTTTTTATTTATTCCTAGTTCAGCTGCAAAGATGTATAACTTATATTTTTCACATCTTTAGCTACAGTTCTGATCGTGTGGAAAACACTAGCCTAATTGCAGTGCCTTTGTTAGAAGTGGGGAAACTTCAACTGTGGTAGAGAAGTGTTACATCTGTAAGTACAGGATTTTTTTTTCCTTTTAGGAATGTCAAGTGTGTAATATGGAGAAAAGAGGTAAGGAGATATCTGTGCTGAATCATCCACTCATTTCTGATATTCTTGAATTACCTTTTCTTTTCAAACATGCCAGCACCCTACAGGGGCAGACTTCTTTTCACTTAACAGAACAAAGGAAAACAAATTGCAGCATTTTAAGATGCACTGCCATGCTACCCATCATGTGATGTGTTGGAGGGTTTTGGTACTGGCATAAAGGGATGATTGTGATAATTTTATTTTTGTCAAAACCAAAACCAACCCACAACCCTTAGTAAATACTCTAAGTTAAGCAGAGCAAAAATGTGTTTCTTTTAAGCCAGCTCTTTGTGTTTGCACGTTATGTAGAAGTACAATAGCAAGTGAGATGATAACAGTGTAAAAGACCCCAGTTTCTTGTATGATACAATTGGCTCAGCACTCATGTTGAAATATTCATGCATTTAACCTGATGTTAAGCACTGGCATTGCTTAAAAGAAGCCCTATTTTTCTTAAGTACAGGACATGATTTCTTGAACACTACCATAAAAAATCTATTTAATGTACTTTTAAATGCTTCTTGTTTGTACTTCTCAGTGCTCTATGGTTTGAACAGCAACTTCTTCTATTCTAAAATGTCTCCAAGGCTCATTTTTATCCTTCTGAGTAAAAGCAAGTGACAAACACCTCCTTCACTTCCCCTTCCCCACTTCTGACACTGCAGAAATATAATAGTAGTACTCCTATTTAGAAGGCACCTCAGAAATAAAACTCTGCCAAGGTTCTTCCAACTTGCTCTCACAAAGTTTGAAAATGAAGACTGTCCTTTGTAAATTTCAGGTTAGATCTAATCTAGACTTAAGACCCAAGGCGATGGTTATCTCTGTATTACCTTGCTTATATAGATAGGCGTCTATAAATGTGTATTAGTAGATGTATATATTGTTTTATAAATGGCAACGTTGTGCAACATCAAGAATAACACCTGGACAGTGAGGCCAGTAACACCTCAGATGACCCTGGCTTTATTAAAATATTAGTAACCGAATTCCTTAATTCACAGTTCAGACTATCTGACTTTTCCAAATCTCGGCTGCCTATTTCAAAAAGAATGCACTTGATTTCATTTTAGATGCAGGTTTTTGACTTCTCTTTCTAAAAGCATCGAGGGGAGTTTAATTTGAAAGCAGTTAGCATCAGTTATGGTTCCTGCCCTAATAGAAATGTGTGCATGTGTTAGATTCCTTTCTAGAAATTATGTTGTCATATATTTCAAGGCTGAATTTTGTTTCTTATTTTCTTCTGAGTGCTGAATTTCTTTTGAGCACTTGACTTTTTGCTCATATTTCCAGTTCTGTACAATTTATTACTTTTACCAAAATCTTTCAACAGTTAGGTTTCTGTCCATATCCACATTTTTATCAAAAACTAATAAAGAACTTGAAGGGCAACAGTGTATTTTCCACTGCGATATACGTATCCAGACATTTAGGTATCTCTGAAATAATTTCTGTGGATCTGGACCTTTATGTTCTGGACAAAACCTGTGTAATTAATATGCTTTTCTCCCAGTAATTTGGTTGTTGGCAGAGCCTACTTTGTGTGAGGCTGCTGAGGATTCAGGATCACTTCTCATGTGTTCCATCCTTCATTCAGAATTTGTGTGAATAATTAATGTGCTGTAGACTAGAGGTCAGAAAATGGTTAGCAACACAAAATTCAGGCAAGAAACTCGGACTTTTTTGTTTCCTTAATCTCTGCAAAGGGATGGCCATTTACTCACCTAGATATTCATTGTTTCTCGTGCCCCTTCTGTTGGTTTGGTGTGGATACTAGTGGCATAATATGTCTAGAGGACATACTAGGCAAATTATGGATGTAATACTAGTACATAATATTGTTTCTTTACTGATTGTGACACAATGACAGAATCATTGACTGCAATCAACAGCTGATTTTAGTAGCTTACTGAAAGTAGTTTTGATCATTTACTTGTAATTTGTGACACTTGAATAATATACAGAATACTTTGGTGTGCTTAATAACAACTGTACAATACATTTTGTAATGGCTATTGCTTTATGTATTGTCAACTTTCACTTGTACCTACTCTGTTCTCCCTGAAATAAAGTATTTTATTTATTTCCAACACCTGGAGAACTGTGAAAAGGATATTTGAAAAGCCCATCTGGGCAACTGAGCTCTAGAAATATAAATTACAGTGCTGAAAGGCCATATGCATGAAGTAAAACTGGAGGAGCTTTTAGGTATTCAGTCATATATTTTGTAAAGATATCCTTTTGTCTGCCTTGGAACAATAATGTTGCTAGATTGGTTATAAATGGTATGTGGCTCAGAAAGAATGTCTCCTGGAGTTTTTCATGTCTTTTCACTCAAATGTTTTGTCTGCAGATAGTTTGAGCCTGCTGTTAGAAGAGGTAGGCAGTAATTCTTAAATTTTTATTTGAATATAATGGATGGAAATCTACATATCTCATAGGCAATTAGTTAATATCTCTTCAGTCCTCTTGGTCCTCATATGTAAGACCAGTTCCACAAGAGGGTGATGAAGATCAGCTGCTTCCTATAGGTTTTGGTGCCAGTGTATCCTTCTGCCTCTCTTCCTTAGTTCCTCACTTCTTGAGGTATTCTTGTTGAACTCATGAAGTTCAACAAGGCCAAGTGCAAGGTACTGCTGCTCGGTCAGGGCAATCCCAAGCACAGATACAGGTTGGGCAGAGAATGGCTTGAGAGCAGCCCTGAGGAGAAGGATTTGGAGGTGCTGATTGATGAACAACTCAACATGAGCCGGCAATGTGTACTTACAGCCCAGAAGGCCAACTGTATCCTGGCTTGCATTAAGAGAAGTGTGACCAGCAGGTCAAGAGAGGTGATTCTGCCCCTCTGCTCTGCTCTCATGAGACCTCACCTGGAGTATTGTGTCCAGTTCTGGGGCCCTCAACACAGGAAGGACATTGAGCTGTTGGAGCAAATTCAAAGGAGGGCCACAAATATGATCAGAGGGCTTGAGCACCTCCCCTACAGGGACAGGCTGTGAGAGAGTTGGGGCTCTTCAGCCTGGAGAATAGAACACTCTGAGGTGGGGGAACCTTATAACAGCCTACCAGTACCTGAATGGGACCTACAGGAAAGCTGGGGAGGGGCGTTTATAAGAGCATGTAGAGATGGGATGAGGGGAAATGGCTTTAAAACTGGAAGAGGGTAGATTTAGACTAGATATTAGGAAGAAATTCTTCACTGTGAGGGTGGTGAGATGATGGGACTAGTTGCCAAGAGAGGCTGTGGATGCCACCACCCTGGAGGCATTCAAGGCCAGGCTGGATGGGGCTGTGAGCAACCTGGTCTGGTGGAAGATGTCCCTGCCTATAGCAGGGGGTTGGAAATAGACCATCTTAAAGATCCCTTCCAACCCAAACCATTCTATGATTCTTCTCATCTCCTGTCTGTCTGCCCACAGAACCAACTGTGTTTTTTTGTCCTCAACACAGTATGAGCACTTCTGAGAATTCTGATCTGAATTCCAGTTGGCGAGGTGGCTTTATTCTCCAGTGCAGTTCCATAACCCTATTTTTATTCTATTATTTACCCTATTTTTTATTGTCTGGGTTTTTAATTGTTCCTGAGGGTTCTCAGGACTCAAAACCGCTGTCTTGGGTAATGCTGGCAAAACTTTCTTAGTAAGTGAGGTTTTTGCCATCCATTTCCATTCCTGTCTTTTCCTGTTTTCTGGTTGGCAAACATTCTAAATCCCAAGTGAGTACTGAAGGCAGACATGATTATCGTGTTTATGTGATTTTTTAGAACACGAAATCATCTTATACATTATGTTTTTAGGCTTTCTGCTTCATTGTGGCAAATACTGCACTTTAACAGAAGTCTGCAAAGATGAATCTGTGAAGTAGCGAGTACATTAGAATACTCAAAGCTTCATCAATACTTGAGTTTAAGTAGCCACAGGACTAGTCATCCATGTATACAGCATAGCACTTAAAAGTGTTGTAATTGAGGGAATGAGAAATTCTAGAAGAAAAAAAAAATTGGCAGAGAAACTTACAGTAAGGAAGAAAGGGAAGGAAAAGTTCTTTAAAAGCCAAAAAAAGTCCTATCTAAACCCTGAGATAGTCTGAACTTCATGCCTTGAACTACAGCTGAGTTCCTGCTACAGAGAAGAGAGGGTAAATTTTTTTATCAGGAAAAATGCTTCAAATCTCCCACACGAGCTTCTTGATTTTATAATCTGCCTTAGAATATCTTGCTTCCTCCTGTAATTTTTTAGCTGATTAGAAGTGAACCCATGTGTTCTTACCAGCATACAGGATTTGTGTTAATAAAAATAACAGCAGATCCTGCTGGAGTTAAGGAATAACGCAGAGGTGCAGAATTCTTACTGGGACATTCAATTGCTTGGAGAGTTTGATTTTTTTTATATATACATACACATTTTAAATGCAGTGCAGCCAAGTCCCAACACCAGAAAACTAACACCATCATAAAATCTTGCCTTAACACATTGAGTTTCTTTAGTTACATAACATCCCAAACTTCAGCGGTAAAGTAAAAACTGTCTTCTCATTTCTCTTTCCAAAAAAGTCCCATTTTCAGTGCTCTGTTCTTGTCATTGCTCAAACTGATGCTGAATGTGCATCTGCTGCTTTGGGCATGTTTAAATCAGAATAAGCCTACAGTACCACTTTCAGGATATATCAGATATATTGAAGACACATTGAGTTCATTATTCCTTCTCATATTTTTCTTCTGTTCCTTCACAGCTGCCTGTTCTTTGGTGACTGTGATTTGCTATTACTTGGTGAGAGTGGTATAGCTATTCTCTCAGTAGACAGCAAGCAAGCACCCATTCCTTATGCCTATATGGAAGGATGTATATTTTATCAAGGTGATTGTGTCTTTTCCAGTTTATCCAGCTCCTCCATGTTAACAAATTAATATTTTTTTATTAATTATTATGCTGTTTAAATAATGATTGCTACGAATCAGGGTCAGGTTGGCTTCTTACACTGGTCTCCTCTTGGAGGCCTTTTGAACCAGGGCATATGAGCAGCTTAAGACTGGAATTAATGATTTTAGGAACTGTGTTCCTGATGTGTCCTAAACAAGGAATCTCTTTCATATATCACTTGAGGCCCTCGCTCAGAATGTATGCGGTGTCTCAGGTAATTCTTGAACATTCAAATGGGTCATCATGAAAGAAAGCAGTTGAAGATTTGCGAAATCTAATGTGTCGCTCATGAGAGCCTACTTTAAGACCCTGAACTTATGAAAATATGTAAGTTCTGTTAGCTTTGGGCCTTCTATTTTTACACAACTAGCTGCTTGGTTAGATTTCTAAGAGCTTTAACAGAAAATAAAAGCCTCTTTGCTATGTCTATATTTGGTGCCATTATAAAGGTAAGGTTCTGCAGTTTCCTTGCTGTGCTGGCTGCGTATATCTTCACCCAGCAAATTGGCACGGAATTCTTTGCTTTTTTTAATGCTTTTTCTGATTGAGCGAGCTCTGCAGTCTCTACATGTATAGGTATTTAAAGACCAATGGTATGTGAACACTTCAATGCTGAGAGCTTTTAGTGTGTAATGACATTGAGTTGGCTTGGGCACTCCTAGACATTGTAGCACTGATTTCAGTGCCGGGCAGCAATCTAAATATTTGTTCTGCTTTTCAGAAGGATTTTGCAACCCAGGTGAACTTTTTTTCTTGCAGCTATATTGCTCTCAGCTACTTAGCTGCAGGCTAAGCCAGGCTTCAGCCTCTGCAAGCAGCAGTGTAAGCAAGGCTTTCAAAATGATGTTTGTGAATCTGCGGTCATGTAACTTGGCCATCTTTAGGATTAGGAGAACACCAGTCACTTAAATTGACTAAAATCCAAGTATTAAAAAAAAAAACCACACTTTTTTTTTTTTTTTTTGAAAACTTCTTAGAGGTGTTTGGGTAGCTTTTCCACTCCTTTAGTAATACTTTGAAAGGTCTTTTTAGTAGACCTTTGAACAACAATAATAAACAAGATGACATTTATCATCCTAGCTTTTCTTTGAGTATGTGTCTGTTTGGTTTTTGACTGCAATCTCTTTGAACTCAATACATTGCTCTGCTGCTCTCTGCATAGCCAGGGAAACAGTGAGTGTGCAGCCACAGAGCAGTGAATGATGTGATTGTTTTGCTGGTGCTTGCCATCGCAACAAGAAACTGAGCAGAGATGGTTACATGTGCAAAGTAGGCTCACCAGCAAAACACAGACATTTGGAGGAGAGGAGGGAATGATCAAGACAAAACAAACTTGATTATTTTTGTTGGTGCTCGGTTTATCCTACTTAATCAAAATGAAGTTAAATTTCAAGTTGACCGTTTCCCCGTAATATCCCTTAAAATGCCTAGTGCATCACTGCTGATGTGAATGGCATTTTGTCTTTTTTTTGTTTGTTTTTAAGAGAAATATCTATTAATAGATCTCTATGACGACTGCTTACTGGTTTATGCTTATGGCTTAGCACAAACTGTTCCGGAGGATTTGCAGTAAAAGCTATGAAGTTTATGTAATTGCAACTCGAAGCAAAGCTTTTCTTCAGTGCCTGCTACACTATCTAAATCCAAAGAGAGCAAAAAAATAATGACACAACTCCGAAGTTTTGTTCTGGGGGCTGGATGATCTTCTTTGACCCAACAAGACGCTTTAGTAAGCAGGACAGCATGAAATCCAGGCTCCTGGAGACAGTGCTGTTGCTGGCCTGTACTGCCATGTTCCTTTGATCTTATTCACATTTTTTCAGTGGGATGTGATAATTACATTAAAATGATATGAGGAAATATTTTAACTTTTTTTTGCGGTGTAATCTGGAGTTATATTTGCATAATATTTCCAATGTAATATCAAGGAAAATGACTACAGTGGGAAAGCAGCAAGCATCCAGAGTTATTAGCTTGTGCTGTGAGACGTCAAGTAAAGTAGAACTCTTTGCTCTTTAGGAGAGCTGCCAGTCCCCCTGAAATTACCATTTTAATTGGATTGATCGTAAACAGTTTGCTCAGGCTGTAATACTAGACTGAGGAGATGCAAACTATTTAGCCATAGCGTGGGCAAAGGGTTATCTTTCAGCCAGTTCATTATAACTGAAAGGGTACTTGTTTTTCTGACTGGAGCTTGATGCATGGAAATACAACGTGAAATCTTAGTGTTAGAAATGATACTTCTATCTAAATATGTAAATTTAGTTGACAGAAACACACTTAGCTATTGCTTTTGCTACGATTAGCAAATATTTAATATGCAATTATTATAGTTTATTTAAAATATCAATTCAGAATTTATTTATTTATTTTTGCAACTGGGGAAAACAAAAATGGCACACAGAAAAATCATCTTACTTTTAAAGGGATGAAGTGCTGTGGCTTAAAATAACAAGTATCTTCTGGCCTCAACATTTCCCGAGACAGTTCTCTTTTCTCTGAACTGTCTTAGAATTGCCAACAGCCTAAACATTATATAAGACCTTTTTGTCCTGCCAGCATGCCCGTCTCCTTTTGCTGTGCTCTTTGCTGCCTGTGGTCTTCATCAGCTCAAACACAATGGAGAGCCCAAGCTGTTTCTCTCGGCCTAATTAACCCCAGTCCATTACAGGCATTTTTGGTGTTACACATGGAACCTTTTCATCTTTTGTTATTTAAATGAGAAACCTGAATTCAGCCTTTCCTTCCTGTCAGCTCTGAGAAGAGTGTGGTACTAGTCATTGTAACAACTTGCTTTCACATCTCTTCCCTTTTGTGGCTGGCCTACACTGAGAAGAATTCTGTGCTTTTTGCCTACCGTTTTAATAATTTCAATCTTTTTTTTTTTTCTTTTAATTTTTTTTCTTAACAAGTGTGGAGAGAATCATAGTTAAAACGCAGGATGCGATTTGGGCATCACTTTCACAATCCGTGTAAATACAGACTTAGTAGAAACAATGGATGCATGGATGATTTAGCGGGGCAGAAAGTAATGCCTCACTCCACAGCTTGCGTGTGTTGATTTATCAGGATGTCTGCAAACAGAAGATGGGACGTTTTGACAGCTCTCAATTGGTTTTCTCTTTGTTCCCATCAATGGCGATTCGATATTTTGTGTTTTATTTTTCCACTTAAAAAATAAAATTGTGATGAATGATTTTGAAGATTTCTGGTATTGACAGACATGTTTAGGAGACAAAAAAAAACAAACCAAAACACGCACAAAAATATTTAGGCTCTTCAAATTCAAGTATTGAACTCTTCTTTAAAATGTGCTTTCTTTCCTCTAAAATACAATGCAAGTCAACAATACGTTATTGACGTTGTAGCCTAGACTATAGCTTGGACTGTGTGGACATCGTAATTGTGATTGATCATGCACTGGAGCAATCTTTCTTCTTGGACTGGAGTTCAGATGTACAAAGATTAAATACAATGCATTTTACTTTATTTACTGAACAAAACATAGTGCGGAATTGAGGGAAAGAGTTGAGAATATCGGGCAAATATTCCTGCTCTTATATGCCAGCAAGAGTTCTCAGAACTGTGTGGTGATTCCATGAATGAGCACGAGGGAGATTCTGCTTCTGGGTGCAAAACTGTCATGATGAATTGTCATCATAGCTTCAAGAAGTAATTATATATTATGTCTCAGAAGAGCAGACTGTAGTGCAAAGTGTTAATTGTGTCTTCCAAAAAGTTATACAATGTCTGGAAAATTTGTTGGATGAATTCCCTCTGATTGCTAATTGCATACACTATTAAGCCATAATTTTCTTAACTTTCTCATTTGCTTTATGCTTCAAGGTAATAGATGGAACATGGGACTGTGACAAATTCTCCAGTGGGATCTATGTAGTGGGGCTTGACTTTGATCTTTCTTTTCTCTTGCCCTTGGAGACAAAGAGCATTTTTGCATATGGCAAGTGAACAAAATGTTGGTGCTTAGAACTGCTGTGCTGATCAGAGAGAAGTTCTCTGAAAGGTCTTGGTTCTACATTACTGAAATATTAAAAAGCATTGTGGAGGCTGTTTCAGGCTCATAGTGGATGTGGCTTCATGTCCTTGCCTAGGGGCTCTGAGTCTGACGTGGGATGGAAGTCCAGAAGGACGTGTTCCAATGTGACCTGTGCAGTTGTGGCCTACCTACTCAAAGCCTCAGCTGCAAGGCTGCAGGATGCTGTGCTGTGGAGCTGTGAACGTACACAGGGGAGCCTGGGAGGCTGATGTTTAACACTACAGAAATAGGAAAGGTGTGTGGGACAACACCAGAGTGGACGTCTACACATGGGAGTGAAGAACAAAGGCTTTGTTCCACTACAAACTGACCAGAGAATCTAATGATTGTTTAACTTGAAATATTTTTATGTAACTGAATGAAAATAGGTGGTATATTTGGGAGAAAAAACAGTGCTTCTACTTCAGCTTGCTCTGTAGGATTGTGCAGTCTTTAGCCAATGTTCTTTCATAGCTATTTTTTCCCCCATTTTGTCTAGGGGAGAAGAGAGAAAAGGCATCTTGAAAGTGCTTTTTATTGTACATATTACATCTAGGCAATGAGTCCTTGAATTCATTGAAACCTGTGGGCGCTGTCATTATGGAAATAAAACGTATAGTCTCATTTGTAACAGCCAACGCATAGGTTTTTCAGTTTGCTTCTGAAGAAGTCCCAGTAATTGCATATGCTTTGTTGTATATAAGGCAGGTACTGGTACCCCTTTCCATCATATATATATTTTAAATTTTCCATCTTTTTCTCTCTCCACAGCTTTCTTATTTCCTTTCTCTTCTGTAACTTTCCTTTTGGTTTTTGGACTGGTAATGTGTTTTTCCAAGAGGAATGGCTGTTATAATCATGGTTAGCACCTCTGATGCACTTCAGAAAGGCTATCAGACTTAAAACCTTTTTCATAAGCAGCAGTGGAAAACACAAGTTGTTAAAAATAGGTGTTATTTTATCTTAAAAAGGACATGAATGCATGAGTTATCCCACCTCTCCAGAATAAAACACATTCCTATTAATGTACTAAGAAAATTGTTAGGTCCAGCAGGGAGATGCATTTTGCTTTTCAAGGCATATGTCACTCCCTGATCCAATTATTGTTGAAAGTTTCAGAGGCAAAATTAATTAGCAGTCTGCCATAGTTCTCCAGATTCCTGGAGCTCCAGTAATGACTTGGTTTCTGTAGAACTGTTCTTATTACATGCAATAGACAAGTCTGGACATAGCAACTTACTCTGTGAAGCTCCTTAAAACTTATTACTGTTATCAGCAGCCTCTCTGCAACTGTAGAGGTGCCAGATGTTGGGGCTGTAAGCACAGAATGCAGAATTTAAGTTAGACCTTGTTTTGAAAAAAAAGTTTTAATGATTTTCACCCATCTCCAGCAATTATTGTATTATTAAAATAATAATAATAATAATGTTTTTCAGGTTAAAGAAAAACCAGTGATGAGGGTAAATCCACTGGAAGCATAGGTAGTATTGGAAATTAATTTTCAATTTTGGCTGCTTAACTCCGCAGAGAACTGTTCAATTTTTTTATATGTTAAGGAAAACAACATTAGGAATTTCTGTGTTTAGATGCACAATAGTTTTGATCATCCAGGGTCAGATCTGTAGATCCCATTGTTCTCAGCATTGTAAAACTGATCCACATTTGCTGAGGTTCTAACTCTGTTTCTGAAAAAAAAAAAAAAAAAAAAGACAACAACAACAAGAAACCAAAAATAATAAGCATTTTAACTTATCCTAAATCTTCAGAGTCAAAATGTACCATGTTTTTAAGTGCTTTCATGAAGTTTTTAAGGCTCTGTGCAATAACCCTGGATTACAATCTGTTACTTCTTCAGTTGCTTGGTGAGAAATAGCTATGCTCTACAAAAATATGATGATAGCTATATATTATTGCTTTCTTTGTGTTAATTAAGTTAGTCAAGAGCATCTATCAGTGTGTCCACTGCCTAATATGCTCACCTGCATGAATTTAGAATAGCAAATAGATCTGAGATGAAAATGTGTTTCTGAGCAGAGGTTTACAAGTTCACTCAGTATCTGTATATGCTAAGAAAACCCAATCTGTTGTGTTGCATTTCATGCAAACTGCTGTATACTTTGTGTTTGGCATAAGCTCAGAATGCACTTATCTGGAATGTAGTATTTCATTTTCATATCACTTCAGAAGTGTATGAGCATGCTTCAGTTAAAGCAGGGCAACATATGGTTGTGTTGTATAGGTGTGGATTAAAATCTTTTGCATGATTATGCTTTGAACTTTTACTCTCTCAGTACTTTTATAGATGCTAAACGTAGAGATGCTCGTATGCAATGCAGTTGCTTTAAGGTAGGCATCTAATGACTTTCTTGTGTGCTGCACTATATCCCGTCCGAGCTTCTACTAATGGTCCAGAAGGGTGGATGGAATGAAATGTGTGAGATTGTTCTCGTGACATTTGCTGCCACATTATAGCACTGTGCTCTGTCCATGTTACTGGTGTTTTGCGTATAAGTATCTGCAAATAGGCTATTTAGTCTTAAAGCAGATATTAACTGATATTTTGCAAGTAGATAGTATCTGTAAGGTATCCAAACAGACAAATATGGTGATGCTAAATCTACAACGGGACTTAGTCTTGTACAATCCCTATCCTGGAGACAGTGCCTCATATAAACATCAACTTCCGATGACATGTCCCTGATGATACTAGACCTTATTGTTTGCTTTTTCATACCTCATACTTTTACCTGTCTTTTCTTTTATGCTTGACAGGATTTCACATTAACTACATGTTCTACAGATTCATTCCTCATTTATTCTCATCTTTCACTGGAAAGTTTGTTCTTTTTTTTCCAAGGAGACCTTGACTACTGAACTTCTCAGTTTTGCAATAAAAAATAGATTACTAGGATGATCAGACATATCTAATATAAAACTTCTTTTTTAAAGAATCTGGGAAGTTTGACATGACAAAAGGAAATTATAAACTTTCTTGATGATAATTTGAAGCCATTAAGGTAGGGGCTACTTAATCCTTTTTTTGGAGGCTGTTGGAGCCCAAGCAAATTACCATAATTGTGAAAAGCCAATAGTAGAAAAAGTTGTTTATATCTTGCAAGCAGACAGTCTACACATGATGTAGCTATCTATGTCAGCACACATCAGAGGTAATATCCATCACTCTTCCATAAAAGACCTGGAATGAGTCAATCAACTGAAGTTTCTGTCTTAACTGCTTACTCCCAGCTGAGGCATGGAGAGGCTGTTTGTCACTGCGCAGTGACAAGGTATGTCTTTGTTAAAATAGACACTGAATTTTCCTGTTCACTGTCTCTTTTACATCCTCTCATCTTCTTGCTCCCTCCTGATTCTCAAAACATGAGATGAGCGCAGACCAGCCAAAGCTGGTAGTTTGGAGCCAGACAGGGAAGGATGGAAGCTTGCTTGGGAGCTGTGAACTGGGCCTTCAGTGGGTGTGACAGCACTGGAAATGTGCAGAGAGATCAAATAGCAAGCATCGAGGCCCCTTGCTCCAGAAATACACAAAACACAAATGCCGATATGCTACGTGGAGTAAAAGCCAAGTCAACAATAAAGACATAAAGCAAGTAATAAGCAGAGGAGAAGTTGATGGATACAGCAATAGCTCGTTCTTCATTTATATTTAATGCTGGTTGAAAGTGTGCATGGGATCTAATGAATTGCAGGCAAATGTATGTTGTGTGCCCAGTAAAACTGAAAGGTTTAAATTATGCAGGACATGTCATCCTGTTGCCAAATATTTAACACCATTCCTGTGGAGGAGAGACAGCTCAGGGATCCTTATTTAAACATTAGTAATCAAATCCTTTTCTCATCATGGGAACCACTTTTGCATAATTTGTGCCTGCCACATCCAGAACTCTCACAATAGCTAATTTGCAAAGAGACAGCCCAGTGTTGGTTGACAAAACTTAGTGCTTCTGTAACAATTTGTGCTGTACCATAACTCTGTGAGCAAAAATAGGTCTGTCTGGATCACCATTTGCTGATTATAATTGTTGGCTATGCCTGTATATTTAACAGTGACTTATGATTATTTCCTGTCCTGGGACTGAGAAAGAACATCTTTGCTACATCAAACTACCCATTTTCATTCAAAAACAAAAAATGTTAGAAATTCAGTTTTTTTCCATGAGATGCTCGTCACCCAGTGCTCCCCATAGCTCTTCTGAAAGTAATGCTCCTGGCATCAACTGGCTGATCTGTCTAATGAGTATAAATTGTTCCTGCCTCAAATGAGTTTTATTTCAAATTCAGTATCTTTGAAAATCTATGAAGTAGTCTGTAGGGTTCTTTTCCTTCTGTAGAATGCACAGAAAGAGCCAATCCAGCACAATGTGCCCTTATAAGAATTATTCATTATTTTAGTCTTATTCCAGCCCCATTTTGATGACCTAAGAAGTGGTACGCTGTGACCTCTTCTGTGTTTTGCCCATCTGAGTACATTTGGGTGCTGATGGCTTAATAATCATGGGAAAGTAAAGGATAAAGAGCTGCAGTGAAAACGTAGGCAGCCAGTAGCTGTGCTGGTAGTAGATGAAGTTTCAATGGGTATTACAAGTGAGGAGATAAGAGCAGAATTTGTAATAAAGATCCACTATGCAGAGCTAGTAACTGAACTCACACCTACATATTTCAAGCTTGTTTCTGCAGTGTGTGGAATTCCATAATGTTAATGTTGACCTTTACTATGGGGGAAACATAAAGGGGAGGAGAATGTGTCTTGCTTTGTTGTGAGGGTGCAGCATTTTTAAGTGTGATGGGAAGCTTTAGGAACCAACAGAACGAGGCTAATTAGTCTTCTCTGTAAAGTCTGTTACGTGCATTGGATTTCAGAATTAAACCATCACAATTTTTTGACACATTATTTTGCCTTTTTTTTTTTGTTGTTAAAATTTAGAATGAAAATAACTGATTATAATAAGAACATGCAGATAAAAACTATTATAGGAGTTTTATGTTTCTTTCAGCTCTGGGAGGAGATAAGTAATATATATATATAAAAGATGGATTCAAGTTATGAAAACGTTGGAGGAAAATGTGCATCTGAAGGAATAAAATTTAGATTCATTTCTGCTCCTTTTTGTCTGACAGAAAAGCATAATCTATCAGCATACCTCATGTTGGTTTCTGTATGGGAACCATTAGATCAGGGCCTGAACCAGTGATTGAGCACCTGGTAAAGGGGCACAGCCAGTCCCGTGAGCACAGGTGGAAGCAATTCACCTCTGGGACTGGAGGGAGTGGAACCAGGTTCCACCTCTCCCTAACCTCATTTAGGGGCTGGCAGTTGCAAGGGAAGCACCTCTGCTTGGAGACTGCTTCCTTTGGAATGTTCAGCAAGCCCTGATCATCAGAATGGGGTGAGTGATTCCTTCTTTATTATCAGATTGTGACTTCTGCCTTTCTTGGGTGAACTGAAACTGGTTTAAAGCCATTCCAGTTGCTATCATCTATCCTTACGGTTTCTAATACAGAGCATTGTAGAGAACATTGTGCTGTATCTTGTATAAAGCATTATATAATGTTTAGAGAATGTAACATTAAAATAGATGTAGATCAATCATTTTCTGGGACGTAGCCTGCTCACTTCTGATAGTTTTGCTTCAGGCATTACTTGAGCTAATGGCAGTAGCAGCAATCTAATGCCCATTGTGTTTGTCCTCCATTTAATTGTGTAAACCTTGTTTTTCCCTAATCTATTCATCATTTTGACCTTCTAATCATTGAATACTTTTAGAAAACTTAAAGTTGAGTTATTATTCTCATTTCCTTTCCCATTGTTAATTTCAGTGTTAGTATTGCATTGTTGTCTATCCCTAGGATTTCTCTGCCTTGTTTGATTCCTCACTTGGTTTGTTTCCTGAAGGGCAAATATATATAAATGCAGTGTTCTCTTTCAGCTTTGAAGAAATTGCCTTTGGGTCAGTGACCCTTTCCTTTCTACCGTCTTGTCCTTTGCACGCTATGCCTGACATGTTTCCTCTCGTCTGCTTTCTGTACCTCATTTTTTAGTTGTTTTTCAATGCTGTCATTATTTCCCATTCATTGCTTTGGTCCTTCCATTTTTCTTTTCTATCCTGTTCATTTTGACAACTTTCCTCTTGTCCTGCCATAATTCCACACTGAGTTAGTTCACTTCGTGTTTGATAAAGGGGAATCAAGCCTGTTAAATCTTATTTGCCAATACATTGGCTCTAATTTGCTACGGAAGCAGTGACTGCTGCAGTTTTTCTCAGAACTTTCCTCTTTAATCCACCTCCTTGGCAATACTTTCAGCCCTACATGTTAAGGCTGGCATTTGCACAAATGCCTCATGATTCAGGTGGAAGCTTCTTACCCAGCTGAGTGATGAAGCCCTGGATAACTAATTTGCTGAGTTCTCAGCTGTGTGTAAACCTCAAAAACTGGGGTTTGAGAAGCAGCCTTTCCCACCACTAGGCAGTGCAGATTTACTTGATTTATTCAAATTCCAGCTCAGTTTGTGTCTGTGATAAAACTGCACACATGCACACACAAAAAAATACAAAATACAAATGAGGTCCAGCAGAGGAGGTTGGAAAGCAGGAAATGAGCAACTTACAAAATGACTTCTTGTCCCACATTCTCTTGAACGTTCAGTCCATTTAGACAGGATCATTCTAGATCTGCAGGCTGCAGTGGAGGGCTATCCACCTGTAGCAAAAGCAGAGCTAAAGCTTCTGATGGTTTGCACATATTTCTTAATGTAACTTAAAGCACATCCAGTGATCACTGGAATATTTTATTTTTCTTTCTCAAGAGATAGAAAGCATTATAAGATGGAGCTCAAGCTCCAACTGTGGAAAAGAGCAGCTTTGATTTGCTGGTAATGAGAGTAGGATGAGTGAAGCTCATTCCACCTAATGGGTGTGAAATTCTGTCCTTTGATGTGACACTAGTGCATTTTCTAGAGAACATAAGAAAAAATCTAGTTGGGAGGGGCTATGAAGATAGTAGTGGTCAATAGAAGGTTCTTGGAACAAAGAAACTTGCTTTGTTTGAAAAGCCTTTCAGCACATGACAGTACGAACTGAAGAACCTAACCGTTTGATCCTTGGCTTGAAACAAAACCAATAATTGGTTATAATTTGGTGGTGATAGAGAGGTTAGAAGATTGAAGAGGGTTGAAGAATTTTCATTGAGATCACTGGGCATTTTACTTCTGCTCTTATTTTTAACAGAGTGAATATTTTTCTGTAATAGAGTGAACCTTTCTGGATTCTTATTTTTTTTCTTATTTTCTTTTGGAAATAGTCTTGTGAGTAGAAGGTTGTTTTAAATGCTCTTCTCAAAGCAGTGAGTTCTTTTCTATAAAGATTTCTCTTCCCCTTTCTGCCATCACCAAACAGTCTTGATCAATTCGAGAGTCACTTTAGTACTCAAATACATTACTAATGTAGGGAGAGACTTTTGGGTAGACCTCCTTCCATTTTTACTACTGCTCTTGGGTTAGGAAGATGCACACTACAGATCAACTGTGTTTTCAGTGCTGGAGGATGAAGGCCACACATAGGTGCTCACCTGCAGCAGATGACCAACAGATTCCTTCAAATGTGTAGCTTCAGGACCAGACAAATTGCAGAATAGGAAGGAGCAGGAAAATTCTTCTCTTTTATGATCATCTCTGTGTTTCTCAAGTCTGATATGCTTTGCTTCTAAATGCTTCTAAAACAAGACTTAGCTGATCTAGTGGTGCAGTCGTGTATGTCTGTGCAGAAAAATGATCTTTACTCTCAGAGAAGCTGTAAGTCATTAGGGTAAATGGGGGTGGTCACCACTGGAACCCAACAGATCAGTCCGAAGGAAAAAAAAATTGTTCAATTGGTTTATATCCACATTATTTTTTGTGTGTGTTCTAATATTCAGTCATGACTCAATTTCTGAACAGGTATTTCTACCTTTTGGGCAAATAAATATCTGTTCCTCAACCTGTCAGACTTGGTTTTGAAATTACATAGTGTTGTTGCTTTGCCTGGGAGTATGAGCAGCAGAAAACATTAAATTCTATTTAATTATGTGCATACATACATATTGCACATCTCACCCCAAACCCAAGCATATATCGGCCATCAGAGAAGGCAGGAATATCAGTTTACCATAGACGTAGCTGAAGCAAAAATGCCTTTTAGTTTCAGTGAGTCACTTGCTTTTGACTTTGAAGAGCCTCTTCTGGCCCTGCATTTCTTTGACCTTGGGTATTTTTTGTTTTTACTGTGGCTGCATTTCCTCATTACAGACATGCTCTCAATTATTTTTGCTTTCTGAGCGCTATTTAATGTAGTGAAATTTCTGGGACCGTAACTTGTGTGCTACAATTGCCTGTCACCAGAAAGATAAAGAAACCTCAAACAGTTGGCAGAGTTTCTTTAGATCAAGTACTGCACATTCAGCTAATAAACCAATTATTCTGTGTTTATAAAATAATCCCCAAATCCCACTTATAAAGAATTGTTAAGTAGAAAGGTCTTGGCTGTCTGATTGCCCATGTGCTTCCATACTAGCAAGCTAATGTGCCAAGGATGTGTTAACCATCCCTGGAGGTTTTCAAGTAAAGGGTAGATTTTGCACTGAATGACATGGTTTAGTGGTCATGGTGGAGGTGGGTTGATTGTTGGACTAGATGACCTTAGTGGTCTTTTCAAACCTTAATGATTCTATAATAATTCTAAGGACATGTGGAGGGAAGGATGTTCTGGGGTGTGGTGCTAAGGAAAGCCATGCTTATGAGGAAACCTGCTGGGAGCAGCTGGATTTGGACAGTTTGTCTCTTGGCCCCCAGTGCTATCAAAAGGGGAGCAGAAGTCTGAAGTAGCTGGTTTAATTTTTTTTTACAGAACCATATATTGCTTTCTATAAACAAAGGAAAAAAATGGAAGCTTCTTTAAGAAGAACTGAAAAGTGAATGAGGAGAAGTATCTCAGATTTGAGAGGACTGTGTGTGTCAGAGACATCAGGTGCCTGAGGAGAAGCCGTGTGTGCTTGCAGGAGGTTTTGCTCTTTTGGTGGCTGGACCTTTAGCTCATAGGCTTGCTTCATCTGTGAAAAATCTCTTTTGAGTTAACTCAGAATGAGGAGAAATGCTGGTTTTGACATAAAAATGCTTTAAGGATTAAATCTGATCTGCTTAGCTCAAGATTAAATATTTGTTTTAGTCTTAATTTGTTGAGAATATTGCCCTGGGCTGTTTTTTTTTTCCCATGCTGAGAGTGCTGTTTGCAATGTGTGAATGCATAAATGGGAAGAACACAGATGAAGCTCAATGACTTCGAACACGGTTTTTCAGGCAGAGTTAAGTGTAGATTAGAAACATAAAGGATCTTCTGAATATTCTGTGAGGTCTCCAAAGACCACAAATAGAAGATGTGCAAAATGAATGTCCTAAGGCAAAGTAACCTCAACCACAGTGAGTCTCATAACATGAGTGATAAGAGCTACGGTTCATGCTTCGCAGCTAAGGTCTTGGCCAGCATCATTGGGGTTGAAATTATTCCAGTAGAGTTGGGTATGTAAGGTAGAAAATGAATTGTGGCTAGGTGTGTGCAGCACTTGCATTCTTCCTAGGTTGTAAAAACTGTATGGTTTTAAGGACAGCATAATCTCAAATCACAGTGAAGACATTTTATTATCGTACATCTTTGTACAGGGTGTTTAATGTTTGACGTGTTTATTAAAAACTGAACACAGCACATTATCCATCTGCTATGATTACTATATAGGTAGGCAGTTGGGACTTCGAATGTGAAAATGTCTGGGCTTTTGTGCAACCCATCACTGCAGCCTCCAAAAACTTCCTCAGTAATATATCTGCACAGTGAGGCTTCTACTGTATTTCAAGGTGTTGTCTCTTTCCTCCTTCCTAATTAAATGAAGCCATTTGACTCTCAGCCTGACCCTGTTTGATAAAGTCTCTTGTGTCTATCAAATTTGCTATGTGCTTTGGAATATCAATTACCATGAAGAACTGCAGCTGGTGAGCTCATTTATGCAGGAAAACTGTAGCTGACTTTCAGGATTAGGAGTAGATTTGGGCTGATGACAATCTTGGCTGCTGGTTCAGCCAAGTCTCTTTTTGTTGATGGTCTTTGGGATTCAACTCCTTTCATTTCTGGAAGTATTAAGTTTCAGATTAAAAATTAGTTATCTTAGCCTGCTCAGTGTCATTCCCAAAGAATGTGGTAAGGAGCTGAATTCCATCACTTGCACTGACCTTCCTGCTTTATTCTCCCATACTTAATGCTTTCTCTTGATTCTCTGTCTTTAGAATTTTACTGTACAGCGCAGAACTGGAAATATCTATATCTATCTTTGAGCTGAAACATATATATCATCAATCTTCTTGCAGATTTTATATAAAATATATACATATAATGTATTATTATAGTACATATTATATATTTCATATATATCTATATATGTGATTGATATTATATAAATATATCTTCATATATGTTAAACATATAAATTATATATATTATAAATATATCTTGCAGATGAATATATATAGCTTTATTTTTACCCTTTTACTATACTCACTTGTTGAAATACCAGAGCTACCATTGCACAGCACCTATGTAATTGTCTTACTCCCATTACATCCAACTAGTGTTAGGCAATATCAAAGACTCTTGTCAAAACATCCAAAATTCTCAGGTTTTAGGTAGATAAAACAGAAATAAGAGGTAAAATCTGCAAGAAGATTAATGAGATTACTTATTTAGTAGCCCAGAATGCAAAGACTGTTCCTCAGACTATCATCCATCATTTCTATAGCCTCAGGCAATGAGGATGCTTCAAACTTGCTTCTAATTTTACTGAGTGTATTCAGTTTCCTGTGTAGCTTAAGATCATTACTTGTTTCATTAATTCATTGTGACTGAAAAGTAAAAGTCATGAAAAATTCAGACTCTGTTTTCAGCTGCGGGGCTGCATCTCGAAGCAGTTGAGCTGTCACTCAAATAATTTTGCTGGGCTTTTCTAGTCTTGTTCACATGCAACTGTGAAGAAAGAAGTCCGTATTTTCTCTTAACTTTTTTCTTCAGCTTTTCATTATGTTCAAATGCTGTTACATTTTCCTCTATTTTTCTGATGACTTGTTGACAAATATTTATCTTTATTACTTCTCTTTCCTGTGTTTAAATTCTGTCATCGATTGAAGTGTTGAGAACAAAGTTAACTTATGGTATCCCTACGCTGAAGTCCTGCAGCAGCCTTACCTTACCTTCACGTTTCTCTTGGTTACACAAGAGTAAATTAGATAGATGTTCTTTGTTGCAAACAGTATTGCAGGAGGTATCCCAGGAATAGTCACCTCGGTGTTGAGAACCAAGTGGAGAATAGCGTGTGATTCAGACTTTGGTTTTCACTTCATATTTAAGCTGCAGCTCATAGACTCATAGAATGGCCTGGGTTGAAAAGGACCACAATGACCGTCTGGTTTCAACCCCCCTGCTATATATGTAGGGTTGCCAACCACCAGACCTGGCTGCCCAGATCCACGTCCAGCCTGGCCTTGAATGCTTCCAGGGATGGGGCATCCACTCTTTATAGCTTTATAATCAAACAGTGAAGCACTTAGCCTGTTTTATTTTTATTACCCAAAATGAGTTCTGCATATAGACGTGGTCAGGGCTTAATGACTTTCTCCCTCAGTTGTTACAGTTCTGGGCTTTTATTAAAATACTTCATCAAACTTGCGAGACCTTTCATAAAGCAAAAGCTTAATTGTTCAGAGATCCTTAAAGAATTGCCTGTCTTCCTTCTGAAAATGTGGAAGGAAGTTCATGATGCAGCTCCATGCTGGAGCAGGTGCGAAGAAGGGCAACAAGGCTAGTGAAGGGCTAGGAGAATATGCCCTACGAGGAGAGACTGAAGGAACTGGGGCTGTTTAGTCTAGGGAAAAAGAGGCTGAGGAGAGGCATTATTGCTCTTTTCCAATATCTGAAGGGTGCTTACAGTGAGAGCAGGGCTGGTCTCTTCTCACTGGTGACAGGACAAGGGGAAATGGCCTCCAGTTGCACCTGGGGAGGTTTAGGTTGGATATCAGGAAACACTTTACAGAAAGGGTTGTTAAGCACTGGAATAGGCTCCCCAGGGAGTTGGTTGAGTCACCATCCCTGGATGTTTAAAAACTGTTTGGATGTGGTGCTCAGGGACATGATTCAGCACAGGGTTGTTAGGGTAGCATGGTTAGGTTGTGGTTGGACTTGATGATTCCTAAGGTCTTTTCCAGCCTAAGCATTTCTGTGATTCTATGTAAAACCCAGAGTATGTATAAGGTGATTTACTGTGATTTACTCAAATGGGAAAAACAGTGTATCCTTATAAGCAAACTAACATAAAGCATCTCCAGATTCTGCAAGTCAGGTTTGAACTGAAATCTGTGTTGCAGTGGAATTGTTCTAGGAAGTGAGAAGAAATGAAACTTAAGTCTCATCTTTTGAGCTGCTGAAATATTTACTAACTGTGCTTCAAAGTGTTTTTTTCTTAGAAATTATTACAGGATGCTTTTCAATGCAATCTAATAGAAATCTAATAGAAATTAGGGCCTGTTTCTGGAAAAGTAGATGAAAATAGGGATTTGATGAAAATAAGGTAGATGATGGTATTAAAGAGGGAATAGCTGGCTTGGAAAATCTCTTTAGGTATTCATCCGAATGTTTCAGCTGCAGATTCTAACATGTTCATATATAATGTATTTGTCTATGCATAATTTTTAAGAAGTCCATCTATTGTTCTTGATATCTTTTAATAACACTAATAATGTGATGACTTCCTAGTAGGGTGAGTATCTTCCTGCATACCTGCCTTTCTACTCCTGCACGGTATGGAATGAAACAATTTTAGCTAATGTCGTTGGCTCCATAGAGAGGACTTAGACTGATTTTAAAATCTGCATGAACCTCATATTTGAAAAGCTGTCTGGAATATTTGTTAGTAGTTTTGTGTCGTATTGGAAATGATTTGGTGACATAGCACGCACTAAAACTGGCTAGCTTCAGAAAATACCCACTTCTAATTGGTGTGTTCACAAATAATTTGCATCTCTTGTACTTTGAAAACCCCCATGCTGTGGTGTATAAATTAGTGTATTTGTTTGTGCATGCTTATGTAGGTATAGGAATATGATTGCATTTTGAAAGGCTGTTGAAGTTTGTGGTTTTTCATTTCTCTACCTGACAGTACAATCTTTGGAGATGATAAGACTGAGTTTAATTCTGTATTTCAGTAGCATTGCTTTGTTCCTTAGATCATCTCTCCTTTCATCCAAATCTCTAAAACTGATTTCAAGTAAACTACTATTATTTTATTTTACAGACAGGGAAGCTGAGGTGCTGTGAGGGGGTGTTGTGAGATCACAGAGTGGCTGGCTGGCAGGGTTGGTGCATGCCACTCTCTTGGTAGCATTACTGTCCTCCACCAATTAGATGTTCTCTTATAGCAATTCACCATGCTGACGGAAGAGAAGCAGTTACTGATGGAGTAGCATGATATCACCAAAAGCTAATGCCTTAGCTGAGGGAGGATGCATTCGTAACAAAACTAGTGGAGACACTGCATAGGCGGCTTGCTATTAATAATCTTAGGTACAATTTAACTTCTCCTTGAGCAATGACAGATTTTTCAGTGTTTTAATAGCTCTGTATAACCATAATCATTTTTAGCCATACCTTTTATTTGTCCAGAATTATTTACATTATCTCATACATGTATGTGCCTCAGGCCTGTTTCTCCTGTCAGATACGCTTTTACTGAAGATAGTGGAATTATTTCCAGACTGCTATGGTATGAAAGGAGATGTAGGACTTCTATCTCTATTTTTCTTAAAGTACAGCACATTAATGCCTCTATAACCCATGCCATTACGTGAGCTGAAGCGGTGAAGGAGAGGCCATCTGATTGCTGGAAATAAGAAAGTTGTCTTTGATTATTATTTCACTTCTGTGGCTGATGAATTGTAAGTCATACTCTAAGAAATATATTGTCTGGAAATCGTTCTGCTGAATATTTTCTTTTATTAGCAAGGCACTGTAAAAGGGCTGAATCTTTACTCCAGATCAGACAGTGTGTTTCTGGTTGCAGCACGTTAGATAGCAAGGTTCAGATGATGCTGCAATAAACAATCTTGCTACCTTGTGCAAGGTGGTAATGAGTTACTGAATTCATCAGACTTTTAGTATATTTACTCTGTGTTTTTAGTACTTCACGGTAAGTTATTTCCCCTCAAATGTTCACCCTCTAGTTTGATTAAAGCATGGAGAAATCATTGTGTGAAGAATGCTGGCATATTCATCTACCAGCAGCAAAAAATAATATTGTCTTTTGCTTATGAGAGCATTACCCTTTTATGACATCTCTTAGAATCCCATTTTCACATTATGTGAATATCAGGCTCTTCATTCCTTTCCCTTTCCTGAACAGCAGTGGTAAGACACACTGGAATGGGAAAGCCACAATCCATTTCCCTGCTATGGCTAAACTAATTGTTAATACCTACCTTGGGTTTTGCCAATGCGCTACAGGAAAGAGGAGAAATAACACACTTGCAGAACAAACAAAATCTCCTTTTCAAATCGTGTTTTATAAGAGGTTGAGGTGCTATCGAGTAGAACAAAGCTGGACTTAAGAATTCATCTTCAGAATCCTGCAGACTGACTGCAATCTCTAGCAAAAACCACCTCATGTTTTTCAGCACCTTCCTTATATATATGCAGATTCTGAGGCTAAACATGTGTGACTGAGGTTACTAAAAGCATACATTCACATCAATGTGAGATTATAAGCTGACATTAAGTTGATTGATGTTACATACTCTTCACACTGCTCCAGGTATTCCTGTCCTGTTCTGAAGTTCTCTTCAGTTTCATCTGTCCTACCTATTATTATTTGTATGTCCATCAATTGTTGCAGTAAACAAGGTCTCTCCAACTTAGTTGTTGTGGAAATAGTTTAAAATAGTCTTTAACTGTTTGTCTGTGAGCATCTCTGATGTACTGAGTACTTCTGTTCGGATCAAATCCCCAGATAAAAATCCATGTAGGGGACACAGTAAAGTTGGTTTCCTATGTTGCATTTACCACCTATGTGAGGAAGATAAGAAAAAGCTTTCAAATTTGCTGTGCTGACAGTTGCTTGCAGTGGAGGTCAGAGCCTTCCAGTGATCTGCCAGTCTCCAATAGCCGTTCAAAGTGCTGCAAAGAATGCCAGCTGAGTGTCTGTTTAACAGTAAATGCTAGTCTTATTCTTGCTCCACTGAGCTCAGTAAAAAAAAAAAAAAAAGCCACATTCTTTAATGGAATAGGGACAGGCTATGACCTCAATATCCAAATCAAAATTGATCTTGCAGAGATTTTTTTTTGCAGTCTGTTGCATTAGATCATATCTATATATAACCCTTAGTAAATTCACTGTCCTACTGTATAATACAGCTTTGACTGAAGAGCCTAATAAGAACAGGAACTTGGTTTCCTTTAAGGTTCTGGTGGTTTGACATACTTCTCGTGTGTGCGTGCTTCCACAGCACGTTTCTGTAGTAAGAAAATCCAAGTGCATTACTCCTTTCATGTATTTGCCCCTCTGCTCTGCATTATTTCATGCAGTAAGGCGTAGTGTGACACATCTCAGTGCAGTATAGCAGCATAAAGCAGTCACATCCTGCATTTCAGGCCAGCAAGTCCCGTGGGTATTTATAGTAGATGTTAACCCCTACCTGCTGGCCTCTTCACCCGGGAGCTGCATGAAATCTGATTTGCTCTCTGGAGCTCTTGATGCGTACTGATGGAGCTGGCTCTCCAGACAAAGGGCTAGAACAAAAGGAGTGATGCTCAGAGTGCAGATCTTCACTGCGGATGTCATTGTCTTGTATTTCCTAACTGCATTCAGATGTGGAAAGGCAGAAAAAGATACCAGGCATCTGGGTGAGGACAGTGCAACAGATTAGCAGCTATCAGAAGCCTTTCGGGCTGTCTTTAACACTTTTGATGTAGCTTTGGTAGTTTGACCTTTAAATCTTAATTGTGCTGAGGTGCTAGGTCTAGATAAGTCCAGGTAGTAAGTCATGGTTTTAAGAAATCTGCTTTGTCATCACTTGTATTATGGCTTAGTCCAAAATGCAGCAGTGTTTCACTCTATTCTACTGACAAACACTGACTTTATCCGGCCTTATAATTACAAATTTTCCTCTAGCCCTAACAGAAGAGGAAAAGCTAGTGACCTTTAGTTTTATATTCCAAATGTATATAATGGACTGCCTCTGTTTCTGTGTGATTTGTCTGCATGCAAATAATTGCATTCAGTGCCTCTTTCATTGCATTTAGTAACTTATGACTGATAACCCTTATGTATATTAAATGGCATTTCTTGCTATCGTTACATAAATTACCTCAATGCTTCTTTGTGCTACCACTCCTTTTTGACTGCTTTCTTATTAAGCACTGCTGAGAGCAATCCCTCCAGGAGCAACTATTCTATATGCCCTGGCAGTGACTGGGCCTCACATTGGCAAACTGACATAATTCTTCTTAAATTGTACCAGCTGAATATCTATCTTGTCATTTTTAGTGCAGTAAGATCATTTCAGAGCACTATTCTCATATGAGTGTCAGTCTTGTACTGTTTAAGAGGGGTTGGAACTGGGTAATTCTTGAGGTTCCTTCCAACCCAAGCAATTCTATAATTCTGTGGAACAAACTAAATCACAGTTAAGTTCAGTAATTAATTACCTGGTCTTTGCACTACTGCTTGTCCTCAAGTTTCCTCTAGATAAGGGTAAAACCGAGCTATTTGGATTCTTACAGGCTGAAGGCAATTAGCAGTTGATGTTCAGAAGGGCTACACCTAGAAAAAAGTGTGACATTTGATTAAATTAGATTATGTACATTCAAAACGTTTGAGGCTCATTGCTATTAAAAAAGGAACATTTCTGCAGTCTGGAGTTGAATCCTCCACTGTAAAGTGAAATGCATTTTGGGAGGAATTTCATGGAAATATAGTCAGTTTTATGCCATCCTGTTCCTTTTGAACACTCATACATCTCATTGCTCGCATGTTTTGTTCTGTTCTCATACTGACTGGGCTTTTTGGTTGTCTTTAAAATGTAAGCCACAATTTTACAGATTTCAGTGCAAAGAAAAAAAACTGAAAGATTTCAGCTTTCTTTAGAAACAAATGCTTTCTCTGTACGAAGTGCTGACATCCTGAAACTCGTTTTCTTTGGAAGGAAATGAAAAGTTTCTATACATGAAAAAGACGCTAAGAAACCAATACATGGCAAAGTCAGAACCTAATTTCAATGGCAGTAAATTTCTTATTTGAGGCTAACATAGAACCATAGAATGGCTTAGGGTGGAAGGGACCTTAAAGATAATACGGTTTCAACCCCTCTGCTCTGGGCTGATTGCCCCACACTGGATCAGGCTGCCCAGGGCCCCATCCAACCTGCTTCTGAATGCCTCCATCCACAGCTCCTATGGGAAGCCTGTGCCAGTGCCTCTCCATCCTGCCATCATCTAGCTTGAATTAGCATTTTGAAACGATTGCTTTTGTATTGACTTTTTTTTTAATAAGTATCACTTACATTTTGTAGAGTTTGTTTTGTGCAGAAGATTTTCATATAAAGAATTTCAGGATACTTTGCTGATGACTAAAAATCAACAGTTTGCAACAATAAGTTCCATTTGAATATAAGACTGAGTGTCTGAATGTGCATTCTTTTAGGCATACAAATAGATGTGCAGGTAGACACCAGGGTCGAGCATTTCTTTATCTCCCAGCTGTGGAGGACTTACAGCTTTGGATGCCAGAAGTCTTCATCCACGAGAGATCATCCACTTAACTGAAACTCACTTCACCTTAGGCTAAATTCTAATGAGCGAGACTGGGATGTGTATAACTTGTCTTTCACACGCAAGCCAGACTGGTTCTAGGAAAAAGAATAATTGAAATAGATGATTATAATAAGTTAATGTCCTGATGTATGAATAACTGTTTTGTAAAGGGAAACACATAAAATGTAATTGTCTGATAACATTCCTGTGGGAAGGAGTCTAACGAAACCAAGCAATTACACTGATGCATCCTATCTTTACAGTAATATTTATATGGGGGTCACATTTTTCCTTTGACATCTAGCACAAACACTTTGTGCTTAATTCCAGTGAAAGTTGACAAGAATTCCCTTCCCCAGTGAAAGTACAAGCGTTCCCATAGATCATCGGTTCGATTTCAAAACGGCTAACGGCATCCTCATTCCATGCTTTTCTCCTGGTCACTTTAAACCCTTAAGGATTAAAAGATGGGTGATTAATTTTTTGTAACTGAAGGGAATCCAGGCAACAAATTCCCACTTAGTAGTGGGTATTATTGCAAGTAGAGAAGTAATAATTATTTTCAGGATTTCTTGACCTATTTAGTCAAGTCCCTACCATAGGGAAAAGGTCTCATTTTTGAATTGCATACTTCTCTTTATCTCTTGTTCTTTAACAGGTGATTAATGTTAAATATGTGGCTTATTCCTCCTTAGAAAAGAGTAATGTGGATTTTGTTTACAGGATAATTCAATTTCCATCAGTACTTTAACTTGAAAAGATTCAGAATTTTTCTCCAGGAATAGGAAGTCATGGTTTAAAGGAAAGGAAGTCTTGCTATTGATGAATGAGGAAATTCCATGCGTTTCACTTTGGCAGAATTAACTGTAGTCTCATAATGAATATGGTTCTCAATTTAAATTCATGCTTCTATTTATAAGAAAGTCCCATAATTAATGTATTACAACTAGATGTTTTAAACATTGGATTCTCTGTGGATGAGTGGGGAAACACTTCAGCTCACATATCTTAAGATGTAAGAGAGAGTATACAGGTTGTGGAGAAATAGTGTATTAAACTCCACAGTTATTTGTTGTTATAAAGAACTGCTAGCAGGTTAGATTTCAGTAGTAGACATTTAAGAAATCAAACAGTAATATTAATAGAAGATGACTCTTACATGTGAAGATGTAGGTGCCTAAGCAGGATATAATAAACATTGGTGAGCACAACATGGGTAGGACAGGAGACAGCATTACTTGTTTACTTTGCTGATGGAGCCCTGCTGAGGACGTGTGCCTGTCATACAAGATTGTAAATGTGGGTCAGTGCAGCCTAATAACTGTTTACATCTGGGAGCGTTTGAAGAGCAGTTCCCTTCCATACAGAAGGATGCACGGGGTGTCATCAGAAATGGCAGGTTAGGGTGAGCTCTGCAGATGTAATTTTTACTGGCAGAGTTCATGTTACAACGCTTCTGAAATCTTTTATCATATATACGTATTTTTCTTTCATAGCACAAAGAAGATTCTTTCTAACCTGGCAGACTTACTCCAGAAAGAATATCCCCTGCTGATCAAATCTCCTTAAGTTTAAACCAGCCAGGTTGGAATTTGTTTTTGTGCTCGCTGAGAGCACCTCCTAATCTGAACAGATAAATCACAAACAATGGTGAGCAGAACGGGTGTTGTGCCGTCACAGTCAGTGGCACTGCAAAGTTTTGAAAGAAATAAAACTGTGCGGAGATCTCAATTTGAAAAGTTATATAATGTTGGAAGACGGAAGCAAACCTCTTGTTCTATTAAAAAGTAAAAAAAAAAAAAAAAACTATCAAAAATCTCTGGTGTTTTGTTCTGGAAAATATAACTCTGCAGGAGTGAGGAAAGGGAACCAATTTTTACTCTTGTACTCCAAAGATTCTGTGCCTGTAGATTAAAATGTGATTGATTTCTTAATATTTCATTTGCCAGAGTGTTTGACGGACATGGCCAGATTCACATCGTGTCTCCTTGAGTGCTTTATTCTGTGAGCACTTATCAGCAGTTGCTGTCTGTAAAATGTATTAGGTGTGTCTGTTAATGCTCTGACAGGTAATAAGTTCTTGGCTGGTTCAGGAGCTAGAAGTATTTGTTCATGTTTGAAGATTAATAATAGCTTTAAGTTTGTCATTTAAAGGAAAAAGGAATCTTCCCCTCAGCTTGTTCCAGCCTCCAAACATAATTCTCTGTTTGGTATGTTATAGTTCTAAACTTCTTTGTTAAAGTGTAATTTTAAAGAGTATTTAGACTAGAGACTCCTGATCTTGGAGACTTGCAGCTACTGCTGAAAACATTAATAACTGAATCAGTTGAACTTAAATTTAGCAGCTGATTGTGATGCAGGTGGTGTTCGCACAGGTTCCTGCTGTACAGTATTTAGAGCCATCTGCATTCCTCTGGCCTGAGTCATGGACATGGTGGTGCATTCAGCTTTGGCTACAACATGGCATACCTGTGATGCTTACTGATGGCCTGGAGTTGCATCAGGGAAGGATCAGGTTGGATTTTAGGAAAAATTTCTTCTCAGAAAAAGTGTTGAGGCATTGCTGCCAAAGGAGGTGGTGGGGTCACCATCCCTGGAGGTGTTTCAAGAACTGTGGAGGTGTGGCGCTGAGGGACGTGGTCAGTGGCCGTGGTGGGGATGGGTTGGGGTTGGACTTCGTGATCTTAGTGGTCTTTTCCAGCCTTAATGATGCTATGATTCTATTGGTCATGAGTACCTTTGCTTCCTTCGTGTAATTTCTGACGTAGTGTATGTGCATGTGCTTGATTCTCCTGTAACACCGAGCTACAGGACTTGTAAAATTAGGTACCGCCCTGAGCAAAAGGAGTTTACTGTTTCTCCAGGAACTGCGGTATGAGGAAAAGCTTATTAGTTTTTAGCCTATTAGAAGCAGATCTATAGAGGTTTAGATCTTCCTTCTCTCAGCAGTTGTTTGTACCAAGTCAATTGTTTGTCTACACGTTTTCTTACAGATTACACTGAAACATCAAGAAACAGACTGAATTTGGGGAGGGCATGGAGAGGAGTTTAAGCATTAATAAAGTCAAGTGGGAATGGTTATACCAAGGTTAACTGATCACTTTTTGTGGAAGTGATCACTGATGAGGTCATGGCTTAGGAGCCCATTTTAAAGTACCAGCGTTAAGAGTGATCAGACGTGGGATATTTGAGTCTCATTCTGGTGTCTTTTTACTGAATTATGCATCTGTTCTGTGCTGTTTTTTTGCATTTCAGTTTAGCCAACAATGAACATAATAAAATCATTTTAATAGAAGTCTGCAGGTACAATAAATTTGAGAAATTGTGCCCAATAAAAGGTAAATTAATTGGTAAGCCTATTGCTCCCTAGGATGAGACTTTTAATATTCAGCGTCCATCTCCAACGCACAGCTCATAAACAGCTCCATACACTTCCAAGAGTGGAGACTGAGCGGTTTCCCTTGAGCTATTTCTGACCAGAGGAGATGGAGCAGCTTTGGAAATGTGATGAAAGCTTTTGGCTATTTGCAGACCACAATCAAAAGGAGGATCATGAGTTTAATGAAGTGTTTGATTGGAATGTAAAATAGGTAGATTCTTTCCACCAGTGTCATGGGTTTGTAACTTTGCAACACCAGCCATCTAATGGCTTTCAAAAACTTTTCACTTAATTTCTCCTGTCGTCTGCTTGCTTCCCCGCTCTCCTGTATGAGATTGCTCAACAGATGCACATCCTTTCTAAACATTCACCTCCTGATTCCTGCCCTTTTATGTCCTGTTCTGTTTTTTCTTCTCTGCTCTCTTTTCATCTCTTTGTGCTGTCTTAGTCTTCAAAACTGCTGTCATGTCTCTCTTCTTTATCAACTACTGCTCCCATCTTCTGTCAGAATTCTTGAACAAAACTAGTGGAAATGGCTTAACTCACCTCTGTTAACTGAATTGGCTTTAAAGTTGTGTTTACTCCACATTCATTGACAGGAGTAGATTATTAAACACAGCTAGATAAAATTGCAATCCAGAATGCCTTTTAATCAGAAACCTGAAATCTTCTGACATCTAATAATATACTTGTGTATTAAATTACATTATTCATCCTTAATTTCATTCCTCAAATCAATTTTTCTTAGGTCTGTAAGCCACTCATTTCATTGTCGTTTGTTCATTTACCTTGGGTTCCTCATATCAGGAATCTACTATACCAAAAGAAAAAAAAAAAACCAAAAAAAACAACTGTTCCCAGTGTTTTAACATTGGCTGTTGCCTTGGTAATCCCTTTGCATGGGTACTTCATGATTATGTGTTTGAGACTTGCCTTGCTCATACTGCGTTGCCTCTGCTGTTTGATGGCAACTAGGGAATTTTCTTTTGTTCTGTGCTCTGCCATTTACTTCAGAGGAGTTTTTGAGGTCAGTGGTAGCTACGAAAATAACCAAGTTCTGTGTTGGAATCTTCATACTTCTCAGTCCGTTTTTCCCAAACTAAATGGCAGAGAAAGCCCTACTTTCTTTTGCAGTGTAAATTTAAAGTTTGAAATTTAAAGTGATAGAATGGGCTTGTGCTACCAATCCTGAACTAATAGGTGAGGTGTTCTTAAAGGACTGTGTGTGCCCTAGATGTTGAAAAGCAAGCAAAATGGTCTTTCACCCTGAAATGTCTTTCATCGCCCTCAATATTCTTACGTCAGGGAACATCAGTACAAAGCTCTCAGGTTATGCCTTTCTAGTTGTGTGTTTAATCATCTTTCAACTTCATATAAGCATTCTGCAAATGTATGGATAAATAGAAAATAATCACTTGACCTAATAATGTCTGTGCCCATAACCTCATTTCTACAGAGTATCAGATCTTGGCTATGGTGGAGGTCCAGTCTGCTGCTTCGAGGTGGTTTTGTATTCTGCGTTTCACTGTTGCTTCTTTGTCAAGAGCAACACTAAACCTGCTGGGCATTAATTAATCATTCCATCTCTAGTAATGTGGAAAACAGAGGATCCTGAGAGAAGCCTGCTTTGAAACTTCCATTTTCTTGTCTTTCTGTCAGATTTTCTGGAAGTTGATCCATTCTTCCTTATCTGACTCTAGGGAAACAAAATATAAGTCTGATTGATAGTATAGAGAAACAATCTTCGTTGTTTAACAGTTGTGTCACATTGTGCATGACATGGCTTGATGCTTTCTGGAATTAAAATTACCATCAGCAGACTTTCAAAGCAACTGGGTTCTCCAATGAGCTTATGTCCTGAATGAGTTACACTAACTACATGAGTTCAGTGTAAGCCAAAGTAGTAATTGAACTTAACCTATAGGAGAAAAAGAAGGATATAAGTAAGGCTCTTAATGTGTACAGTAATACAAATTATAGAAGAAGCCTAATGTGACTGGTAACAAAATGAGTTATGACTTCAGGAATTGACTAAAAGCTGTGGGCTCAGTCCCAAAGTTTTCCCATCTCTTCATATCTTCACTTCAAGCCATCTTTAATCTTTTAGTATTAGTGATGGAAGACTAAATTGTTCTATTTCATGCTTTCGGAATGGAATGTACTTAATGATACCTTTACATGTGATCTTTGGGAAGAAAAATTAGTTTAAGCTATATGTACCTTTTCATGAAAAGGAACAAAAATGACATCTCTGAGTTGTTTGGTTTCTTTTTGGTAATACAGTCAATATTAAATAAGTAGACTAATATGTTTTCAAGTTCTGATCAAATTAAATGGTAACGTGGGTTGGTTTTGACTTACAAAGTGTTGCATTCATATATCTACTCAGCTTTTTGAATGTTTTGTCATGCAAGATTGAGTAAACAATTTTTAATTTTTATATTTAAAATATGCTTTTACATATAACTATTGTGTTCAAGGAATGTTTGGACGTTGTGTTGCGGGATGTGGTTTAATGAGAACTATTGGTGATGGGTGGATGGTTGGACTGGGTGATTCTGTGGGTCTTTTCCAACCTTGGTGATTCTATGATTCTATTCAAAACTTCACAGCTGTATTTTTCTGCTTTATTTTTCTGAAAGGGAATCAGACATAATGCAGTTGTCACGTAGGTTGGGATTACGTGGTGCCCACCAATATTTTGAATGTGCAGTAACAGAAGGAGAAAACTATCCAGACAGTGGGATACATATTTCTGTTTCCTCTCTTGAAAAAATTAATGTTTACACTTGTGCACTATGACTCATTTCTAGAAAAATCTGGAAGGAAGAATATTGCACACATTGGCATTGGTTGTGAAGATGAAACATTTAATCCCTTTTTTCCCCCTTTCTGTAAGCAAAAGATGGAAAGCAAAACAAAAAACAGTCCTCACAATGAAATATATGCTAACTTGAGTCATAGCTGTCGAACAGTTCTTTCCTCCTGCTGTTTGAAAATGATTTTGCTAAAATGAATATTCACAGAGTAGAGGTGTTACTGAAAGTTCTGCTCAGTTACAGCACTAAAGCAACACACCAAGGCATGAAGTGAACTGGATTTAATAGGTCATGGTTTTCATCTCACCCTCACTTTAGCATGAGAACAGTAGCAGAGGACTGGGCACTGTCTCGTACGTTTCTTTTGTTTGAGGTTTGTGTTTGGAAATTCTGAGCGGCTCCTTTTCTCCAAGGTCAGGGCTCTACCTTTTGCAATGAGCTTAGAACAAAGCCTGTTTCATGGAAATCTGTGCCTCTTACAAATCTAATACCTGATTTTTTTACATGCTTTAATTCCTTTCTCAGAGCCAGATTTCACCTGTAATGATGTTTATCTCTTATTTAATTAGGAAATACACTGGGGCAGGAAAATGTAGCCCTGTGCTAGTAATCTCTCCCAGAGGTTAACACTTGACTTCAATGGCAAGGCATATACCCTCCAGAGCTGAGGGCTGTTGGGGCTGGAGTTTTGGCACCTAACGGAATTATTTAAACTGAACAGATCAAAGGGTAGAAACTGAGCAAAGGGATTCTGCTATTAAAAGACTGATGGATTGCCTCATTCGCCTACAAAAAAGCAGGCCTTCAGTGAGCACCACAGGAAAGTCATTCCAGTACAGTGTGAAAATCCGACAGAATTACTGAATGAATGGCCCTTTTACAGTCGTGGGACCTAAAATAAAGCCTACAGCTGTGCAGCCAGGAACTTCTCTGTATAGCAGCAAAAAAACACAGGACAATTCAGGGCACCGTTCCATGCCAGGCTTAATCCAGTCTAACAGTGGACTGGCATCCATATATCTTGTCTCCAAATAAATTTGTTTCCCGTCGGATCGGTGAGTCGCATTCCACGGAGGCAATGAATGATTAAATCTAATGTGGGGAAAGGGTGAGGGACGTGTCAATGGAGTTAAGAGAGGAAAGGAAACAGAATTAAACCATCACTTTTAGCAGCTACATGCAGTTTGATGAAATTAAGCACAACATGAAACTGTGCCTTCAGAGAGCTTGGGTAAACTGGAGATAAATTAGAAAAAAATAATTGGAAGTTCCTTGCTGTGAGGAGTAAGTAGTACAGTGCACTTCTGAGGTATCTGTGCCAAGGAGAGCAATGTTTGAGTGTGTGCTTGTGAAGAATTAATTCTCTCAAAAATGAGGACTTACCTGTATCAGACTTGGTTATTTCCAGTTGGATTTTTTGCAAATATCTGAACTGTTTGGGCAGTTTACTTTTCATTTCCTATCTGCTTAGGCTGACCTTGGTGTACATCTGCAACAGCTGCTTCTGAGTTTCCTCGATTTGATTTTTACAGACGGTGAACGTTAACCCATTCCAGTAGTAAACAAGCAGAAGCAACAGCTCAGGCAACCTTTTAATGTCCTGTCTGCAGTCCTTTTCTTCATCTTCTTCGTTCGTTCCTTTTCCTGACCATTCTTGCAATCTAAAAGACCATCGCTGTTCAGTCCTTGTGCCATCTTTTCCTCGTGGCACTCTGGGGTAGCAGAGTTCTTTTATGATTCTGCTTTTTTTTCGTGCAGAGGGACAGTGCGATCCATTTGAGCCCTCCATCCATCTGGTGCAGCACACACAGTATTTGACATTGGGGCAGGTTTGTAAGTAGAGCGCTGAGAGCAATTAACATTTGAATTAAAGCTACCTGCGGATAACAACAGGTGATTACCCTATTTAACAGCTGTTAAGTGGTGTTATTTGCCAGCTATAGACCACAGACCGAGTGAATTGTATGCATACAAATGGGAGTTACTGTGCATGCAAATGGGCGGCATTAATTAAATAATGTATTTTTTAAATTGCACTTGTGATGGGTAGGTGTTGGGTCAAAACAGGTAACTGGTAGCAAAATGAAGGTTTTACAATGTAGGGCTCGACATCATTAAGGTTAAAAAGCAATGTATGTTTTTGCAACCAGTGGTGTTTTTCTTTTTTTCCAGAAGTAAAATAAAAAAGCGACCAGCAAAGCTTGCTATTTACACTGATTGAGCCTCTGGCAAACAGAAAATAGTGAGAAACTAAAGCACGTTAAGATTCTATTCTCCTGTTTTAGCTCTGTTTCCAACAAGGCTTAATCAGCCTCGGTGCTCTGGAAGGCACAAGGCACTCCCATGGTACGTGCCCGCTCGCTCCTCGCATATGTGGAAGAGCTCTCTGCGAACTCGCTCCCTTCTGCGCTGGGATGGATGAATGTGTTTTTTGGAACATTTGCTTAGCAGATGGCTGTGCAACAACCTCTTAAATCCATGTGGGGTCTGTCCCATGGTTGCGCTTCTTGTATTGTTGCAGGATATCTGACTGAGGCTGCCCGCACCTTTTTCAGCACACATTCTCGTTTGCTGAAAAGCTCTTCCTGCGATCTCCTTCTCCAAGGGCACGGATTTTCAGTGCCTTTTTAAGACCTCCCAAGGCATCTGAAGGGAATCTGTCCTCTGAGAAAGGCTGATTAGATTTCTGCCTTAAGTATTTGCTTGCACTCCTGAAACTAAATGATTTTATCGATGCTGATTGGTGTCATTGCTGCTCCAGAGCTGTCTGAATTTTGTGTGAGTGCAACTGTTATAAATTACAGGATGAATTTAAATGTTTCCCTATGGCATAATTATCTATTCAGTTAAATGCTCCCACGATTTGCACGTGTGTGCATTCACTTTGAGTTACTGTGAAGTCCAATTCATATACATAGAGGCATAGGCATTCCATACTCACTTCCAGGGTGCTGGAATGCGACGTCAGTTCTACTGCTTAGAATGTGTGGCTGTAGATTTCTTACTAATGAGAGATGTCCAATTAAGTCACTTAGTGGACTATGTATTTGAACTGAAATTAAATGCCTATTAACCCTCTGATGTTAGCCAACTGTAGGCTGCATGCAGCCAGGAAATGATTATGCTGACAATCTTATTTAACTTGAATTTGATGTGGGTTGGAAATGAATCCGTTTCTTTTAAGAAGTTGCTAATGACTCACAGAAGTTTTAGTTAAAGGACTGCAGCCCTCAGTCGTGGTTACAGTGCATGAGACCTGGGCTGATCACAAATAAGCCGTCTGCTATTGAAACAGTTAGCTGAATAAAGATCAGTGGGGGTTGGATCCATAAAACCTTCAAGTATGTCTTCTCACCAGTGTTATCCAGGGGTCGTTGTTCTCCTCTCCTAACCTGAGGCCGGAGACCGACTCAACTAACTTGTGGGCGGGCTGACTTAACACACCAGCCTGTACACTGCTCATCTTTTCTTCACTTAAGTAGGAAATTACATATTTTCTGTGGTTAGTTTCCTGCCACAAGTACCTTGAGAAGCCACTTCTTCCAAACAGAAGTTTGCTGCCAGTAAGTATTTATTTAAGTATTCTTAAGTCGCCAGCCCTAAAGTAATGCCAAATTCTACATTGGTATGGGCTTCTGCTCAGATTGTGCTGAGCTTGTGCCCTAGCCAAGCTCAAATAGCTTTCTTTACTTTTAAACCACAAGATACTGCACTGTGTGTGCATTATGCTTGCAATTAGTGGGCAAGCATCTTAATTTGTCTCAAGATCAATACGAAAAGCAATGTGCATGCTTTTCCCTTTCCTTCCATGGTGGGCGATCAGTATCTTGGATGAACAGATATAGGATGAGCAGCAGCGTCAGGGGAAGAGTTGGGCATACAGCACAGGGGCTAGCTCAGTGAGGGAGCCTCTAATACCAATTCTGAAAGGAGAAAGCCCCAGGAAAGCATTGCTGAAGCAGCTCTCTGCAGAGAGCATATGGCATGTGGCCCCACATCGTGCTGCAGGAAGGGGAGATCGGCTGAATTCTGCCCTTCTGCTTCCTTCCTCCTGTTACTCCGTATCCAGTGGGATTATTTCACACAACACAAATCCAAATGTGTCTATTTGAATATAACCAACCGAAGTATAGAGAGAGATCTAGTTTTTTTTTTCTTTTTAATTAAAAAGGAATAGTTTAAAGCGCAGAGAGCATAATGTAGAGATGACAGCATGTTCTTGACCACCAACAGGCTTTATCTTGGATATCTGCTGAATCACAATGCCTGAAGTGAGAATTTGTGTTCTTTATTCAGCAGGAAAAGGCATTTGTATCAAGTTGTGGGAGACAGAGCAACTTTGAAATCCAATATGTTATACAGCAAAGTAATTTGAAATCTTTTTTTAGAGTGTAGGATTGTAACAGTGACTAATAACTCTTGTGAAAATTGTAGTTTAAATAAACCACAAGTCCACATGACCTACAAACGTACAAAATTAATTCATAAGCGTAGCTGTTACTTAATTATGACATTAAGCTCTACAGGAAATTATAGTATGTTGTAAATATTTTGATTTGCTCTCTGTTTTTGTGTTTTGCAGTGACATACCAATCTATCAGGACTAAAATATAGAAAATGCAAATGCACATTAACTAACAGATTACTAATATATGAAAGAAATATGGAAATTGTGGTACTTTATTAGAGCTGCAAATCTTTTTTTCATTTGTGTGGCCTGAAAATCTAATAAATAAAGGATGAAAGAAACTTCATTTAATTAAGCTACTGCATTGTAATGCTAGCACTATTGATAGAATAGCTATTTAACAACATCGTAATGAATGTTCCATTGTCACAGCCTGGGAAGGTGTAATGCAGTGGTTGAAGGCCACGTTATTTCTTTGCTTTTCTCGTTGTTACTTTTAAACACTGTTTAATATCAGTCATGTTGGTGTTCAGTTATTTCCAATTTATTACAGAAAAAAACACTGCCGTGAATTTTTTGTTACTTAAGAAGTACTATCCTGATCAGTTTAAAAGGCAAGAAAATAAACCATATTTAGCCATTATTATTTCTTTCATAATGCTGGGGGTAGTACTAAATTAACTAAGTCACAAATTCATATAGATTTTTGTCGTCATAAAACCCATGAAGCCAGCACAGAAAGCCCTAGAAATTTTTTCTCAGATAGCTACTAATAATAATTTACAGTTGTTTATTCAGAAAGCCATTGCAAACGGTGATGGGTGAGGAGGACTCAGGTGGGATTTTTTTTATGTTCATGTGCCACTGGTATGTGTTCTCGGGACTTGCCAGGCGTGTTGTCATCTTGTCTAAACTGACCAGGGAGTTCCAGATATGCATCAGAGCTCTAATCCCATCTCTACACGTTCTTCCTTCCTGCTCTCTGCTTGTTCTGCTTCTGATGCACCACACTTGCTCTGCCCAGCAGTGAGGTATTTGCTATTGATGCTCATGCTAGATATGGCTATCAGTGTAGGTCTTTGCCAAAAGAGAACAAATGGTGAAATAAAACAACTATGAAGCAACCATGACTTGGACATTCAGCATATTTCTGACGTGCAGGACTATATTAAAAGTCATTGCTATTATAACTATCCTTTGAGTAGTGTAAGCTAGTCATGATATGTAGCTGTTAATTCTTGTTGCATTAGGTTTGTATGGGAGTGTGGTAGATAGAAAGAGAGGATTGTTCCTGTGTAGCTTTTACATTTTTGAACTCCATAGAGGCCACTGTTTAAATAAAATCTAAGCCAAGCTGGGCAAAGTGCTTTGGTGTTCCCTGTTGAAACCTCCCCGAATCCTTAAGCCATCAGCTTTTGTGGTTCACTGACTACCTGAATGAATTATTTTCAACTGATTTGGCACATCTTCAGAAGAACAGATGGTCCCATCTTTACTGAAAAAACAATAACTGCAGCAACAACAAAATAATCTGTGATTCTGCCTGGAAACTCCTTAACTACAAGGGAGAGTTTGATGACCATCTTACATTTCTGACAATTATCTCACGGAAGAAATACATTTAACAAGAAAATCACATTATAATTTAGTAGGCAAAGTATCACATCTGTGGAACAGTTGTTTGAGGTTGCAGGGAGACTAAACTGCTATGCGTGAGTTTCTAATAGGACCTCCCCTACAATACAGCAGCAGGGAAGAGAGAAATTATGAAGATATGATGTTGAGAGACTGCTTTATCGGGGCTAAAAATAAGCTTATCTGCATTATGTAGAAAAGCATAGAAGAAGAAAATGGGAACTAAAGATAGGGAAGCACAGTGTTGTGATCAAGAATAAGAACAAGGGATTTCAAATAGCCAAAGTTGTCTGCATCACCATGGAACATCTCCAGAATAGCTTTTAATGGCTGTGGTCCAGGAGTTCTTGTTAGAAAGAGGTAATCCAGTACCCCTTAGGAATGGGATTCCCCTGAACTTGCTTCTTAATTTCTATTATTTCAGCAAAGGAAAAGCAATATAATGGATGAAGTAATTTACTTCAATTACTGAACAGGAGGTAATTAGGTATATGGGGAAGATTGAAAAGAGGGAGAAAGCAGTAGTGCTCACTGTATTAAATACACACTTTCTTGGATAGTTTTTCAGGATGATATTACAAAGGTGACATTTATTAAAAAGAAAACCTTTCCCTGTGCAGTCTGGTTGTCAAATATTAATATGAAATTGGATTATTTTTACTGTTAGTATTTTAAAATTGTAAGCAAGTTTTCCAGGATGCTAACGTATAGCAGAAGAGATATGTTTCTCCATGAAGGCCTATGCCGGTGTTAGTTTTCTGCCTTTCACAGAGTGATCTAATTGTTGGGAGTATGACACACAAGAAATGTTTGGGGAGCTGCTTTAACCACTGAGTTGCTGTACTTCTGCCTTTTCAGCTGCTCTCAGATGAGGCTGTCCTCTGAAATCACTGTTCAGTAGGATGGGAAAAGGATCTCGCTGAAATACAGCGTGCTGCAAACTTAGGCCCTGAACATCTGTCAGAGTGGGTGAACAGCTGGAATCCAGCTGCGGCCACTGTTGCTCTTATAATTCATGGATCATACCAAGTCCTGTGGGATGCTCCTGATGGAAAGCACTTTAGTTGTAGGTTAATATATTGCCCTCAGCCTGCAGCCCGGGTCCCTGCTCAGTGAGGGTTACGACTGCTGTTTACGCAGTGGCAGCAATAACCAGGATGCATGGAAGCGCACTGCGGTTCTAAATAATGATATTTGCTAAGTACACACTCAGTGGCACCCTGCTATTGAACTGACTGATTTCTGATGGCCACTTTACCCCGATCCATCAAGATCATTGTTGGCACTTGCTTATATAGGACTGTTGTTTCTTCCCATGTGGAAAAAAAAATGATGGCAACAATTAGCAATCAGCAAACAGCCTATGGGTTTGATTACAGACGCAGGTATGTTGTTGAAATAATTTGTGTGCTGAACAGAGTAATTTTATTTTGCTCAAGTGCTGCTTAAATATACCTTACATTCAAATGTTCCTTGGGGGAAAAAGCCATTACATGAGAAAGAGAATTCCATTTGTTCTCAGCTAGATCGATACAGCTCATCTGCTTACATGGCTCTAAGTAGGATGTGTGGGGTAATGTACGTTGGGGATAAGTCCTCTTTGTGAATACTGCATGACCGGACTTCTTTTTTCTTAATTAGTTCATACTTAATTACTATGCTATGAGGCCAACGTTTAATCTTAGTTTAAGAATCTGTTTTTCTGTGGTTTGTTTAGGAAAGATTAAGATAGGTATTTAATGTGTGGGACTTGAACAAAAAGGTTTTTCCAGCACATCATAAAAAAGGTGATGCAAAATAAAATGTCTTTTTTTCTCCTTTTATGTTCAATGGCTGACAGTTCTTAGGTCTGTAATTCGTATATTCTCTTTTCTGACATCTTTCTCACATCTCTAAATGAATTGTAACTCTCAACTATTTTGTTGTCCATCAGAGTTGAATAACAGAAATTGCACCGATTGCCAACTTGATTTCAGTGCTGCCTGTTCTGTCATTCTCAGCTCAGCCTCAGATTTAGGATCCTTAAGTGGGAGATGTACCTTTGGTAAATGCTGACTTTGTCACTGTTAGACAACATTTTATTATATGCCTTAGGTTTTATGGGCTTTGATGTTTCGTGTTGACTTAGTGGGAAATAAGAAGAAAATTCAAAACAAGTTGCAGTTGGAGCTGTAGAATGGCTTTGTTGTGGACTTCTGCACATTTCAAAGCCCTTTCATTAGCTGAACTTTTTTTTTTCTTTTGCTATTCTTTTTTTAAGCATTAAAAAAGCCATCTGTGCACGTGCAAGGATTTTCCATAGTGCTTTGCCTGTTCTGTCCTCTCTCCAGAACTGTCAGGCTCTGGATGTTTGTTCCTTGCAAATGAGAACTGGAGGAAAGAATTTTGGCTGGGAAGGATTTGTATCAGCAGCCGAGCCAGGGCAATGGGATGTGTGCTGTTTTATGTCCTGTGGCTGGATAAGCTTATCTGTGTAGATGCGCGATGTCCTGCTGTGCCATCAGATGATGCTGATAAACACATCAGTGTGATGACATGGCTGTTTTCTGCTCAGCACAGAGGGCTACTCCCAAAGAGGCAGCAGAAGCTCAGGCTGCTGTCACCAGGACCTTGTAATATTTTCTAAAGTCATCTTCTGCTACATTTCTTTTTCTTCCCTGGAAGTGAGGAGTTCTTACCATGGTTCTCATCAGCGATATTTCACATGAAAAGAAAGGTCTAGTAACTTGCTTCCTCTTACCCTTTCCACAACTCGTTGCTTGAGCTGTATGGGCTTTTCAGTTATTGCCGGTGTTTTCGTGTCTTGAGCCAATTTCTGTTATAACGTGGGGTCGTATTTCAGCAATTAATTGGGTCAGTTCCATGTGTTATGTGATATTTTGTCCAGATATAAAACGGGGCATTGACGTTGCAGAAGAATAGCAGATAAATTTTAAAGATGTGTATGTACGTGCAGGAAGCTTCAGGAATCTCATATGGAGATCACATATAACTTGCAATATTACAGCTTCTTTGCTGAAGGAACCAGAGGGTAAGAAGGTAGGGACTTCCTTTGATGGATACTGCTGCTTCACCCAGGTCTGCCTTATTTGTGTCTTGCTTAATTAGTTTGTATTTAAATCTCTTGGAGCAAAGTGTTCCTGGCTGCACATTGAGATCCTGCTGGAGGACTGTGGGCCCTTTATGGCTCCAGCAGTGATAACTGGTTTTGGTATGACTTCTTTGTTAATTTTTTTTTTTTTGAGTGAAAGTGAGCAGATTAAAGACCACAACTGAGATGTTTACAGTTGCAACATGGTGAACAAACAGATAAGGTAATTTTCCTCCTTCTGCTAGTTACCAAAGCAACACTATAAAGATACTTTTAATTTAGTTTAGTGCTATGAAGATTAAAGCTTAATTAAAAAGCTGATATTAAAAAAAAAAAAAATTAAAACACTGGAACAGCATAGGAAAAATTGAAAGACGTAATTATGGTCCAGTGAACACTTATCACTTATTATGAAGCTTTGGAGCAGAGGTATTTTTTTCCTCTCAATTGAGAGTAATTTTATTCTGATCGTAAACTGGAATGACCAGAACAACCTAGGATCATGGCTGTTTATAAATTAATAAGGACAGTTGGAAGGAATGTGTTATTCTCCCCATAAAATACAGCACAGTGAGATATTCTTTGCTAGTCCACTTCTTTAAAAATCTCTCACACAGCAGGCAGGGTGACAGGCGTTGTGAGGACAGAAAAAAGGCTGTCTTCCTGTATTTCACATGGCTTGCATAGAAATTCAGTTATATAATATTGAAAGACATGTTACTTTCAAATTCATTATATAACCTTTATGAATTGGAAGTGGTCAGATCTTCAAGTGGGGACAGTCTTTTTGTTCATAGAATCATAGAATGGCCTGGGTCGAGAAGGACCACAATGATCATCGAGTTTCAACCCCCCTGCTATGTGCAGGGTCGCCAACCACCAGACCAGACTGCCCAGAGCCACATCCAGCCTGGCCTTGAATGCCTCCAGGGATGGGGCATCCACAGCCTCCTTGGGCAACCTGTTCCAGCGAACAGGTTGAACAGGTCATCAACAGACCTACACCTATGTGCACAGGGTTGAAAGATAGGTAGGGGTCTGGGAGTGCCATCATCATCCTCACGAGTTTAACATCGTTTTTGAGAGATCCTGTTTGCCCGGCATCAGGCACATCAAGACATGAGATGATATTCTTTCACTGCAAGATTCCAAGTAGTAATCTCTGTTCATGACAAAGCAAGAGTGCTAGGGAAATTAGCTTCAGTTTATTAGCTCTGTTGAGAGCTGTGTTGCTGGTTTCTCCAAGAACTCGCTCATAAGGTACGATCTGTTATCCTAGAGAAGCGACTCCAAAAGCCATTCAGCTAAATATGCCCTTTCACTGACTTCCTCTGTTCATCTTGCATTTTAAACCCACCTGTGACTGTACACAGCATATTATTCCTGTGCAGTCATTAGCTGAATTAGTCATTTAGCCTTTCATCAAAGCAGCATTACATGTATTACAATATTGTAATGACTACTGTGGGTGCTCAGTCCTGTGACTTCTTGCCCCGGGATGCTGAGAAAGCTGAAAGGTTATTGGGCTTCAAGGACAACCTTATGGAAATAAATCCAGTGAGGCTGCTGACCAGAGTAGAAACTGCCTGCCCAGGATGTCTGTGAAGTCTAAATGGCTGGAGGCTGGGGAGTGCCTGGCTGGAGTATTTCATCCCTGTCTGCCCTGTTCTGAGACTCTTTTGTAGCTGTCTTGTTTTGTCCATTGCTGGAGACAAGATATTGCATTACCTGGAGCTTTGGTCAGGCTTCAGGTAATGGAGGCTTCTTATCAAGCACTTCTGGCAAAATATCTATATTCAAATTTAAGAATATTATTTTCTTTCTTTTTTTTTCCTAATCAAAACATAAGTGAATTTTCTGCTTTCCAGGCTAGCATGTATGTATGAGCTCCACCAGGCAGGCCTACAACTGATGCTTTTTCTAGGCTAAATTTCTGACTGTGTTATCTAAGCTGTTAAGAATCTTCGTGGTGTAAATATCTCTGGTGATGTTCCTGCAAAACTGAAAAAAATCTCAAACTTTTAGCACAAGCAGTGCTTCAGGAAACTCCCACACACCCCAGCTTGGATCACTCTTTCAGGAACCATAGATTATGGCACATTAAAGGTTATGTAATTTAATATCAGGCAAGAGCATGTGCAGTTAAAAACTACAATCGCTGTCTTAAGAACTTTTCTTCACAAAGACTTATTAGCATCTAATATCTGCTTACAGGAAAAAAAGCCATGTAAATGTATTCTAGTCAGCCACTGTACAACTTCCCCTGGCAGTGACTTGGGCTATTTATGTGTGTGACTGCATTGTCTTCACTAAACTTTAAAAAAAATAAGAATTTCCATAGTAACCACTGCATCACACAACAAAGACACGTATACACCACTTAGATCCTTAACAAGACAGGGCCCTGGATGAAATACAGCCTTTATTTGTTGTCTTATTTCTTTTTTCTAGCGTGATATTCTTAGTAAAATCTTTATTTGTTGCTTTTTTTTTTTAGAAATTCTAATTTTACATTAAAAAGCAGCTTACAAATAGCATGTCTAAAATAGCACAGTTCTGATACAAAGCTGTTAACTTAGAGAGCCATTCATGCAGATGTGAGCACTGAGCTGTAAGAAAAGAGAGAGACTGGGTGTGAGGTGACAGCAGTCTCTAGTTCTGTCTTTGTGTTATTTCTGCTAGATGCTACTTTGCTATATTTCATTTTTTATCACAGTAGAGTGGTAAGGTCGCAGAAAGGTCACAGAGTTGGATTCTTAAAAAATATATGGATGTGTATCGTTAAACTTTCCAACTGAAAATGTGGAAAAAGTGGAGGCTGTTATATTTGTCTCTAACTTTTTTTAATGAAACTGACCTTATTCACACAAGAGCACGTCACTTTAGTAATACTCCTTGTTCCTCTTCCTTCTGTTACAGGCAGCACTCAGCTCCCAGACCTGCACTGTGATCCATCTGTCCTGCAGAGAACTGGCTCTGCTTCTTACAAGTGCCACATAACACCTGGAGGGCTATGGTGAGTAGCATCAGAGGGATACAGTATTTTTCTTTTTTTGATTCAAAATCTAAAGCAAAAAGAAAATATCATACCTGACATCTGGGGGAAATTTGATCTTCTGATTGCTTCTGGACTGAGGAGCTGCGAGCTGTGCCTGCAACTGCAGCATGTGGCTGTGGGCCTTCTGGCACATCGTGCAAAGGTTCTGGTAGAGGCTGCCTGTTGGTATAGAACTGATGATGTTAGATTTGCTTTCCCAGTGAAATAAGCAGAGGTGGAGACTCTTGCCCTCCCTCCACACTGTGGAAATGCTTCATTTTTTGGCAAGCAGAGCTGCTTGCCAATATTTAGCCCTCAGCAGTTCTTTATGATTGAGTTATAAAACCTGGAAATATGAGTTTATAATGAAAATGCCAACACCACATTAAAAAGAGCAGGAGCAGTGAGCACTGCTGTAATGATATTCTTTACTTTGGTTTTAATTCTTTCTCTGGACCAGCTCTGCTTCCTTCAGTGCTGGAGGTGAGAATTGTTCTCAGTACCTGCTGCTCTGAGCGTGGCATGCGTGGGTGTGCAGGGTGCAGACTCCCAGAGGGGCTGTCCCAGCACACAGCCAGTTTTTGTGCTGCATCATTCCAAGAGGGAGAGCAACAATCTAAGGGATGGGATGCAGTTATCATGGAAGTAAATCCTCCCTTCCTTTATTTGGTCTTATACTTAAGGAATTCCAATAAGTTGACTTGAGTTGCTTCTTGTTTGCACCCAAATCAAGGAATACCAGAGACCCTTGATTCTACAGGAAAAGGAAAGAGCTTTCCCTCTCCTTCTGGTGACAAGTGTTAGTGCTGCGTTGGGGGAAGGCTTTGAAAATGCTGAAAGCTTCACCTCACGGTTTGCTCTCCTTCTACACCTCCTGTTTCTCTCCTTTCGTCTGTGTGTATCTTCCTTCTGTCATGAGCTAATTTGACTGAACACTGGAGTGGAAGATTAGGTCATTAGTACATTAATGCTACTTGACTACCTATTATAATAGTGTCACACATCCAAACACAGAGCTTGAGAGTTCATCATGTTAGCCATTGATTCTGTATATATGCAACAGATCTCCATGTCCACCCAGGCAATCGTGTTGCCACTGTTGTCCAAAAGCTGTTACTATGATAACTGTTAATGAGATGCATTTGGAAAGTCATTCTGGTTCTGGGGGGTTGTGAATGCTATGGAAGAGTGTACCATAATGAAGCCTAGCAACTATTTTGGTAAAGATTTGTTGCTGCTTTCACTGATCTAATTCATATGCAGTAAAAATCTTTGTGGATATGTGCACCCTAACTTCATTTCTGCACCTGAATATGAGATTTAAGTTCTTAACGAAGTCCATAAATGTGGAACATGACTGTATGTTTCTCCAGGGCTCAGTGGGAGAAACCCTGTTCTTCAGACAGCTCTCTCAATTGCAGAGTTCGGAAACTGGAATAGTGGTATCAGGGAAATAAAATATCTATGGATTAAGTTGGATGACAAGTGGTAATAAAAGCAAAATGAAGGCAGATTGCAAATTCAAAGGAGTGTTGAAAAGTTGAGACACACAAAGGCTGTATGCTGAGGGAAAGAAAGCAGTTATATTTCTTCAGCAAAACTTAAAACTTTCAAAAAGGTAGGAATGGGAGGACCTCTTTGTGCGATATTCTGTTGCTTGGAGCCTTGGCTATGCAGTTTTCCCCAGCATTAGACCTGTATTTTGAATAACTGTTTACATTGCTATGACAACCATGTAGACTGGCCATTTCTTTGCTGCATTCACAAACTAAAAGAGCATAAAACCCCAGAACGTTTTTTCAGCGCTGTGTAGTCCTATAACCCCTCTCTGATCTAGTTCTCAATGGCCACAATTAAGAGAGAGTCTCATTTGCTCTTGCCACCTGTCTATTCTACTTTTGTTTCTTTTCATCTAAATTGTTGTCCTTCAGAGGCAGGATCTCATTAATCACGGTCTTTTCCCAGTAGTATAACTCCAGTGATTTTCAGAGATTACCTGTAACTTGTGAGCAACACATTGATGAATGATCCCTTGAAATTTCACGTTCAATCTCTCTGCTAAAAGTCTATTTCTTTTAATATTGCAGTTTCTTCATTTTAGATAATTGCACCTTTCTCGATTGTCAGATACTCAGAGAAATAAGTGGGAAGAGAAGAATGCTGTAACTGAGTCATTTGTGAAATGACATCTTTTTTTCTCTTCCTCCTCCTCAGTTCCACCATCATTTAGGCACAACCTACAGAAAAGGATGCTCTGCTATCCAGCAGAGATGACCAAGTTGTTTGGCATAGGGTTGGCATTAGCAGATTCAGTATCTTAATGCAGAACATGCAGACTACCACGAGCCCCAATCCCTATGTCCATAGCCTTGCACGCATTTTCAAACTTAATAAGGAAATACTGAATGTATTCTTTGAACGTGTATTAACAAGTAGTGGCTTTAGAATTGGCGAGCATTTGTTTTTGCTTAGGACTGTGTATCGGTGGTGAGCCAATGCCCACAGCAGTTACTGCTGCAGGTGGAATGGAACTTTCTGGTTATTGCAGTAACTGCAGAACAGTATTGCGTGTCCATTCCTTTTTAAAAAGATGGACACCTTTCCATAAATTCTATGTTTACATTTACACAGCTACTGAATCTTTTATATGCAATTTCAGTGGAATAACGTCTCCTGCAGTGCTAGTCTGTCAGCTCCTATTCTATTCAATTAAAAAGGGCAATGAATGCAAGCAAAAGCGCTCCATTTTTCTTGAGGTCTAATCTTTGTAAGAAAAGAAAAGGAATTTGAGATGCGAGCAGCGCTGCATTGTGGTACAGCAGTGCATAAACAGCATTTTTTTTGTTCTTTTCCTGATTAGGTGCTTCAGTGGTAAGTGAGGTAACAATTTAAAAGAACTAACTCATTATATGAAATGACTCTGTCTGCTGTGACACTTAAAATCATCTTGCGACACTCTGGAGCTCAATGCATAAAATATTAGGTTGGTAAGTAACTCTCCTGCTGGATAGAGCCTTTTTCTTTCAGAAGTTAACCTAAGGATATGAGAAATCCGTCCCTGCATATAGCGTCTGATCTAGTGCCAGTGCCTAAGGATGTCCTTGGAAAGATTCCCATCTTTAAACACTGGATCAGGGTCCACAATGCAGTAGCTGAAGTGCTGAGGCTTGGATTGGCAGCAGTAAAATGTGGCATTGCTGTTTTTAAAGTAGAAAAATGGCTGGGAGAACATAAGTTGACTGTAGAAATACTGACAAGAAAAAGGGAGACTTGTATGAAGGCAGAATAAGGTAATTTATAGAGGAAAAACCCTGGGAACCAGGAAGAGTATAATAGGTGTTTTTTTCCAGCTCACATCTCCTAAGACACATACAGGAGAGTAACACTAGCCATTTTCCTCCACACAGATGGGTAAATATTATCCTTTTTTTCAACAATACGAAGGGTAGGGGACAGAATTACATCACACAGTGAAGTCAGGGTTGATTATTGTGGAATGGCTGAGGTACATGTGTGGAGATGTCCTGCTCCCCAGGAAGGCATTATTAGCTGGCTGCAAGATCAGTTGTCTTTTGTCCAGAATTATGGGACTAACAGGTCTGCACATGATCTTGAAAACACATTCAGCAGGAAAGGAGACAATCCCTACAGGGAGCTGCTGTAGGTTTTTATGGGCTTTTGTCCTCATATTTGTAAGCCCGAAGGCAGCAGACCTTAGAGTGGCAGAATGGTAAGCACAACATGGAGCAGAGGTTTTGGTGATAAGCCCAGGATCGTGTGTATTGTTTTGTTAATACGTTACGTATAATGGCTATTTTTTTTTCTTGTATATATGCACTACAGTTTGTGCAATTAGCTTGTGGTCCATGTATCCCTGTATCTCTGTAACTGTACTCCAACTGAACAACAGCACATTATTAAAGCTGACATCAGGATTTATGAGGCCCTAGTGCCCAGCCATGTGCTTTGAAGAATAAAGCATGCATGAGCAAATCCACAAAACCAGGAACCTCTCTGGACATGTAGGAACGGTGATACTTTGCATTGTGTGGTAGCAATATTAGGAGCCAACAAAGGGGCTGGTTTCTCTCCCAGAGCTATAGTGAATTTGATGGCATTGCACAGACTTGGACATATATTAAACAGAGCCATGTTTACTTGTGCTGCATAAGAATCACAGGGGAAAGCAAAATCAATGTTTTCCAAATGGAATAGAAATAAGCCGTTAGGGAAAGAAATGGTATTTTCAAGCTTCTTTGAAAGGCAACACAAACAATGCATAGAGTAAAAAAAAAAAAAAAAAAAAAATCCTCCAAGAAAAGTCATTTACAAATGTCTTCTTCACTATATATTTAACTTTCTTTCGAGGTTAAGGCATGGTAGGTGCCTGGTGTTACTTTAAAAGTGGAGTGAGTATGTGCGTGAACAAATAGGCTTTGGAATTGATATTTTGAATTGCAAGCTGCACAATGCATTTGTAGAACTTGACAGCAACAGAAGACACTCAGATTTTAGAGTGGCACTCAGATGACACTGAGAGTGCATGATGCAGTGGTATAATGAAATGGAGATCAATGTTAAAATGAATGTAACACCACTGAGGAGTACACACAGATCGATACTCTTGTAAGCCATGGAGTATAATCCAGCTATATAGGTCTTGTTAGATAGTACAGTCAATTCTGTTTTTCTGCATTTCTCAAATGTACCTTTGACTTATCTGTCCCAAAGACCGTATTAAAATGTCCTCCTTTTGGAAAGTAAAGGCTTGAATCTTTGTCTTCCCATCCGCGCACATTAAAGGAAATATGCAGTGCATAATAGTAAACTCCCAATCCTCAAAAATGTGAAATAGAAAGATAAGATGAACAGTCAGCGCTGATCTGTGTGTTTCAGTAAGTCTTTGAAATACTATTTTATCTTCATTGCCTCCCTCACTGCCCCCATCCTTTTCTTTCAGAAATATATTTTAAGCACAATTACTGAAAATGTAGTCTCAAGGGAAAGGGGGAGGTCAGTCTTGCAGCCCTCACTTACGTTGTGCAAAGAACTTGCTTATGGTTATTTTCCACCTTCTGATTTTTAGAGCTTAAAACCATTTTAAAAAGATCAGAGAGTTTCTCTCTTTTCTTGATGCATGGATAGCCTTGGAAATGGAATGTGATTATTAGTGGAGACTGAAGTGTGCACTCTCTCTTATACATAGATATGAGAGACATATAGTATATCAGCATGTATAATCCCTAAAGAGCTGAGGATATCCATGTTTCTTCTCATGCCATTGCAAACATAGTGACTCTTGGAATCCCCATGCTTTATGTTTTATAGTTGGGTGATTTGTAGGAACTGATGCCAGTCAAGCTGCTGTTAATGACTCTAGCATGTCAAGTCAAACTATTCCCTGAAAGGAAGTAGCCAATGTAAATATAAGAGAGTAGTCAAAGTTTATTTCCTTCTTGACAGGAAATTTAGTACTGGAAGCGGTGAAAATGATACTTGAATCTGCCTTCAGTTGATCCCCTTTTACTGATTACAACACGCGCCGATAGCAGGCAAGCATTATTCATCAGTGTACGTGCTGTCAAGTAAGCAGGGATCAGGAAGTGCATGAAGCAGCACCAGCAGCAGATAACTGCAATACTCATTACTCTTATACTACATGCATTTGATGTGCAGGATCACTGAACTTTCGTTTTTTGAGTCCTAAGTTTGCCAGCCCATGATAGCAGCGTCCAGAATGGACAACTCTTGCCTGGCTGGATATTGTAAAATAATTTTCCTTTGGTGATGATGGATGAGTGAATGACTGCGTGGACATAACAAATTAAGTGGGGTTGGGGTGTTACTCTATGATTCTATGAAACCTAGTACGTCAGCACAGGTGAGGTGGTGGGAATTGCATTTTCCATCTATTGCTAGTGTGTTTTAGTTCCAGGTCTCCTTAAGACATGCATACCCCTTAGAATGAGCAAATTGTTTTCTTTTCAGCTGCAGTTGTATAAAGTATATGTCTCAGTTTCTAGTTTGTATTTATCCTATCCTTATCCACAGTATGGGCATTTGTATTTTTCCCAGCCATTTTCAAAGGATGCTACCCATTCTACCCTTTCATTATTAGAGCTCTGGTTTTGTACCTGTTTGCTCACTGAGACAATGTTATTATTTTCAATAGGAGGCACATGTATTTATAAAGAGTGGAGAACAGCGAAAGCAAATAAAAATAAATTAATAAATACATAAATAAAGTGGTGCTTCAGGGAGAAGTTTCTAGGCACAATCTAATAGCAATGACTGTGGATGCCATTAGCACTGTGTTGATTCCACATCCCCTGGGATAGTCTAATAATTCAGCTTGTATTTTCTAGTTCCTTTTGGCCTTAATAGCTATTAGGATCATTAAGTGTAATCTGCTAGGGACTCCAGATTGTAATGCCTTTGTGAGTCTGAGTCCTCTTATGAGGGTACAAAGCTGATGAGAAAATAAAGCACTCTACTTAGTTTGTCAAGACCCTTTTCTCACTCCCATTCCAAGCTCTTCTTTTTCCTCCAGCTGTCTACACCCTGCCACTTGTCACAGCTGCTCATGAACTTCAGTTAATCTTCACTCTTTCAGACACTATGGCAGCTCTAAATTACCTCTGCCCTCTCCCACATCTATCATCCTTGCGTTCTGGTTAGCAGTTGACCTCATCTACTGCAGTGTTGGGTGCGTAGCTGATGAGTGGAAGGAAAAAAACAGGATTGTTACCACTGCAAAGGCCACTCTGAAGTATGCAACCTGAAGGAGGAGTGTCTATTAGGAAACACTTCTTCTCAGAAAGTCTATTGAGGCACTGGCACAGGCTGCCCAGGGAGGTGGTGGAGTCACCATCCCTGGAAGTGTTCAAGAACTGCGGAGATGTGGCACTGAGGGACGTAGTCAGTGGCCAAGGTGGGGATGGGTTGGGGTTGTACTTTTGGTGATCTTAGATGTCTTTTCTGACCTTTATGATTCACAATGCATCCTTGGCTTCAAAAAGTTCAGCGCTGTTCTAGGGGAAAAAGCAAGCCCTTGTTAAAGGGGTTCTCCAATGTCATATTAATTGGCAACGCTGACAGTACGTATACAGCTGCAAATAAAGGATATCACTTGGTTGCAGAGAGAAGCACCGCAGTATACAGATAAAGCACAGACATTTGACTGATCTGTCACTCCTTGCTGAATTTGTCTGAAATTTATTGCCAGTTAGATATCATTTCTCTCTGTTTACTGATTTGATTGAAAGGATGATTTACCAAGGCTCAACATCACATTGAAAACTGCCCTCTGCTCCGAGGGGTAATGAGTTGTAGACGCATCTTCTTCTCCTTCCTCCTGTGCCTGTGAGTGATTGCACAGCAAGGAGAGGACCTGTTGCTGCTGGTGGGGCAGAGCGGCACTTCTGGGGGGTTGCTGGACTTACTTTGGGGTCGACCCACTCCTGACCTCTCCCAGCAGGAAAGGAGATATTCTTTACATACATGAGATATGTAGGTGATATTCTATACATACATGAATGCATATATATATACACACACAGACACACAGTTTAAGTTAAGTTAGCAGCAGAAAGACAAAAGGGAGCATAGATGAGAGGGAAGGAGCAGAATAGGGAATAACAATGTGTAGAACAATGAAAACAGCAAGAAAATAAAAGGATTAAAAATACCAGAATGTGAAATGACAGATTATCATTATCCCTACTGTCACTTCATGATGTGACTTGGCGTTGTTTGACATTGTGTTGGCTGATTACCACATCCCAGTCCTCTATTTGTTTCTCGTCAAAATACACTGGAAACTAATGCCTTCTCTGTGAGTGTGTATCTGTTCTGGTTATGGTGTTTTTTTCTTAAACAGCCCTGATATTTGTTTCAATCTCAACAATACCCATCGTCTCACCTTAATTTACAGAGTCATAACTAGCGGTATTTCTTTCCAGCATAAAGAGTGCATTGGAACAAATGCCACTATTTATCAGCTGTAATGCAGTTCTTTGTAAAGGTCTTATGTGAGCGAAGAATATAAATGCAATGAAAGTCTCACAATAAATACCCTAAATCCTTTATTGCCTATTTATGGTGTAATCTCTCTACGGTTGTACAATATATGGCTGTTTAGAAAAAGCCTCAGAATACAGTTATATGGTTTATTTACCAGGAGATGGCAATGGTGATCTACTGCAGTATTAACTTATATACATGGGGCCCATCTTCTGCAACGCGACAAACTTCAGTATGAATGAAGCCAAAGAATCCCAATACTGGCTTTGCCTTTCTCATTTCTGACTTACTGTGGTTGCTGTTATTCATTGTAAAAAAAGAAAGAAAGTCTTCTATTTTCTTCTCATTTTTGATTGAAGTTGCTGTCACGAGGTTGTTTTAAAAATGTCTAAATACAGTCATAGTGGTATCTGGAAAACAGAATATTATTTAAAAACAGGGGAGCCAATGCCATTGAATTAGACGTGCCACATGTCAGAAAAAATCTGATGATTGATGAAAGTAAAAGCTGAAAAGAATGTGCTTAGTTTTACAGTATCAAATTCAACTTGAGTAGTTAATGAAATATAAATTACAGGTTATGCTATTAAAAATCACTTTATAATTTTCTATTAAGCTGCTTGAAGTATGGTCTTAAACCATGCATACGCAAACCATTTTACAGACCCTGAGGTTATCCATGGGCTGCGACATTGTCTGAGTTGTCACAATACTTCAACATTTCATAAAGCATGCATCCATTTTAACTGAATTGATGCAGCAGAAAAGTTCACACGTGGGAGACAACTGCCATAAGCGGTTGTAATATCTACTGTGTTGTCTGCTGTTGTCCATTTGTTACTTTTCCCCCCAGAAAACTTGTGCAAGCTGACGAGGTTTGTGTGTTCACTGGGTATTTGCCAGCTTTCCAACAGAAGCAGCAGCAGGTGGTTCCTTTTTATGTTTGCACTGGGGGCACTCTGTATGGTTCCTCTGCTCTCCAACCTGTATGTGGTCTGGGGACAACGCTGCTCACTGGCACTACTCTGGAGACCTGGAATCGTGCAGTGTTACTGCCTTGCATGCTGTCTTTCACCAGGGCACTCCCACCACAGTTTTTCCTTCGGTATTGAGATAGGCGGTCCACGTCTTACGACTGTCAGTATGCGGCTCTCAGTTGAGAGGTTTATCCACCCTCAAGTTAAAATATAAATGCTTAAACTGCATCTGCTCCTTGTTATCATGTCATACACAGTAGGACCGGTTTAGATGTACGGCTTTACATGAGACCGTGCAGCCTTGTCATTGCCAGTCCCACAGCGCTTGATATCTGAGGATCCCTTTTGACTGCCACCATACATTTACGCTGCCTTTATGCTAGCTTGCTCACGTGCTGCTGACAGTGACTTGCCCCAGCATGGAGCTCAGTGAAGAATTTCTCCATGTTTTACACAGCCTCTCATGTGAATGTTGCAGCCCCAGTGAGTTTTATCTTGCCTGTACCCAAGCTAGTGCCTTAAATCCAGCTTATGTGTGTGTACTGGTGCTGCATAGTCACAGTAGTGACTGCCATAGAAACATGACGACAAAAGGCAGGTTCCTCTATGCACATGCTTGTCCCAGGGACCAGCACTATGCATCCTGCAGAGGATCACCAGTGACCACGTGGTTGTTTCTGCTTTTCCCTGCCCTGAGAGCAGTATTGAGCTGTCACAGTCCCAAGAAAGTCCTTCCCAAAATAAGACCATTTAACTATTTCCTGCTCTACTGCAGTAAATAGTTAAATTGTATTGTAGTAACTGCAAATTTAAATGCCAGTGTTATCATCTCTCTGCTTTTGTTACTGCAGCGTTCCCAGGGGGAAGTGGCCAGACAGTGGGTGTGTGAGTGTAGAGTTGGCAAGGAGTGTTTGTCTGTAGCAGTAGATGGTACAAGGGGAAATAATTGTTTGTGTGAAAGTATCAATTTTATGCTATTTCAAACTTTTTTTTTTTTAAGGCTCTTTGACCTCACAGTATCTACCTATCAATACAACGTCTTTACTTTTCTTCCTCTGTTCTGCATTAGGTGGCATTCACTCAAACCCCATCTGGTCAAGGAAGAAACGGCATATTCTCCTTAATGCTGCTCTCTCCACACCTTTATGTCAGACCACTTCTGTGCCAGGGTCTGCCAGCTCAGTACTCATTATCCACATAAGGGAGAGGTAAGAAAAATTGTTGTCCTATTTTGTCTTTTTATTTTTTGAATGAGAAAAGTGATTTATGGAGCAATATGAACTGACCAAGTAAAAGCTGCAGAAGAAACAGAGCAGTGCTCAGTGTTTGCTGGCTTCTAGTACATTGTTGCATCAGCTAGACAAACTTCCATATGTCTTATCTCTTTCTATTTTGCTAGCAAACAGCACAAAGCCAATCAGTGCTGCTGCCTTCCCTGGGCACCAGGGCAGCCACATGTTCTGCCTTATGGCAACATCCTCCAGCAGCTTCCATATCCAGCAGGGCTGGGAATTGCTCTGTGGTGGTCCTGTCTCTTCGAAGAAGGATTTCTTAGGAAGGGCAGAATGATGTTCAGACTGACAGCTTCTTGTACTCGATGCCTTGTCTTCTCTGCTGGATCTCTTGCTGTGAATACCTCGTTCATGTCAGTTGCGTGGAGGGAAGAATTATGAGTTTCCCTTTTCCTATCACTTATTTAGTACCCGTTTTGCTCTCCCTTGTCTTACCTACTTAGGTTGTGCTTACGGAGCAGGGATATGAGTGTTAGCTTTAGATGAATTAGCTCAGCTGTCCTTTTCCTTCACTGAAACCTGTACTGTAAACATAGCAGACTGCAGGCTCTGGGAGAGGGGGAATTATTTACGGCCTTGTTTTTACATTGTTTAGTAGAGCAGGGCCCAAACAGGAGAGGCTCTGGATGTGACCATCATGCAGATCGTTTCATGGTGACCCAGCGGGAGAACCAAGGCCAGACTCAGAGGTTAGCAGTTCATAACGGGTAAAGAGAAGTTTAAATTTCTGAATTATAAAGTTGTAAAAAAGATTCAAAGGGAAGTAAGGGCATCCTCAGCCCACTCTTTGATAGTACAATACATAAAAACCAGATTTTGTAGGAGTATAATAAAAGATTGTATAGGAGTATAATAAAACCCAGACACAAGTCTGAAAAATTCATTAGTTTCTGCCATGACTAAAATAAGCACTGTCTATGAAAACTACTTTGCAATGGTAATGAAAAGCAAGTGGAAAAGCAAGTGTTAGCACCAGTGCTGTGACGTGAAATAATTTCTGTATACTCAGATCTGTCATTGTGAACAATGTTGTTGATTATAAACTACATCAAATTCTCAGTCTCCCCCAAAACATGTATTTTATTTTGCAGTTTTTGTGGTAATTACGAAATCAACAGAATACTATCTAGTTTTACCACAATTAAGCTAAATACATACTTTTTAGATGATGTAAAAAATACTTGTTAATGGTAATGTCTCCATAACAGTAACTTCCACCCTAGAACAAGCGACAATGTTTCTTATGCGTTTTTAGGGGTGGCATTTAATGATAATGGTGATTTTCAGCTTTCCCAAGAGTTTTACAATTTAGCAGGTACTTGGATGCAATTTATAATCAAGATTTGACCTGCAGAGCTTCATTTATTGTTACTCGATAAGAGAAGCCTCCAAGATTTGAATGAATCTCGTGGCCTTTTCAGCGTGCATGAGTATGATGGAAGGGACGATGACACAGACTTATGGCACTGCAAGCAGCTCTCTGAAAACAGGTTTATATCCCATCACTTGTGAGATAGTGTTTGCTCGTAAAGCTGTTACCATGTCATTGTGCTGAAGACCTCTGGGCTCAAGGAAATTGAGATGCTTGTCCTAGGCACTCTGCGCAAGAGTGGCCGCGTGGTATTTTGGTTCAACCACTGCTGCTTGCTCAGGACTGAAGGTCTGGGCAGGGTGTTGTGTCCATGGTGGGCATGGGGGCAACAGCGCAACAGCTATATGTCAGCACTGTTGTAGTTTTAGTTAGTGATTGGTTACTGCTGGTCTGGCCACCACAACTGAGTGAATACTCCAAAGTATTGTTTACAGAGACTGAGGTAAAGACCCTGACTGTTCAGAAGAAAAGGTAAGACAAGCTTTAACCACTAACTTTACATTTATATTTACTTCAGAAAAACAAAAAACAATTAGAAAAAAGAAACACTGCAGTTTAATAGAACCAGTGACACAAACAAAATGTGGACTCGAGAACAGCAAGTGGCAACTAAGGTAATGATAGAACTGCTTCACAAATAATTCGCTGTTTAGAGCATCTTACAGAGTGAGATTGTATCCTTTTGTTATGCAATATAAAATCAGATAAGCATTTGCTGTAACAAAAGTTATTTACAGTCACATAATTTTGAACAACAAGCACATGACCTTTGAAATTAGATTGGTTAAAGTTTTCCAAAAAGTTAAAAGTTAAAGTTTGACTGGCTTGAGTCAGTGGGAGATTCCCTTCAACTTCAGTGGGGCTGTTGAAAATCCTACCCTTCACTGATTGTTTGTAGATAGGGCTGATGCTTCCTACCTCTTCTTAAATATGCTGTTTCAATTCTATTTGACCTTTCTTACCTGTATGATACCATTTGACTGAGTAGTTTACTATCTTATTGAATACTAACTTCATCATTTGCTTCAGTAATTGCCTTTTTTATAGGTTAGATATGGGCAAAGACCAGACAAAGCAGAAACAGATCCCATCTACTTCAAATACTGTCTGGCTAGCCATAGTCATAAGCTATGTTCAGTTAGTATTCAGAATACTGCTGACTCCTTTCCTATACCTTCATAAAAAAGTATGTCATAAGGATATTATAGTGATCGTATTTAAAATTATTTTTCTGTATTGAAATAGAGTTGACAAGTAAAGGAGTTTATACTGAAGAATTTAAGGTTTGGGTTTTATAAATGTAACGGCACCGTATTTTTTAATGTTAAGCTATATTTGTTATATAAGCTATATAAGTTGATATATTTTGGAGCAAGTGAAAATGTTTGAATTCCTTTCAGAATGTAAAATTGTCGCCAGAGTTTTAAAAGCAGCTCTTTGCAGGCCCAACACCTGGAAAATAAAACTTTGGGAAAAGTAAAGGAAAAGGAACATCAGTCTTTCCTCAAAGACTTCTAAGCAAAAGTAAAGAAAAGGAAAAACATTTAGACTTTCACTTTTTTAATGCAGTCTGAAAGCACAACAGCGTTCTAGTTTGTCGACTTACATTTGTCTGTTGCCTTTTCCTGCTACCATCAGCACAGTTAGATGGTACGTGAAGTCCCTTGGGCGTGTTATGGTGAATAGAACCCTCAAAAACCTTTTATTTTCTCTTCTCTTTACAAGACAGCGCATTCTCTATTCTCAAGATCATCTTCGTGAAAGTATCCATGGGACGACTGCTGAAGAAACAAGAGGAACTAACAGAGAAAAGGTAATTATAAGAAAAAGTGAATTGCTAGACATATGTGGATGCAGATTTATTACACTGGATGTGCATTTTTCACTCTCTACGTGAGATAGTTTCCTCAACTTAGCTACAAAGAAAACATGGAAGGGATTGATTTTGTCTGTTAGAAGATTTCTGCTTACACTGGACTCTGAGATTAGTCTGTTGCTTTCCCTGGGTGGCTTCTTACTATTGCCCTTCTACATTGAGAGCTCCTCTGTCATATCTTGTGTGATGTCCAGACACCTTCTCCATAGATCAAAGGTTGGCAGCCTGTTTTTTAAGCCTTTTTTTTTCCAATTACTTGCATGTACAACAGGTGCTGAGGCTCATTTGTTTTGTTTGTTTCTACCATTTTGACCCTTCAGTGTAAATATGGCTAAGGTTTTAAACCAACTAGAGCAGCACTGAGTGCAGCATAAGTTAATCTCCTTGATTTTTTTCGACATTCTGAATGGATTTTGTAGCTTGAACTGTGCTCTGTGCTTCTGAAGACAGACTGCTACCATTGCTGGATGTGACTGCTTTACACAGTGTTTGCCTACAGCCCCATTACGCAGCACTCACAAACTGTTGTAGAGACACAGGCTAAGAAATGGCATACCATGAGTACAAATACCCACAGTTAGGGTTAACAGCCTTTTTGAAGATGCATTGACCAGTTCGGGGGAGCTCTTTTCAGAGATCTGCCTAAAACAAGTTTTGTGATAGAATTTAAAAGAAAAAAAAAAAATCCAGCACCTCAAGTCTATAGCACAATACCCTCTTTCCTGTCTGCTTATCTTCCTTTCCATTGGCATGAAGTTAAAGTAGAAACCCAGGCTCAGTGTCATACAGCTTAATAAATTTAATAGAAGATACTGTTCAAGAAAAATCTTAACTTACTGCGTCTTTTAGATGATTGACAATTTAGGAAGTCACAATTTCAGGCTTTTAAGTCTTTCTCCATTGAACATAATTAAACATTAACCAATTTTGCTAGTGTACCATAATTTTTATAGGCTGCTTTAAAGCCCTGGTTTCTCTGCCAGGACATACGCTAGACAAGACTGCACTTTGCTTTGTTTGAAGAACCCAGGTACTGCAAGCCAAGGCTCCTGTGATGAGTTTGTGCTCATAAACACCGACCTGCTCACAAAGAGAAGGAATATTTGCCTGTTGCTTTCTGTATTAAAATACTAACTTGGACTACAGGAGCCTTCTTCTGCTCTGCCCCTCTCAAAGCTGGATTTTTCTGTCCTGAGAGTCCCCATTGAGTCAGAGCAGAGACCTGGCCTGCCACACCCAACACCGTATCCATCCCATGTATGCTGTTTCCATCCTTTGTAGTACTTTTTAGAAACAGCAAAGACAGGAGAGAAAAAAAAGAAAAACAGAGTCTCGGTGGGAATAGTCCAGCTGCTTCAGTTTTGACCGACAACTTAAACTAAGTGTAGATGTCAGTATGAGGGGTAAGCTAGTGAGAAATCAGCCCATATGTGCTCTTAGTCACCTGAAAGCAGTAGGGGTAGGTCTTGAAAAGTTGACTTTAAAAGATTATAACCATAAGAATGTGATGGGTCCAATACATTTGTATTTAGTGTGACCACATAACTGTAAAATAAAGGAAATTCCTAAAGGAAATGTTTTTGTCACATAAACACTGAGCCACAGCAAACACATCTGGCAAAGCTGAAGATCCAGCTCCCTAGACTGAGCATCAGAATACCATAAATAATGTCAAGAGGCAGAAATGGGGCTGTCAGATACTGCTACTGTCATTATCCTATTACACTGAATAACCATGAGCTTTACTTGTTTATGGAAACTGTCAATTGATATTTTAATCTGTAAGTGAAGAAAACATTACTATTTTACTATATAATCATTGAAGCTAATCTGTTTTCAGCAAGGTCATTATTTACACTACTTCCTTTGTAATCCCTCACATACACACACAGAAAAAGGCTCTGAAGCTTAATCTTTCCAGTGCTGAAAATGAGACTTTTATGCAAACTGATAAAAGTTCTTTGTTTGATTTATTTGTAAACCAAAATAGTCTGGTAGTTTGCCTTGAAGTGAAAAGAAAAAAAAACATGCTCTGTCAAATCCCGTGCATTCCTTTTTATGTATTTTGTCATTTCCCCTCTATTAACTCTGTCCTAAGGTAGAAAGAAGAGTCCACTCTAGCTTGTATTTGCATACTGTACTTTAGCTTTGACTTTCTAGGTTGAGCCTGTTAAATTTATTGACTGTAAGCCCCTTGAGCTATTGAGGAGTGTGCAGCTTACATTGTATATCTTTTGAAAGACGATTCTGGTAGCCCGTTATCTCTCCAGATACAATTTGTCTTACATATTCATGGGTTTTTAGTGCCAGGACCAGTTCCTTCGTTGTAGCTATTGTTTGGAATTCTTGCACAGATATTAAGGCTTAGTAATTTTTCAGTGCTGCTCAAGGGATCCGAGTGTCAAATGGAATAACGAGTGGGAGTTTGGGCAGTGAAAACCCCTAAGCAGCTGGCTTTGGAGATCTTGGTAAAACAATAAAGGACAATAATCTGAGATGGCATGAAAGAAACTTTGAGGTGTCTAGGATATTTTGTATGTACAAATAGAGCTGGCCAGCATGTAATACTTTCCATTCATTAGCAATTACATTTCATTTTAATTTCAAGATTTTATGCCTGAACGTCAGAGAAAATTTCATTTGAGAAACATCAGCGCAGGGACCTGGGAAAACAAAATATGTTCCCCTTCCTGCTACAGCTGTTTTTCTTAGCAGTAGAGCTGACCAGAATATTGATTTCATTAGGAAAGGGCTTAAGGTGGAAGGATCTGTATTCAGGTTAAAGTCAGGGATTTCAAGTCCTCAGTTTCATAGGTGACACCAAGAGCCATGGTTGCCCTCTGGCACTTTGAGGCCTCTGGCTCCCAGGGCTCACCCACAGGTTCTCTCCAGAGTGCAGGAATATGAAGTTTCAGATGCCATGATTCTGGCTTCCCAGTCCTTCCCCATGGCCTGACAGAGCAGGATGATTCAGAGCCTGAATAGCTGCTGTTCTGCAAGGCAGACATTGATGTGTCAGTCAATACAGGCACATTCTGCCTAGTTTTGGAGCTGACAAGGCTGAATACCATGAGCAGCATAGATTTAAAAGTACAGAAGGCTGGGGACTGGGAATCCTACCTAAGGACTTCCAGCTATACGTATCCCACCTGGTTAGCTTGAAAGTTAGCCAGAATATATCTACATCAGGAGCTATCATGCCAAAATCTGTTGTGCATCTGTGACAGAACTTGGGCTTCTATTCAGATCTTCTGCATCCTGCTCCAGATGTGATTGCTCATCATTTGATCTGAGATAAAAATAAGCAGCAGTGTACTTTCATCTCCAGAAAGTGCATACCAAAAGTCAAATTCTCTTTCTGGGAAAGCTGTGAGAACAGCCCTGGAGCTGCAAGACACGAACTTCACCTGAAGTGAGGCACAGGTCAGGTCTCTGACTGCTGCAGTCCGTGTTCCATGCCACACTGCAAGACTGGTGTCAGACTTCCAGGTATTCTGCCCCGATGCTCGTCTCTTCAGAATCAGGTTTTGCAAGGAGCATCCGTGGCTTCAACAGGTACAGAAAAAAAAAGATAATTCAGTCAATGTTTCATTATGGCAAACACTGCTAATTTTATTTTGACTTTCTGTGGAAAAACACAGGGATGTGATGGTGTTCCCATTTACAGGTTTAAATCTTTCATGGCACCAGCATCAACATGAGGGAGATCTTCCCTTACAAGCAAGCTAGGGTTGCCCAAAACATTTGTAATGGCCTAAAATGTGAACAAAGAAAGTCCCATATAAACACTGGGAAGAACTTCTTTACGATAAGGCTGATGGAGCACTGGAACAGGCTGCACAGAGGGGTGGTAGAATCACTTTCTGTGGAGCTATTCAAGACCTGTCTGGATGCTTACCTGTGCTACCTATTGCAGGGCACGTGCTCTAGAAGGGGGTTGGACTCGATGATTACCTCTTGAAGTCCCTTCCAATCCCTGCAATCCCGTGATTCTGTGATTTGCAAGGCATTGGCTCACGTACATATCACCTTACAACTTTCACAAGCAGAGAAGTGGCAGCTCTTAACAAGGTTTAAATTACATTTACTCTCCATAGAGAGGATGTGTAGCAGAAGAGGGGTTTATTTCTGACTTACAGTGTACATGTCAAACAAATACAATTATCTGAGTCATTATAGCCACCATCATCATAATTAGCTTAAGTGAAGCTGTTTTTAGCTTTCATATAGCCTCAATTTGCTGCAAAGCAAATCACCAAAATAAATCAATATTTTACAACCTAGCAAACACTGTAGATTTTTACAAGCAAAAATTAACAACAACAATAAAGCGCAAAAAGCCGCATGCAAAAATTCAAACTCAACACGCTGTGCCTGGGCATTTCTGAATGCAGCACAACTCCTTGCCTGGTTTCCCTGAGCTCACTGTGACAGTTTCCAACACCAGACACTTTCATTGAAGCAAACAGGAAACATGTAAAACCAAATAAATAATGACATGAAATGAAGCTTTGATTAGGAGTCTGTGAATAACGACCCTTTTCAACCAGTCAGTGTCTGAGACGTTTAACATGCTTTACATTTGGAATGTATCAAGCAAGTTCCACCGATTAGATTTTTATATTGAGAGGAACGCATTTTATTAGAGAGGGAGCTTGTCGGGGCTTGGTGCCAATCGGCTTCAACTGGTTGTGCTGCAAACACATCCACCACCCTCATCCTGAGGACTGCAAGAGGGAACATGTTTCATATTTTCCTCTTTCCTGTTCTGCTCTACAAATTCATAAGAGGCAAACGCCAGTTCTCCCTTGGGTCCTATAGGGAAAAAAAAAAGCCAAAAAAGCTTTTCCATGTCATGAGGAATTCATCCTTTTACAAAGCTGAAAATTGCTATTATGTTTGGATGCATTTGAACAAAAATTACTGCAATGAAGAAAGTATTAATTAGCTGCATTTCTCAAGTGATCACAGTATTCAGTGCACTCAAAAAGTGGAAAAAAAGACATTTTTTTGTAAGTTCAATTAGATTGTGATTTTTGTTGCCAGCAGTATGACAGGGTCTAAAAGCACAGCACTACTACGAATAAAGAGAAAATCTGCAGGTGAATATTTTAGAATGAGCTTTGGGGCAGGGGATATCAATTCCAGCTTCAGAAAGGGATAAAACTTCCTCATGTTTCACAGCATGAGCCAAGTTTTTTTTGTTGTTGTTGTTGTTGGTTTTTTTTGATGAATACTAGAATGGCATATAAACTGCAGCTACTTAATTCCACACTTACCATATGGATTTCACATTTCCTCTACGGCATCTGGCTCTGGCTAGTGCCAGAGATGGGTTACTGGGTGAGATGAACACTACCCCTACCCTGTCCCTTCTGTGTGGGAGGGGTGTTTTTATGTCTTCTGCATATTATCCATTGGTGTCCTTTGCATAAATAGAGAAGTATTTGCTGCGAGGAACTTCTTAGAATAAGTCTAGGATATTCTTATGCTTATGCTGAGGTCGCGTGGTATCACTGTAATCACTGTGCTTTTAGCATGTCATCATTTCACAGACTAGCAGTGTGAGCTATCGTGGTGTTTGTGCATATAGCAATAAAAAGTGATATCTTAGAATAAGGTACACTATTTAATTAATTATCATATGCACTAAATGCTAATATCCAGAAAAAGGGTAGCTGCGTACAACTTCCTTCAGCCTGAAGTTGGAATGTAACCACGGGTCAGAAACTGAAAATTCCACTTGCATTAAAATTACACTTTGTCATTAGAAATGTTTATATTTCATTAAAAAAAAAATCTTTCATGTTTCTCTATTCTTTAGAGAAGAAATAACTATTGTATTTGGTTTGGAATGGATGAACATAATCTCAAATCTTTGTTTGCATCACTGTGCAGCATACCATTTTCTCAAATGAAAGCTCACAGTATTTGCAGAGCAGATGGCAGAAGTGTGTGTGATTACCTCACTGCTTCTTTGTACTGAGCAGAGATGGAGGCGAATTAGGGCCCATCAGCAGGAGGGGTGTTTGTTTTCTTCCCCAGCAAACCATCAAAGAATCCCGGAGCACGTCTTAACTATTGAGACTGAAAATTGGGTGAATTTTGTCTGCCTGATTCTAGTAAAGACTTGTGTATTACTTATAGGGAAATTCTTTCAGAAAAGTTGCTGGAAACGGTGAGCGCCGTGTAGGAGATAATACAGTAACCAATCTTAGGCCTTTCACGCACATGGAAGCTTTAACTGAGTAGAACTGTGAGAAAAAAGCTGTGTTGACCAAAGCCCAGGTACAGATGAAATTATACAAGCAAAAAAAAACCCATTTGCCAATACTTTCTTTGTTTCCTGTTGAGACATCTGTATGATGCTTTTGCCAATACAGCCACTTTCCACGCCAAATTCCCAGCTTGTGCAGCTCTACCTGCAGCCAAACATTCGGAACGCAAACAAGGCTAAAGATGGCTAAGTCAGTATTATTTCACATCTTGGAGCATGAAAATTTCAGGTTCCTTACCATTCCTGTTCTGGGGGGGAAGCTGTACTGCAGGAGTTAGCTCCTGATTCTGCAGTTTTGTGTTGGGCCTGTGACATTAAGGCACAGCACCGATTTCTGTCAGGTCACACAGCCTGAAGCTGAGCGAAGCAACAGTGAGCATGAAGAAAGGATGCATCCAAAGCCACCTCTGTACCAGCAGGAGTCATACGCAGAGCTAGCTGCTGTGCAAAGCTCAGCAAAGCCACATTTGGTGTATGTGATATCCGGCTCTGTGCTCCTTGTGATCCAAGGCCTGGACCCCTGCAGAGGGATTTCTGGCACAGGAGGTGACATAAAATGGTGCCGGCAGCCATTCTTTGTGTCTACCAAAGGTTATGGGCAGCTCGACATTTTCCAGCGTTAAATGCCAGAAATCTGTTCACTGGAAAAATTTAGGCAGTGCTAATTAAAAAGTGATAGCTTAATGCTTCCCAAGACCCTGTTTTGAATTGTGGAGGTATTATCTGGCCTGTAGCAACAGCTCTATCGTCTGTCACAGTTCACTGAGACAGTCATTTCCAGTGGAAACACATTGGTTTAGACAAAACTTTGCCAGAAATGCAATTTAAAGGGAGAGACGGGGAGGTGAAAATAAACAACAACTCAGTGGTAATTGCTGCTCTTTTAGGAAGCTGAGCACCAGTTCAGGTCTGTAGTGGGACTTGCGCAGAGCAGGGAGGTGCGCCTGCAGCCACGCATTCTGACCTTACTCCTTCCTACTGGGCTCTTTGTGGTTTTAGGATGGTTCATACTTCTCCCTCCAGTTGGTTTGGTTTGTGAGATTTATTGGCAAGTTCCTGATAAGCTACAGGAGTATTTTTAGTCTTTAGTGACTACTGTGTGCTGCCGTTGCACAGAGACAGCGTCATTCGCATGCTTTATTAGACATTTGCCTATTCTCCAGCACTTCTGTGCTGTAATGGATAATTTGGCGAGATGCATAACAAAATTTGTTAGCTGCTTTTTTTGTGTGTGTGTGTGTCAAGCTGGAAGCTCCTGTTTGACATCCATTTCTGTGGAATTAGCCAAGTGGGGCAGCAAACAGATTTGGTATTTCTGCTCATTGTAGCATGGAAGGCAAAGGTTATCACCACCACAGGACACAAGGAGGGGCGGGCACTCCTCTGGGCTGTCTCTGGAGCTGTGCTGATGGTGTCTGGTGAAGCAGATCTGCTGCAAATTACAGCATGTGGTTATGCATCAATTTACGCTCCCGCCTGTTGCCAACAACGTGCTGTGCATGAATGGAGCTAACTTGGTAAATATGCTCTCTAGTAACTGAAAATAACCAAGTGCTGTTGAAAGGAATAATTAATCAATGTTTGCAAAGCATTTAGAAACTGAAAACCACGGTATTAGTGCTAAGTGTTCAGGGCTTTAGCTTTCCCATCAGAAGTCTCAGTTTTTCTCTTTGTTAGTCTTTAACCAAACAAAACATTAAGAGTGCAAAGTCTTTTTGTCTAATGTCCCCAGTCAGGTGGTTTTGTGCTCGGCAGTTGTTAAAATGCAGTAAGTAGACCAGAAGAAACTATAAATGGGGTGAATCAGCTCATTTCTACTGATGCTGGCAGAAATGAGTTGAGTTATGTTAGCTGGAGATCAACAGCAGGCTCTGTAACACAATTTCCTCCACTTGCCTATTGGGCTCAGCCAGCCAGAACCAGTAACTGGCTTATTCCCTGCAGCTCCCACCTCTCTGAACCCAGGTGCCAGGGATGGATACAACACTGTGTTAGGGCACAGGCTTCCCTGCACAGCGAGGCAGACAAATTGTATGGCTCAGAGCTGCTATCTGAGGCAGCCAGCATGCTCGATGAACAGCCCAGTGATACCCGTGAGCAGAAATCCCATTTATCAGGTGTGCTGTGCAGAGAGGTGGCACTGATGTCTGACCCCTGGCTCGAGAACTCAGGGGAACAAGGAAGCATCTGTGTCTTTCCTTCCAAAGTGCCTTGGCTCCCTCACAAACAAGTCTTCATGAAGCTGCAGTCCCCAGCAGAATGGTGGTTTTACCTGGGAAGCCAAAAGGGCTGTAAGCCACTCAGCAGGAACCATTTGGGGGTGAGGTGAGGGATGAGGTTATGCACTTAGACGGCCCCAGCCAGTCCCCCATGCCCCTATCTCTGTGTGCGCAACTGCTCCCTTCTCTGTTCTGAAGGCTAATCTGTACCTCCAGACGTTTACAGTCAATATTCTTATCTGCTCAGTGTGGTGTTAATCTGTATTTCAGAGAGGGATGAGTGGGAAGACAGTCTTGTTGAAAACAGGGCACTGTGCAGAAGGCAGTTTAAGGCTAATTGGCTGGAAAAAGCATTGCACTGGTCCTTCAGAGCATCTCTTTTTAGGGTTATTGTATGACTTTCCAACACAAGCTCCCTTTCTCCAGCCAGGAACTTTGTCAGACTAAGTCTGATGATGTTGAGCATCTGTTCCACGCTCAGGACTATCCAGCAGCTCACGCTGAGCTTCCAGATTAATGTAAATCCAGATGATGTGCCCACTTCAGCTGTGCAGTGCACGAGCACTGTGCCCAAGTATACATCACATGATGTCCCAGAACTGTTCCTATGAATGTGTTGATGTAAAAATAACTGATTATTCAGATGCTAGTGGAATTTTCAAGACAAACAGGGAGGCCCATGTGCATTTTAAGTACTTCCCAAGTAAAACAGCAGTTCAGCACAGGTAGGGAAGGAAAAAGGATTACATATTTAGATTAAGGTATCTCAATGTATTTTTTGGATCTTGCCTTTTTTGGATCTGCTCAGTGCTGGTCTGACTCATCTCTTAGGTGTTTCTTCTCACAGGAGATCAGTGACTTTGCTGCTGCTGGATTGACTGGCAGAGTAAGGACGGTTACCTGCCAAGTAAATCCAGTTATTCAGCCCTTGCTGGTCCCAAATAGAGCTCTGTGGCCTATAAAGGGTCACATTAATTAAAATAAGCCATCAGAACAGCAGACGTGCTGGGTATTCACCTCCGCACCAGCCCAGGGCAGAGCATGTTCAGCTCACTTCAGCAGCAGTGCCACAAAATCTCTTCATGACGTTTTTGACAGAGCTAAGTATTACCAAGATTTTTTAATAGTTACCTTTGTAATTAGCCATTTTAAATTCATTTACTGAAAATGAGAGGGGCTGGGATCCTCACGTGTCTTCCTTGCTCCTATCTTTGCTCGAGTTCACCATAGAGAGCTTAGTGCAAAATCCATAAAGAACCAAAAAAGTGCATATTTGAAAGAGCAATTCAAGCATATGTAGAATGTTCCTGGCTACATGTAATTGCAGGCAAGTACTGACATTTCTGCTGTTCTGGACAAATGTATTTATTTATTACTTTATTAACCCACCTCTTCTCTTCAGCATGTGTTTCTTCTTCTCTCATTTCCTAATATTCCCTGAGTATTATTTACCTGATTTGCATGACATACATGACAATTGCTTGGGTAGATCAAACCAATGACACCACAGTGTTACAAAGAACTAGACGGGGTGTTGTAGTGCTTTTTGGAAGGGCAGAACTTTCCTTTCTTACTGGTAGTACTTCCTCAAGTCAGCAGTGCTATGAGAACTGTACTCCTCAATTCCACAGCCAACACTGATATTCTGAGACAAACATTCACCATTCTTTGCTGCTCTGAGTATTCTCTCACCCCAGAGAGGAATGATTTTATTAATTTAAACAGGAAGAAATATGTACAAAAATGACCCAAAGTCTGATATATACCTGTTGGTATTGACTAAATCCTTATCCTGTGAGGGCAATGTCAAGGCACCTATTGATTGTTCCTGAGTAAATATCTTGTTGAAGTGGCACTGTCTGTGAAATTGAATTACATAAATTTTAATGCCTACAATAAAAGTTCATCAGAACTAGCACAGAAACTTCTCTACTTAACTGGAGGTTGACTCAGTTTATGAAATGGAGCGATTTATCTCCCAATGGATCATGATACAGGTATCCAAGTGAACCATCAGTAATAAATATGGTATTTCCTCTGTAGTGATCTGAACAGTGAATAAAGACTTAATTTGCAAGTATTTTCAGAAACTGGGGGAAAACACAGCGAGTTCCCAAGGGTGCAAGTGGACTCGTTTGTATTTATAAGTAAGTCAACATCAAGCTGATGTGATTAAACAGTTACTCTGTCAGTGACTTAGCCCTGTTCTTTTCTCCATCTGGTAGGCAGGCAGGCAGATTAAATTTATGCTGTGTGTTTATTTTCTTGAAATAAAATGAGTTTTGTTTATATTTCGAGGCAGTATGATGTGGTAACAAATGTACCAAATATATTAACTTCAAAAAAAAAAGGAAAAAGAAAAGAGGATTTAGACAAAAAAGAAGACGTGCCTCCCAAGGCACCATACTTTATTTAAAGGAAATGGAAACACACCATTTTTTTTTTAAATGCTCATTTACAGACTTTAAAGAAAATTAAATTTATAGTTTAGCCTCTGAGTTCTGGAACTACCAGTTGTTTCCTGAAAGTGACTTTGTAATGAGTTTTGGGAAATCATTTTAGTATTGACTTGGGCTGTAATGGTTGGCTGTTGCTTTTTTGAATAAGATTAATTAAATTACTCTGAACGAGCTCCAAGTCCATGCCCTTCTCTGAGGCCAATTGTGAATATGACCATAATAAACTCTTAAAAAGTATTTCAGAAAGTAAATAATCTCCAAACCTGGAAGTATGTCATTGTGCTCTGGTAAGAATAACAAACAGCATTTGCTTCCTTGTTTCAACATACATCACTTTGCTTTCGTACCTTGCACTTTCCTCAGTTGTAAGAAGTGAGGGTTATTTTTGTTTGGTTAATTTTCTGTACAACAGCAGGAGATAATTTTGACTGCATCTTAAAGAAAGAACCAGATAAGAAGTAAGTGCATAGGCACAAATAAGAGCTGGCAGTTGTACTTCTGATTTCAACTCTGAAATGTAGGACTCCTCTTAGTTATTCATACTTCGGTAAGCTCAAATAAAATACGGACCACATTATATCAGTCTCAATAAAAACATACGGAAGTGAATGCTCTTAATTTATAGAAGCTTTGAAAATCAATGCCAAATATGCAAAGATTCCATAAACAGAGAGGTGAAAGGACTTATCCAAAGCTCCTTTATGTGCCTGGGCTGATGACAGTTGACACCAGGTCTTCAGAGCGCCATGCCAGCGTCCGGTCCAGCGAACACTGCTGCTGCTTGGTAAGCTGGACTGAGATATCTCCCCAGATGCTGCTCTGATTTTCCACAGAAATGGTAAGTACTTGGAAAAATAAGATAAAAAAAAAGTAAAACATACCCCAAGGGAAGCCACCAAAAAATGATGGGTGTATGTCTCCCATAGAACCATGGGCAAGGTAGACAACAAGAACTGGTGAAAGAATAGAAGCAAAAGGAAAGAAAACAGTAGAAGTTTGTGGAGTAATTTAGTATGAGCAGCTGCACAAAGTATCTTAACAGCGACAGACCATCTGCAGTCCCAGTACAGAGAAAGATCAACAGCTTGTGTGGTATGAGCTTCCAAAGGAGAGTCTGCTGCACTTCTCAAATCTCCTGTGAGTTCTCTGAGATGGAGTAGGTGAGCTGGGAGCACAGCACTCCTGAGAAAATTTGGTTCTGTAAGGATGGAGGTTGCTAGGGAGCAAAGCCCTCTTATGCCATAAGGAAGGATTTCTGTTTCCTTGGCATTACTTTCCTTGCTAGGAAGTCCTGCTCTCATTCTTTAGGCCAAAAGATCTGGGCAAGGCTGGTTTGATGGGCAGATGAGGGTGGCTGGCAAAGGCTGTGAATTTTTCTTCTTCCTTGTTCTTAAGTGTCCTTAACCCGTGCTGACAAGAGTAAAATAGAGACTTGGAGGTCTTAAATAAACAGGAATCTTGCAGGGTACAGGTTAAACTAACACTGACAGAGCCAGTAGCTGCAACAATTTGTAATTATATCCATGATCCCAGTGCTCTCTTTCTCAAGGCAAAAAGATTTGGGTACCAACTTATGGAGTGAAATGTCAGTGTTCCCTGCATTCCCTGCTCCACTGGTGTTCCTCTTTAGGTCTTTAGAAAGAGAACTACTTTGCTCCTAAAACTGATTAAAGCATGAAGGATGATCTGGTTGAGTGAATGTGGTAAGAAATGGCAACCTGTGTCAAAGTTTTTTTGCTCTTATTTAGTTTATATATTTGTGATGTTTTTCTACTTTTGGTAGAGATAAAAGATTTATATTTCAATGCCTCAAATTTGAGCTCTAATACTATTTTTTACCTTCTACTCTTCTTTTTTCTCTTTAATTTCTGGTATTGTTGAGCTTTGGAAAAGAAGAAATGTTCTCCTGGTATATGTACTGGTTTACTTTGTATTAATTTGATTACATTACTGATAAACTGAATTTACTGCTAGTCCACAAACATGGTGGATATGAATGCTTGCTTCTCACTGGTTTTCTTGATGGAATTTTAACCATGTTTTGCTACAAATGGAATCTCAGTTAAAGGAGTAATTAGTACTTCTGTCTGTTGAAAATAATATTTTAAATAGCTGTAGTTAATCCTAAGAATTGGAGAATACTCCTTCATGTATTAACGTGTTATTTTATATGTTTATATATATATATATGTTATATATACCTATTTTATATGTTATACATATTATATATGTTATAATAGCTAAAATCACATTATTCTCCAATAATCCCTGCTTGGTGGGATGGCATTCAAGCTCTGAGTGGTGCTGACACCTCTTACACCTCTAAGAATGGAAAACAAAGCAGTCACTTGAGCTCTTTATTTATCAGCCAGTATCTCACTGCATGTAATTTGTCTGGTTTTTTAGCAAAGGAAGTAGGACTGCACTCTACCTGAAAAGCTGATGTCCTAAATGACTGATGTAGAAGCAGGTAAGCATAAAAGAATACTGGATACAGGACCCCAAACCTCCAGTAGACCAAGAGAAAGAAGTTTAAACCCTTGCAAATACTGGGCCAAATACAGCCATATCACAGGCTAAGTCAAGTCTACACATGCCATTGGACACAGCTAAGAAGAAAATGAGCTTCAGCCACTGTGCCTTTCCTCCGTTCTCTGAAAGGGCAGAGGTTCTGGCAGACAGAACTTTTAGCAGATTCAAGAGGGCGAATTTGACAACAATTCACAGTGAGTAGATGCACATTAAAGCAAAGGAAATTTGTTTGCTTCAAGTAAAGAGTGGACAGTTTCACTGCTAGTGCTGAGGACAAGTTGTATTCAGAAAACAGCCTCGTTTCCTTTGCCTTGTGTCTTGTGCAGAGGCTTCTTGCTGTACATGGACTGTGAAGTTTATGGCTATGGGGATTTTAGAACTAGAAGCATCTCTGACAACCCAGTTGCATTGTTTTTTTCTCTATTTTAACAGCAGATCTTTTTCAGTAGGCGGTGTGAAAAGAATTGTTTTCAATTATTCTTGGCTACATTTTTTCCCACAGATTCTGACTTAATTAGACTCATTAACAAGACCAAGCAACATATTGTCTGTGGGAAAAGATTTCAGATGAGAGAAGACTGTTATACCATTTTATTCAAATCCTTCTGCCAGGAAAAAGCAACTTGACCAAAACAGGGAGGCTTCCAAGAAGTGGCTGCATTGCTCCTGAAGCTGTTTTTGGAGAGAACAGGGTTTATTTTTGCCAAAAAAATGTAACTGTTTTTGTTGAAAATATCTGCTTTGCTTTCTAAAATGTACTTTGTCCACAAATATTGCTATCGGTAGGTCAACTCACAGTGATCCCACTAGGAAAGACAGATGCTTCAAGATTAATTCTTCAGATGTATTTTTTTGCTTAGTGGGGACCCATATGGATGTAGAGACAGTGCACTGGGCGGTATCCTTTCCTCAGCGCCTGTGCCTGCTATGGGAGGCCACCCAGCTCTGTCACAGTGGGGAGAAGACAGAAAAGCAAAAAGAACAGAGGAGAGGAAAAAGGATAGATATAGAAAATTAATGCTCGGGAGAGGGATTGCTAGTTCTTTAGGGGATTTCCAGCACACAGTCTATGGAAAATTTTTATCCACATCCAAACTGGTCAGAAATTTCTTTCAGGAACTGCCATCACTAACCCTGAGGCAGCTGGCAGCTGCAGCACTCTTCAGGCTGCACCAGAGATAAGGAACCCAAACTACACATGGACCCTTAAGTGGAGGAAGGAGGGACTTGCAGAGGGCTCCCAGGTAATACAGTGAATGCCACCATTTTAGTGTGCCTGACAGTGCCCTGGTAATGAACTGATGTAACACAGACAGAGCATAAAATGCCAACATGTACCTCTCTTGTGATACAAGAGAGAGATAAATGATAGCAGTTTAATTTCTGGCTAAGCTATACTCTTTTCCTTAGCTGAAAAAACAAGCAAGTGCACTTCAGATGGCACCTGTATCCTATACTTCTGTTGTCTTCTGCCATTTCATCATTCATTCTTTGTCTTTTCCTGATAAAATCCTACAATTTTATTTGCTTAAACAAAGATCTGTGATCACAGAATCACTCCCTGGCCTCCTCTTTTCTCTTAACAATTTTCCTTTTTTTGGACAAGGGCTTCCCATTCTTTCTGGTCCATAAACAACAGAGCACTTCTCAACTGTTGAGTTGCTAAGAATACTCCTTTTGCATTTAGCATCATGATGACCTTGGAATGACTAATTTACGAGGACCACGAACTTGTTCATCTCAGACAGTTCTGTAGGTATCCAAGAGAGGATTTTTAAAGAAACACTACCAAAATTAAAGGATGTTTCCAGATAAATGGCCATTAGGTACTCAGCCCCATAGTTCTTCAGTGCAAGGAATACTGTGACTGTGAGTGAATATGCCTTAAAATATGTCAGCAGAGTAACTCTGTTACTGTTGTTAACAGCATTATATGGGATTCAGCACCTAAATATTGTGTCTCAGATGTGTGGGAAAGGATGGCTGGAGAGAATTGGGTGGAGCTCAGCATTCTCATAATTCTCATGTCTTGTCCTGAGCAGTAATGAGAGTGGCTCTGTAGGCTGAATCTTGAAAAAGAAAGAAAGAATAGGCTTTGATTGCTATGGCAAGTGTAAAACCTTGTGAATAATGTAGATAATTTGTGGACATTTGAAGTGAAGAATAACGTATGTTCCACTGGTTAGCTTTCTTATTGCTCCATACAAGTGCCATGGCATTTTTTCAGCAGCAAATATTTGTAGAGATCTATGTCCCAAAAAAGAACTGGATTACAGTTTTTATCTTGTTGTTGCTGTGCTTTAAGAGCCTTTCTAAGTACCTTCTAAGCAAAATAGATTATAATCTTCATTCTTCTAGGGCAGAGCCTAAGCAGAGATCTGTGCTCAGTTGCATCTTTAGATGCATAATGCAGTACAGCTTAAATACATCCATGTACTCTAAAAGTGTTACTGATCCTAAGAAACATTTGTTGGCTTTACTTCGGCATGATTATATTCATCATTTTCACTGTAGGCAATAGGTTGCAGGGTATGCTTTAATCTTGCATGTGGTCACAGAATAATTTGAAAGGGTGTCCAGAATAGAGTTAATCTTACCATTTTGTACTGAGAAAGGACTCACTGTACTCTGGTTAACCTTGACTAATGTCTGTTTAACCTTGTGTTTACCTCAAATTTAAGAAACTATGTTTGGTATGTATTTTCTTAGTGAGCAGTGAGGATGCCACATCTTGAGGTGCTGATACCTCTGCTGCTTCCTCTCATCTGCTGGATGGAGGGACTTGCTTCATCTCCCCTTGTCTCACCTTGGAAGTGCTGGAGGTCCTGTGTGCAGGTGAATGGGAGCTGGAAGGGCCAAAATCTTTTACCTCAGCTCTGCTTGTTCCTGTCTATAAATATATAAAAGTTGATTATGTCTCAGGTCCTTTTCTGATGTGGACACTTGGTAGCTGCACCATCACTGCCACATGCCCTTCCTGCACAGGGGAACCCTCCAACCCTTCAGTCACACATTATTTTGTCTGTCCCTCTATTCAGTAACCAAACAAAGTTAAGTTTCTTGGATACTTTTAGAGTTGAAAATGTTTGTGAATTTTCGACTTCAAACTTTCTGAAAATCAGTGCTATTTCCCTTCCCTTCCTCTACTGCAGACAGCAGAATACAGAGGACAGTAGCAAACTTCATGTACCAATGGGCAGTGACTGTTGGTGCCCATCCAGTTCTTTGGATGTATTATACATGGAACTGCTGTTAACATATAAGCAGGTAAGATTTCTGCTTCTGTCCACTTTTTTTGCATGTCATCCCACTGAATTCTGACCAGCTTTCCAATTTATCAGGACCATTTTGAATCTTAATTCTGGTTTCATGACTGCTGTTACACTTCATAGCTCAATGTGCACTGCAATTTATGCATGCGTACAGTCTTATAACATTTAAGTTAATGAAATAACTGACAGACCTCTGACTGAAAGACCTTCCTATCTGTAGAGCTGAGTATTAGTTTTCTTAGGAAAGTATATTTGCAGCCACCTTGCTAATAGTGTTGATTAGTGCTAGTACATATTTCCTCAGCTTGCTTGTATGATTTTTATGCAGCTTTACCAGGGCAAATACAGATGCCCCCTTCTGTTTCTCTTATCCACTAGGCAATTACTCTGCCAAAGAACATACTGAGTTGGGTTTTTTTTAACCTTTCCTTCAGGTGCTCAGGAGAAAAGCACTTCAACAAAATCAGACTGTATTTTATTTCCAAAGCTTTCTAATTTCTGCGCCATGGCTGCAGCCAAGGCTTGAGGATTTTGATTATTGATACGAACAAGACAATTTTTCAAAGCAAGTATAATCAGCCACAGAATAAGTTCAATGCAGACTTCATTCAAGCTGGTTTTCTGAGAAGTAATTTACATTTTGTACATTTGTGTGCCTTGCTTGAACAGGTATTTTTGTCATGATTTTTAATGCAGTAATTTGAGGAGATCATAAGGATTTCCCTTGGAAGGAATTATATTTTTGAATATAGGTGAGGTATCATTCTGCAAGCCTAAAATTTCTCCTCCATAATTTTTCATGCAGGAGAGCTAAAAATAACGTGAATTCACACAGCAATGGGGTCTGTGGGTCTGTTCACTGCCTCAGGACTGCTAATAAAAAATTTTCAGTGGAAAATCTATGAAGAAGGGAGAAGAGCACGGGTGTATTTAAGAAGTAAAAATTTCATTAGGAAACAAATTCTGGATTCCATTCACTATGTTGAAGTTCCTTTTGTCCTTTCCACGTTAATTTATATTCCACTCTGTCCTAGATACTACGTAGTTCTTACCCTAAAACTGCTTTCAAAAATACAGAACATTGTTTGGGGGAAGATTTTTCTTCTTCTTTCCTGCTGAATGTATGATGAGAAACTTGAATAACCCCTTAAGGAAACACATTTGAAGGGAACTGTTTTTAAGGTGGGGAGGACAAGCACTGGAGCAGCTGCTGAGTCATCTCCTCCTACCAGGAAGGAATCTTCAGTAGCCCAGAACGCATGTCAAAGTCAAACCAATGCTTTGCTGGCATAGCACATCTATCCAGGATATCATCAGATGGCTTCCTGACAAATCTTTGGGGGGAAGATAAGATAATTAAGGAACTGACTGTAGAATGTGAGCTGTTAACTTGCGTACTGAGCTCAGTGGAGCAGGCAACTTGTAAATGTCACCGTCAAACCAGATATTTATTGGTTTGAACTGACACACACTAACTTCTCCATCAGTAGTGAGAAAATATTCCCCATCACTTGAGACATTTTAAACTGCAGCAGATTGAACACAGCCTGAAAGAAATGTTCTCTTGAGCTGATTGCTCTTACGGCAGCTAGGGGAGTGATGAGATGATGTGCTTTGCTTCGTCTTCCTTCCCTCTTCCTTTCAGCTTTTGCCCCGTATTTTCCTGCCACCACCTCCAAGCTGCTGCTGTTTTTTCTACAATTAGATTTGTTTCCTTAGCACTATAGGGAAAGCGGGCAACTTTTATATAATATCATGTACATGGAGAATAGGATAACGCAGTGGCCAGAGTACAAAACATGCAGAACATTTTTAAAAGCAAATATTGACTTTTTTCCCTCCTTGCTCACCAGCTGCAGAGTATGCTGTGAGAGAAACCAATCAGAGACTCATTCCCAAACTGTCCAGATGAAAAAGACCTGTAGGCTACTTTCCTTATTGCCATAACTCTCTGGAATTGCTTCATGCCATATATTTAAGTACTATATTCAGGCTAATTTGCCATAACTTTTCACCAGAAAGCTATCGCATACCATGATAAATCTTCCCTCCAATCCTGTCCTTGAAAACTCATTCCACGTTTTCATTTGTCCATTTCCATTCAGAGCCAGAGATGCTGCCTGAAATATTCAGAAGTTGAAGACCTCAAGCAGGCACCAGGGAATGCTGTCCAGGCTTTCCCTTTCTGTTCCTTTGTTCTGTGGAGGATCTGGCACTGTAATAAAAATTCCAGACAGGCAAGCAAAACTGATCCGTATGACAGGACTATCTCCTGCTTTCATCTCCTGGAGATAAAGACAGACTTTCTTACCTGTAACTTAGGAAAGGATTATTTAACAAGCATGAAAGGAGAAATGTCTTGGAACACAGCTGGTTCTACCATACTGAATTAAAGAAAAGCCTTCATAGAATACACTGAAGAAACAGAATTTTAAAATCATCATTTCACAAGTATGGTCCATTCAGGTGAATAGGCCTGCTCTTGGGCCAAGAGGACTCTGAAATAATTCAAACCTCAGTCTGCAGCACAGAACCCAGCACAGTCTCGTTCACCCCATCTCCCTCTTAGCTGTGCCTGAGAAGTGTCATTGCACAATGACTTTATGAATTGTGAATATGTTCACATCTTGATTCTGTAAATGCTCAGTCACTTGTTTGACCTTGCCCATGACACATCACTTGGCCCATTAAAAATGAAGGGAAGTTTTTCTGTCATTTACAAAGGAACAGGTACAGCTGTTAGATAAAATGAAATTCAGATTCAAAGCTATTAAGAATAGAAGCTTGAAAGTTCTAGGTTGGAAGCTATTTTGGAACTTCGTTCAGTTCTGCTTTAGGTCTGGATTGAAATTACAGTTCTTTGCCTTTCTCATCTAGATATTTGAGATAGCTGTAATGTGGTTTGTCAGATAATTTTCAAATAGTGCTTCTCAGTACAGGAACTGAGTCCTACCTTTACAACTTCCAGTCAGAACCCTTGTAAATGTCACTAAAAGTATTAAAAAACACTACTATTTCCATAAGTGATTATGAAGGTGTGCTGCATTGGAAAAACAGCACTCTTTCAGCTGTGTGCATTATCAGTTTTGAGCTCTGCAAAGTAAATTCTTGGTTATCTCTCCTTATTCCACACAAGCATGGTATTAATAGCCTGGAGCAATCTCTGTGTGCCCTTTCAATCAGAAAAATGTCCTGATTTGTTTACTTATTTATGTAGCATAGGCCAAGCTGAAGTGCAAATTTATTTCCTAAGGAAAAGAGATTTAATGTAAAAGGTGATCTGCAAAAGTTTAGGTTTTAGTTACCTTGGATAAGCACCAAGAAATGTAGCTGCTTATTCAAGCGGATCTTAGCTGAGAGCTGCAAAGTCAAGGATGGCAGAGAGGTAAGCAGACAATACTCTGTTCTCAGATTCCTTTCTTCAAGGTCAGGGTATATACTGGGATTAAAGTAGGATTACCACGATAAGCATTGAGCCCACACTACCAGAGCCCCACTTTACAGTGCCTCGTGGCTCTGAAGCCTGCCAAGCTCAGAGCCCTCACCTCCTGTTCCCCAATAGTTCCAAACCTCCTCAACTCACCTTTGCAGTACTCCCTTTCTGATACCCCAATCCCTCCAAGTTAAAACCCCTCAGTTCCTCCTGCACTTCAGCTGCACACTTCACTGCTTGTCTAGGAAAAAAATATGTATTTACTGGTTTGTTTGAAATCATGGCATTCCCAATCTTAGTTAGTGTAATTCCTGAGCCTTGAAATGACTGCAAAAAATAGAGGACCCAGTGAGTAAACAGCATAGTCATCAGCTGCTTGTCTGGAGCGCAGGGAGCTGCCCATGAAGTATGCCGAGAATACTTTCAAAGATGAAAAAGAGGCCCATAGAGAAACAGCTATTATCTCAAGTAATCTTCAGCCCAGGGACGTGTCTGCAAAATAACTTTTGGAGGCCTTTGGCAATTCAGTACCTCAGCCTCTGGTTGCGGAGGTACTAGATCAGAAAGGAGATGCTCATAAGCCCTTTTGAAATGCCATTCTTCCATAACAGCAGGGCACTACAACGGCAAACAAAGGAGGGATTGGTATATGATGACCTAATGATTATCAGAAGAAAAGAGGGGGAAAAAAAAGCATTGCACCATCTCTCTGTAAGTTTTATTTATCCATGAAATAACAACTGCTTCCATATTTGCATTTCCATTATACAGAGTAGCCTACCTTCTGACATGCCAGCACAGTGGTACTGTTTTATTTATTTAGGCTGGATGGTTTGCTTTTCACAGTATGACCAGCTGGTAGAAAAATAGGATTCAATAATCTGAACATTTCATAGTAAATAAATTGCATTAATACAACAATATAAAAGCTGTGCTCAGCAGTTTTGGTCGGACAAGGTCTGCTCTGGAACAATGTGCACAGCTTTCTTAACAGTCACTCTGAGAGCTACGAAGTTACATTTTTTTAATCCGAAATATTAGAAGAGTTCTGTAGAATTTCCACTTACTTACTTTGGATTTTGTTTACTTCTCCCCATTGAAAAGAGGTACAGATTCAGTTGGCTGCTTTCAGGAATAGCTCTGTGGCTCTATTTCTGGCTCATATTCACTGCTGTGGGCTCCTCTGTAAAATCTTTCAGTGACTAAGGACTGTGTAAGGAACAGAACTGTGTAGCCATTAACTAGACTTCACAGTCACTCCATCCAGAGATAATCCACACCTACCTTTCCAAACAAACTAAAGACTCAGAAAGGTTCTTTTAGGATTAGATCTATTGACTTGATTGCCTGACAGATTTAAGATTCCTTGCACAGATTCCCAGCTCCTTCATAGGCTGACATAGAGGATAAGTGTTCTTTGCTTCACTGTTTCAAGCTATAAGAGACACTGGGCCTCCTGTCCTTCTTCTTTGGTCATCTCTGGTTCTAAGATAGCCACAGCCTCAATTTAAAAAGCCCTTTCTGTAGTTTGCTGATTGCTTCCATAGCAAACACTTTGCTTCCACAGCCTAAGCAGAATCTGTACATGGGATGTATTCTAAATCTCCGTTCAGCAGTCACCTTTGATATTGATGCACTGCTTACAGAGGAGGTATAAATACTTGACAACAAGTGAGACACTCAGTGTCATGACTTTGTGCCTTACGTTGTGTGATATGAATTGACACCTGATATAAAGTGATACGAATTGGCTCTGATTTTGTTCTAATAGAGTCAGTGGTGTGTCTTGTGGCAAGGGAGACTTTCCACAATACAGTCTCTGACTTTGTACCTACCTTCTCTGTCTCTTGTGGTGTCTCATGGAGTACTTCGGACGCATGGCAGTGCAGTGCTGCCAGTCACTTCTTATATTTTGCTGACAATCTGTGCAAAACTCATGCTATTCAGTAATGATCCATCAGAGAGGGACAGCGCATTATTTTGCTGGCACAGAAACTTGTTTGGCCACCATAAGACGATAATTTATATATTGCTTAAAGAATTATTTTAGCATTTTGTTTGAGCCTGATAGAAACACTGGACTCTCCTGGTATGAATGGAATATTGTTGTTGAAGGAAAGCATACAGTGAAGTCACATCCTTCTTAGTTTGAAGAGAAACAAAACAAAAAAAGGAAAGAAAAACACTTGCCTGCTTTTAATGCTCCCAGCTGTCCTCTTTCTCCTTGATTCCTTTGCAACAACTGCAATCTTTTTTTTTCTGATTAAACATCGAAGAAAAAGAAGAGCCTCTTGAATATTGTTGTTTTTCTTCCGAAATTACTTGACTATTTTGCTATTTGTAAAGGTACCTTACAAACTTACGTTAACAAGAAAGAATAAAAGCCATCATGTCTTTAATTCTTTGTATCTGTCAGCACTGCAGTTTAGTAGTTTAGGACCTGCCGTTCCTATCTCTGAACACCCCTCACCAGTGTTAGGGCAACCTGTGGTGAGTAGGAAAATTGTATACAGAAGAAGGTAAGATGAGATTCTAAGCCTTTAAGGCCTTTGAATTGAATTGAATTGAAAAATACCATGTATGCATATTTACTGCTACATGTTTGTCCCATTTGTCACTACTTTACCGCCAGTGTTTTAGCTATAATGAATATGCACTGTCCCAAAAGAAGGTATAGGTATTAATACCTCACGTATAGGTATTACAGTATTTTATTTTAGGGTTTGTGCTGAAGTCGTTTTTCTAGATAATCCTTGACACGACGTAACCAGGAAAATATTGTTTCAGTCAAACTGCTTATGTCTCTTTTTAAAGAATATATTTCTTCATGCTTACATAAACATCTGAGACACAGAGCACGAAGCCATAACAAAAATCCATAGCAGAAAGTGATGTAAGGCATTTTTCTACTTTATCGCGCAATAAAAATAATGTGCATACTTACTTTCTAAATGCACTCTTTTCTGCAGTGCACAGACACTGACAAGCTCCCATTGTTCTTTACAGATATGATTTACACAAGGTAGACCCAGAGCAAAATAAATAAATAAAATGAAAATACTGTTGCTATATTTGTATTTATCATTAACAAGACAACGGCAGCCTACATCCTCTCTTGATTATAATTAATACGAAATGGTAGGAATTGTAACAAACAAAAAAATTCTTGCACATTATGCATGAGATTTGAATTGATTTCATTCTAATCCTCTGTGACATACACACAATAGTCAGAAAGCTTGAAGCAATTAAGTATAATAAAGATCTAAATATGTTACATTTCTTTTTCAGCCACTGCTAAATTATAACCTTAAAGACGATGGGATTTCACCAGTGTCAGCATCTGTTGTTCATAAAGGAATTGGGAAATGTATGTATCCAGTTTTAATTATACATGACCTGTAAGTCTATTTTTATGTATGTTTGTTGCCTCTCCTGCATAAGGGCAAAATGCAGAATTTCCTCACAATACGGTCTTTAAACACCAGTTAAACCAAAGCGGAAGGGGTGCTTGACTAGATCCCTCATTCACAACCAGTGCTCCCCATCTTGGCTTGGCTGTCCTTCCATTAAAGCTGCTGGAAGTATGATAAGCATCCTCAGGTGAGGATCTGACCTGCAGTTTTTGAGCAAGAACTTCCCCCAACACAGTAAAATTTCAAAGCATTCACTTTGAAAGTCTGAGGCCCTCTGCAACAAACACTTTTTTTCCCTGTCACACCATCCTCCTGCCTAATGACTCTTCTGCTGACAGTAAACTAAATATTGAACACCCCTTCAAGGAATTTGCCTTTTACTTCTGAGCTTTTGAAAGAAACTGATAAAATGTCTAATTATTTGAATAATCAAGGGAATGAATATTTGATCACTGACATCAAAGATGCAGACAAAATTCCAGAGCGGAGGTATGTGTTTAATATTGCATTACTCATAACACAAAAAATTATAATTTCCTTGAAAATGTGTTTGTTAAAGGTGCTTTTCCTCTACCTCTTGGAACAGTGGGATTGAGAAATGTTGGGAATTTAGCCATATATATTTAATCACCCCAAAATTCTAACCGTGCCACTTGACAAGCCGTTCTATTAAAGAATGCAGTGAGTGATTAAGGAAAATAACCTGAAATTTGGACACAGTTTAGTAATGGTCTGAAGCCCAACTAGGCGTAGAGGCTAATATTAATTGCTACACAAGCATAGAGAATTGTCCTTTGTGATGGATTTGAGTGAGAAATTACCCTTGTCCCAACCTGGGAATTGCTGTTTGCCTTTCACTCCCTGACAACTAGAAGATGTGCCAGTTTAGTCCTAATCCCTCATTTCTGTCTCATCCTTCAGGGCCCAGCGTCACATCCAGCTCTGATCATGAACAAATACACTTTGACTTGGACATGACCTGATATTCAAACTAGCAGTAGATGGAAAAGAAGACAAACAGTTTTTTCATGAGTTTCAAACACACCTTAAGCAGCTCCGGGACCTTCCATCAAGATAACTTGATAAACCTTGTACGTTTACCTACCTTGACAGTTGTTCAGATGTCATGCTATTTTGGTTTTAGATTATTTAAACTAATGCCTGCTGTCCCACAAGATACAGGTGATTGCAAAGGCAGAAAGGTCACCTAATGAAGCCTGAACTGACCTAGGAATATGGGCTTGGCTCCATTCCCTGCAGTAAAACTTCAGTGCAGAAGATCAAATGTGAGATTCACCTACCTCTGAGCACAGACGTGTTCCAGGACAAAGTTTGGCATGCAGGCCCTTCTACTCAGGCAGAACAGTACACGACAAATGTATCACTGCACAGTGACAGCAGCATGCCACAAGGTCAGAGCCACAAGCAGCATGCCACAAGGTCAGAGCCTGGGTCATAATTCACCCTATTATATCTGTTTAATCCATTCCTTATTCATTTTACTACATGTATTTCCTACTGATTATATACCTTGTCATGCATCTCCAACTGACTTTTAATCTCCATGATTTAATCTTCATTATGGAGTCACCGGGTATGACCAAGTTTTACTTATTAGCAAAAACATTATGTATTTTTTGATGTTCTAATTGGAATATTTCCAATCTGAATATCCTCACTGTGCTCTCTCTCAGGTGTCTGTGTCACCTCCAGTACTCTCATGGACTGCACACATTCTGCTCATTAATCTACATACCATCACTTCTGGTGCAAAGCAATCATACTTAGGCTTTCTGAAAGCAGTATAACAATATTTCAGCCTATAAGCCAATCCAGGTACTCAGACAGAAAATACATCTAGTCAGTTGTGTTTACATAAAGACATTTATAGGGTATGTTATCACAATAGTCTATTACTTAGTAGAGCTGGTTGCAAAGTAAAAGAAATACTACTTATTACTGTAGTTTAGACTCTAGAAGCCTTCTTTTAATGGTTACATAATACCAAAAGCTCGCCCTTGGATCTCCTGCTTGCTAGAAAACCTGATTTCTTGTATTTTTTTAATCAGAGAACAAGGAGTTGTCTCAAACGAAAAAGAAACCAAAACAAAAAAATATTTTCATTTAAAAATTACTTTTTTTCCATTTGTTCAAGTAAATATTAACTGCAGCAGATATCCACAGCCCTCTTGAAAAGGTAAAACTTCCTAAGGCTTCTAGAAATGCACAGCTAGACAGAGAAAGTGAGCTAACAGCCTCATTGTTATTAATAAAATAAGCCTGGTGATACATAGCAGTATCATTTGGTCACCATGGCCCCCTCTAGCCCTACCCAAAGCTGAAACAGAAAGAATATCCCACCTGTGTTACATTAACCTAGTTTCCAATTAAAAGATTGAAATATTGTAGGTTTTTCATGTCTGTGATTTTATCTGTAGCAAATAAATGATCCAAGTGCAAGGACAAAGAGATTTAAAGGAAGGTTATTTACTCAAAGAGCTCTCCAATTTCCTGATGGTAGAATTCACTGGGAAAAAAAAACAACACAACTTACACCTGAGGAACTGTAGCTGAAATTGCAGATAGCCACTAGAGAGAGAGAGAAAAAAAAGGCTTCTTTAAAAACCAGTAACACCGCTATTATTGCAATTCTGACTGTCAAGAAGTAATTGCAAATTGTTCTTGTGCCTGGACCTCCACTTGCAGATCACAGACTGACTATAATAAGAAATTATCCCTTAAAAAGAAGGAGCCCCAGAGGAGTAGCAAAGACCAGCATAAAATAGGCCACAAAAATCCTAACCATTGAATTTGAAGCACTAACATACAAAAAAGAAATGCAAAATCACTTAGATATAACTTGGCCAAAACCTGCAGCAGGGAGAGCAGCCAGAAGACATTTGAAGGATGCGTTTGCATGGGAAATTCTTACGGCTGAAGTACACAGAAAAGAACTATTAAGGGGTGGGTAAGTAGGACTGATGAAATCAAAGGAAAATGAAAGAAAATGATTTGACAGCAATTGCGTGCTGTATGGTTGCTGTGCTGTATTTTCCCACGGGAAACAGTCAAATGTGTTTCACTGGAAACATTAAAAAACAACGCAGCCTGGACAGAAGCACAGAGAGAGTGCAGTAGTCAGAGATGGGACTGGAGAGCATTTCCACTCCTGAATTACCTATTTCCTGGCTGCCGTTTTATTGTGATTCATTGTTTTTCCTTCTGGAACCAATAACCTCCCACACAACAACCCCAATCAATAGTGAACATTTGCCATGCACAAACACGTGTTTAGAGGATTGACCCCAACTTACCTACTGGTTGGTGTCATTCAACACTGACGTTTATGTGCAGAGTCTTGCCTCTGCAAAGAACCAGCATCTCACTTTATACAAATGCATACAGCCTAGGAAATAAGTAGGATGAGTTGGAAACCAGGTCCACTTGGAAAGTTATGACCTTGTTGCTATTGTGGGAGTCTGGGATGACTCTCATAACTGGAATACCACCACTGAGGGGCCTCGGCTCTTTAGAAGGGATAGGCAAGGTAGGAAGGGTGGGGGAGTTGTCCTCTATGTCAAAGAGTGGATAGACTGTGAGGAGCTCCCTCTGAGAAACAGTCAGGAACAGGTTGAGAGCCTGTGGGTTAAAACTAGGGATAGGACTCATAAAGGCCAGCTGGTGATAGGGATATATATACTACAGGCCACCTGATCAAGGGGAGACTGTTGACAAGGCCTTCTTGCTTCAGATGCAGGAGACATTGTGCTCACAGACTCTCGTCCTGGTGAGGGACTTCAACCATCCAGATATCTGATGGAGAGACCACACAGCGAGTTCCAAGAGGTCCAGGAGGCTCCTGGAATCCATTGATGATAACTTTCTGGTTCAGGTATTGGACAGACCAACCAGCAGTGAAGTGTTGCTGGACCTGCTGCTCACCAATGCAGAGATGATCATTACAGGTGTTAAGGTGGGAGGCAGCCTGGGCTGCAGTGACCATGCTGTGGCCGAGTTCATGATCTCGAGGAATGCGGGCCTGGCAAACAGTGGGGTCAGGACCCTGAACTTCAGAAGAGCGAACTTTAAGCTGCTGAAGGAATTTTTGGCCAAGATCCCACTCTACTGGGTCCCTTCCAACTCAGGCCATTCTGTGACTCTGTGAAAAAAAATAATAACTTTTTTTTTCTTTCCTCAAAGCAAGCTTCTACTTAAAAAAACTGCATGCCCAGTTATGTAAAAGTGAGAGAAAGTCTCAGTGCCCTACAGATACCATGTTGAGAACTGTTGAGTCATGGCCTGAACCACTGATTGAGCACCTGGGGAAAGGACCTGGTCAGCCCTGGGAGCACAGGTGAAGGCAATTCAGCTGTGCGACCAGAAGGGGTGGAGCCTGGCTGCACCTCTCTTAGACCTCATTTAAGGGCTGACTGCCACTGGGGAAGGATCTCTGGTTGGAGATGCCTCCCTTGTGGTGTTTTCCCAGTGAGCCTGGATCATCAGAGATGGGTGAGTGTTTTTCCTTTCCTATCACGCTACTCTCTTTGTCATTAAACCTCCTGTATCACCATTCCATCACGCTGATCTTTCTGATTGTTACACTGTAGAAAGAGGCTCTCCTTACAGCCACTGGATCCAGCCTGGCAGGGCAGAGCTCCTCCAGCATCACCAGTGTGTGTGGATAGAAAAACCTGGGCAGGAGAGATGCACCTTTGTTTGATGCCTCACTGTTGTATTTGGCCAGTCTAATTCACAGTAACCTATCTGACTGGTAGGGCCAGAGGTGTGAACTGCAGCAAAAGCTGCTTCGATTGGAGAGGTAAAAAGCTAATCCTAGCCCAAACCTCTGTTCCTGTGATGAGCCATGAACACCTGCTCAGCAGCAAGTGAACTCCTACAAAGTTCACTGATTTCTCCAGGCTTTGGCGTGCATTTCTGTAGCTGATAAGCAGAAATTTTCTCTCTAGATGTTTGCCTGTTCAAACCACAAAGACACGGCAAGGTGAAAAGCTATAGTTTCAATTACGTTTTTTAAATTGCACATGTGTAAGAGAGGGAGCAAATAAAATAGAACCGTTGCTATTCGGAAGGCACCCTGAGAACCAGGAAGTTGCTGTAAGATGAAATGCGACAGGGATTCCCTGGAGGGCCCTACAGGAGGCTGGAAGGAGGGGATTGGTTTTTTACCCACCACATCTGAAACTGAGAATCTCAGGCAGCAAAGGAACGGCGTTTGCTTAAAAACAGGTAAATTATTTATTCTCAGTTCATCTAAGAAAGGAACTAGAGAACTATTTAGAGTACAGAGGAACATATAGTACTTGCTTACCTAACGAAAAGGTGTGAAATGTGAGAGGTGAAATTGTTAGAGAAGCTTATATCATACTGCAGCCTTTTGCTGTCTTGTTAATACCTGCTACAGTTATACAATGCATTTATGAATAGATGCTTGAATTCAGATATCCTGCTAGTCAGTTTTTCTTACCAGAAAACACACACCTCAGAAAACATTCATCTATGTGACAGGTAGCATTTCACCCATATAAGATGTTCATGTTATTTAGCTAACAGTACTGTAGGTGGAATTACAGTACGGATTCATTACAGGTACACCCGTACATGTGATGCAACATTTGGTCTAACAGTGGTTGACCCAGGGAAAGAATAAGACCAAAGCCCTACTTGACAAGTGGTGTCCTGGCACGGAGGTCTCAGGAACCTCTGCTCTGAGCCTCAAGCTGGATGGCCTCTCGCGATCCTCTCTCCCTCTGAGCTTGGAGAAAGAGACGTGGAACAGAATCTCCTGCTGTTTTGGTCTTATAACGAGATGGGAAGCAGATCCTGCTTAACATCAGAAACAATATTTAGTGACTTCTACAAATGTACCTGATATATACACACTAATGCTTCATAGGAGTGATTTCAGGTGACCACAGCAACCTTTTGTTCAGCTGATAGTTTAAGTAATGTTTTTGCTTAATTGCTGTTTTGCTTAAGACCTTAATTCTTGCAAGAAACAACTTTGTGCTGCACCATTCCCACGTGGATGGAGAAATGCATGAATTTTTCTTAACATGACTTGACAGTGAATTTATTTCATTGTGTCTGTTTTGACCTGAGCAACTATTTTTATTTCCTGTCCATCTGAGTTACTACTTGATTTGCTGAAAGCTAAGGAACCAGAGCTGTGAGATTAAGATTTCAAAAATACATGCTTTTGGAGAAGTTATTTGGCTGAAACAAATGCCCTGTGTTGGTCTGTCAGAGCCACGTGTCCTGTCCCTCTGAGCTAAGCTGTATCGGAAGGCAAGACAGTCACTGCTGAATGCCGCTTCATTGAAAGTACAAGTATTTTAAAAGTATCCAAGTACTTCAAATGGAATTTCTAATGCTCAATACTTTGAGTTAATAAAAAAAACTTCTAAAAACTTTTGTTTTTCTTTGCTTTTCTTTTTCTTTTTTTCCTCTAAGCTTTTTCCTTTCCTTCAGCAGTTTGTTAAAATGATATAGTAGTTCCTCAGAGCTTGACTGACTTCCGTGGGTTCCTGGCAATGGAATCACTTGAGCTTCTAGACTTGTAATTTAGAGCATGAAAAGAGCCACATCAGGGCTGGTCAACACCATTAGCCACTCTCCAGTAGTGACAAATAGCATATCCTGGGGAAAAATGTAAGAATGGGACTTGGAGACCGAGGCAGAGATTATATCTTCAAAGTCCATGATGGATTCTTTTTTTCTCCCACCAGATCAGCTGCTGGCCTTTTTACTTCAGAAGCATTCCTGGCTCATAGCCATAAATTTGACTAGCTGTCTAACTAATGAGTTTACCTAGAGTTTAATTGGATGTTGGAGAATTTCTCCTGATTTGAATCTGTCAGTCCATTTTTGTCCCCTGTTTCTTACAGCATAAGAAATGATGAACAATTTTTCTCTATTAAAACCTTCATTTTATGATTGCACACACCTCTGCCATAGCAACTTCAGGCATCTCTTTTCCAAGACATTGCTCTATTTTTTTTTTCTCAGTGAGGAAGTTATTCAGTGTGTTTGCTCATCCTTCTCCCTGACTTGTGTTCTTTTGTGTCTCAAGACAAATACAGATCTCAATAAGTACTACCCAGGGATCCCTTAGCTTCTTTGAACTGCAGTCATTTTCTTAGTAGTGCTGTGTAAAAATGACATATGTGAAATACAGGGGAATTTGCTGGAGACTTCCAATGCTGAAGATTAAGTAAATATGATTTTACTCTACATACAAAATCTACTGATGAGGAAGTTAAGTTCTTATCAGCAGCAGTTACAGTAACTGGCTTGTCTGCTTTCCTCACGCAGGGGATAATTCTGACGCAGAGAATTTACTTGTTGGTATCTTTTTTTTTTTTCTATGACAGATGTTTGAGATGACAATTCCTCATAGAAGGAGTGAAAACAGATTTCAGTTACACTTAATAGAAACCCCCTAACATCATCAGAAGAGGTACAGACCACAGGTCCTTCATCTTACCTCTCAGACAGGGATTTGGCAGCCCTATCTATGATAATGTAAGAATAATTGCTTATTACATTTCTGCTGTAACATACAAACATTGTGTAGTACAGCATTAATGTCTGGCAACCCAGCTGTCATCTTTCAAAAAATACGTGCTGTCTAACTACAGTAGCTGTAACTGCTTCAACTTCAAACCAAAGGAAGAGATTCTGCTCCGGGGCATTCTGACAGGGTGTTATCTTTTGAAAAGACAGATGTTTGCGCTGGAGCTGTCGGATGGTTTTAAGGCACACGCACGTTTCAATAAATAAGTGCTAAATCACTTGCCAGGTCCTGAGTTTAAGTCCAGGCTAGAAGGTCTTCTAGAGAAATATGTCAGTGACACATAAAACTAGGAGCAGCGTGTTCTCAGCAGAAGTTTCAAATCACCTTTTAAACAACAGAAAAAGCCAAGAAACTCTAGCTTTAGGGCTTATGGACGTGAGAGGACATTGAGAATGTGCGAAATAGATGGATTTGCCACTCTTTGCCCTTCTCTGTTTCATTTCCCAAGAGAAATACTTTAAAGAGAGGGCAAATAATTCTTCACCTTATAAGGGATTCTATTATTTGAAGTGGTATGATAGCCCTTATTGACCCAACTTTGATTTGTAAGCTGCTGATGAAATTAATTTGGCCTTTGGTATAACCACAATTAACTTCTCCGGAAGGGAGGTGATAGGCAGTCTAGCAATGAAAAACGTCTTTGCAAGGGGCAGTGCTGGGCCTTATGTGTTGTTGGAGGCTTCAACGGACTCGCATCAGACTGAAGTGGATCCACTGCACAGGGCAGAACTTCCCTTTGAGGGAGAAATTATGGATTCTTTTTCACATCAGAATGACTGACAAACTGTTATTTGACATAGGAGTTTAATTCAGAATCCAGGATAATGGTCCAGACAGAGAACTGGGGGATGACACTGATCGAACAGTGTTTAATGTTCTTTGTTTAGAAAGTCTAGTTAACCTGTCACTGCTAAATGAATACAAGTGTTGTGTCTGTGTGTACTTCAAACTCTGTCTTGTGTTAATAAATAGAAGTAGAATAAACTGCTTAAGCTTTAAAACTGTTTACAAGGGAATACATGAAACATTCCCTCCTCTTAATCTAGTCATTGTTTATTGAATGAAGAGGAGAAAAAAGAATAAACAAAAGCAAAATAGGGATCCCATTTTTAAAAACATTCTGAAAGCCAGGAACAGATATGAAAGACCTTTTCCTTTTACCATTATCAGAATGCACATTTGAAGACTCTCATTCTGAGGAACTCGCTCAGTAGAACACTTAAATGTGCTCTGGGACTGCAGATAAGCGTACACAAAGCAAATAATTCAGATAAATAAACAGAGAGGTGGGGGGGGGGGGGGGGGGGCAGCAGAAAGAAAAAAGTGCAGTGTTGTTTACAGAAATAAATAGATGTATGTATGCATATGTATATAATGCCACCCTCTATGCACATGCCCAGGGCTATATGCCTCTTAAAAGCTTATTCATTTTTTTATAATTGTTTGTGGCCTGTATTTCCAAGCAAGGAAGCATCAGCAGCAGACAGTTAGCAGGGCAGTAGGACAGCTATCAGAAGATCAGGTTATTTCCTCCTCTTCCCCTGATTGGCTATTCAAAGCATTATGAAGGCTTTCCCTACTGAAACCTAAAGCTTTTCCCTGGAGAAGGGGAAAGAAAAAAGGAAAAACATGAAGCTTTTCAACATTAAAAAAAGTTTGGCTTCTTTGTTTGTTTGCAATGACTTTTCATAAATGCTCTGTAATTTCTTTTTCAGGGCTCATACTTGTTTAAAGCAAAGGGAAAAAAGGAAATAAGGTGTATTTATTTAATTTGGATTAGGTGGGCACCTTTGAAGCAATTCTTACTAATCTCCTCAGTTCCTGTGCATGGACTTGCTTGCAGAATGTTCCTTCTGTGCAAAGCACACCTCTGGTTTGAGCCAGAGAGTCCTCTGAAGGATGCACCCTGAGATGCCAAAACATGCTCCGCTCACCGAGGAGTCTTTGTCTACAGATCTAATGCAGAGTTAACCCCAAACATGCAGGATATAGACCTCAGCACCACCTGTTTTGTTCTGCAGATCTCCGATTGCAATACGGTACTTGTCAATGGAGACATAGGCAGCTCTGCCCCGTGCTGTCTCATGGGCAGGGATTACTTCCAGCTCCCTGTTTGCAGAGGCCAAGCAGCTCAGTGGAAGCTCGAAGGCACAGCTGCTGTGCAAACACAGACATTACAGACCCGATGCATTTGTTTGTCTTTGGAATTCAAACAATAGCGACATTTTGAGAGAACAACAGGTTTTGAATTTCTTTAGGGCAATATCTAGTAAAGCACGCGCATTTCAAAGGATTTGCTAACAGCTGGAGACGTTTCAAACTGCACCCTTTTCCTTCCCTTAAGGCAGGACTGGCCTGTAGCCCCTGCGGTATTGCAGAGATTTGAGATCACCCTGGAGAAGATATCTGCTTGCTTTGCAGATTTGTTCTAATTTCAGAGTGAAGTGCAGCAGGTGATCTGCTCTCCAGCTCTGCCCCTTGTCTTTTTTGCTTGCTTTTTAGTGTGTATTTGATGGTTGAAGGATGTGTTATCCTTCGAGGCGGCGCATGTAAAAATAATAAGCTCCAGTAGAATCAAGCATGCAGCATATGCAATGCCCCCACTCAGACTCTCAGGCTGCACAGACTCTCACTCATGCAGAAATGTTGGCTGAAGGATGCTCTCAAGACAGCTTCTTACCCAGACCGCCGTGCTAGCCGAACCTGTGCTCTGTTTTCAGCGCCTTCCTGGGGGAGCCTGGCAGCCTCTTCTGGGAGGATGAGTGGCAGTGCCCTGACAGTAATTCTTAATTATTTTCCAACTTTGACAATTAATAACTAATAAGTCCTGTCTCATCAAATGGGATTTCAACTGTGTGGTCTAAGCTCAATTTACTGCACTTTTGTGAAAGCAATTTTTTCCTTTTCCCTTCCCTGAAGGCACCCTCTTCCTTGAATTCTGGGAGGTGAAGATTAAGCTGACAGATGGTATCAGCAGAAGAATGATTATGAGCTTTAAAAACCTTGATATTTTGGCTTACTACACCATTTTTCATGCAAATACTGACATGGATATTAGCATCCAATTAAGAAAGTATAAAACTATGCCATTCTGTTACACTTTACACTGCAATCATATAATGTTTCATTAAAAATATTGAGAAAGGCTGCTCCGAAAGGGATAAAAATCAATGATGTTTATGTTACTTCTGCTTTTCTGTTCTGGTACTTCCTGGTAGTGAAAATTGACTATGTATGCCTTCAAAGTATCCCATTAAGCTGACTGAGATGCAGCTCTTGTTTTTGGATCCTATCCTTGTCAAAAGGACCGATTAACACTGCAATACTTGGTGATAGAGTTCTCTTCTGAAATCTCCCTTTATGAGTCAGTACTTCAACAGGGTTAAGGTTGACATGTTTGTGATAAACCCAGACTGATTTATTTCTGGAGGTTAGGTTACTTACAGATTGGTACCACTTATTAGTTGGACTCCAAGGGACAGTGATTTGTGCCAGGCAGACAAAATCTTTTACACACGAAAACTACCTGATAAACTACAAGAAAATGTTTCTAAATGTCCTCTCTTAACTCCAGTGCATCAGAGTAAAAAGACAGGAAAATAAAGTCTACTCACAGATGGTGGAGGAAAATTCTTGGTTGAGAAAAGCTCATCAGACATTATCTTCTGGTGGTGGTGGCTGTTAAGGAGTTTCTTGGAGGTACAATTCTCTTTGCTTTCATGAGATTTTTGTGCTTTCTGTGAGGGGGGAAGTAATTTATAAGTTAGAGTTAGGAGATAAACACCTGAAGTCTAACCTAAACATAATTAGGAGAAATTATTCAAAATATATGATTTTTTTTTTCCACAAGAAAATATTAAACGGTTGGCCATGAGGCCACATTGTTTTGTAAATTAGTTAAGCATAGCATGCTGCATAAGCCAGGGTGATACAAGTTCAGCTTGTTAAGGCCCTTAGTGGATAATCTTGTAGTTTGTTTAGATAATAGGAAGGGTCTGTGCCTTTGTATTGAATGGATACAGGAGGTTCCACCAGTCTTTCTAGGAATATGTATGTACCTCCGGGAAGACCTCGGAATGTATATAAAGTGAAGACCTTTTTGTTCAAAGTATGCGTGATAGGAGGACAGTATGCCCCACACATCCAGAATTAAAGAATGCCTACTTCTGAACACTTCCACTTGAGTTTTAGACTCAGTTTAGTTTCCTGGTTGACCGCTTTATGGTAACAAGGACAAGACACTGCGTGCAATTAAACACAGACAATAACATAATACAACTTAACCTTCTATCATTACAGACTGAAATAACATTTCCTTACACATTTCTGAATTTGAGAGCAAGCACTTGAACAGGTGGCAGGAGATGAGATACCGAACTGTAGTTTGATCAGCTCAACAAGCCTGCAGTTTCTAGGATAAGAAATCTGTGCTACCTCCTCCTGTTGCCTTCAGGACATTCCCTCCAGCCCTTTTACCAGCTTTGTTGCCCTCCTCCGGATGCTGTCAAGCATCTTCACATCCTCTTTATACTGTGGAGCCCAGAACACGGTATATAGCAATGCCCGGGCTGCAAGTATTGCTTGCAGGCTGTCTTCTTTATTCAGAGATATCAAAACCTCCAGTGGGCAATTCATCACCTCTGTAATCCTATTAGCTGTAATGGAAAAATGCCAAGCCATTTTCCACAAATCTTCATTAGCTCTCTTTATATTCATATAGCATCCAAGATTAGAGTGCAATCTTGGTCAAAGAATGACGACTGACTGTTAGTCGACCAAAAAACTCAATGCCGTATTAAAGGCACACTGTCAGCTCGAGTTGAAAAGCACAAGAACAGAATATCACAGATAACATTTTTGTTTGGAGATGACCTTTGTGGATCCCCTCCCGCTCAACATATTCTATGGTTCTATGTTTCAACTTATTTGCTTAATTTCATTTGCATGTGGGTTGGTAACAAGGTTGTACTGTGAGTTCATGTTATGAAGGCAAGCTTCACAGCAACGCCCAGTGACCCTTGCTTTTATCTCTAATATTGAGAGCTACTTGTAAATAATCAGATTAGCCTGGCTGATTTTGTAAACTCCTCTTTTATAGTTTTCAGAGACCAACGTACATTGTTATGGTTGGCACAGAAGGCAGTGAAAAGTGTAAATTCATGCAATGTCTATAAATTGATGCTAGACAAATTCAAATTAAATGAAGTATATGATGGATAACTGGCAGAACAACTTACCTAGGGAAGTGATGGATTCTTACACACCTGAAGTCATTCTAGGAGTTACTCATTTCATTCAAAGAGCAAATATTTTAAATCTTTTTTTTTTTCCCCAATAATTCAAAATAGTGTCATCTGAAAAAGAGTAAAAAAATAGAAAATTTATTCTCAGGTGAAATATTTTGATATTTTTTGCAAGATTATTTCAGGCTTCTTCCCATGATGTCCCATGCTCACATCACTGCAGGAGGAGTCACACAGGAACACAGTGTGGACATGTAAAACAAAGCAATGATTTAGCTGTCTACTCTGTGGAACGTAATGAATTTGGGGATTTTTCTACAATGTTAGGGCCTTATGTGCTTTTTATTCTTAAAAAAAAATGTCATAATGCTTCCAACGTTATTTAATTCTAAGTGACCTGCTCTTTTCTGAACAGGGTACAGACAGGGGCTCTAAGTCATCTTGGAGATAAGGAGGTATGGGAATACTCTGCTGCATCAGCCCAGGCTGAATGTCATGAGGAATGGAAGCGAGCAATGAATGAAAACATTCTGTCTGCTCATCAAGTATGCATTTATCCCACAGTGTTCTGACAAACAAAACTCAAGGGAGCAGACCTTAGCAAACAATGGGACTAACAATCTGCAGAGATTCTGATGTTAACACTATCTATAGTCAAAGCATGCTTTCCAGCTAACTGCCTTTTCAGTTCCCTTCTTGGACACCAAATGAATAAAAGGGCAGTAATGGCACTTTCATAATTTTATGAACATACATCTTAATGAAAGAGCTCCTGTGGAGCACAAAAGATGGAGATGCAGGTGCTTAAACTAACAGGAAAATGGTTTGTGGATTATGTATGAAATGAAAACATAAATCTTCACCACATTGCTTTCTTCACCTTAACAAACAAAGTCCTAATGAGATTTGTACTGTAGTGGTCAAACTTCATCCTACTATTTCTGTATACTAAGAGGAAGAAACCTGCAGCAAAGTTCCTTTTACAACCTGGAACTGGGGGGGATTCGCTTCCAGCAGTGAAATCACAGCGCTTTCTTTTTTGACAAATACCACCTCCTAAAATAGTGATGGACAGGTCTTCACTATATGTAGATAACAACAACGTTAAGGCACTGATGTATTAAAAAAAAGAGAGAGAGAAAGAAAGAAAGAAAGAAAAATTGGCTCTCTGACCTTAATGGTTTTAAAGACATGCACTTTTAAGGAAAATTTAAATGAAGTTGGTTTATGGTACATTAAATGCACTTAGGAATTTACCGAGTGGCAAAGTTCTGGCCTTGTATTCTTCTGGGCAGCTCCCAACTCAACAAAATACAACCTCTAAATTCTACTAAAGGAATATTGTAAGATTTTTCCCTTCAAATGGCATGTTGTTTGGCATCGAGTCATAGAGAAACACGCACACTCACAAAAGGAAAATGGGGATGAAATCAGAAGTCAAATTTACAGCAACGCAAAATACTGCAATGTGCCAGCAGCTGATCGGAGGAGCCTACAGAATTACCATAATGAGCATATGTTCAAGTTCAGAGATAACAGACACTTTGATAACCCTCACTCAAGTTAGTTCTTCTCTGATTTACATATTTAAATGCACTCCTTTTGAATGACTTAAATCAGGGTCACCTTCATCATTTGCACAGAAATACACACACAGCTTTCATTTATATAAAATGTTTAACTACAAATATTGCACCTCAATTTTTACACAGTACAACTGTATCAAATTGCTCATTTTCTTATCCAGTAATTTCTGTAATGTATAATTATATTTTCTTCCCTGAATATGTGTCAAAACTCTGTCTGCATAAATAATACTTGAATTTCATTCCTCCACATCCTGAGTTCACTAATTGTTGGATCTCTTTTCTCTCTCCTCCACAATCTTTTCTTTTAAACTCCTCAGCAAAGTCCATTCTGGACTTTCTCTTTGCCTTAAATCAAGCTGCTTTAAAGCTTTTATTGGAACTCATGTATTTCCAAGAATAATTCAAAAAACACTGTAATTCTTCTAGCACAAGACACTGCTGTTAAACCTTTGTGACTAGCTCAGGTATTGGTCCAAAGACCATTCGGTCTGAACAGAGCAACAGGAAGATCTAATAGTACAAATCCCATAATTCCATTCAAAAGATGGGTAAATGCAGTGCTTCCAAGCTGGCCATAGCTGTAGGCACCTTTCCACCTGGAGCCGGCCCCTGTGGCTCACTACATACCCAGCTGTACCAGCATGGAAGTATGGTCCTGTGGTCCTCGTGTAACTGGGAAAAGTACTTCCTTCCCTTTAGATTTTTTTTTTCTTGGCTAAAATGAGCCCACGTCAGGCTCTTAAAGTCAGACTCCACATCAAGATGTCATAGATACGCTTATTAGGATGGACAGATCTCAAGGCTTTTGCCTGAGAAAATGTTGGGCGTCCAATCAGGCCTGGTTTGTATCTGTGCTTCTGTTCCACATGTAATTGTCCTCTGCAGGCCAGGGAAACTTGCCAAAGGTTTCTTTAGCACCACTGCGGTTTTTTAGGGTGGGTTATGTACTTGCCTTTTATATATGAATCTCTAAGGACACCTCAGGGCAATACCGGGGAAGCAAACTGCATTAGTTGCTCTGCCAGCCGATTTGCAGCTTCCATAGCTTCAAACAATGTTTTCTCTTTATTGGGAAGTTTTTAAAATCCTGCGTCCAATTTTACACTTTGGCTACGCTACTAAAAGCAGACAAAATACTGCGTGCTGAGTTGGAAAGCATACATTAGCTCTGTTATCATTCATGCTCTTGCTTAACTAAGTCTCTAAGGCCATTTGTCAGTGTAACGAAGCACCCGCCGTGAGGGCAGCAGCCGTACCGCTGGGCAGGCTGAGCACAGGGGGTACCTGCCTTCCTCAAGGGCTCGGGGTGGTGGATGAGCTCATTATGACCGTAGGATTAGATGAGTAATTTGAGTCTGAGCTCCCTGCATACATAGCCAGCCCTTGGTGCTGGATCAGGTTGCTGTAAGCACTTGGATACTGCCAGGAGCGAAGGGGGATCAACCTGCTTCTTTCTCACTTACTCTGCTCCCAGGACTTCCTTCTCCTTCACTGCCCTTGACACCACATTCTCTTTTACTCAGTTCTGTTCCCCAGAAATGCAGAATCTGTGTGTGCGGTCATTTTCGCTAGCAAGGAGAGCAGAGGAGCCCTGCAGAGGACAGCAGCACTGCACCGCTCTCCCAGTGATGCCTCACCATGGAAATACTGCGTCAGTTACAAGAGGAGTGAGAAGCATACCTGGCATCCATGTCTATTTATTTTTGAGCCCTTACAAAAGGAACCAACAGCTGCTATTTACGTTTCCTTATTCACTTATATGCGGAAACCTACTGATTTTTCATTCATTTGCATCAAATTAAGTTCTGATGGGAGGCTGGGTTTGTATTGGTCGGGTCCCAGAAAAGTCGACCAGGCTATTGAACTTGTCTCTGCAGTAAGAACCTGAAATGCCTCCTTGGTGCTGCTGTTCTCACAAGGCATTCACAAACTGCACTGCTCTGCTTTCCTTGGTTATCAAAATCTGCTTACTAGAAAGCCTTGAATAGAAAAGTGAATTTCAGGAAAAATCTACCCATCTTTTCTACGTGATGAAGAGTAATCTTTGTTTGATTTGACAAGCAAATATTTATTGAATCGTTAGCCATTAAATTGTCAATTAATTCTATATTGGCTTAACCAGGATTTTTTTAACATTGATTTACCTATCAGTCTTCCTTTATCAAAAAGAATACATAATTCTCCTTATTTATCACCTACAAACCAGACATTCTGGCATTTGCCTCTGGCCACCTTATGTTCAAAATGCTTTCATTTTATTTTTTTTTTCAGGGTGAAATGTGTTCTGCAGATGTAAAATCTCCCAGGTTGCTTTCAGCTAAATAAAATATTGAAGTGCAAAGGTTATTACAATGAAACTCATAATTATACCATACACAGAAAAATACGTGGAAGATGGAAAAGGAATGCACTGCACCTCAGTTTCATTAGCTTCAACCAGAATAAAAGGTTAAGTCTTGTCTTGCTGAAGTCAACAGATTTGGCACAGCAATCTGATGATGAGCAGGCAGCTACTTTCCTGACACACTAGTTCCTCTACAAACAATATCAGTTGGTATAGCTTCAAAGTTGGCATTTTTTAAGCATTAAATATATGTTTATGTAAAACCATCTCCTACACTAGGTGGGAAGTACTGCAAATGTTAGTCAGTGAAAAAAAATAGTGAAAGCTCTTGCGGTTGCCCCAGCAACAAAGACTCTTTCCAGCAGGCATTTGCTGTAGCTTTCACGTCTCGTTGTTGCTGTACTTCTATGTTTTGAGGTTTCAGCAAAGTGATCAAAATATGTGTACTTTTTTACTGAAAAACAAAACAAAACAAAAAAGACTAAGTATGTTGAATATTTTGCATTTATAGCAAATTGAGATTCATGATATTCCTCACTTCATTTTGTCCATTATCTGGCTTCTGAGAAGTAGGCATGCTGCTGCCTAAGTAATCTTTACAGCACAAGGTAAAGCTGATTTCTCTGTGACCAAGCTCCTTCATCATTGACCTGTTTGCTTGTTTTAAAGAAGAATATTGTTTTTTTAGCTAGGCTGCATCACAAAAGTGTGTTTAATGTCAGCGACTTCTAGACTGTGTTCTTTATAACCCTGATATTTAGAAAATGAATTTAAAATAGCATAATTATTTCCTAAGACTGTTTTCAGTAAAAGCAGATGGTTCCAGTTCCATTCCCAAATATTATTTCTGTAGCTCTGTTGTTTTTTTTTTTTTTCCTTATAAAACAGAAATGTTTTATAATGGTTGGTTAGAGGTAGATTAAGTTAGAAAATTAAACACCTCGAAAGTAAATTACCATTTGGAAAAATAATTATTGCTATTAATGTCTGGTGATTCTGTTGATGAAGAAGAAATGGAAGCTGCAGGGTCTGGGTGTACACTAATTGATAGGTGGTTTATTTACACATGTACACACCAGACAATTACCAATGGACAATTTGATACAATCAGATAGCCCTTACAGCATGTCCTCCTTTAACAATCCCCAGCCTGCCAGGCTGCTTGGGGTGACAGAGAGAACTATTCCTCCAATAATTGTTTCTGATATGAATCCTAACCAAGTGCAAACTCTTGAGCTGTTCACTTAAGAATTTTGCATGACAAAACTGAATTTATTTGAGGTCGTGTGTTTTGCTCACACGATCACTCAAAATAACAGACTGGTTAAAAGTGATCATTTCTTGAAACACAGCCTGAGTATTTTCATTATCCGTAAAACAGGCAGTATCAACAGTTAATTGCATTCTGAGGCAATGGGAGAATTGCCTAACGGTGCTGTGTAAAGGGCTACTAATGAGGAAGAGAGAGATCAAACTCTACTCCTATTTAAGATGTGTCAGCACCTCAATATGAAAGCGTGCCTTGTGCAACCAAGCATGCCAGACACCTCCCTTAGGCAACGCAAGCGGTGGTTCAAAAGTGACACTTCAGTTTGGCCTTACACAACCTCAAGAAAAGTGCAGAGCACGAAACACACACATGGTGTTAAACCCAGGCTCCAGTCGCCACTATAGCATCATTGTCACCATCACTTGGCCTGCCTGTGCTACCCAGCCTGCTGCTAGGATTCACCTTTAGAAGACTTTCTGGAATTACTCCAAGTGTATCACAGTGTAATGCACACCATCATTGGAAACAAAGCATTTACTGAATTACATGGTTCATGTGCTACTTTATGCCCACAAATGAAATGAATAATTACTATCTGCTAAAAAACATCAGACGTTCAGTATAATTTATATATAGCAGCATAAGACATTGTTTGAAAAAAAAAAAAAGGAAATCTGAACTTCTGAAATATCAAAATATTTTTATATGTCATATTTATATACATTTTGAATTTCTTCTCTCTTCCTTCTCTGAAATTGTGTTATATTTGCACTCGAATCATATGCTACATTCTCCTTGGCAGAGAACTCGTATCTTTTTACAAGACAGTTGGCTGCTTTATAGTGCGTCTCTGTATTTGGAAAACCACAGCTGGTGAGAACTGGCACTTCATGGAAAAATACAGAGCACATAAGGTATTTTAAGTTTAAAAGTGGGTATCCAGGAAGGACAGTGGAGAGCCAACGTCAAACAAAGTGTGCATACCCAGAAATTACTGTGTGCCAGGGAATTGGGGGTGCCTACTTTTAACTGCCCTTCAGACACGAATCAGAAATACAGTGACTTATGAGAAAAGGCTCACCTTGACATGCAGCAATCGAACTTCTGTGCTTTGTTCAACAAAACTCACCATAAAGGCCTCTGGGCATTTCCAAGTTGCACGGTATCATTTGAGCACATTCCAGGTGCACGTCCAGGCAATTTCTTTCAGTGTAGTACGCAAGGGATACTGCAGCAGCAGCACCTAAAAGAGGATAACAGCGCACTGAGAACCTGAAAAAAGCAACAAAGCAAAAACTGAGCAAAAGTCCAATCAGAAGCTTAAAAACTTAAACAAGCAGTATGTTACTACAAGTGCCACTCATCCAGCAGAACCAGTATTCTCTAATGCTACACTCAGTGGCAATTAGCCAGCCTTGAGCAGAGGTATAAAGATAGAAAGCATAGTGAAGAAAAGACCACCTGTGGTGCTGGCTGTTGATACTTCAAGACCCCTTCTTCCTACAGCTGGCAGTGACGATACCATTTCCAGCTGAACTGCTGATGGCAAGAGTCACAACTCCAGCAACGCAATCTAAAAACACTGGACTGGATATATGAAGGCTATCGCCGACCAAAGTCTCAATTCATTTCTCATTTCTGGAGAAGACTACATCATTTGCACTACCCTGATGGTCACTGGAAATCCACACAAGGACTTACTGCCATTGCAGCTCCTGAAATTCAGCCTCCTCCACCAACTCACTTAAGAATTGGAGCCACTATGATTTATGATGATGCTTTGGTGAACTTTAGGCTGAGTTTTTTTAAAAAAGAGCAGTAAAGCAGAACATAATTACTAGGAAGGGTAAACTGATCTTGCTCCACTTTAGATGTTTAGAAAATACAGCTGTCTCCATCAGAACAAGACTTTTGGATTCCCATTACAGTCAACAGAAATCTGGCTAATGTATTCAGGGGATTTCATGGGTACTATTCATCTGTCCAAAAAGCAGGCACCTACTTTAAGATGACATGGATTATACCTTAAATATCCTTAAGTAGATTTTTTTATTTGGTATAAAGAGAGCACAGACCAACTAGACCACTTGTACATGCCTGTAGTACACTCTTTATCCTAAAGGATCAAAACATTTCAAATACAGACTAGAACATTTCATGAACATCCACAGGTAACAGATAAAAACCCCGCTGTTTTCACCTAACAGCACACTTCACTTCATAAGTGCATTAGGGGTAAGTAATGGCTTCCAAAAAAAACATTCCTAAGTGCCTCTGACAGAGATTGTACCACTATCTTACAGACACTGGGGTAAGGACACTGGACTGGATGCTTAGGCACAGTCATGCTTTGTCCTGCTGATTGCACAGTGTTTTTATACAGAAAGGCATTTCTTCAATGGAAAAGACCCTGAAATAGAGGTGTTCACGTGGTCCATCCATTTTTAGAACAGTTAATCATAATTGATCCTTATGCAATGAATACTAAATAAGAGTTATTAATAATGAATAATAAGAATGAATTATAATGGTTTGCTCATTGGGCTATCAATAATTAACAGGGATTTGCCATTTATTGTAAGTACTGTTGCTGTTTCTGTTGCAGATTTGGATGGCACAATTTATATGGTAATTTTATATGAAACAGCGCCAATTACATCATGGCTATTACAATAGAGTAGAAGCAAATGATGACTTTATCAGTTTTGTTAACTTTTTCATTTTATTCATTGTTAGCATAGCTTGCAATGTAAACACGATGTAGTGAAAGGAATAAAGAAGTTTTGTGCAAGTCTAATAATTGTGGCTAGGAAAATAACTTCACCAGGCACTCACGCAGCAGAAATGAATACAATGGGGCAGAAAAAGAGGCAGGGAGGTCAGCGTTGAGATGGAGCAGAAGGAAGAGCATCAGTGTTCAGTAGCTACCAACACCTGCTGAAAGCGCAATGAAAGGAAGGAGAGGCACAGTAACATCACCGAGGAGAACACACCCAGACAGCGCATTGAATGGACCACATGGGGATAAAGGAAGGCAGGATCGCCCCGTGGGAATCCAGTCACTTGAGCAGTGTGGGAGATTTAACTGAGATTCGTGGATAACAGCCACACACCTCCTCTGGCACATGACTGGACTGCACTGACAGCGAGTGTAGGGCAGCGGTAGCATGTATTTTTCTAAGCCTGTTGATTCAGAGCCTGTGTGAGTTTATTACCATCAACAGAACTTATCGGACTATGGGAAAAGCAAGCCAGAAGGACATACATGAGCTCCACGGGAGGAAAATTTAGCACGACCACCTTCTGTCAAAGGGTAAGTCTGTTTTCAGCTAGAGAAATAGTCTGTGATACACAGTCAATGCCTCTTTTGAGAAAAAAGTTTTGCTTGTAACAGTGTTCTTCCATTTCAACCATATGTAAGGACAAAATATAACATTTAAAATAAAGACCTTGGAAATATTTCAACACTCTGTAAGATTGGAAGTTTGCGATGTCAGCAATCTGTCTGAATGCCTATGGTAAAGACAGCAATTAATTTCAAAGGAAAAGCAATTTAACATGTGTTTCAAAGAAAATTTCTGAATTATACTGAAGATAAAAGATAAAGATGGGCAGGTAGATTACATGCAGTTTAAAAAAAAAAAAAGGCTGGACTTGTAATGATTTTGTTGCAAAGAGAATTGCAGCTAATCTGTCCACAGCATTGAACAGACTAAATTATTTTAGAAAACAAAGCCCATCTTTTAAAATATTTAAAACAATTCTACAATCTTGTCAGAACTTCCAGCTTTGATATTAATTATCAGTGTTTTCCGAACTGCCTTAGATGAACCTGTTTGGCACACAGATGGCAAGTCATTTACATGAGAAAAATGAGAACTGGCCCATCTATGGATCCCTAGAGGGTACCATGACCCATTAGCAGAGGAAAGACGACCTTTACTGAATAATAATTGAGAACTATTACTAAGATAATTACAAAACCAATTCACTGCCAGAAGGCCTAGACCTTAGATCCTCAATTTATATAGCAACTGCTCTTGATCTGCACAGAAAAAAAATGCGCTTAGGGTTCACAAACACCATAACCTCAACATCTGCCTGCCATCTACAGATAATGATCTGGTATTAATTTAAACAGCGCAGTCATTGCAGAGGTAGACTGCATCACAAATCAGATACTTAACATAACTGGAAGGTAGCGTGTTTTTTGTCCAGCCTGTATTAACAGGCAGAATAGTATAAGGTAAATTAAACTATTACAGGTCACAACATGGAAATGAATTAACTTAACGTTCTTTAACAAGGAACATAATTGCAACTCTCTGCTAGCTGTTCTCCTGGTAAAGATGATAAAATCTGTTCTTAGAACTGTTTTGCAAAACTCTCCTATCACATTTTCTAAAGCATAAATCTTTAACAACTTTGTCAGATTCCTTTCTCTAGAAGAATTGCTGGTTTTTGAACTACATCTTCTTTTTTTCCTCCCTTTCCCAATCAAGAGTTGCTGAGAACAACTAATAATGGATACACCTTTTTAATGAGATACCAATAGTTCTCTGTGGGGGAAATCCTGGACAACACCAGATTCAATGAAAGACTCCCCTGAATTTCTCCTACATCTTCTACAGGGATATCACACGAGAAGAATTACAGCTGGTATCCCATATGTGATACCTACTGGATTTCCAAAATTTCCTTACGTGTGAAGGGTATTTTAAAGCGTATTAGAAAAGCAGAATTATCTAACCACGTAGTGCTAGGTTTCAGATCTGGGAACTGATATTTAGGAACGTAGAACATTGGAAATGGTCAGCACTCTGAAAATTTATAGCTAGCCTTCCTCCTTAGGCAGGAAATGCCTAAAATTACTGTAACAAAATATGTCATATAAAATGCTCTTTCACCAAAAATCTGCTTCTTGATTTTTAACTTCACTACTAAGCCCTATGTTTGGGATTCTTTGAGGACTTACTCACTAAAACAATATTACAGGTGGTCATTCTTCAGGGGAGACAACTGAAGTCGCAGCATGAAATTTACACAAAATTCAATTCAGATTTGAGACCTGTAGTAAAAAGAGCTGCCAACAGTGACAGAATGCTTGTTCTGCATGACAGAAATGCTAACAGAGACGATTTCTAACACTTGAAGTACCTATATAAAGGATGAGGGAGAAAGAAGAGATAACACATTCAATTTAAATCGAGGTGCACAAGCTAACATTCAGATTTATGAAGAGTTTGGAAAAATGAACTGCACTCTCAGGTGAACTATCTGCTTCCACATGCAGATTCCCCTCAGGAAAAGCCAGCTGGGATCCGAGGACATGGATAGTCTTGTATGGAATCTCCGGTATCCCACCAGTGGGCAGGTCGAACCCAACAAACGGGCTGGGTTGGGCCTGAAGGGCCACATCACCCAGAACTGATGGGTTGGTTTTGTCTCTCAGACAGAAGAAGGAAACTCCAGATCAAAATCCACCCACTGTACTTGGAACCAAGGAAGCTCCTCATATCTGGAGAGAAGGTGCCTGGTGGCATCTTCTACCCAGTGCAGATTTACACTAAAGACAGTATAACATCTTTCCTCTGTGGATTCTATCTTTGTGCTGCAAATGTATCCTAGGAAGGTTTACTTTTTCAAGTTTTCTACCAATCCCTCCATTTTCATCAATAATATCTGTGACGTAACTCATTTTCACATGATCATCCCTCAAGAGATTTAGGTTATATAATTGGCACCTATGCTGTTTTGGCTGTTGTGAATGCAGCAGAGATCAACAAAATGGGATGTTTCTCTGTCATCCTTGAAGAGGCTGCTAGTGCTAATCAGGAATTGGAAATTAAACACTGAGATGGATTTAGAGACATACAGTGTGCGACAATTCAGCAAGTGCTGAAGAACACTGTTCTGAATCCTTAAAGGTTAGTGATGGAAGTTGCAGTGACTAAAACGTGTTGAGCTCTGAAAAAAAACCCAAACAATTAGGTATAGGAAATAGAATGACTGCAGTAATGAAATCTTGGAAAAGTAATGGAAAAGGACAACTCAATGTTACTTACTACAGTAATGGTAGAACTCTGGTTTTGGTGTTTGCAGTTACAGCAATGGTATCTTTCTAATATGCCTAGTGTTGAATACGTGGTCACGTAACTGCACTGTTCCCCATCAGCCTGATACAGACTTCGAAGGCAATCAACAACACTATCAATGAATGTTCTATGAATACTGATAAAAAGACAAAGAGTTCAGATTTTCCTCCTCACAGTCACCATAAATGGTTAAATGTAAAACTACTGCGAGGAAAGATCGGGAAATTATAGAAGTGGAACAGATTCAGAAGCTTATGAAATCAGTGCATAATTGTAATGGAATACAGCCAATTGAATAAACAACACATAAACACAAAAAAACAATGCAGGTTACTGTGAATATGCTTACATATTTGCTAAGATGACCTTGGTCTGTGTGCCACGGGCTGGGCACCAGATGGACAGCAGCCTGAGGGAATTGTTTTTTCTGCCCAAGTTCCAATATTCAAGTTCATTTCTACGCTTACACTCTCTTGTTCTGCTTCTTATGAATTTATACTCACATCATTTTTCCTTTACTTCTCATGGCCACCTTCGTCTTTGATCATCCGTGTGCTTATTGGTTTGCTCTACTTCTCTCTATCTGAGCAATAATCTGTGTTTCTGTGGATTTATTATTCTTACAAAAATCAGCTTTAGTTCTGCAACTTTTTTGTTTCAGTTCTGTTGGAAATCTTAACTATCTACATTTATTTCTTATGGATTATCAGTCACAGAACACTATTCTAATTTTGGGCTTATCAAAAATAGCAGTATGTCTGAAATGAAAATGTTCAATTCATAAAATATGTTTTAAAGATCCTTTGTCTATTTTATAATCTATAACTGCAATCGTAGCTAAGCAACACTGCCAAAGTCTTAAATGCTTGTTTTTATTCCTAGCACGGAAAAAGAATACAACGGTTTAGGTGAAAGCAAACTGGACCACATCCACCATCTATCTACCAACACCCAAATCTGGCTTGGTTTTAAAAAAATTAAATGAAGAGTTTCAGTCTGTATTCAGAACACAGTCAACATTCAAACAACATCTCCTCACAGCCACAGTGTGCTGCAATGAGATGCTTTATTGGGCAAAAATCATTTTCTACGCATCCCAGTGCACTGGGCCTACATGGTTGTAGATAGAAAATATATTTTATAAGCTAGTAACAAGTGAAGGTTGTTAACTGAAGGTGAGGAAATGAAACTTCTAGCAACAGCAGAGATATAGTGTGAAATCCACACTTTCATTTAAGATAATAAAATCATGTTCAAAAAGAAAAGCATACTAAAAAGAGAAAGCTAAAAAAGCAACAAAAGCTCTGGCAATGTCAAGTAATGTGCAAATTTAATTTGTTCATTTGTTCAGTCATACAGTAAAAGAAAGGATCATCACCATGCCAACCTTAGGGCAACAGCCTCATCTCAAAGCACTCTGTAAACTTGTTTCCATGAAGAAACAACAACTCGCTGGTTTTTATCCCTTCTTTATGCCTTTGCTGTATAAAAATACTGACTCCAGTGATCGTTCACATGACAGTCTGAGCTTTTCAAAATCAATCTTTTTCTTATGAATCCAGTAACAGCCTTCCCCAGTGGGCATATTTAATTTCACCAAATCCCTCATCAGCTGTAGCTTATTCCTGTCCACACACAAAGCCTAACAAAGACAAATTTCTTATTTTGTGTTCTCATTTGTGTATTGAAGCCATGTCTCTCCTTTGACAAAAGAAGTAAAAGCAGAAATAGGATATATCAGCAGATATCCTGATTTCTTCATGAAATTGACTCCAAATTGTTAAGAATACATATTTGGTTGTAATACCTCCAATAACTATAAAAAATGTTAATTAGATGCTTTCTTTTGCATTTCAAATTGTATGCATTGGATCATGCTGTGGTACTAGTTACTATTGGGCTTCAGTAGGAAAGTAGTTGGAAGGTAGTTAATATTGACTGTTTTTCTTTCAGTAAGATCTCATTTCACAGTTTCTGAGCATGAAATCAAGCCACTACAAAAAAGTAAAGATCTGATGATTAAAAAAAAAAACAACAAAAAAAAACCCCACACACTTAAAACAGCCTTCTATCTTATACGAGCACTGTTGAAATTAATTAAACTAAAACCACCCAACTTTTGACAGAACAAGTAGGCAGCCTCTCAAATTCTGGCTCTGGCATGCACCATCAGAATGAAACCTGAGCCCTGCTCTGCTGCCTGGATGCAGTCAGTCTCCAGCACCAACATGAGCAGAAGGCACCAGGCTTGACACTGTTATGATGGGATTTAATACTAAAGGAAAGCTCTCAGGTACTTCTGGTTGCTATGAAACCATTGACATTTACTGTTGGAAAGTAATTTGTCCTTAGCATAGTACTGAATTAGAAAGTAAGTAAATGGGACGTCTGCAATATCGAGGACGCTAATTACTTTCGAATGGAAGACAACACTACCTGAGCAGATCATTTCATGCTGGTCGTGACTGGAAAAGCTTAATGTCACATCCGCTATACCCTAACAGCAGCTCTGGCACTGAGGTGGCCTCTCCAGGGCAGGAACTCCAGGTGCAGCAGAGCTGCCTACCCTGCCTCCGTGCTGTTTTTCTCAAAACGAGAATCTGATCTGTAAATGTTACTAAGCACCAGCATGCAAATTATACAGCAGTGAAACACAGACTTCAATTAACTTCCAGGCACACAGCGGGATGAGATTGAGAGGTTTCTGGGATAAACTTTGCATCTGCTACTGCTGACTGCTTCACCAGGAGGAATGGAGCAGGTAACAGGTAAATGAGGGCAGGAAACGAGCAGGGCCTTAGTTTGGGTGGGAGTGCTTCTGGGGCTGAGCACAGGACACTTCACCCCAAGTCCCTTAAGCTCAACACCATCAGCGCCAAACCAGCTTTCAGTAACCGTCTTTGGAACCTAACAGGGCTATGCTCATTCTTTTGCAGAAGCACTATGTTACTTTCATTTTCCTCTACAATAAATTAACGATTTTCATTACAACTAGCAGCCCAAGCGATAGAGGTAATTAGGATAAGCAATTAGATACTAAGATTCCTTAAAGCCATGGGGCAGCAGGATGCGTTGGACACTCAGAACCACGCAGCTGAAAAATATTATTGGGTCATAAATATAACGGGGCAGCACGAGTTTGAATGCTTTCTTGTTTTTATATGAATAATAATATAGTACATTCTTTTGTATTTCTTCCCTTTGTGGATTGAATTTGGTGTGTATACTTTCACATGAATAATGCAACATAGCAAAATTGATGGCACAGTTCTTTTGTTAAAGCAGTTACGAAATGAGAAAACAAAATCTACAAGGAAAAGTTATGAAAAAAACAACATTTCGCTAACAGTAAAAAGACGAAGCTGCCTGGCCGTTTACATTTGTCTCCTGTGCCATGAATATTAGATCAGATTCTTTTTATTAATCCATTGATAGTTCCATAAGGCAACTCATTTTTGATAAGCTCTGTCAGGACTGCTGTAAATACAAAAAAGATTTATGAATTAATTTTCATACGTAAATGACACAGTCCTCTGGCACTTTTGATATATCTGCCTGCAGTTAAAATAGAGATATATGTGCACGCAGGCACACCTATCAATTTAAAATTCAGATCGGCCTGCTCTTTTACAACACAGCTTCATCTCAGCTGGCTTTTTTTTGTTGTGGTAGGAACGAGCAGTGAGCTGTGAGGATAATCAGTACTGAGGGCATATTACAAATTTAAAAAAAAATGGACGGAAGTGGATATTATCCCAAAAGCAGTTTTTGTTCTCAGGTGTTCAAGGGGTCTCATACATGCCAATGTGCTGCAGAAATAGACATACAGAATCATAGAATTGTTCAGGTTGGAAAAGACCCTAAAGATCATCGAGTCCAACAGCAACCCGACCATACTGCCCTAACCTCGACAATGCTCTGCTGAATCACATCCCTGAGCACCACATCCAAATGGTTTATAAACACATCCAGCGATGGTGACTCAACCACCTCCCTGGGGAGCCTATTCCAGTGCTTAACAAAATATCTTCAACTCATAACTGTTATTGACTGAACTGTGTTTATGGCTACAGGACTGCCACTTGGCAGGACTGCCATGCAGCCAGCACACGCCGAAAAGGCAGTGAGCTGCAATCTATTTTTTTTTGCATTTCCCTCATACCAGCACACCATGCTAGCACTTGGAAGGACAGCATCTCCTTCTTGTTCTGCATCTTAAAGACATTTTACAAAGGAACTCCTATCATTCCTTTTATATTACAGATGGGAAAATAAGGGTACAAAAACACATGTAGTGACTTGCTCCAGAAAGATAAGTGCCTACTCTTTTTAACAGATCATTAGCAAATTTAACACAAGTCTTCATAGTCCCCTGACAAGTACCTTAATAGGCTCGACAAGAGAAAGACAGAATTAACCAGTTTATTGCCAGACAGAAAATGAGGGATGAGGTTTAGTTCTGGACTATATTTCAAGCAGTCAATTTATCCATACAGTACACAGCTATATTCTCTGTTTATGGTGTTCTATTTGATGCAGCATATAACCTCCCTGGAGCTGGGTCATTGAAGCATGATAACCACACACAGGTATCTAATGAGAGATGATTTAAACCAAGTTGGTCTGCACTAAATATGGGGTTACATTTAACCAATGGCACAGATAGATATTCTTATAAATAACAGTATAATACTCCACAACAAATTTATTTTACACTGTTCAACTGAAGTTCAGAAATGTTCTTGGAGATGAAGGGAAAGCAAGAGATACACTTAATAAAGAATTTTCTCAATTAAGTGAGCCAACATAAAAGCTAATAGTTCATGTAAACATTTTCCCATTCGAGTACACAGTTCAGTCACACTATTTAAATTACAGTATGTTTCTTTTCTATACGAGCCTGGCATTTTATATCATCTTGACTGTATCCTAGAGCCAGACTAGAAATCTATCAATAAATGCATTTGTTATCTGCTTACAAAATACACACCTCAAGCTTGTTTGGATTACACTAATATACTATTAAGGTTATACAGAAATCTATCACATGAAAGCAGAGACATATTGACAATCTATACCTGGGAGCATTAAAAATAAATAAGAAAAAGAAAAGTACAGAGAAGGATTTTTGCTTGTCCAAGTTCATGCAGCATTTCAGGGCGCTGATCTATCCTCTGCTCTCCTTTATAGAAAACCATACATTATTGCTTACTACTAACAACACAAACAGGTATATGGTTATGACTTCTCATTATAGTCACAGAGAATCTTTCTGTCAACTATGATCTCACATCCTTTGATCTGAAATATATTAACTTACTTTATTTTAGCTGTAAAGCTTGCTTTACTGACATTATAGGTTTTCTGTTTTTTTATTCACTTTATTATTCATTTGTCTGTTACTATTTCTCATGTTAATTTGACTGCTTATCAACAATTTTAATGTAAAATTTCCAAACTCATTGTACCAAACCCTTCTTGTTAAGACTTACTCTTGCAGTTGGTTTTGAAAACCAGATAAGTAAATGTTCATTCATTTCAAAACACTCCACAATGCAAAGGTGTAAATAAACCTGGTAAAAGTATATGTTACTTTAATTTTTAGGCCAAGATAATGAGGCTGGCAAAAACAACCTCAGAACAGACATCAGTAATGAAAAAAACAAAGATATGAACAAATAATGAAATATCCATTAACAGATAAGTAACTTTGTTTTTATCAGGAAAAAGTTACAGACGTCCAGATAAAAAAATCACCATTAAAAAGTGCTATAACTAATTAAAAGTCACTTAAGTAAATCTCAGTTTCTTACTGTCATATCATTGAAATATTTGGGTTAGTAGGTGATCAGAATCCTATCAATGAAAGATTAAAGGTGATGGGGAAAAAAAGGGAAAAGGAAATGATATAACAATGAACACCAAGAAACTGGCCACATATTTTGTTGATGTCAGTGAAACTACTTGGGCTCTCTTCTGGTTTAGTTAACCTCAGAACATGGCCCACCATCAACTTCAGCAGGACATTGTGACAACGTATTTCACAGGTGATTAAACCCAACATGTGCTATAGCCTTAGGGCATTACATTACCTGCAAGCAATGTCTAAGAGATTGAAGAGGGAAACGTAAATAGAATTGGGCAGAGTGGGCATTTTCTGTATCTCATTTATGTAAAGAAAGTAGTTTCATTATGTGTTCTGTGACAACACTAAGAAATATGCAAAAAAGTGCATGGATGAGTTACAAGATGGATGGATCCTCAGTCCAATACATTACTTAGGTTGGTGCTGAAGGAGCTCTAAGAGGAGCACAGACACGGAAGGGGCTGAGAGTGCCAGAACACTTCTCTTAACCTATTAACTCACAGCCCCAGGGGCCGTGTTCATCATGGTGCCTATCAAAGTGTCAGTCTTTTCTATTACCTCTTCCTTCAGAAGAGGTCTGTCTATCATTGTCATGCTCTTCTACCAGGATTATCCATCATTTTGGGTGAAGCCAAATCATTCATTTTCATGGCTGTCTCTGTTAGCAAGTCAGGAAGAAAAACAGTGTTTTATTCAACAAAAGAAAAATGATGGAATTGCCCTCTTAATCATTTTCTTTTATTGCTTAATCCAAAAGGTTGGGAAGAGGCTCTGCAGTTTATTATAGCAGCAGCCACTGACACCATTATATTTCAGGGTGTAGCAATACGTCCTGCTTTTCAACAGCTTATAAAACTACCCATAAACATTAACTCCAGGCAAGAGTTTGTCATACTGTATCCGTGGCTCTCGCTCACAGTGATTGATTTGATTTATTTTTTAATTAAAATTCATTCTGAGCACTAGTTGACTCTTACAATTAGTGCTGTGGTACTAGTCCAGGTTTCCTGTTCACACTTGTTGGCTGAGATAACTAGAAATCATGGCAGATACATCCAAACAGCAGCCTGGCTGGAAGCTGTGCTGCACCAACTGTGCACAGAGCTGCTGTAAATTTTGCTAGAGGTTTTACAAATGGCACTTCTGCCTAAATGTTAAGCTCAGAATGCTTAACTCCAAAATTATGTCTTGTGGGTGGCAAGACTAAATACACTAATTCCAAAACTGCAAAATTAAACACAAAGAAAAACAATCATAATGTTAGCCCTCATCAGCTTCAGCCACACGGTAAGATGAACAGTGCAATAATGGGTGAATCTCCTAGCAGCTTGGACAAAATATTACTGTTTTCAACAGTCCCCTGTCCTAACACACTCTTAACTAATCCCATTTCTACTGAAGTTAACAGAAATATATATATTAATATATATGAAACATATATATTAAATATATGTTTCAGAAAACCTACTGAATAAGTCACTGCGTTACTACAGGTTGAATAAAGCCTCATGAGCTCTTCCTTTTCCCTGAGTGTATTCAAGTTGATGCTCTAATCCCAGCAAACTTAGACCATATTGCCACTATTCCTTGACTGATAAGCAACAACATTGCTTCTCCTCATCTTTACCAGAGCTGCCTATTTTCATGAACGTTTCAGGAACTTAACCTCAGCTCACCTCTCTCATGTCAGATTTGGTTCAGAATCAATATTTGGTGTCAGATTTGGTTCACTAGGCATTCAGAATTTATCGGCTGTAGGAGGTTAAAACAGACTGAAAATAGTCATAGTTGAACTACTAAAATGAAGTGATAATGCAGTGGCTGCAATTGCAGAGGAAAAGATAATGCACTGTAACATAGGAGAAAATATCAGAACAGCGTGATGCAGATAAACCCATCCTGAACTCAGGCTGGTGGCAGCGTACTCTAATTCTGGGGCAAATGAGTTCTTCTATCATGGTCTGATCCAAAGACTACTGAAAGACATAGGGATCATTCCTTTGATCCACTGGGACTTGTGTTAGGCTTTTAGGGAGAGAAAGAGATACTGGGTAAGTCTACATTTAACGTGAGATAAACTCTCACCACACTCCCTGCCAGCTGGGCACAAGTCTGCTCCAGAGCAGAGCCGCGGTTAGTGTGGCACTGAGCCCAAACTAATAAGGCCTGCTGAAAGCAGAGTATATTATCTCAGGCTCAGCGCTGTACTGCTGCAGCCATAGGGCTGCAGGCCAGCTTGGCACTTGAACAGAATAAACATCACATCTGCCTGGCAAAGCGCTCTAACATCTGCCTGAAAAATCCCATAGAAATACAGCCATTGCTGAGCAGTTGCCACCATGGCATATTCCTTTCAAGCTCAAGTGTGACTGTAGCACAAAAGCCCCTAAATATTTATATAGAACTAGAGCTCAAGAAATGATTGCTTGGCTAATTCTTAACAGTCTGGAGATGAAGTCTTATTACTCTACAGCGTCAATTGCTCAAGTACTACTGAAGAAGACACTTGAGAAACACAGAGTGTCTTCTCAAAATCACACTTCCAAGAGCTGTATTTGTCAGCGATGCCTGTAAGTGGTTTCAGGATAATTGTGCTAACCTAATAACACGATACATCAAATTCCACAGAATCCTTGAAAATCAACCAGCACATCTAAAATGCAAAATTAAGATCTTTGGTTCTTGCACTTCTACCTTTACAGATTCCCCTCTTGCTCAGGAATGTGTATGATCTGACCTGACAGATATTTGTTCTAAAGTATCCATATTGACTCTCATTATGAAGGAGTTGATTACACAGGCTGTAACCTGAGAGTCTTGGTCTCTTCACAGATCTTTACAAGGAGCCTTTCCAACAGTACATGAAGGTTTTCACCCTCTGCTTTTGAACCTTGATGAATATCATGGATCTCCTACAATCCAGCACCACCATTTTGCCTTCCTTGGTAATTGGATATTTGAACAACGCTGTACCAGACCAGGTCTTAATTTTTCCCTCCAAGACATAACATGGACTTCCAATACAAATTCATTTAAAACATTAGGAAATAATTCCTACATGTTCAGAAGACTACTGTGGAGCTTGTTCTTCTCCATTTTCCCTTTGCGAAAAATTATTTTCTTTCTTTTTCATAGACTGCTGGAACATTTGGAATGCTTCCTCTAAGTCTGTCAAAATTCCTTATGCTTTCCTTACTTTTATCCACATAGATCACAGTAATACCTACACAGTTAAAAGTTCACTAAATTAATTATCCATTTTTCATTGTAGAATGTTGATCTCAAATTTGCATTGATTTCACCTACCACGACCAAAATACAATTTATCATCAGGGTCTGTAAACATTCAATGAATTTAAACCCAAAACAAATAAAATTCTAACCTATTAAAACTACTATTTTTAGTAGTTACTAATAGTTACTATTTTGATAGGTTATTCTAACCTATTAAAACTACTATTACCTATAAAAAGCTACTTTTTTCCTTTTGTAGCTCTGTATTACATCTACAAGAGTTTGAACCACAGAAAGAAGCAGATCAAGGACACTGAGACAAAACAGTATAGAAGTTAAATATAACTGTATTCACTCAACATGCAGGTCACACTCCTAAGAACAGCAGAAAAATTCCCCTAAATTTTCTGTAACTGTTGCTAATGTAGCCTAAAAAAGTGCAATTCCCAGCTCCAACTTTGGGCTGACGTTCTTAGAAACAGCATTTTTCCACATGGTACCACGATCTCGCCTGTTCTTGGATAACTTAATTAACAGAAGTCCTAACATTAGCAATTTGCGCTCACTCATGGCAAAATCAGAAGCAGTGTGGGATAGATACTAGGTGAATTGTCAGAGCCCACATGCAGCCTAGCCTCCATCCAGTCAATTCTGGTGTATGTGCATAGGATTTCCCCATGCTTTCCTTCAAGTTTTGACATCTGCACACCCAGGGACAGCTCAGGTCTATCCACAATTACCCTACGTGTATGGTGTGTACAACATAATCCATTTTGCTCTTGACCTCTAGCCTCACATAAAGAATATGCCAGCTCTTTTAGGAATACTAGTTTCAATTTTTCTCACAGTTAAAGTGTTAGATGTTGGACTGCAGCTGGGATAAATGTTAACAAATTCATCCCAGACATTTTAAGATTCACTTCTCTTTAAAGGAAAAAAAATCACCTTTAGAAAAGCCGCTTTGAGCCAGAGGCATATATTAACCCTCACGTTTGGAGGACACCAATTTACGCTGCAGTACTATGACTGTACAGCACCTCAACAAAAATCAGCTGCTCATCAGAAAGGGGTTCCTATCCACAACCAGAGCAGAATTAAGAAGAAGCAGAATACAAGGACTTACCAGCCTCATATCTCCACATAAAATCCCAGTTCCAACCAAATACATCTGCAGTGTTTCAGTTGCTTTCTGCTACAGTGAAAAATATTAAACTCCAACAAAACCAACAACAGATGCAGACTCTGATTTTCTGGATTAATACAACAGTGGTTTCCATAACTCATGGAAAAAAAAGCTACACTTCAGGAACAGTCTTAAAAGTCACTCTCTCTAAAAGGAAACCAGTGGTTTTGTTCTTAAACTACAGGTTATAGAGACAGAGATATATTCATTTGTTTATCATTTGAAGCCACTGCTTAGAGTGAGAGGAGGGATAAGTAGGACCAGAGGGGTCTGCCTACTTTAAATCACAGTTGAAAGAAATCAAGAGTTTCTTCCTTGTGTAGAAGAGAAGCCTTTCCTCAGAGATGCCTCCTTCTTCTAACTGCAGATTCAGTCAAGTTCATGAACAACAGACAGCTGAACAAGCAAACTTTGTCTTTGATTTTTAATAAGAACTGTGTTATTCTGCCAGAAAATTCATTGCAATGAGAGACACCAAACATCAGTGAAACATCATGGTTTTGTCTCTGCTTTTCTGAACAGGCCTAATAAAGAGAACAGAACCAGTGTTTTACAAGTATGTCTAAACCAGTTTGCCTCCTGGGCCTGACCCAACAATGGGGAGATTTGATCCCCCCCACCATTTCACCCCATACCTCAGAAGAGCTACATTAAAAATGCAAATGGAGAAAGCACTGCTCTGACCCATAAGCCTCACTCTTTTATATCCTGCCTTAGGCAATGCAGGGCTTTGTATATACCCCATTTTCAGGTCTAATAAAACATAGAGCCCCTGTAGAAGCTGATGTCCTCATGAACATGTCTCAGGGGGAGAAGGGAATGTTTTCTCCAGCCTTCAATTTATCAACCTGAGAAGCTGCAATCAGCATACAGTTCCACAACAAGTTAGTTACTAATGTCTTTGTAAACATGGGTAACATTTATCGGATTGGCTGTAACAAGTTTATAGCAGCACAATCAGAAGAATTAGATACCTGTCACACAGGGTGCAGCATCAGCACTCACTGATTGCCACACACCTGAGCCACCATGCTCCCATCTTCAAAAAATTACCCATCTCTACACAGAAAGAGCAGCTGAGTCAGTCGTGCTGACAATGGTGTTGGAGAAGCATGCTCAGGGGAGCATCACTTTGAGCAGACTGTGAAAAATCTCTATAAAAATTAAGGGAGGGAGAAGACCTCTGTGAGAATTGTGTCCCTATAGCTGCTCCAAAGCAAATCAAAGCTCTTGCTGCCTTCAAGGGAAATTTGCTCTTCTGTTTCAAAGTTCCTCTGTGCTAGTCTCAGATGCTCACAGTTCTTTGCAGAAGGCTCTAAAACACTGTCCTTTCCACAGTGAAAATACAAGGCTCTATATTACATTATTTTCATCTGGAACTCCATCTTTGCATGATATTTTCCTCCGTGCTGTCACATTCTATTTTCTTCTTAGTAGCATCCATTTTCTTTTCTCTTACACTCCTTTAAATTACTTTATTTCTATGTTGTTTCTATACAGTAATCCTAGTTATATTTTACCGACATCCATTTTTCATAGAATCACAGAATCACAAGGTTGGAAAGGATCTACAGGATCATCCACTCCAACCGTCCTCCCATTACCCTTGCAACCACAAGCCACTAAACCATATCTCTCTAAACCATAAATCATATCTTACTAAACCATGTTTCGTAGCTCCTCATCCAGATGCCTCTTGAACACCACCAGGGACGGCAACTCCACCACCTCCCTGGGCAGGCCATTCTAGCACCTGAACACTCTCTGAGAGAAAAAGTTTTTCCTTATGTCTAATCTAAACCTCCTCTGGCATAACATGTGGCCATCTCCTTGGGTCCTGTCTGCTGCCTGGGAGAAGAGGCCAAACCCCTCCTCATCACAACCTCCCTTCAGGAAGTTGTAGAGTGCAGTGAGGTCTCCTCTGAGCCTCCTCTTCTCCAGATGAAACAATCCCAACTCTCTCAGCCACTTCTCATAAGATCTGTGCTCCAGACCCCTGACCAGTTTTGTTGCCCTTCTTTGGACACGTTCCAGGGCCTCAGTGTCTTTCTTGTAGTGAGAAGCCCAAAACCAAACACAAAACTCAAGGTGCGGCCTCACCAGCGCTGAGTACAATGGATGATTACCTCCCTGCTCCTGCTGGCCACACTATTCCTAACGCAGGCCAGGATGGCATTAGCCCTCTTGGCTACCTGGGCACACTGTCGGCTCATGCTCAGCTGAGCATCAACCAACACCCCCAGGTCCCCTTCCTCTTCACAGTCATCCAGCCACTCAGCCCCAAGCCTATAGCACTGCATATTGGTTATTGAATTGGAAACCCCCAATTCAATAACCCTTGACAAAGTTATTATGATCACTCTATAACGCATGCATGTAGATAAACTTGTACCTACACATATGCACAGATGGGTATGCACGTGCACTGATTTATTTATATGCACACCTATTTATATGGTTTGAGTCTAATCTCACACAGTTTAACTGTTTCCTGTGTGGTATTACTTCTTTTCGCTTGTTCAGCAAAGCAGTAGAAAAAAAGTTGATGCTAGTTTACTGTAAAAGGAGCAGTTGCAGTAACTACAGTAATCAGCTATGTTGGAACCAGCTTTTTAACAAATGAAAAGTAGATTTTTTTTCAGACTTTTCCACTGCTAAAAGTATGACTTACAGCTCAGAGCATTTCCTAGCTATCAGACTTCAACCTGTTATTTCCTACTGTACAGAATCTTACTGTCAGCCTCCAAGTGTGCTTTTCAGTGTGCTGCTAAAGGTAGTTGCACTGCGAGGTAGGACAGACTCTTATGAAAAATAACTTATTTTGCAGAGAGAATTCTGAATAGAAGAATAACTCAACCTTGGAGATTCTTAATTGCCTTCACCTCAAAAATTAAGTGGGTTTGTGTCAGCAATACCCTAAAATTGTGAGGTCCTTGAGAGAACCAGATTCATGGATGCAATATGCAAAGACTCACAAAAATCCTAGTATTTAAACTTTGATTTTGGCTGTGACAAACCAGCTCTGACAAAGTGGTGAGTAAAGACAGATTCACTTCATATGATCAGAAGAACGAAGCCAATATCAGAGTCAATAAAAAAACAGAACTAAAGTCTCAGTGCAGATTTCCACACTGTACTGTAAAAAGAGTATGTATTTGTATGTAAGAATTATACCTGACCTAGCGGTGATGTGAGGAAAAAAGCATCAGGATCTGACAACTTACAGAGCATGGCAGGAAGAAAGGGATCAGTACCAGCAGAAGGCCTTTGCACTGCTGAGCTGGTGATAGGAGCAGTGTCTCAGCATGTCAGATTTTTGATACAGCCACTACGCAGAGACAGACAGAAAAATCCCTGTTTGATGGCTTTGGTCTTCTCTCTTCCTTCCAATCAGCCTCGCACCTCTCACACACTCTTAACAGCAACACATTCTTCAGCTACAGCTCAACTCATCTGAAAACTAAATTCTTATGCAACTTAACAAGCAAAGGCATACAGGGGAGTCGCACTGCTACAACTAGACTTCTGTGCAACAAGCAAGTATAGAACGACACAGAGCCAGGGCACAGGAAGATCTGCATCTATCACGACGCTTTGCTCCGGGAGTCAAGAGGCAGCTCTACAGATGGGGCTGGGCTCTGGGCATATTTGAAGATTTGTTTGTTTGTTTCTTGAAGTAGAGACCTCTGTAGCCATAAAACAGATCACTTTCTGCCTTGTAGTCATGCAAGGTCAGTATCGTAAGCACTCTCTCCTTCAAGGTCTGCCAGCAACAACAGCCAGACCACAGTGAAAGCAGGACACTGGAGGGCCCTGTACATCCACTGAGATTTAGCCTACAAACTGAATACCAAACACTGTGGAGGCACTAAGTAAAATCAGAACCTCATACTTTGAAAAAAGCTTTCAGATAAAAAAAAAAAAAAGACAACTTTATTTCAGATAATAAACAACCCTGCTCCTTCATTAACCTTTATTTTTTTTTATTGGGAGCCTTGACATCATGACTCTGAGCTGAGCCCAGCAGGCTGCCCATGCAATGACATTTCAGAGACTAGCAAAGCAGCCCAGTTGATGTCAGCTTAACACTATCTTGAGACTTTGTCATTCACAGAGAGAAGAAAGCTAGCCAGCTCCTTTTGTATTTTTGAGAAGCTGAACAAAAAGATGGGGCAGGAAGATTGAGAACTTCGTTATAAAGAGAAAACAGACGGAAAATATTCAATTGACATTTCAATAATCTGGGAAGCAGACATTGCACCTTCATCAAAACATTAGCTTAGGGCTGCTCTGAAAGTAATTGCTCCTGTTTTATTACATTGGTCCACAAGGTGTTGGTGGTACAGCAGAATCAGCTGAACCTTCCCACCAATATTCCGTTACATTTTGTTGCCATAGGACAGATGGCAGCACAGGGGCATTCTGACAAAAGGGCACCTGACACGGAAATATGCATGAAGCGAAGGTGTGGAATTGAATTTCTCCTTGCAGAAAAAACTGCATACACTGACATTCATCAACACTTGCTGAATGTTTATTGAGACCAAGCAGGGGCTGCGAGCGCAGTGAGGTGGCAGGTGATGCGTTTCAGCAGTGGCATCAGCTATGTGAAGATAAGCCACATTCCTGACAATCATGCAGATTTTTATGAGCATGCCACGCAGCTTATCACTAGTGAAGGCACATAGCTAATGGTGGTAACTATGTTGAAAAATAACATTTTGTAGCTGAGAATTTGCTATCAAACAGCATTATTTTGCTCCTTGTATCTGTTGTAGTTTCCATGGAAATAAATATAATGCATTACTTTTGCAGTGACCTACATATTAGATTAATAGAGGGTTCTCCCCAGTGAACTTCCCACGGAGGAGCCTCAACTGTTCTTAAGGAGTATATGCCAAGATATTTGTATTCAACAGGAGACAAATGCCTTATGAGAAATCTTCAAGAAGATAACGTAAGTAACCCTTAGTTTGGTGTTTTGACTGTTCTGACAGAAGTAACTCTATATTAATATTACATTTGTGTTTCAGAAGCAAGAAGTAAATCTCTAATCAGAACCACATATTGCAGACAGGAGACAGTCCCTGGTGCTTGCAGTTTACAGTCAGGACTAGAAGAGCAAAGATTGACTGGAGAACAGTACCATTTGTCAAAGGACTCATCTCAAGTACAGAAAACCAGCAGCTTCACATGGGCAAGAAAGAAAACTGGCAAAAATCAAGAATTCAACCAAGATCTCATCAAGCTCCTGGACAGTGGCTTCATTAATAGTAGTTTATAAATGAAGAGGAAGAAGGCCAGCATAGGAATGTTTTGTATGAAGAACAAATCAAAGGTATTATGGCTGGAAACAGGTATCAAGTCAAGTTATAGTGGTTGTTATGAAAATACAGAAAATGCGATAATGTTGCCAAGGTGGAAGATATTGTCAAAAGTAAGATTAAAATGACAAAGGTTGGTGAAAATATATCCATTATTTATATTCTTCAAATCAAAGATTTTAATATCAGGCATTTTTAAGGTTGAACTTAAAAAGTCATTCCTTTAATACATCTGTGGAACACTGAGTAGCAGCCATCTAATTTTCCAAACGTATTTGCAATATGAAGGTAGTCTCTGAATTAAAGTAAAATTATTGCTTTTAACAAAATGGTGTTGCACTGCCTGTTTCCATTTTAGATGATAGTCCAGTAATACGGCTGTCTTCCCCTCATTTTCCATAACAGAACTGCTTAAGCAGACACAAGTTAAGCTTAGTTCTTTCAATTAGCAAAAGACTTTGCTTCTGGTGTTAACTAATTTCTTTCTTGTAACAATGAGAAGGAAGCATAACTTCGTGCGCAAGTGTTCTAAGCTTAATTAATGCTCTCAGTGAATTTTCAGGATGCTTTCAGAAAATCCTATGGAAATAAGGTATTACCTGTCTGCAGAATGTAAACATTTGATATATTATGGAGGGATTGGACCTCAAAGGTTTCTGCAACACTGCTGACACAGAAGGTAGTAAATTCACGAAAAGGTTTCCTGCGTGAGGCCAGAATCAAATAAATACAATCCACAAATAACAGCCAAAACTTCTAAAATGGAGCCTCAGTGAAATGTTAAATTTATATGCCTGTTATATAGGTCCTATTTTCCAAAGATTTTCAGCAACTGGTGAATGATAGCTGTGACAGGCCTATTAGTAAGATAAACAGATATGCCCTTAACTGTTCTGGCAGTGAATACAATTAACTGTCTTCAGAAAAGGAAAGAAAACTGTTGCTTCGATAACACTGTTTATTGAGCCTTGGTTGATGCAGCCTTGGAAATACCTTCCTGCTATGATGACCAGACAAAAGGGATTCAGTCTGCATTTAACATGCTGGGAATGAAGAAGGGTAACATTAAATTACTTTCATTTCTTCCTTATTTTCCACTGCATTTCAGTAGGAATCCTGTGCTGTGTTAAAAATAATAGCACCTAGGGTTACGTATGAATTGGTGGTTCTGCTAGCAAAAGTACCACCAGGCTGCAGAGTCTCGAAATGGACAACAGCTACAGTTTAAGATCCAATACTGCATCAGTCTCTGCTGCACTTCATTTTATTTTGAGAGGGACATGTTCTGCATGCGAAGCACAAATGTGTTTAAATAGACAGATTCCAACTCTGAATAAGCCCAGCACCAAGACTGTAATGTGCTTTGCAGCCAGCACCTATATAAGCTAGATGCAAATTTATTCTGAGTGTAGAGAATAGCCTGTCAGATCCACTGAATCTCCACCAGGCTATATTTAGTCAGTGGGCAGAGTTAGCCATAAGATTTTTCCACTGTTGTTACCATACATAAGAAAGGAAAGAAAAAAAAAAAAGTTACCTCATCGGTTAAAACACTTTATGTCAGTATTAGATAGAATTGGTCTTTCAGTGATTTTAATCTGCTTGAAGAGAAAAGCACTTGCTCATTCCAGATTCTTTAAGCTTCCTATTTTCTCTTGATCTTCAAAGGACATTTCTTGTTAAGGTTTATTTCTAGCTCACCAATAATTTTTCCTCACACCAGAAAGGATGACTGAACTTCTATAGAGGGAGAAAAATTATTCTCAGAAGGATAATGGATTTCATCCCTATCGCCTTCCAAATTCAGAGACGGAAATACAGAAACGCTTTTCCTGAGGGGCACTTGACTGTACAGTGAGGACGTGAAGAGCCATGTCTCTCAGCTGTCCTGAACATGCCAGCTACAACTCCCTTTTCCAATCCGACACTCGAATTACAGCCCTTCGGAAGCCACCACCTCCCTTCCTATGGGAAAAGCAAGATTCACCATATACCAAGCAAACTGCAGCACCAATGCTTCAGACAGAACCAGAAGTCTACCACTTGACACAATCTTATCAGCTGTTGCCATGCTGATAACAACAACTATCAAGGTGACCATAATTACCTTATACAAAACTAATTTGTCTTTATTGTGTTTTTCTGCTAGTACTGGATCTAGGATGAACACTGCCTGCTCACTGTCTCAGCAGAACAGAAATTGGTCCCCAGTGAAGACTCCAGGCTATGAAGCCTCAAGAAGCAATGTATTTCTAGAGACAAGTGCTTTAGAAAGGGGAACAGTTTCAGTATAAATGAATTGACAGCTGATACAGGAAGAAAAGCTTGTAAAAATAGACGGAACGTGAGAGGAATTCAAAGGAAGACGCAGAACCGGCACACAGACCCTGACCCAAACTCTTGTGGCACTGACAAGAACAACTCCTGACATGTGCTGGCTGTGGACAAAAAGCGTAGAAGGTGCAGCTGGATTAAATAAGGCCACAGAGCCTCTTAGAAATACTCCTTACAGCAAGAAAAAAAAAATCAACTTCATTAACAATTGGTTATAGCGTTTATACAGAAAGCTGACAAACTAGTGTATTTTTACTTCTGGTCTTCGGCACTTAGTAGCTTGACACTTTCATACAATAAATCCCCCCTACATACGTTTAAAAAAATCACTGAAATCATTACAAGAATCTTTAAATAGACTGAAATCTCTGCTGAGATGTTAAGGCAGAAATAATAATGAAAGTTCTTCTGCTAGACAAAGCAAACTATCTCTTTGTATGACAAGGGACTTTCATTTTATAAGAAAAGGATGAGAGAAAAGAGCAAATGCAGTACAGCAGAGGGTCCAGAACATGTGCACATGGTTGGTCCCATCTGAACCCAAAACATGGCAGTACAGAGGGCCTTTTCCAAGCAAAAACTACAGAACAAGCAGACAACAGAAAGAGTTAACAGCAACAATATATGTGACCTGCAAAACTGAACAAATAGAGAAAACAAATATTCCAATCACCAAGAAAGACAAAATGCAGTCTGGAAAGATACATTTTCCCTTTCTCTCAGAGTGGTTTTTAACCAGATGGCCTAACTCGTTGCCTAGAACACTTCTTCTTCTAAACTCCCCACCTTCAGGGAAGGGGAAGAAAAAAAAGATCTGTACTGAAATTCAGGAACCGTACTGTTGGTTGCTTTCATTTCTCTTGGTTTCTAAGCACGTCCACTTTTGTGAATATTTCACGGTTAGTTTTGAACAAAGCTCTCTGCAATCTGCAGACCAGCTTTACCAGCCCAAGTTCTGCAAATGCTTCCTGAATAGACGCGTTGCTGACTTTGCATGTGTGAAGACTTGTATGCCATGGATCTCAAGGAGAAAGAGAAATGTACTTGGTCCCTCGTGCTACTCCACCTAACTGGAAGGTGGAGGCCAGTTGTGGCACTTTTCAAATGGCATCTGCTTGTTCTTCTCTACTGCTGATGGAGCTGCGGGTCTGCCTTCTCAAAGCACTCTGCCTATTTGCCTCTCTCTGCCCATGCTTTGCATTTCAGGTATTAAGTCTAAGAAGTGTTGTTTTGCCATTTACAAATACTCTTGAAAGTGTGCAGTCTGCAGCAGGAGGACGGCATTTACCTGTCTTGATCCTGTGTAGGACAGTCTCCAAGCTGACAGACGGTGCTGTCTCATCCATCTGGTCTGTCAACAGCTCCCGGGAGGACAGAATGTGGATGGAGCACTTCAGCCTATTAAGTAGCCAGAAAAAAGCTGCACCAATTTATTTATTGCTTTAAGTGCATAAAAACACTGAGGTGGAATCAAGGTTTCTCTATGTGCTGCCCCATGAAAATAACAGAAGAGTACAGTCAGTGGGAAATCTTGAGAGAGCTCTTCATGTGCTGCTGTCTGACCCAACGATCACTAACAATCCATGCATTTCTACAGTGAGCACAACATCCCTCTCTTCCTGATGTGTGAAAGAGACTCTTCCAGTGCATCTACAGACTTGGCTACAGTCCACATCTGTATTTTCCAGAGATGCACGACGCACAAATGATAGATCCAGCACACAGAGAATCACCTCAGTAAGAAAGCTCTGTAGGAAGGTTCCTGTGGACAAAATCCTGCTTATAAACACCTACTACAAAAAAACATGTTCTGTGGAAACTTTCCTTGTGTATGCTCAAAGGTACAGTACTTCAGCACGTGAAAACAATACTGCAGTTCTTCTACACGCTAGCATGTATCAAGGAGCGATATCCTAAAGCCCCGGAGTTTGGAGCTCCTATTCCATTAAAAAACAACCAAACAACCAAAAATAAAGCACAACAATGGCATTTAGTGTAAGGGTGGCTTCTACCTGCCTTATAAAGATGTTCTGGTAAATGCAGTTGCCAAAAATATGGTGTAAGACAAGTGATGCATGTTTCAGCCATCTCCAATTCAGAAGACAACGTTTGTGCTATTCAGATCACCACTGACAGTTCTGGAAATCCAACAGCAAGTACTCAATTAGAAAGAAAGGGGAAGAGAAAGGTACTGCTTTTGACTCAGAAACAAAAAATAGTTATTTACATAAATTTGCACCGCAGTTACTTTTTAAAAATATATTATCATACACTTGTCCCATATTTACAGCTACTTCTTCCCTTTAGAGATTTCAGTAATTGAGATTTTCCTGCAAAAATATACCTCTAATTCTTTTCTTAGCCCTTAAAGTAAGTGACTGAATGACAGAGGAATATGCTTATGTTGGTAGAATACACTATCACTCATTTCCCCAAAGCAACTATTTATAGTGCTAACGTAGACTAAATAATTGAGATAGAAGGATGGAGTGCTTACACCTGTTCTGATTTTCAAGCTAGCTTCATTTTAGAAGCTAGGTTTCCAGGGAAATGAGTCTCCTACCACAGCATCGGGTCACTTTTCTCATTCCAACAGGAATGTTTACAAAATATTAGTTACATATACAATTGTAAGTCAAACCTAAATAGAAATGCATTTTGTGCATGTTACTGTAGGATCCAATGAAAATCAGTGGCTCAGATTATATCCAGCACAGAGACAGAAAATATTTCAGGAAATCCATACAGCTTCCAGGATACAAAATCAGTCTCATACCAAAACCATCCACTCCATAGAAGAGACCGTGCAACACAGTAAGTCACATCTCATTCATGTTAAACATGCGTCAAACACTCCTGCAGAGGCACATCTTAAAACAGTCGCAGTAATAATTCTGTATCTTTCAGGCACATGCAGCCTCACATGGTTCCTTCCAGACCCATTTCCCTTACTGTCACAAAGGACCATATCAGATGCAATCCACCTTCAGCTATCTTCTACACAGAGTGAAAAGACAGCCTCGGCCCATCATTTACTGAGACATTCCAATCTTTGGAGAAGAGGAACAAGACAAGAGTAAATAAAGGCAGAGATACCATCTCTGGTAAGAAAACCCTCAGACCATGACTACTAGGAACAGAAAACAACATGATTGGATATAACTAACAGAACCTCAATTACACAAATTTAATCTGAATTTGCATAGATGTTTTACTAAGACTATAATTATTAAAAAAAAACAAAATAAGAATACTATCGGTGAATATGCATGACCCTATCTGGAGTCTGTGAGAAGCATCTGAATTACCTGTCCCTACCAATGAATGGTGTTAGAAACTCAAGATCTCTCTTCAGCCTTTGGAATGAGGGGTGAACTTCAAGGAGTAAAAAGGGAAGGTTATCTGAGGGCAGATGGGGACAAAAACAAAACGAGAAAGAGCTCTTTAAAGCCAACCCTAGCTTCCTTTCCAATAGATATCAGACATCACAGACTGAAAGCAGAGTGAGGCCCTGTGACCTCCAGCACACAGCAGGTCTGACTGACCCGTCCTATCCGTTTTCTGGCTTTAACTGCACATGCCCAAATTTACCGATTTATCAGTAGCAATAACTCACCTTTAAAAAGTCTCAGTGGAACATTTTAATTAGTTTGGTCTCACGGCTTGTCTAAAATGCTTCTGATAGCACAGTATACACTACAGCTACGTTATGAATGCCTAAAAATATAAAATCTAATTATGGTAGCCATGCAACTGGAGTAATGAGAAGCGAGTGTGACTGATAAGAAGAGAGACAGCAGGCTAACAAGCTGAATCGCTGCAGTTCAATGGACTGGCTGGGGTCTAAATGAAACACCTGTGCTATTGCTTGGAGGAAGATATGTGGACTGAGAAATACAGCATTAAAAGAGATAGATATGAAATGAACACATGACAATACTAATTATTAGAGCAGGTGTTTAGCATATGGCTAAAATAAATAACCAGTGAGAACATGCAGTACTGAAGATGACTGCTACGAGAACTACACCTGAGGTAGGGAATAAGAAATCACCCTCTCCAAATAAGAGAAAGCAGTAACTTCTGTTCTTTGGGTTCCTGTTGCTGGACAGCCCTACCTCACTGAATGCTGCCTGTGACTACTGCAGTGTATCTTGGAGCAGTTATTCTACAGGAGCAACTGCAATGCCCTAAGCGGCCTGTGAGACAAAGGCCATGAGTGCGAAAAGATGGGAAAAGAGAAATGGAAGCGGAAAACCCCTGTCACAAGTGCAAAAGAGCAATAAGGGGACACAGCTGATGATTTTGTCTTCCTCTACTTCCATACACTCCCAAACCAAACCACCTACAGCTTCTTCCCCAGCTGCAACATTCTCCCCTCTGGACTTGGTCAGTGTCTGCCCTGATCTCTGCTAATGCACCATGCACAAGTTTTTGCCAAGTCCATTTCCTAGTGAAACACCAATACACATTCTGTATTTCACTGGGCTTTCCCAAGATAATTAATTACTGAGCAAGTTACACTGTGGGAAGCAAGAAAATCCCATTTATATTGGTCTCCTTAACTATTTCTCACAAGTTCAGAAATCTTTAACACAGTCCATATGTGTTTGTATATGTATGTATTTAGTTTCCAGGTGGGAATGCTGAAAAACCTAACCTTACCGAGTACCAAAACTAAAAACCAAGTCCCATTTAGAGGCATTCAGCAACTTACTTTCTTACCCTGCTGCCTCCACACTGGTATTTTTAGCTCAGTGATGATTTTCCAATCTGTGTAAGCTGTCATACAAGACATGGGGAATACCAGACTCTGTACATTTTGATTTGACAGTTTTTTTACAGACTGTTTTTTAAAAATAACCAAGGAAAAGTCTTCATAACCTTGTTTAGAAACACAAAATTTCCACAGAGGACAAGAGGTGCTTCTCATCTGCAATTTATTTGCTAACAAGTTTCATGGGTTTTATGAGACTATTCACCTTCCTGGTTAATAGGAAATCTGTACTTGCCTTAGCAACCCTCATATCTGATGGTTGTACAGTAACTAACACTCTAGAAATATACCATAAATTTATTCAGTCTTCTTAATCAGCCTGGTCATAAATGCCACAGTAACTTGTCATTATACTTCTCCCCCTAGCAACTCGAGCAGTCATCTGATCCTTCCTGCTTCTCCGCCAAACTGTTCCCTGTACACAGCAGCAGAGCTCTGTATTTTGGCCCTGCATGCAGTCTTTTCTCACATCTGTCACCTGCTGGGTGTCTAAATCATCAGTAATGCAACATATGGAATGGGTGATCTGAAGATATCAAGCAGCTCCAAAACACCTACCGGTAAAGCAGCAGTGATCACTTTAAGAAGACGATGACAACTAAGTGGAAGCCAGGATAGAAAAGCAGGGAAATCATGAAGCTTAATAGGAGGCTAAATTATTTGCCTGCATTCCTCATGTGGCGCTGGATTTCATTTCACTTTTGCTAAGGATGGAGAGAGATACCACCCCTGTGAACACAACAGCTCCCTCCCATCCCAACCATGAGTGGAACAATCTCAGCAAAGGGAGTTAACAACATGTGCTGGAGTTCCAGTTTCAGTAACTCCTGTCACGAGATTCCCAGAACATTGTACAACCAATTCTTGCTGCCTTGCATCTCATCTCAGTCACCTGCATCTGTGCAACATCAGTCTAAAGTGCTTCTACATAACAATGAGAAAATTCCAACAGAATGGGACTCACACTGGGTCTTTGGAAGTGTTTCAGGCACATTTATTTTAAGCTAGAAAAGCAATGCAGTCAGCTGGAGGTCGTATTTTCTAAAAATGAGTGTTAATTCACAACAAGGGTGACAAAACTTTGAAAATGATCTGAGTGGTGAGGAGCTCAGCGAGGAATTTATGAAATTCATACAAGAAAAGAATCTAAGGTATTGAGACTGTTGTAAAACACACACACTGAATATAGTCTAAGAGCATACGCTGCAAAACACTAAGATCAGAAGGTGATGGGAGGTAGCACCATAAAACCTTCCAAACAGTATGCAGCAGAAGGAAAATCTCATTTGCGTATCCAGGGTAATGAGTAAATGTCTAGACTGCTACACATGAGAGCTATCAGAAAAGTCTCACCCCAAACGTTAGATTTATCACATCTGATCCGCTTCTACATTATTTTAAATCTATGGCAGTGTGACATTACTGACTGCAGCACAATTGTACTGGAGCCAAGTGAGGATAATTCAGGAGAGAAACAGAATCATCGTTCACAGAATAACTTCTATGGAAGTTTCTTACAGTTTACCTAGTGCACGATGTCCTCATACATGCATGAAGTAGTAGAAATACAATTAAATAAGCACAAATTTTAATTTCTTTTACTATATTTAGACTCTCAGTAGTGAAACTGCTCCAGGTTGACAACATGTAGAATAAAGACACACTTAATGACAAGAAAGAACAAAGTTCCCAGCTGCAGAGCTTTGCCTTTGTTTGGATCTTATAATTTAAGGAATCATTTTCTAAAATTGCCTCTTGTACAGTAAAATGACAATGATTAGGCTCACTATCTTCCAATCTCCTGCTGTGCAAGACATTCACTCCATGGGCCCAGGATACAAAAGTAGCTGCTTTACAAATAATAACACAGTTTAACTATCATTTAATAGCTTCAAAAACATCATAGTAGTTACGAATCCTTTGGAACGAGGACAACTAATTTCAGCATCTCGGTTGTTGTCTTGTTTAATCACTTTACAATGCTGGTGGCTATTTTGGTTTGTTTCTTTGTTTTTAATTGCTGGAAATTTTTAATTCCTGGTTCAAACAACTTAATTTCACAGACTTTTGGATTAATCAGTGATCACTTGAGGGAAAAATAAAGATTGAAGTTCATCAGGATGTAGCGTGGAGAATCAGTGTAACATCACAGGAAAACATTTTGATTCTACCTTCCAGGACAAGGCAGCTTCCAACTTCACACCCTAAGCTGTCTCTGGGAGAGCTATCTAGGTACATGAGTTCCAGGGATTCTTTGTTTAATCTACAAAGCTGATCTTCACTGCCTGAACTAAATGCATGTCAGCTCCAGGGCTGCTATGCTTAAAGGGGTGGGAAGATGAGTCCCTCACTACAGCAAAAGGCATCTGTTGGCTTGAAGGTTTCACTCACAGAGCGAGAAATTTGCCTGCTCATCTGCTCTGGGTGCCTAAAGCTGTAATGCCTTTTGAAAATATACGCTATGATTAAATTGTTTCAGTGCAGAAATTCTGAAAAACTTGTTAGCAAGAATTCAAACTCAGAACGAGAACTACTTCAGGAAAAAAAGTTTCCATCCCTTTCATTTTCACCCAGACCTTCCACTCGCACACAAAGCTGACCCGGATGGCAGTGCTGGCCCTGCTGATGCTGTGAGACGCATTTGGGATCTGCGAGATGCAGCCCACCCTGCCCCCCTGCAGCAGCACTGCTGAGGCTGCAGATCTTTCTGCACTAAAGCAGAAGGGAACGCACCACACTGCCACCATCAGCTCGCACAGGCTGTTCAGATTGATGAGAGCAATGTTGAGAGCTTGGGAAACTTTCATAAATAAAACCCTAAGCTTCAATAAGTCAGGCTGTCAAACCAATGGGGTTTCTTTCACCCCTATTTGAATGCAAATCAAGTGTTTGACCCAAGAAATATTTGTCATTTCTCATTTCCTACATGCTGAGGAATCCAGTGCTTTCTACCCATTAACTGTCTAGCAACCATCATTTATCCAACAACTAAAAAAGGTGACGACCATTCATTCAGCTCCTTGTCATTTCTTCAATCACAGCGCTTTACCACTGCCTTTTTGTTTTACTGTGTCCAAGTATCTTGGATCCACATTCACACTAAACCCTTCCAAGAGTAGATCATCCCAGCTCCTGTAACCAAAAGATATACCAGGCTCTCTTGTCTGCTGAAATCCTTAGTGTGTGCATTATCCTACCCATCAACTGCAGTTCTTCTTCAATGTTTTAATACTGCTGCTAAGCAAGATCAGCTATACAAATGCAGCTTATGTCCAAAACTCAACATTACTACAGCATATAGTATATTACACATCTATAATGCATATGAGGCACTGGCTCATATTAGGCTCTTCTTTATAAGATAACTTAGTTTATAGAACCCTGAGTAGGCCCTTTTCCAAACAAAATTCAGCACTGAAACATCTGTGGAATGCTCGAACTAGAGCATTCCATAAAACAGAAGTATTTACTGCTTTAGTTGGTCCAAATCAAGTTTTATCAGATGCAGCTACATTGACATCAACATCTTTGATTCTTAACTCTCATGGTTATAAACTGGTTCATTTCTATCAGTTTACGCTGATCTGATATTCATTTGATCCAGGCCAGAATCTGACCCGGTAGGATCCCAAGGAGAAGTAAAGCAGCGCTGAATGTGGACCAGTCTACTGTCTGCCTTACAGTAAGCATATGTATGGCTAGACAATATATTTTATATTCCTGTAATTGTAATTCATAACCTTAGAGTTCATTCTTGTCACCTCTAGCTGCATCTCCTCCCGAACAGCTGAGCTGTTTTGTCTGTTAGGCTCATCTTGGCTCACTCTTGCATATTATGCTATAGGCTTTATAAAACATGAGGTAAATTACTGTGACTTGATACTGAGAAAAACATCAAAACATGCAAAGAACCAACTCCATCATCCATCCAAACAAATCCATCATCCATTGTTCCAGAATTATGTATATCCCTGAACTAGAAAAATCCAGCATATTAAGCAGGGGGGAAAGAAACATTCAGGGCGCAAAGTAGAATTGTCCATCTCCAGTTAGTTTCCAGTTCATTTCTGAGCTTACATGTGCTCAGGGGAATGCTTCCGTCTTAAAACATAGCTCAGTGAATAGCCCAGGAGATGAAAGAACATTTCATAGAGCATTTTCTCATGGAAAAAAAAATGTTTTTGAAGGTCTCTTTTTAAGCCTTCTTTCAACTTTTCGGTCCCATGCATTGTGCTTTTCCATATTTTTTCCCCCCATTTGACTTTCACTCTGTTTTTACACGATGTGAACTCTCTTGAGCATTTCAGATCTGCCTTCTTCACTCTTTTTAACCCGCGGGCTTTAAAACTCCAGAAAGGAAACAAAACAAAAACAGATCTGGAAATAGAGGAAGAAAAGAGGCCACAGGGCACCTCAAGGGAGGTGAGGAGAAAAGAGCACTATAGAAGAGAGGCAAAAACTCCAAAGCATTCGCAGTTACCATCTTCATCCAGTCTAATAAAACACTTTGGGGTAAAACTCATATGAGCTAAAAATCTGAAATTCTTTGGATAATGAAATATAAGTCCCTTCTTTCTTGTATTCCAACTTTTTTTCCTTTAAAGTAGCATCCATTTCAGCTGTAAACAAATACTGAATTCTTTGTCACTCAATTTCAAACTGAATTGTGGCAGTTTTAACCTTTCCTGCTTACATCCCCTTCGCTTCCATTTACATACTCAGTAAAGCAATTGGTTAAAATAAAATGGAGATCAAAACAACTCAGATTTCTCATACAGATAGATAATTACGCAAGAACAGCCAAATCCAACTACCTGCATAGGACTGGGTCCCACATCCCTGTTGTCAGGATCTGCCTTCCCTGGGACTCTACCGAGGTGTTAGATTTTGGCTCTCAGCTGCAGGTAGGTACCTTGGGAGCCCAGAGATCTTTGCTACAACCAGAAGTCCTGAATCACAGCCTTGGTGCCGAGTAGCCAAAAGCAGGTCCTGAAGGCATGCAGCCCTTTGCTTCTTGCTGTTGGATATTAAGGATTCCCTTTCCTCCAAGAGTCAAGGATTCCTCTTTCATGTTGAACTATTTAATGAAGAAAAAACGAATCAAAATGAAACAAACAACCCCTTCCCCCATAGGAAGAAACAGGGGAAATTTAGTATTTTATTATTTACAGGTCTTGTTCCTGAACAGTCTTTCTGAAATATCAGCCCTTTTCATAAAAGAGAATTCTAGGTTCTGAAATACTTCAGTTAAAATTAAATAAAAGAACTTCAAGGTTCAAAAAGATTTGTTACACAGACATCAACTTTCCCCTCTCCTTGGCGATCACTCTCACAGCAGGTTACTGATACACTGCCTTGATTAAGCTGATGATGAAATGCAGATAGTTTCTTTTTCTGCCTGTACAGTGAACTGTAGAAGGGACATGTGATAACTGTAAATTATTTATTATTTGTAGGGAAAGAGGATGACAATCAGTAACTGCACTTTTTACAGATTACCCTCTTCTGCTTTGTTAAGGTCTGACATAAGGAAGCTTTGATTACCTTGAAATGACAGATGCTTTTCAGACCTGCTTGTGCAAAACCTAGGTGAGAAGTTCTGCTTGAAACAAACCACAAGACTAATAAATCAGCACTAGGACCACACCATGAGTATATTAGCATGGGTCTCTCCTTATAACTAGAAAATAAACTTGAAAAACACGAATATCCTGCAGTGATAAACTGATAGCTTAGTGCAATTCTCTTCTTGCAGAGAGCCCGTAATCCTGTATTACAATCTATTAAATCCTATAAAGCAGGATTCCCAGTAAATGGTTAATGGAAACAAAAGGCACCTTATGAATTTGGTTAGGAAAGCTGAACATTCCGATTATACATGCTTGGTCATAGTAGTTTAACATGTTAGCTTTGAACTGACCCTAAAATTAGTTTAACAGATCCTTGAAATGCTGCTTGCTGCAGCTGAGATGAACAACAGAAATACATCTATCGTATCCCATACCTCAGTGAGCATTTGCCTCTGACATGCCTGGAGAAGAGGTTTGGGGCTGCTCTGTCATACCAGCTTCTCCTGAGAAAATGGTTACCTGCCAAGGCTGTTCAGTCTCAATATTGCCAAGCCAAAGTCAATACTGTACAGGGGACTTTAAAGTCCCCATACTGTATTACTCTACACTCTACACGGAGCTGCCAAATTGAAAACATTATAGAAAATTCTTCTGTAGTGTCATATATAACATAAAAGTGAAAACAGAGAATTTCTTATCATAAACAGTTCTTCAAGCAAAGTCAGAACTAACATCAGATTTCAGTAACCTGAGCCTTCTATATTTAGGTGTAAAGAATACACTTATCGAATTTGTGTGGCTAATTAATGAAGCACACAGGGATGATTCATCTTTTCATGTCTTCAAAAACCTTTCCTAGTTCAGCTAAGAATTATGGGTTCAATACAAGGAGTATTTATTAAATTCTACTGGCTTACACTAAACAAGTTGTCATGTCAGACTATTTGTCTACCAAAACCTCTGTGTTCACAACACACGCTGAACAAAGCTTCAGTGAGATGTTCTCATAATGCCACATGGACTCCACACAACACCCCATGCAGTGCAGTGTTTGACACTGTAAATCCACATGGTGTTGACCTCAAGCTTTCATTTTGTCAATGCCATGGAATAAGTAACCATTCTGAACGTAAAAATCAGTAGAGATGCACCTCTCAGCCTCTCCCACACCTCAGCGGAATGTAGTTACCTTGAGACCAGGGAGTACAAAGATGTCTCAAAAAAAAATTCAGAAAAGATTTATAAATCTCTGGGGCCTTTGGCTTACAAGTGCTTTGATATCGTAGAATTTATACACATTCACTTGCAAAAGTTCATATTACAGCTCTAAATAAGCTCAGGTCAAGCTGCTTTGGAAGAGTTTTGGTCTCAAGTCAACCAGCCTTCTGTTCTGCCAAAGATGAAGATATTTACTGCCATCATTTCCTGGTGAGTCTGGGATAAACACTGTGTGGAGAATCAAGGCCATTCCTGCCTTGCCATCTTTCAGCAGCAAACAAAAACAATGCAGTAGCTGAGAATTCCAGGTGCAAGGAAAGCTCACTAAAGCCCTGACAACTTTTTCAGCATAAATGCTTGCAGTAGCATGGCAGAGAACATAAAAAGCAACCACACAAAAACAGCCCACAGGTGCTACTAAGTCCCAAATACCACATGGATGAGTGCACACAGGCACAAAGAAAAACTCCCACACCGAAGGACTCAAAAACTTGCACTCATTGATTAAAAGTAAAGAACAGCTTTTCAAAGTACTTTGTTTCCTCAAGATGCTTGCAGAATACTGACCAAAGAGACACAATGGACACAGAACGTCTTGAGCACTTACTACACAAACAAATCACAAAACAAGGCTCTGGACAACACTCTATCTTTAGAAAATTCCAAGACTCACTTTAAGTGCCTAATTATTTCTTCCACTGATTGCTCCAGTCATTAGACAAGGTACTGGGTGCCAGACAAAACCGCCTCAAGTCTAGCACTTGTTCCCTCAAACACTCATGGAAACCAGCTAGTTTCACAGAATCCCAGGGGCTGGGAGGGACCTCAAGAGATCATTGAGTCCAACTCCCTGCTAAAGCAGGTTCCTTACAACAGGTCGCACAGGTAGGTGTCCAGATGGGTCTTGAATACCTCCACAGATGGAGACTCCACAGCCTCTCCAGGCAGCCTGTTCCAGTGCCTCAGTAACTACATTACAATTACTCAAAGTCCGCCAATGTTTATGTAAGATGCAGTATTAACTCCATGTTTTGATACAAACTTTATTAGTATTGTAACCTAGTAAACCCACTATAGTGTCACATACCAGATGAACAAAGCTTTATAAACACTGTATTTATTCTAACTATAGTCTCACAAGAGAGCCCCTGTAGAACACGGAAGACATTCACAATGACACCTTCTGTTGCAAATTATCTGATTGTAGCTTCACTAGAAATCTTGGAACAGTGCACAGAGTTTCTGATAAATACACCTGAAAACAGTCAGAAGAAAGCTGTGCAGTGCCTTACATCATCTTTTGTTACCAGTGATTAAAAACAGATATCATTCTGACAAAAGGCTGGCTGAATCTGAGATACAGTAGTTCATTATCCTGTGGAAGTCTCCTGACTTACCTTCAAGATATGCCTAAGTGTCATAAAGCACGTTGGCAATGATTTGTGCCAATGTCACATGGCATGTTCTACAAGGGACAGCTGAAGTTAAACGCCATTAAGAGCTTGATTTGATATGCTGTCTGTTTAAATGATATTAAGAACACATACAGGTTATGAAAGTCCAGTTATCCTATCAGGATTTTATTCTATGCTGTGAGAAGACATGTAAGTAGAATCTTGCTATACTTTTGGAAACTTCCAATTTAGGTTTGATTACCCGCTGATTAACAAAATGTCATGTTTCAGTTCTGATCTTCAATATTTTCCAAGACTGCAGAAGAACCTCAGCTCTTCCTGCATAGTAGCAATCACTCAAAAGGAGTATAAAAGCTCCTTTCAAAGTCCAGACTGTAAGGACCACCACAAAAAGCAGTCAAAACTATAATAATCTCTGCTCATAACCTCTCCTTAGTTTGCAAAAGGGCTGGACTACTTGGAGCTCTAAAATATGTTTCTAATATTCTGTTACTGGATGTCTCTGAGCATTACAGGGCTGCTCAGAAGATAGCCTTCCCTCATAGGTTTTTCCCGATTCCGCCCTGTAACATGAATGTGTTCAGAGCAATGCAGCTACAGACCTGTATCCAGATGAGTCATTGACTCTAGGGAATGAGACTCCAAACAGCAGCCTTCAGGACACCCTTACATGTACCACACTGGGAAAGTGATAAACTAGCCCAACAGTAGACAGTTGAAAAATCAGCTTAAGATAAGTTATGACGCAAACCACTAGACAACTCTCATTAAATTCACACAGTCAAGGCTGGCTAGAGAGCACCAAAGGATTTAATGTACTGCAAAGGACATAGTCCAATCCATAAATATATAAGACAAATGAGAAAGGAAGTCCAGGTAAGGTAGAATGTGCAGAGTGCTGAAGAGAAGACGGTAAGAAAAACTAAGTAAGTTTGCAGTTGAATTTGAAAGAGAAAATAGTAGTTAGGGAGAAATATTGGGAGGCAGTGATTAGTATCAAGGCATCAAGAGAGTTAGAAATGTTCAAGGGAGCGTAAGATGCAAGTGAAACGATGCTTACAAGACTCCATTCATGCTGTGAACGCAGCGTGGGTGTGACTTTCACATGAAAGAACGATATGCTCACTTTGCCAGCTGTCAACGTGTTTGCTAAGGAACACACATGAACATAAGCATCCAACAATGCCTCTGAAACCCTCTACACTTGGAACTACAGTGTAACATGATTTGAAAAACAAAACCACAAAGACACAAAAGACAAACCCTCCTCCAGCACATTATCTCTTTCAGAAGACCAGTACTCATTAAACTGTGCCTTCTGTGCTCGAATATAGAACCTGAAACAGCTATTTAAACCATAAAGGAACAAAAAGGGACAAAGTTTTCAGCCTAAAGTTTCTGAATTCAGTATTTTCTGTTAGAGGATTCCAGTGAGGTTTGGATTATCTAATAAGAATTAAAAACATATAGTAATCAGTAACTCAGAAGATGTGGACAAGGTGCACAGTTCAAGTAGATAAAGAATGGCACCACTGTGTTCTATGTGTTGCGTAGAACACAACTGTAGGCAACCACCAGATTTGTTTTAATGCCATCTTAGCTATGGCTCTGTCACAGCCCTGCAGTAAAAAAATAAACTAAAAAACTCCAACAACAACAAAAAAACCAGAAGCTTTTGGCTGAAGGACAGGAAGCTGCACCTGCACCCCTTAGAATTACTATAAGCAAGCACCCTACTATTTTTCTCCACAGCAGCTTCCCAGGCAGTCTGAGCTGTAAGCAGAGCACAGGGCTACACTAACAGTTAGGTTTAAGAGCGCAGAGCACTCTCTTCCTCCTTACCAATTAGTACTTCGGCATGCTTTGTATGTATGTGCCTCATATGTGCACGCAAGACACTGAAATTCTAGGCTGGACGGGGCTCTGGGCAACATGGTCTAATAGCAGATCTGGAAATTGGTGGCCCTGCGTGTGGCAGAGGGGTTGGAACTTGATGATCCTTGGGGTCCCTTCCAACCCAAGCCATTTTATGATTCTATAATTCTATGAAACTGAACAATTGTCCATCTTCTGACACAGTGAGACAGCCACTAACTGCAATTTCTTCATGCTACAAACAGTGCTTGTATTGTACATTTAGCCATCACCTAATTATGCCGCATTCAAAACTGAATCCTACAAATGATGTAATTAGATCAGTCATCTGAGAAAGGACAGCTATATGCCTAGTAGCACAAAGTAAATGATTTTGAAATGGTGAAATAAAACTATTGTCCAAACAAACTCCCTCAACCCAACAAACAGGAGAGGGGCAAAACTTGGATGTCACTACAGATCCATATGTACACTGCTTTTGCATTTAGCTTTTGCATGGCAGGCAACCAGACAACTTGGAAATGAATACTGGATGTCAAGCCCATCGTATCACGAAAATGTGTGTGTGTGTGTGTGTGTCTGTGTGTGTGTGTGTGTGTGCCCCACTGCTCCTCCCTTATTTTCACATAATTGAGTTTCTTTTTAATTCCATGGAGCTGAACAGGAGAAGGAGGTGGTGATGGGTTAACAATTTACATATCTATATTTCTTTCATACTGCAAGTATGTTCCATTTGTTCTGAAAATATGTAATGACCTAAAATGGGGACAATTTTAATGAATTGGGTTCATAATATTTCATATCTTGCTGCCAGACTCTTAGTCAATCAAGCTAATGTTATAAAGGAACAGCCAACAGCCAACTTTGACATCCTTTAAGCAGGTCAGTTATAAGCCAATTAGCTCTACCTACTTGGTCTCCAAGGTCTGAATAAAATATGGCCCATTTTGATTAGAAGCACTACTTTCAGTGTGCACATCTTAAAATAGACTGCAAAAACTTAAAGCTCCATGGAATTGTTGAAGAAAGTCTCGATCCTGCTGAAGTCAATTACTGTAATACAATTTTTCTTTACTTCTCATAGATTACAAGAGCTCCTAGAGTCAGTGTCATTCCAGCACTGCTGTCTGTAGAGCCCTTCTATCTATTAAATACAAATTATCTGCCATGTAAGATAAATTAAAAGCATCAATCAAGAATTCCAGCAAAATTCCTGATGAACTAACTTCAACAGGAGGAAATCATTCACAGTTATATTTACACACATCAAGTATTAATTACTCCTCTTGACTGAACTTAAAACAGAAGTTGCAAATTAGTAACAGCTTTCAGTTCCTCCTTGCATTTGGATTTTTGAAAAGAAAAGTAGGCTTTAAATTTGGTAAAGTAAGATTGAAATAATGCCAAGAATGAATTTCCACTACTGTCATGGCTTGCGTAACCTGGAAAGCCATAACAAGTGGCTAGGAAGTAACACTGTTTGTCTAGAGATAACGCTATAACTCAAGACAGTTCATACCATGCTCTTCATTTAACTAAATGGAGAACCAGAAATGGCATTCTTCAAGATCACCCAATAGGGTGAATCTGATCAACAGCTGAATTGGACCTAAAGTACTCTGTATGCTGGTGGCAAGCACCTTGTGCAGCACACTGCATGAGTTCAGCACATTCTGTCAACCTCCTAGATAAAGCCAGAATTAACAGCTGGCCAAATGGAACAGTGCTGTGAGGACTTAACCAAGAAGGAAAATTAGGGAGAATAATGCTAATTCAGACGTAGAATCCTATCACCACACTTTTCTAACACACATCATATATTTTAGATCTTCATGCACTTGGCCCAGCCTGGCAGTGAGAAGAATCAAAGCAAGTGCAGGGTTCAGAACCATCAAGAGCTGCCGCAATTGCACATTTATGACTTTTAAGACAGAGAGCAGACATGACAGCTTCTGTGAATGGCAAAACTTATATGAAGCCAGATGGCCTCCAATCAGCTGGGTCATCCTGGCCAATGGACAAAGCACTAACAAGATGCTGAGCCCACCTGAGAGAATTCCACTGGTGGAAAACAGAACAAAGATCATACAGAACAGCACGAATGTAATATTGAGTGTTGTATAATTTACTCATGCTTGGAGATATAAATAAGCTTTAGCAGAGTAATTTAAAACAAAGAGATAGCCATTTCATCTCATGAATACAGAAATATTGAAACCTCTTTACGTGGAAACAAGAATATAATTAACCGTTAAGTCAAGGGAGTTATACTTCAGCTAATTATTAAAAATCCTGATAACTGAGGCAACAGAAGCAACTGTATCTGCCTTCTGAAAAATGCAAATGTCCCATAAACATTTCCTATAATGTACTTTTTCAATTTTCAGATGATTGCCTGTCCTACATTCATTACCCTTCCGCATTTCTGCTGAGCCTTAATTCAAGTTGAAGTATGTCTTGATGTGCTGATTAACCATCATAAGCAATTTAAAAGAAAGGGTCATCGTTTTAAATATGCAGGGAACCATATTTAACTTACTTCAGAAAACAGAGCATTAAATCAAGTCATGTATTTTTTAAAAGAAGAATTCCGATCATTTCAAAGAATAAATCTTTACTTAAGCCTAGAAAATTTTAAACTACTCTTGAAAGTGAACCAAAGGAGCAAAGAGGATGTAAACTACAGGAGAGCACATATGTAATCTGCAGTCATATCTGCATATACTGTAGGAGGAGAAAAATAGTGGATAGAGTTGATGGAAGTTGTACATACAGGGATGTGCAGTATTTTTACCCCAGAAATACTTGCTCCAAAAACATACCCTACCTGTTGACCCCAGCACTGTTGGCCAATAGTACACTGAGGGTAACACCAAAATCACTTGCAAGATTACATACATATACACACACACATACACACATATATATATGTATGTAGACAGACAGATACAAAGGCATACATATTCTCTACACATGCTGCTTCCTCACCTCCTCATGGAAGCATAAATACCCACTGTGGTTTTCTTCATCTGCAGAATAACTTTTGGACATCCCTCGAAATGTTTTTTGTTACAGTGAAAGCAAAGGATCTGCACAGTTGGATACTTAGCACAAGTGTCTTTCATTGTATAAGAAGTAGCTTTTACTTTAAATATTTAATAAATTGAATAATCACTCACATTATTTAATTATCATTTCTTACCTATCACTGTCATAGCAACATTTCATTATCTAGCCAACTTTTCTCTGCTTGCATGCATTCAGCAGATGCTGTAATTGCTTATGACCTGGCTAACATAGACAAACCAATACTTGTAAAATCATGGGTATAGCAGAAGTAGAAATATTTTACATATAAATAAATTGATGTGCTTAGAGAATGACAGAAGATTGAAAATTTATTACTTCAAATTAGGTACTCAGTTCCACTTCTTACTAAAAGCTATGCAAATGTTTAAGGGAACTGCACTAATCAGTGTAAAATTAAGCATCCTCAGCTCTTGCATAACTGGTGCTGTGCTTCACAGTCACAGAATTACATAAATGACTTGCTTTTCAACTATCTTCAAGTCACTTATTCAAGTATCCGAATGTAGCCACAGGCACATAAATTTGGAAGTGTGATAATAGGTTTCCTAAGGCCAGACAGTGAATCAATGTCTAAGCTAGAAGAAGAAACCTGGAATCCCAAGTACCTATTGAAAGACAAGGTGACACTGCTCAGGGTGGAAAACAATATATTCAATTTGCAAATAAGTCAATTACGCTCCCCAAACTGTGATTCTCTCCTGAAATAATCTTTAATACAGTGTGTGTTTGTCTAATTTTCATTCCTGAAGAGGAGGGATTAAAAGCACAGAAGAGTCAAACCTAAAACTCAAGATTCTTCACAAGGATTAAATTGTTAATTGCTCGTTCTCTTCTTGTAGTGGTCCTAATTACACTGTAAATAAAACTATGTACACTATCAACTGAATTACTTAAACAGCTTAATTACCCTGAGAAATGCTTATAAATAAAAAGTTTATGGGAAGATAATGAAGTAACTTCTTCCACTAATTAACAAAGTTAAAAAGATGGGAAGTTGTGCAAGAGTTACCCCCCAGGAGGAAAATTCCATATTTTGAATAAAGTGTATGTAAAATTTGTAAGGTGGTAAAGTAAGGTAGAATATGAACTGCATTATAAAGAGCAGAATGGCAGAAAGGCTATTTCGAGTTCAGTCCCTCTTTCCCCCATCACTGCAATCATTTTCCCCCAGCAGGCACAGGTTGAACAAGGAAACCAGTGATTCCCTCTTATCCAGTTCCCAACTAACAGCATCAAGGGCCATAAGCCTACCTTTGTATCACAATAAAAACTTTGTCCAAGATTCAACCAATTTACACATGCTTCAGTTTCAACAAACTCCATTTTAGACAGAGACACAGGCCTTCAGAATGGTTCCAGCCATGGTAACAACAGCTGCTTCTTGCTTTTTATGTTTAATACAAAGTCCCGTAAGAAAGCTAAAATTGCTGCAGTCCATCATTACCTGGTGGTCACTGCCCAAGGTGAGCTGAACCTACATGAGAACTTGGTAAGTATTTCATTTCAAGGGGGGAGGGAAATGGAAAAAAAAAATAAAATACATTATTTGCTGCTCCTGAGTAACCTGGAAATTTGCAGCTTCCTTCGGGACTGAAATCGTCCACAAGTCAGACCCCTGCTCCCACATTTTGGCACTTGTGACTCCTGACTCTTCCTGACTTGACTGTTACCAGAAAATATTTATTGATAAAGAAATACACAACATTTCCATAAGATGTCCAAGGACCATTTTTGGCATTCAGAGAACATCTCAGAGTAAACGGAACAACAGTGACTTTTACATAATGCTGAAGCATCATTTTTTTATTGCATGTTACATTATTTATTTTCATTGGTATCTGATAATAGCAGAAGACTGGAAAGCAAACTAAATACCAACGCTCTAAAGAATTCAGTAGGCTTTCTATACATCCCAGGAGAGACGTGGAAAATAATGCTTCACCTTCTAGAAAACTTAATGCAATCTGTAAGGTAGGACACTTAAAGTACAATCTCTGCATTACAAAATAGCACATTTGCACATTAGGCATCACCACTGATACAGCAAGTAGCCTCAAGGTTAAACAACCTGCTGATGCTAAGAGCTGAAGCAATGGCTATGAATTACAGCTGGAGATAAGCTGCGCTTCCACGGAAGTGAACTGATGATACTCACACGGAGCACAGAAATAAATCAATTACTGATTAATGTTTCTGCAATTTCTAACGTTCACCAAATCCTTAGTGGATGAATTTTCATCTCATGAAATCAACAGACAAGACGACACCTCCTAGGTTTTCTTAGAAGTTATGTCTCTTACCACCTTTGAAAATCTATGCAGACTAATTAACATCACTGCACAATGTTAATCAGTGCCAAACCACGATCAAAGACAACACCACCCTTCGTCTTCCTGAAAGCCTAATGTAGCAGAAATTTAAAGACTCAACAGAAACTTCAGTGTGACTTGTGTATTAAAGGATTAGAACGAAGCAGAAGCCATATTGAAGTACATAACCATAAGTAAGAAAAGCCATCCTAACATCACTAGCTTCAGTGGGGCCAGTAGTCCTTCCAACCCACCCTTCCAGTTCTCAGTAATTTTTTACCCTTAATTTAGTGCCAACCATGAGAATTACTGCAGTGCTATCTTTCCAGATAATCAACAAAGCAGTACTAACTTCAGAGGTGAGTAAAATGATACCATGCTGCTTTCTCTCAGATGGTTTTTTTTTGTTTGTTTGTTTTTTTACAAGTGATCAGTCTTCTCACTGTAGCTGATCTTTTAACATAAGCATTATGGGAACATCAGTAACAAAATATGTGCACATCATATACTAGAATCCATACCAGCAGCCTGAGCCATTTATATGCACACTGAGTTTATTTGTTCCAAGTGTACCAATTTCCAGTTTACAGCCGTGCCAAACAAAACGGATGGATCACTTTTGAACACTGTTCCTCTGAAGAGATTCAGCAGGACAGAATTCTGCTCTCAGAAAATGCTGGGAGTTCTACATGTGTAAGTTGAATGTGCAAACTGCAAGCAACTCACGCTCCTATGAGATTGCTCTTATATATCCTGCAGCACATAACCTTTTTTTTCTTAGACTCATTGGAATTCACAACTGTGGTGTTCATAATTAGCTGGATACTTTAATCACGTAAGAAGTATATAAGTCTTATTTAAATGATTCTATTTTAATAACAGGAGACCTTCCTGACCGCAGATGTCAGATGTTGCAGCTGAAAGCACCAAGACACTTATCAGATAGTTCAGAAAGCCTGAGGGAAAGGGAGCTTTAGGTGATGACACTGTTCTCTAGAAGAACATAAATTCCAGGCAGAGCTGGGCCTTAAGGCAAATGATTTTTTCCCCACTCCCTTCCCCACCCCCCCAAAAAGGGGGAGAAAATCAATGCCAATGACATGATGTAGCTGTCAATAGAGGACTGTGCTAGATGCAATCGTTCAGGTAACTCTGCAGAAGCACAGCCACATGACTGGATTAAGACAGACACTAAAGAAAAGGCCGCAAGAGTACATCTTTTGTCCTACTAACTACAGTAGATATCCATGAAAAATCCATGGATAGAATTGGTAATAATACGAAGACTACCTTCTATATACTAGACAAAACCTGAGGTCTTAACACTTTTTTTAAGCAGCTTTGTGCAGTCTCAGGAGACTACAGAATTTAACGCGGTACATTTAGCTTTACAACCACAAGTCAGAATAGGTCATGCCCATAGACTCCAGTTCTCTGAAAATACGTATTTGGCACTTTCAGTAAACAAGGCATAGTTGAAAGCATCAGGTCCCAGCAGTCAGTAGCCACTCCAGGAGATTTGGTCTAAATTCTCTTCTAGGCACCCATGAGTCTGTCCCATTATGACTCAGTATCTGGTGCCCTTCTTCAACCAGCATAAGGAGCACTCAAAATCTGACTCAAGTCTCCTAAGTTACAAATGATTCAGAATCTGAGGAGAAGTTTCAGCACCTGAGATTTCTGTTGTCATCCAATTTTGAAGTTTTATCTTTAATGTAGATCTCCCAGTCAAATCCAAAGCCAGTCATACAAGAGGCTTCAACTGGGTTGGCTATGACCTACACATATCTTGAGTACCAGATATCTTAAAAGAGCAACCTGATTTCCTAAACAGCAAGAATCCAGATAAATTTACATTAACTTCAGATAAAATCCTTTCGTAGACCAAACACCAGTACTTACGGGATTTGTTCATCACCACTGTCAGTGTCCTGTAACATGCACCCTGACTCTGGCTGTGCAAGCTAAATTTGCTGTGATTAGTAGGGCTGAAAGAAAAACGACTACACTAATATTCAAGCTGTTTGAAGAGAGGTTTACTGCCCCCAGAAGAATCATTTAATTATAACACACCACTTTCTCTAGATCTACATATAAAAGAGTTAATTTGCCTAAGCACGCACCAATGGGGCTAATGGATAAAGCTTCAATAGTTATCTGAATACTACAGAGACCTCTCAAACATGTAGCTATGGTGCACAATAATTCTGTTCAATTAATGGGTTTATTTCCTTCACAGATATTCTTTTAGAAGCGCTCCATCACCCATGCAGTGTTGTTCAGAGACATGTTGTATATACTTTTTCTCTTTACTAGCAAGTGCTAAGGACACAATGTTGTTTTTGGTAAAGAAACCTGCAGAGAAATATACAGAAAATGCTGGATCCAAGGAGAATTTGGCACAAGTTAATTGGTGATAATCTTTTTGTTGCAACCAGTGGAGTCTGGAGCTTTAAAAACAAAACAAATAACAAATACCTTCTAGCACTCCTTTGTCTATTTCTTCACAGAGCTCTACCTGGCTGAGGTTGGCACACTCACCATTTGTACTAGAATTAGTTGCTACAGCCAGCCATTAACATGCCTCTAAATCTCTGCATTTACTGTACCTGTGCACTATTACTGAAAATGCATACCTCCACAGACCTATTAAATTGAAATTTTAATAACTGACAGTAATGGAGAGAAAGAAAAAAGCACTAAGGACCCTTGACTTGTACCACAAAAGCTGCTCCTCCCCAGAGGACTATGTCTGATGCAGCTAATACAAGAGTACCTCTGGACATTAAATTAACTTGAAAAAATTCATTTTCATTCAATACAGTTTTCTCGATTTATTGGCAAGATTTTAAGATGCTGTTACACAACTAACCTTTTGGTGCAGCTATGTTCACACTGGGATGAGTTTTTAATGGTGTACTATCTCAACAGAATTTGAAATCAAGCTTGATACAGATACTGCTGTTACCATAGATGAGGACATAACCAACTCAGAGTATTGCTGACACTGTAAGTTGAGATAGTAATTCAATTAATAAAAATATCTGAGTTTCTGTAACTCTTTTCACCATTGATACCAGCATTCTTAGCAATACTGACAAAAATCCATATCCTCTGCAAAACTCAAATCTGAAGGAGTTCAAAGGATCTGACACAGGAAAACTGAATGAAGGTGAAGTCATGAGCAGTACCTCATCTCTTCTAGAGCCCCAGCATAATTATAAAAAACCAGAAAAGAGTAAGGGGAGTAAGCTTTTCAATTGTATGAAAATGTGTAATGGGTGTAGGAGGTATGCATTTAAATAGACTGGAATTTGGAGTAGGATTTCTCTTTTATGACCTTCATACTCGTTTCTCCCCCTAAGTTTCTGAATTGACTTATGTTACCAGTTCAATATTACCCGGGTCTTAGGAGGAAATCTTTTTTTTTTTTATAAACATGTCTCAACTTCTAGTTTTGAACGTTGATTCAGAAAACCAGGATGAGAATCTGACCCTTCTGATAGTTTCATTTATAACGTGGCTGTCCCAGTCTGATCAGTTTCTTCAACTCTGTTTCTTGAAAATCTCCTCTTAAAATAAGAGAATCTTTTCCAACGCCAACCAAGTAGCAAGAGACTGCTTTCATAAATCCATTTAATCTCATTTAAAATGTAGAAGCTTATACAAACACAAAAGGGAAAACAAAACAGCGGAGATTCGACCACAGATGGGAAAAGAAAAACTATTCAGCAATTTCCATGATTACTTTAGTGGTCTCAAGGTACCTATGCTTTTGCAAGCCAAAAGAAAGCAAAGCTGCAAAAACGAATACCCAAAAGTATCAATTTCAAGATTCCTAAAAGCAAATAAGCATGTTTTGATCCCACATGTAAATTAGCTATGTTCAACAGTCCTTACAAGAACTCCTAGAGAATATTATTCAATTATTTGCATACTTTCAAGACAATATGATTACCCTGTGATTTAAGGCCTCCCAGAGACTTTTCGTGCAGTCCTGATGAGCCACAGGACGATACTCTGAACTGCTGTTGAAAACCCTGCCTGTTAGTCTCTATTACTCTTTCAAAGGAGATAGAAATCACTTTTAAGCACAGAAGCATCTCTAGTATGAAAATGACCACTCTTTCTTCTCATAACCCCAAATAAGGGTCCTGTCCCAAAAATTTTCCTGAGCTGCACCTGTCCCAGGAGCAGGGAACCCTAAATAGCAACATTACATACTACGCCTATTGCATGACACAGCTGTTTCACGAGAGTTTTCCTTAAGGAAGCAAACAAACATTGTGATACATGATTTGAAATCAATCTGTGTAATTCCTGTACGTTTTCCACCCTGAATTCATAGAATAGTGCAAGTAATCTCAGAACTGCTCTTTCAAATTATCAACCAAGCATCTGCTACTCACTCCGCATATGATTGCCTTAAAGAACTTAAGAAACATATAATATATACTCTGATATATCCAAGAAAGTAAAACATTTCTACCAGACAAATTAGAGCAATGCACAGTGAATGTCAATGTACACATCACAAATGTAAAAACTGTTCTCTGAATTACCTCCTCCACGCTGCTCATTGTTTCAACCACTTCTCTTTCAGAACCTCCTTCTCTATGACATCTTCACGTAATTCCACTGAAAATGCTGCAAAAAAGAACTAGACTTAATATGACCATTGCCACCCAGCTGCTAGCTGTCCTTTATTAAGATAGCTTATTTGTAAAATAAGAAGCAGCAAGTTTGTACACTGACACATCTTAGCTGGTCTTACAGCCTACATCTTCAAAAGCACCTAAATGTCTATCTCCCAGCAGATAAAGGGAGCCTGATAACTGAATATTTATGAAAAGCCGTCTCTGGGCATTATGTATTAAACTATTTTGCCCATGGTACATTGTGAAGATGTATTAAACCTTCATGCAGAAATATTTCTCCTATTCAAACGGAGCACAGCTAACCTTATACTACGTGAAAATCACCTGTAGTGAGTTTAACACTACTGTTACCTTTCTAATGATTCTTACTTTTTAATAAATAGAGCTGCAAGTGAATATGTGAAATAGGAATAGCCTAATGCATATGAAGAATCGGATAAGAAAGTTTGAGATCCCCTCTAAGAGGACTGTTCTAGCTCACAGATCATATGCATTGTGACTCCATTCTTATTAGATAAAGATGAAAATCATAAACTTAAGTATCTCTAAACCTAAAACCTCTGGAATCCGCTATCTACACACCTGTACCATTCACTGCCTTTTTGATTTTGATCATCCAGCCAGCAAGCATTCTCACTCACATCAACATACTGCAGTGACTGTCACAGATACAGATGCAGCAATGTCCAATGGCACCCCACTTACAGGGAAAGAACTCTCAATTACTGTGAAAGTTCCACTCTGCCATTTCTCCCAGATGTAGTGGTAGCATTTTCTGTATGATATTGTGAAGCACACTTGTAATATTCCTCAACAATTAACATAAAGTAGATAATGTACACACCTCTAACTAGAAAACATCAGTGCATCCATTTTCTCCTCCCTTCTCTGAATGCTTTTTTTTTTTTCTCCAGTTTTTATTCTCATTTTTTAAACTTCATTGGAAGGACAGAAGTCACGATTACAAAAGACCATTAAAATTACAGCATTTACATGGTGACATTTTTACAGCATCTAATGACATTTTGAGAGCTTCCAGAGGTTAGACCAATCTGGAACATTCTCCTCTCCACGGCTACCCAGGGTAGAAAAGGTTCACAAGAAAGGCACCTTGCTCTTTCTCTGGTAATGAACTTAGCAGCTTGAGATAAGGAAAGAAGGACACAAAATCCTGAGACAAAACAGTCATCAGTGGTTGATACTTCTCTCATCGTTTTACTAAGTATTGCGCAGAGAAGACACAGGTATGTCCTGTTTACCCTTCTCGATATAGATCTCTTATTTTCTAAATAACAAGGACATCATATTTAAACACAAGAACACTTTCAACAGTTGGAACTGAATACCATTGAATACATTGACCTTTACAAGAATTTAAAAATAACCTTGAACGTTGTCTTGCATTAGCTTTCATTATTATACAATTGCATCTGATGAGCTGGCAGTGATTTCCACTCCTGGTTGCTATTGTTTCTTCTGGAACAAACATCTTCTCACATCTACCAGGCAAGCTATATACAGAAAAGATATTAAAAGCTCCCTGCTAAAATTCAGAAAACATGTCAGTACAGCAGGTGTCTAGGGCATTAGTCAAACCAATGTCTTACACCTCCACCCACAATGCAATTTACACAAATTTCCACTCACTTTTCCTATTTTTCTCACATCTCCAAACACTTCAGAATATTTAATCAGATTTTCTACATATAAAACCAAATTCAGCTATATATTTCTGAAAGAAAGCAGCTGAAAAGCACAATACATTTCACAAACTCTTTTAAGTGTATTCATTTTTAAAGAGGTATGCAAAGCAACTTTATCAACATTTCTATGGGTAACAGTAGTTCCTTTGCATTCTACTTCAACTTGCACCACAGCATGTCAAAATAAGTTTGTTCTTCAACTTTGCTGAAACATTGCTCTGACCCACCCATTAGCCACTTTAATACCTTCAAACATCAAGGACAGAGCAAACTTACTGTACTTAAAAAAACCAACCACCACACCACGACACAGTTTAAGAATGTCAGGAGGATCCCTCCATTATTATCAGTCCAACAGTACTCAGTTATGATTTACAAAACCTAACATGCCACTCAAACTCCCCTTCTGTGGTAATTGCTGACCAGCAATCCCATCTCTCTCAACAGATGTTCAAGTACATACATAAGTGACTGGAAGTCAGCAAAACCTGGTCTAATCAATACAAATGTTATTCAATATAAGCTGGCTCAAACTCTTTGTTGGAGTTCTCTCCAGTGGTCACCCACAAACACAGTGAAGCTCCAGTACCTTACTATTTACAGGCCTAGCAATAGAGTATAGCAAAAGCTGTAGGCTTTTAATTAGGTTTGGAGCTGTTACAACTTTTATGCGGCAAAGTCATTTCTGAGTCAGCTGGACTGTTTGTGAAGAAATATATGATAACAGAATCATAGAATCACTCAGGTTAGAAAAGATCTTAAAGATCATCAAAGTCCAACCACAACCTAACCACGCTACCCTAACAACCCTCCGCTAAATCATGTCCCTGAGCACCACATCCAAACAGCTTTTAAACATCCAGGGATGGTGACTGAACCACCTCCCTGAGGAGCCTATTTGAGTGCTTAACAACCCTTTCTGTAAAGAAGTGTTTCCTAATATCCAATGTAAACCTCCCTTGGTGCAACTTAAGGACATTTCCCCTTGTCCTGTCACCTGTCACCAGTGAGAAGAGACCAATCCCGCTCTCGCTGCAAGCACCGTAATGTAGGTTTCTGAATGCAAATCCATTTACAGCCTGTTTGAAATCCTTCATAAAAGGACTGATAAATACATACGTGCATTACAAAGGGAATAAGTGCAGAAAATGCTGGTTTTCCATTCCTTGTTTTTTGTTTCTAACACTTCAGTACAAAAGGGAGAAAGCAGCATTTTTACTCAATCTAAAAACACACTGAAAAGATAAAGGGAGAGAAGCAATGATGGTTTCAAAGTCATATTTACTTCCCTGGTGTAAACATAAAATAAGGTACACAGGCTCTCCTCTACCAAGAGAGGCCCGATACTGTGTTCTGACTTCAGTAAGATTCTTGCAAACAACCCTAATGGTCTGCACTAAGACCTTAATAGATCCCTCAGGTATTGATTAGTCTTGAATCAGCAAAGCCATCTTCTGGTTTACTCACATTCTCAAAGAGCAGAACTTCAAATAAAAGTAAACATTAATTTTCATAAACTACTCTGTATTAATAATTCATTACACTGCTGTCAGTGGCCTAATAATTCTTTTCAAACTCTTATTGTTATGATGTGCAGCTAGTAATAAAAACCTTTATCCCTGCCAACAGCACTCAGAAAAAATAATTTTCCCTCTCAGATCTCCTTTCTGGATAGTACCCAGATATTTGCTTTAATATTCTAAGTGGGGAGAATCCCACAACTTCCTCCTTCAAGTATGAAGAGCTGAGAGAGCTTTAAAGAAAATGGATACCCCTGAGCCTGGATAGCCTACAGACACCACAAGGTTAAATCACTGTTGCAAAATACAGCACACACGAGAAATAGGCATGATGAATTTCAGTGTGCACTGCAGTTAGCCAAAGGACCAACCGACAATAACAATTTAAATACTGAATTGCAGACTTTGACCATTTGCCAATATGCAAAATATAGCAGTTGCTGGTCAGCAAATGCTATATAATCTACTGAAACACTAGATTAGCAGAAAAGTTAACCACTGTATGAAACCTCTATTTCCTCCCTGTGGCAATTTCTGTGACTTTCACTTTTTAAGTGTGAATCTGAAAGAAAAATTCTTGAAAATAGCTATGAAGGTTAAGATCTGTATCATGCTAGAAACAAGAAGACAGTCAATATCAAAGATCAGATGTCCAAATGAGTGAGAAAGCCAAATGTTGGTTTCAATCCAATGGGGCAAGCCTTTAGGCTGGCATAAAACTCCCACAGAAAATTTTTTTCCTCATACTGAGACTAAGTCTTCAAAATATTTTTATTGTATGGTATTTGTAGCTAATTCATCTACTCCAAGGAATACTGAGAGAACGATTCAAATGTGGTACTACTCATAGCTTGCTTGCAGCAGAACACACTTCAGATTAGCAATAAGTTGGAGTTAAAGGTATGAGACTATTCAAAAATACAGTTAATAGGCAGAAAAAAAATGAGTTATTCTGGAACGACTCCTTGCAGATAAATATGCTCTTAAAACTCTTGGTGGTAGATGTCCTTACTATACAACCAATCTCTCCCCTTGCCATTTTCCTTTTGACAGCCAAATCAACCAGAGGCACAGTGAGGTATCATGGGTTCATGTACTAAAAGGAGTGACGTCATGCAGCTGAGTACCTCATCATCCAGAGCACACAGTTTTGCTCTAGGAGCACTGAAAGATTAAAAAAAAAAATACTCATAGAGTGGAAAAACCAAGTTAACCCAGTGAAAGCAGAAACTGATCAGATAGTCAGGAAAAGGCTTAAAAGACCAGAGAAAAACATCTGCCACTAAAGTCCCTGCAGACAGTTCACCTCAGAACAAACACAGGCACACGTGGCAATCTTTTTGGTTTGGAACAACTGCTCGTTACAGAGAGGATCTGAGATGCCTCTTTCTTCTGAAGAACTTCCCATCCCCACGCTACTGCAGGCCTGCCAAGCACAAATTCCTGCCTTCCTCATTGCTGAGACAACAGGCTGAGACCACATGCAGGATTCGGCCAAGCTGAGACATAGTGACTACAAAAGCACAAGAAGGAAAGAGCTGAAACTGATCTCTTCTTGAAGAAATACTTTAAAATTCATTGTCACTCCCCCACACGACTAACAACTACATAATGTTTAGAAATGCAATCAATGTATTCATACACTCACTGAAATACTTTCTGGAAGAGAAGGTTTTTCAGGATGGAATGGAGGGACCGTCCTGAGACAGTAACAACACAATTATGCACTTCTACATCTACTGCACTGATACCACAGCGATTTGGGCACTCAATAAGCATTGTTACCATCAGAGAAGTGAGAAGGGAAGCAACAAATAGATCATGAAATAAACCTTGGCTAATGGATACAAGTTTACCAACATGAGAGTCCACAGAAGTTGCTACCAAGAACCTGACAGGTAATGATCCAGTGAGAAATTCCTAGATATATACAAGAAAGGGAAAAGAATAACATTCCACTGCTAATGCTACCCAGGTAGATTTATGATGACCCAGCGACATTTTAAGTGCAAGCACTGTCCAAAGTTAGTTGAACAAATACCTGCATCTTAGCAGAAAATTCTAGAGTCAAACAGAATGCAGAAATATTAAAGCACAGACTATAAATAGGAGGACACCAACAAAAACTATAAGGACTGCCCATGGCAGAGAACAAATTCTTTTTCTAAGCCCTTCTTATATCAAAGTTGAATTCAACTCTGCATTTGAGAAGATGACAGCATTAGCCAAAGCAGAAGCACTGCATCTTCAGAGGAATCTCACAGTGCAGGCAACATGAAGCTAGTAGATACATTAAAATGAGAAATAGATCTCAGCCTCAAAGGAAAAAAGAATCACTCTCAGATTTACAACAATACTGTCATAAAACATCCATATTTAAAGAAGACAATATAAAAGGAATCAAAATACATTTCTTCAAGTATAATGGGCTTTAGTCTTTTATCCTTGTATATGGAGAGAAGAAAAAAACACAAAAAAAGAGGCGAATGACATGAAGCTTTCACTAGCTTGGGAAAGGTGGTCCTCCAGTTTTAAAAACTTTCCTCTGGCTGAGCATATTTAAGCTATGCATTTATCAAAGTAACTCTGAACACAGCTTAGAGTCTATGGACTTTGCTTCAAACAGCACAGACACTTTTAAGCTGCGAGTGGACCGCGTTGCTTATCTACACGAAGACTCACTACAAAGCCCAGGAGAGAGCTGCTGCTACCTCCTACCTGAGTGCAGCTGATTAAGCACGTCCTTGGCAAAAATTGTGCAAGTGACTTTTAGCTATCAGGAACTTAGCCAAACTGAGAAGTTATCCTACAGGATACACGGTAGGACAAATAAATGATAGTTCTTTGAATCCGCTTCAGATCTAAAGAGATTTGAAGAGAGATTTGATAACCTCAGGGAAGAAAAATAAAAAGTCAACTGATGTACAATCCAGCACTCCTCATCTACACTGACATTCTCATCTTCACTCTGGAGTCACAAATTGAGCATATCTAAAAGACAGGAAGCACGCACAAGTTTGCATGCACCATTCTATGATTTGCATAGTTTATCCTCTTCTTTCCTCCTCTTCAGTAAGTGCATTGCAAAGAATGCTGTGACATACTTTCAGACATAGGATCAAGGTTCATTGTATTAAGATATGAAGTTTCTATAGGCACACAGTATCTTCTGTGTTACTTGTGTCTAAATGACTTAGATAAGGTGCCTGATACTCAACTTTTAAGTTATTTCGAATGTATTTCTCCCCACTTCATAATAAGCTACTGTAACAGGATTGAAAGCACAGCAATGACAGCAAAGCAGCAAGGTCCAAGGCTGCAGCAAGTAAAGATCTGCTCAAATGCAGCAGCTGTGGGCACAGAAATAAAGAAGCTGCTTACCTTCAGAAGGCCTGAGATAAGCAAGGATCACCAGCAAGATATCCTTACCTCCACTGCCAACCCTTAAATGAGGTCTGGGAAGGAGTGCATCCTGGCTCCACACCTTCCAGTCACTCTGGTACACTGCATGCACCTGAGCTCCCCTGGATTGTCCCTGCCTTCCCACCAGGGTGCTCAATCACTGCTTCAGGCTGTGAGTCAGCATTTCCACTACAGCTACTTGCTTAACTTCACACACGCCCAAATCTAGACATTAAGAAATGTGGTTTTCCCAGTTACTGTGTTACAAATGCTATTCCAAACATTGCCTGGACAGTGTGAAGATCAAAAGATGCACACTGACCATCACCCTGTATGTAACCCCAGGAGGAAAATCCTTTCACAGCTGAACAAATCATCAAGAAGTACATGAGATGCCTAGAATAAACATTAAAAAAAACCACCAACAACAAAACACAAGAAATTATCAAGAAAATCCACAAGTGTGCTGATTGGCCCAATCTGATCTTCAACTTCATTCACTGAGGACATTTTTAATGACCCTTCTTCATATGTACTAGAGAACAGTTTTATCTCAATGAGGTAATAACACATTAGATCTAACACAGACCCAGGTTTGTTGCACAACCATGTCAGAACATACAAAGGCTATTTGGGGAACCGACATTTTATAAGCTCTGGTTTTAATCACATGTGCAACATGCACCACTGCAGTGGTTCCTGCTTTTGCTATACCAGTATCATAGTTACAGTTCTACAAAACAGATGCAGGGCAATTATCCCTAATGTGTGCCACTTCATGTCCTAACAGCTTTTCAAATTCAATGAACAGTTTTAAAAAGCATGTTTAAGCTTGTGTCAATTTGAAAAGCTTATCCCCACCTCTCAACAGAAAATGGAAGCCAAGGAGGGACTTGATAGAGATCCTCTGCCAATAATGGAGGTTTCACATCAACTCTTCAAAAAACAGTTGGACTTAGCGGTGGTTTTGTTTCCATTCCTCCATCCCCCTCCTTGTCCACATCCAAACTAATCTTGAAAAATTGCTTGTGTGGAAGTAAACAAATTCTAAGTATGAGGAGATTATTGCTTTTGCTGTCCATTTCAAATACTGTAGAACCTACAGCAAAGCACAAAATGAAGTAAGCGTGCTGATACAATGGCACTATGCTCATCTGCTGCCACTTAGGTAAAAACGCTACTGAATTCAGCTGTAAAGACTTGAACTGGAGCTTATTCCAGAAATCAGGTTGAACCGTACTCTCTGATTAAAAAAAGATAGACAGTTTAATTATGAACAAGGTTTGCAGCATGAAGTTGTAATGTGATAAGGATGTGGGCTTTTTCTTCATTGGAAGAGAAAAAAACAAATGCAGGTGGTTTTTTTTTTTTGGTTTTTTTTTTTTTTTTTGCCTTTGAGGTAATTTGTTGAATACATTAAATTAGAACAATGCTTTCTTTATCAACTCTTGTTTTTGGTGTACTGGAGGTTTATTGTATTCAAATCTTTTGAGTCAGACAGATTGGAGATAAATACTTATAATGGAATTATGTTAACATATTATCTCAAGAACAAATACACACTTATTCTCATTTTCCTTTTGAATCCGCTATGTTTCTTCTTTAATCCAGTAAAGCAACTGAAGATGTCTGCTTTCTTAAATATCTTATTTCTCTATCCCCAATAGATTTAGTGAAACAAGAGCTACTGCTAGTAAGAAGCAAAATGACTAACAAAGTACAAATAGAATAAAATGATGTAGTTCCAAATAGCATATTATATGATGTATGTTACTTGGTTCTCCGGGGATTTTCTCTAAACACAAAAAAAAGCTGCTTGTTTTGCAACCAAATAAAGACAAACAAGATGGAGCTACACACTCAGCTGCTAAAATTAACAAGTGCGCTTACTGAGGACTTAAAATATTCAGAAAATAACAAACACAAGCAAGTTGATGACTAGCAAATAAATGCACATATCAATAACAACAGACTAGCTGTGATACATCCTCTGGTTCGTTCCAAAACTACTAAAAATGAGGTTTTTTTTTTTTCTTATGAAGTGCTGTGGCCTCCATCATGCACTGCTTTGATCTGTATGTGATTAGAGACCAAGTTCAACTCAATTAGGTGTGCTTAGAACTTCTTTTCAAGCTCACAGGAGCAATGAGGTCTCTCTCCTGAAGCAGACAGACTAAAACAACAGCACAAGGTACCTTTTTTCCCCCTCCTTTCGGTACTCTGCATGCATGTTAAAGTGTCCACGGTTTGTCTTCAGATTCAATTTTTATTCCTTACAGCCACATCTCCCCTGTGCAAAGGTCTCACTGTTCATTTCAGAAAATGCAGGCAGAGTTCAGAATTTGCTTCTGAGCATGGAAGTGCTCGATCTGCTCTTCATCTTGGTATGAAACCATTTTGCAGAGCAGCCACAGCTGCAGCATTGCTGCGAGCACCAAAGATCAGTAAGTTCTCTATTCCACCTGCCTTTCTGCCCCTCTTTTTGCAGCTTATGTCAACTCTTATTGCCTCCTGAAACAATGTAGACACATGGGAAATTAGGGCTTGATTTACATCAAATAGGATTCAGGAGGAAAGGCCTTTTATGCACAGATCAAACTTCCAGACCACACAAAGTGCAAAGAACGCCTGTCTAGATAAATCTTGGGTTGAGTAAACAAGCACACAAAAAACTATCAAGGAGTAGCAGAGCAGCAAACTTGAAGCCATGAGTCTGAAAACCTCTCTGAGCTGCAGGGGGAGCAACATACATAATTCTTGCAGCTTAAAAGAGCTATACATTTACTTTCCCCTCCCCCCCCCCGCAAGATCAGAATTAAAAACAAAAAAAATCAAGGATTTATATAATCAAATATCAATGCACATGCATGAAAAAGCATCTACAGTCATTCATATGCAAACTTGTGTATTTGTTGAATTAAGAGGGAATATTTTCTTACTGCATTCCTGAAAACAGTTATGTTTTCATGGAGAATGCAGCGTTCCTTCAATGTAACTGATTGCTGGAACTGAAGTTATGGGAGTGGCAAGCTTGACACCACAATGGAAAATAGACAGCGCTCAGCAGCTTCACAGTGCTTGTTATTCAATGCCTGATTTAAGCCTGAATATTCAAGTCGGAAGTCAGAGCATCCATTTATTACAACTGCACTCCAAGTCACCAAGAAAAAATACGCTGCTTCTTCCATATGCAAAGAACCTCTGCCAGCAGAGGTCAATGACTAGCACACCAATCTATTATTAATTGTAATTAATTTCTACAAATAATATTTGTGAATATCAGTATTCACAATTTATGAGCCAGTATTTAAAATCTATGAAGCTGCCCATTTGGCATACATCATAAATTACACACTGAATTTCTAGCTCATGACTGGAAGAGCACATGTCTTAGAATAGATTGTGTGAAATGCCACACACACTGGTTGGAAATTCACTCTTTATTAATATTCCCTAATTATTTAAAACTTGCTGCATTTGAATTTTCCTGCCAGCAAAATCATGGAATGTATGAAGAAAACAAAAACAAAGGTGATGGCTGTTTCAAAGCAAAATCTTTTGAAATTCAAAATATTGTATTTGGAGAGATCAAAAAAAAAAAAAAAAGAAAAGAAAAAGGAAAGAACCAGAATTCAACTACCTTATAGATGTAGACAATGTTCATATGCAAGGATCTGCTCAGAAAATATCATTTGCAAATGTAGTCCTATGCAACCTGCAGATGAAATGCAGAGTATGGACTTATTGCTATATTCATACAGATAAGCACAATGGTTCATAGTGTTACTTGTTTTCTTGAGTATAAACTACACAAATCGTGCTTAGAAAATACTTCCATCCGTTAGTTACTTTCTAGGGGGCATGCGTTTCAGACAAACTATTACAACAGTTTCTTAATTGTTCCACCATTTATCTAGATAGCACTTTCCTCTCCATTTTCATCTATTTGCCTCCTACATCCCTTTATGTACTTTTGAACATTAATAAAATCCTCCCTCAGTCTTCTTTTCCCCAGGCTGAACAGATGCAGGTTACTTAGCCTTTCCTCATACAGAAGATGTTCCAGGCCCTTTATCATCTTTGTGGCCCTCCACTGGAGACCTTCTAGGAGGATCCCTGTCTTTTTTGAACTGGGGAGCCCAGAACTGGACACCGTGTTCTAAATGTGGCCTCACATCCAAGGCAGCATCATTATGCATTCAGTATTGAGTGAGGAGCCTGTGCCAAAGCACAAATGGTATGCAGCTGGCTCAAGCTTATTTTACTTTGAGTCTTAGCAAAGGAAGATCAAGTGAGGCATTTTAAAATAAAGTATAGCTAAAAAAAAAGTCTAAGATAGAGGTCTCGAATTGCCTTGTTACATACCCTTAGGGCTCCTGCAACCCCACCTGACCACTTTGAGATATCATTCTCTTTTTTTCCTACCTCAGTTTTCAGGGATACTGCCATTGCGCAGACTCTCACCTTGTCAGTCCAATTACCTTCTTCTTCTTGTACTCACAAATTCCATGTAAAAATGAGGATAAATAGACTCCCCACTATGGCCCATGGGATTCTCTTCCTCACACCAGGCATCACCTCTTGCTGGAGATGGAGAGGACTTTGTGGAGAGTGCCACCACACCTCCCTGACACCCCCCCACCACATAGTCAGACGGGGACTTACAGGTTGTCTGCTGGGGGAGAGGGAGCTCTGAAAGGCTGCCTGGAGAGCCAAGGACTTCAGGTTGAGAGATATATTGAGGACATGGTACCCTGCTGACCTCTGATAAATGATGTATTCATACAACCTTCAAAGTATATGACATCAGCAAACAAGTACTAGCACAAGCTATTGCAGGCCCTAGTCTCACCGGTTAAATCAAGGCATCCTTAAACTGTGCATTTCCCCCATTCCCACAAAGAAAAATTAGAAACGTGACATTATATCTGCTCAACAATGACTATCGAAAATGAAGCCACAGTGGAGTTGTTCCAGAGCTAAGCTGTCCTGACAAAGTAACGTCAACAAATAATTAGCCAGCTTTTAAGCAGCCATCTCTTTAAGTATCATTTTCTACTCTTGGTTGGTCCCGACCAAGAGATGGAGTGGGGAGTGTCAGTGAACCCCAGGCTCAAGAGACCAGTTGTTATTTGAACAGATGAAGCTCTTTGAATTCCCCAGTCGGATGGTCAGTGTCCTTCAGCGGATAAGCTCTGCCTGAGGTGCAATTCTACTGACCACAGGGTTCCCGTGGATTTACCCTGGGGATGTATTTTGCTCAAAGGGATTAACTTCCCCCTAAAACAAACAAAACAACAGAAATAGCGACCTGGAAATCCCATTAGCGGTTCCTGGCACAACTGATTAACAGGCTTAATGCAATCACTTTCTAATAATCTGTTAACTAAAATGTAGCGATCACTTCTTTTCTAGCGTACATAGGTGCTGATACTTGAGATGAGGGAGCAGCACATTAATCATCTCCAGGAGCAAGAGCTGCTCCTAATTGCTTTTCAGTCAGTAGATTCCAGATAGACAAGATCAAAACTCCCAGATAGTTCCAGGAGGTGGCATGTAATTCACGGTACTGAATAGGAACTAGAAGTAAGCAATAGAAGCACAGAATCTGCAGCAACGATTCAGAGCAATAGCCTGCTAACAGAATATCCCATATGCAGGCCCAACTGATACTGTAATTTTGAGAAGTGAAATAGCTCAGTTTTCATTAACATATACAGTATTATTTTGAAGTGGCATTTAGATTACAAAGCAGCATCAGAAAAATTTGCATAACTACAACCTTTAATGAAAAAGGGCACGCTGCCTTTTCAAAATGTCACAGGACAACCCTATAAAAAATTAAGTAAAATTACAGTAAGCTTTCTTTATTATGCTGGAAATTAGCCTACAAATTCTTTCATCTCTTGCATTTATTTCGTGAACAGATTTGAAAATCAAAAAGTTTCTTAAAGATTTTCTGGAATAGAAAATAGGAAAAAAGTCCGGCATGGTTTATACTGTAAAGTATGCATCTTCAGACAGATCTTGGAATGCTTTACATTGTTGACACTACTCAGAAATACAAATGAAAATGTCACTATTAATAGTGGCTGCCAAAAAACCTTTAATACTCCTTAAAAACAATCTGTGTGGTTTTATTAACTCAAATAAGGACTCTTCCCTAAAACATCATTTACGTAAATTAAGCATTTCTTGTTACTTGCTAGTGAAGATACTTTCCCGTTTTCCTCTTCAATTGTCCAATTTAAAAAGGAAAAAAAGAAGGAAAGAAAGAAAGAAGTGGGGGGCTAGAGGGCAGACAGATTTCATGCAGCCAAACTCTAATAGACCTTCCAGATATATAGCATCTTGTTAAAAATTCATGCAGGCCAGAATACTAGAAGGTCAGAAAATGTCTTTGAAATTCTGCCAGAACTCTTTTTGATAATTCATTCAGGTTTAAAAGGGAAAAATCCTCATTAAAAAGGAACTAATGCTTATTAATTTATACTCCTAAGGCAGAGGCTGAATATTAAGCAGTGGACTCTGTTAATCCATTTATTAAATATCAAAGACCATATGTTTTCACCCCTTGTCCTTGGTTATTGATTAACTGCCTTAGACCTATATGGGTAAAAGCAGAAAAGTCCCTTTAAAAGGTAAGCCTACATATACTTCATTAACATGGTGAAAGCTGTATCACTTTTGTGTGCTATATATCTTACAGAACTGAATATTCTCTGCCTTCAGGTAGAAGTCTATAATCTACTCGATCCGGCTACACGAAAATTCCCTTGGCTGGAATTTATCATTTTTTGACAAAGATTTCTGGTTTCCTGGTGAACACATTATTGGACATTAAGTACAACCAAGGTTTCCCTATGCCCCAAAAGCAAACAAGAGCTTCTCTCCTTTGTGCTGAAATACAACCAGGAACCAAGCATTTTCCCTATTCACATGCACAGTCGCAAGTACAGTTCAGATGAAGCTGTGGTCTACAAGTGGTTCACAATTTATGCTGTAAATCACATGAATCACTTGTTTCTCACAGCTACCAATCGGTCCCCATTAGGCCCAGAATCCACTTATTACCAAAGCAGTAAGCAACATATAGCAACAGAGTCAATGGAGATTTCAGCACATCAGTGTTTTACTGCGTTTTGTACAAATAAGGTTTGGTTCCTACACATCTTTCATATAACAGACCATTTAAGATGCTGCTGGTTCGAGATGAATACAGCCCTACCCGTGTAACTTCTCTGAAATTCTCAATTCTGAGACTTACTGAACATCGCGGTCTCATGTCTGTTTCATTTCTCAGAAATTATTTTTCCCTCTCCCCAGAACTGAAGATGATAAGTTGCCAAGTGGGATGCCAGGTAAATTAAGATTATATCAAGAACGATTAAAGATGTGAAAAAGGTGACGCTGGGTAGCAGAATAGCCTCCCAAATGATTGAACCTCGTGAAAAAAAAATGAAGTAAAAAAAAAATGGTGTGGCAAACAGCCAGAAAAACAAACCACCAAGAGTAATCATAATTAATACCTTCAGGATCATCATACAATATGCTGATGCACACAATCTTGCAGATCAAGTCCCACAGTGGAAAATGTGAAAGCAGCAAACACTGGAAAGGCCTGCTTGGCAAACTCTACCTTCTCAGACTGCAGAGAGGGAAAAGGCCCCGGAGTGGGTACTGTCAGCTCTGCGTGAGTGGCTGAGTCAGCAAGCAAGCTTCCTAGCCAGAATTCCTTGGTCAGAAAAGAGATTATTCTCTTTGCCTTTTTAAAACCAGGTGATGCTCACCCTAGTGTTAACTCTCAGTTCTCTGCTAGAAGTCTACACAGACTTTCTCTCCTTTCTTTTTTCCTTAAGTGCTGCAGTAGCAAGCAGACAACTAATGAGATGGCAGATGAGTACTGGCAGAGTTGAAACAACATGTTGTATGGGGGAAAAAAAGCATGTAGCAACAAAGGGAGAAAAATCCACAACAACAAAAAGCCTGTAAAAGAGAGAGAGAATGAGGGCACTTCACTTGACACAGTTACAGAGGCCTTTAAGGTGTTTTTCTTTCAGAACAAGGGCTGCTGTGTGCAGCCACCACTCCCTCTGCTAATTCCTGCTGCTCCCTCGGTTGTACCAGCACAAGTTTTGTGTGACTGTGAGCTGAATCAGATCAAAGCATTGATCCAAGGAAAAAAAAAAAAAAAAACAACAGCACCACCAAAAACAAACAGGAAAAGAAAGACAGAACGAAAGAAAACTGCAAAGCAGCTGCTACTGCTGTCAAAAGAGATGTCAGGCAAGTCACAGCCTCGCCAGGCCTCTCCAAGCCTGGGGTTGCAGAGCAGACAGGTGGGCCACGGTGCCTTGGGACCTGCAGCCAGGACAGACAGTGAAGACACACCGGCCTGTCCTACCACAGGCTGCAGCAGAATTTGATCTCTAAGTCTAAAATACAAGTAGTGAGCCTTACAACTATGAAACATGAACACAAGGTGCTATACCATAAACTGAGGTGGATTGAGCATGGGTGAAATCTTTCTCATTGCTGCAACACTTAAACTGTTCGGTGTTGAGGTGCACATCTGCATTTCACGTTGGACTTCCAACTGTTTTTGAACCACCATCTCCTCAGGGGGTTCTTCCCAGTAGTAGAATCTTCACAAACAGAAACCCCAGCACTGACCCCCATATGCACCATGATAGACAGAAGGAAGTATCTGCATCACAAAACATCTAATAAGCACTCAAACTCCAGTAGAGACGGATGTGCTACAGGCAGAATATTCATCAGAGTCAAAGTAAAAATAAAACACTGATTCAGCTCCAATAAATGTTTTCCCATATTCAGAATGGCTTCACTTCTTACCAAGGTGAAGCCTCTTTTCCATGTTAGCAACAAATTTCAGCAAAGCACCTGTCCACCACAGCACAAACAGTGCCATTTATTACATGCTCTCTTAGGTCTGCAGACAAACACTTCTCTGCTAGATAGCATCAGATATAAATATCCAAACCAACACTGGCTCTGTAACTACTGGGCAACAGTTTTCCTTGTCTATGAAAACAATTTATTAGGAGAGCATCATATAAAACCTATTCTGGTGTCTGTCTCTCTGGTCTAGACAACAGTTCCTGATAATAATAAGCTCAGCCCTAAATGCGCACACGCCACAATCATGCTGTGTGAGTTTAAAAATGCTACTTGTCTGCCTGCCTGTTCAGCCTGCAGTTTTACCCACCAGGAGCACAAATGATTTAAAACCCAGATGCTGAGCAATTTGAGATGCATGAGCACCCTACAGCGAAGCAATTATTGCCTTGGAGGGTCTTATTATCTTCATCATGCCATATACTCTACAAAAAGTAAACATGTCTTCAGTATTATATATTTCCCAAGCTACTGTATTGCAAAGGGAAGTCTTGAAAGAAGTTTCTCATCCATAAATGAAAACCTCATTGTCTTCTCTCCTTGCTTAGAGAGGCAGCGGACTCCCGCTGTTTTCCTGTTGTGTTGGATTCCTTATACCCCAACCTCCAAAAACCTGGACTAGCACTGGGGGCAACTGACCAAACAACACAAACAGACTGCTTGCAGGGACAAACACGTTGCTCACCCTGGCACACGCTGTTTACCCTCGATAGCCACAAGCAAAAGTCGTGGCACATTTGGTCAGATGCACACGAGCCACAGAATTGTACAGGAGAGGCACTAGCACTCTGGCTTAAGATGAACAGAGCTTAGCAGGCTTTTAAGTCATTTTAAATCAATAGTGTTCATGTCAGCTATCTAATGGAATGGATTTCAGAATAAGGGGAAAAGAATTCATCATAGGACAACGGACTTGTATAACATTATCTTGCTGCATTTCTCACTGTTAATTAAAATGCATTGAGACAAGTGACCTGTTGACTTAACTGCACATCATCAGTGGCAGAGCTGGGCCCTATCTTTGGTTTCTTCTGATCACGTAAAGATCACCTACACATAACTCAGAAACGCAGCTTTCATGTATCAACAGTGCAGCAAGGAAGTGCACCAATAAAATGCTGAGCATATTAGGCAGAAACATACAGACTAACGAAAAGTGCAGCTCCCCATATTATTTCTTGGATTTCATGACTTTTTCCTTGAATAACATTCAAAAGGTTTGTTGAATCATCTAGACAGTTCCAGACATAATGACTGACATTGCTTAATCTTTATAGTGATTGCTGTGTCTTTCTGAGTAATGCGTAATAGTGCAGAGCAGACAAAAACATGTTTTTTGCCTATCAGCTACTCTACAAAAAACATGTACTTAGACATACCTGTGATATATCCCCTAGCTAATACTTTCCTGATACAAAAATTGGCCTCTACTGGTTTCAAAGCAGTGCAGAGGCAAATGACCCACGCATGGCAGCATGCTGTCCCATTCCCACAGCCTCTTTGTGCAAGTTACTATACAGGACGACCTCCTGTGCACTATGAAATTCAGACTGGAAAAAAAAAAATCAATTTGTGTATTTAAATTCAGGTACAGTTCTTTATTATGAAGAAAAGTAATAAACGTGAGATCATGCAGTATTTTAACCACAGTAACTGAATGTATGAGCCTGAATGTAGCTCGCAGTCAATTCCAAGTTTCGGCTATCTCCAGCATCACATTTGCTGAATCCCAAGGCTAGACAAGGCCCACTTGCTCAGAATCAACAAGCTAAGAAGAAACTGCAGAGAACATTTTATTACTTGAGTGAAGCAAACTATCTAATCTCTTCATGGTGCACAATCATCAGCACCAGGGAAGGAAGATAGATGCTAGAAGCACCATCCAGAACACTTCTGCTGTTAAGTAACAGCGTGTTCTGCTTTATCAAACTATCTAGCCCTGAGTAAATGCCTAATAAGGGATCAAATCAGTCCTGTAATTAATGTTTTTTGTTGATGTTAGCAATGTGAATACAGAGCAGGAATATTATTGTAATTTCATTTTGAAGAATTCAGAACTGAAATTAATGCTGGCTGCTTTGCAGCAATCACAAGAGTATAATATCCTTCATTCCACGATGCCCTGTACCATACATTACACTACACTAAATAATACATACATACTAAATAATATACACGCTAGTGATAATGAATAACTTTTACTGTTCTTGCTTTACCTTAATAATAACAAGTCAGGAATATTTAGTTCTAATATATTGGAAAACAGAACAAAAAAGACCTTGTAAAGGACCTTGGCACAAGAATAACCAACACAATATTTAGAGTTGCTGTCCAGGAATCGAGAAGGCAGTGATATATTTACTGAATTTGTTTTTCAACACAGCACAGAAAGCCCTAACGTTCCACCCTCGTGAAAAGGCAGTTTGAAGCACAGAATTACCCAGTAACTTCTCCCTCTCACATCACAAATGACATCATCTGGCAGTCACGGTACTGAGACCTCACTTTTTTTCCTCCACGCTCACACACCCATCTGCCAAACTCAGTGCTGGCATCCGCACCATCTGTGCTTAGCACAAGAGTGAAGGAAGACTCAAAGTGGTTAGAGGTGTGTAAAACTGATGTAGGGATAGACCCTGCTACTCCCAAGGTAAGAGCCTTGGAGTAATTTCTGCTTCTTCCTGCTCCTATAACCACCAGATCTCCCAACAGAGGCAGGATGAATAGGTTAAATTATTTTATTGTTGCTCTACTCTTTTCATATCATTACTGCACTCACAGTCAACTGTAGATTCATTTAGCAGCTGTAAAACCTTTTTTAAACCTATTTGTTCAACCCCTAACTTCCAACATGGTTTGCATCTGTGATTTATTTGGTCCAACGCATCTTGGTGCTGATTTCTTGTCAGCTCAGGCTTATAGATATAGCAATTGATTAGCCTTAGCTCTTCTCTGTCTTACATGCCCTAATTTCCAATTAATCCCTATTTGTTAGTGCCTTATTTCCATTAAAATTCCACAGCCTTTGTTTAGCAGTGACTTACTGGACTGCAATAAAGAAGGCTCTGACACATCAGGCCTGGTTTTGCACTAACAGTGCAGTGACTAACAGCAGTAACTGAGCACGTGACGCCGCCTTTGTACTACACATGGATGTCATACGGCACACGTAGGAGGAAAGAAGATAGATAAAAGTTAAACTGAGGGAGAAAGGGAGGTATCCTGTTTCATACCTACACATAATAAACAGTCATACAATTTAACAAAAGGAATGGATGTCTGACCTATCTGCCATTACACTTGGAAGAAGTTTTAGTCTAGATTTGCCAACTTCTTCCAGCTCCCATTTGTGTTTAACTGTAATCCTAGATTAAATGCTGCACACTTAACTCAATGCTACCTGAGGAATGAGAGCTAGATGAGACTGCAGGGGAAAAAAAAAAGCATAATGGGAAGAAAAGGACCCCTTTAGAAAAAGGGAAATGAAAGAAATGCTCAAATGTAGAGCAGTTTGGCTATGAGGCTGAGACATTAGATACACTTGAGCACTTGCCCATTATTAGTCACTCCACCAAACATAAGGTAACATGACATTTTTGTTTTCTAACACTGACCTTCGGGACAGTTAAATGGCATGATTCCGCAGGCTAAGAACACCTCTGTGGGACACCGGCTGTGGCCAAGCTGTTGTACTTTTTGAATGACAGTAACCTTATTTGGAGTCTGACTCATTAAATTTATTCAGCAAAAAAAAGTTAAACACATTCCGTGCAGAAAAATTTCATTGCTGGATCATGAAAGGAAAGCAGTCTAAGAGCTCTCGTGACAGGTCAGCAGATGGAGTGGAGACTCTCAGTGCTAGGACAGTGCTGCATTCTCAACGCAGTAACTGAAAGGGATCTCTAATGATAGATGCCTTGGCTGATGAGCTTTTCTCTCAGATCAACGAGAAAACATCAGGCATTCTCTCTTAGCAGAAGTTACATGATCAAAATGCAGTTTAAGATGTTAATCAGAAAATGGAACAATAAACTAAAGCACAGCAGTTCCTTTCAGTCTTGTTGCCACTGCAACCTATAAGGGTTTTTCCATTGATTTCAACAAGAGAAAAATCAGGTACTTGTAAAGCTTGTGGCTTGTATAGCCCTCTGCTTTGACTGACAAAGCTCCTCAAAGTGAAGCACTTCAGGGACTTCTCTACAGCCTCCTTCTACAAAGAAGGTATTTTATAGTTAAGGTACATCTTTGATTAAAAAAACACATAAAAATGAAAGAGTTGAAAATAAACATTTTAAGGACCTTAAATATTTTTTACACCGGTGCATAAAGCTTTTTCACAGGAGCCACAGAGAAGTTGCCTATATTAAATTATAGCATTATTACCATCTTACAAATCCTATATTAATAGAATAGTATAAAGGCTTTTCAGTTTTCTATTTTTGTTTTAATTTTTACTCTACAAATGACCTTGTTAAAACAGCGTTGAAGTACAACAGGTTCTTAGAGTTAAGAATAGGTCGCACTGATTTGAATAGAAACAAAAGATTCTGAAAGCTGTGAACTCAAGCACTCTCTTAACTCTGCAGATTAGGAAGCGCTGTTTGTTTAGTGGTTTTCTTTTATGAATGCTTCTACCAGTATGTAGACAGACACTGCATATATACTACTCATAACAGAGTTGGACAGGTTCTAAAGCGTTTAAAATTAGGGTAACACTGGTATAGCTCACATGAGGATATTAAATAAAGTAGGGGCAAACAAATGCTATTGGCAGTACAACAGCATTCCCATGCTTCCGTGTGATGGCTGCGCCCAAAAGCAAGACTTCCCATCAAAGAGAAAAGCCAAATGTTTGAGCTGATAAATACATGAAAAAGTAAATGTTTTTCTTTTCGATTTAAGTAGTCAATACGAACATTTTGTTTGCCTATGGACCACACAGGACAGGCTGTACTGATGTGACCTTCCCTGATTTTAATTCTTAGCCCGAATAAAGAGAAAGATCAAAGAGCTAATGTTAAACTTCTGGTAAAGCCATAAGAAAAGGCAAATAAATGTCTCAAAATAGAGAAGAAATTTTGAAAAGTAGACTCCATGAAACAGAGAAAGGCAGACTCCAGCTGTATAGTCCATCCCTATTGTTGTTGGTTACGTGGACATGGATAAAATATGAACGTGAATCCTACATGTACAACCTTTAATTAAGATTATTCATTAGTCAGCCCACAAAGAGAAGACAGCATGGAGAAACAAGACCTGCTGCAGCTTCTGAGTCCCAAAAAGCAAATGCACACACCTGCTTCATGCTAACCCTTTGACACGTGCAGTGTAAAATCCTCATTGGCCAGATCTTTAATGAAACAGCTGTGGGGCTGTACACTAGCAGATCCTTAGGAGACTTCAGGCAAGTTCACTATGTGAGGGTGCCAACTACAGGACTTTAATGACAGCCATTGTTGACAAGGAGGTAGCTTCATCTCCAAAAATGTGAGGTGTGACCCTAAGCAGGAAACACTTTGAAAGCTTACATTCAATGCCACCAGGTGTGTGGATAAACCCCCAAATCCTTCATTAGCTATGAAAATAAGTCACAGAATAACCAGTGTAAAGTTATGGCTATACTAGAAAGAGATGAACTGTGGCTAAGTGTTCATAAATGAAACATAGAAATGAAAATAAAAATTGCTCATTTTCACCTGACACATTCAGGATTTACAAAATCTCTCTTGGAATTGATGCAACACCATTACCCTTCAGTATTTGTTTGAATTAATACAGTAACTTCTATAGCTACATCTTTATATTTGTAAGTTACTATAAAATTCCTGAATTTCTCATTACTACAGGTATGAGTGTGAAAATTAATACTAATACCCCCTAACGTGTTTCAGACCTGATGTGATCATTTCTGTAGAGCCATTAAGTTTCATCACTCCCATAAATTCAGTCTCCATGCAATGAGTTCATTATAAAAGGGCATTTAACTGCCTGATAGGCTATAATGGCTCCTCTGCATCAATAATAAAGTCAATAATCTGCATTTCTTAAGCCTCTCTAAATATCCACTGACCCAATAGGCGGTAGCAGTCCTAAGTCCTTCAGGCCCACTGGATCTCTGAAATAAAACGTTTGAGACTATTAAATACACATTTGCCATGACAGAATGTTATGAGTTTATTGGAGGTCAATGCTGTAAAATTTTGTCTCTAAAAATCCTTCTCAGAAAGTAATTTATGGCATAGAATATGTTTATTAAAAGCCCTTGACTATAGATTTGTATGATTTTATTCAAAGACTGAAACCGAATATGCTTGGGGATCAGTCCTGCAAAACCTTTCCTTGAAGTTCAGAGCTTATTACCCTACATAATCCCTCTCAGATTCAACTGAAATACTCCCAAGAGTAAGTTTACCCCCAGTAAGTATTTGTAGTTTCATGCCCTTAAACTTGTTTCTGCAGTGATTCCTCAGATTCACTGCATGATGTAGCAAGTTATTTGATTAGGTGTGCTTACCTGAGAAAGGAAATCATTTCCTTGGTAAGCAGTGAGATAAACTGTATGTACTTAGATGCATAGAGCTAATGGTGTTAATTGTTATTACTTCCACAACTCTGCTTTTACTAACCAGCTATGTCAGTGGTGACCAATTAAAGAAAGAAAAATGTTCTCAGATGAAAGAAGTTTTTTTAAATCCTTTTAGGACATATCTCAAATAAAAATTAATAGTTCCTCCTACCCAATGCCCCCAAACCCTCCCTAAGCTTCAAACCCAAATCAGCCACACAAGGCTATTTACAGATCATTTGCAGTGCAATGCATATTTATGAATAAGCACTGCTTTTCTCCTGAAAATATTTGTGAAACATCATCAAAAAATCATTCCCCTCTCCCTTCCTCACATAATTCTTGGAAGTATTTCCCCAAAGTCACTCCCTCCATGCCGCTGGAATGGTGGATTATCACTACATCATAAAGAACAAGAGCTATTAATGAACTGCATAATACCATTTTCATTTCTGTGCTTGGGTAAACCGTGGGAGGGATAACATTTACACTAATTTCTGATGTAGCTTTCAGTGTATACTGAAGAAAGCACATTCTCCCCAGCCTGGAATAAGAGAAAGCTTACCTCACGTGTTCATGCAGAGCTTCCGTGTCAACTAATCTTACAAGCAGATGCTGCCCACCTCTTAACACAGAATGGTCCCACTTGGTCACACCTGAAGGACAGCACTGTCCAGAGTTTCAGAAATACCATCAACAGAAACTCATGGAGTAATGCCAATCTCCCTCCAATTCCTAACTCAGCAAAACTCTTTAAAAGGGTGAGACGCCAGAGAGAAAAGACTTAAATACAGATCTATCTCACCATGTGAACAGCAAACTATTTGCATATGCTTGCAGGTGTGACTCATTCTCAAACCAAACTCATCAGCTGTACAGGATTTGCTCTCAGTACTGAGGCCCATCTACACAGCTGTGCTGCTGTGTCAGGAGTTTGAGGACGGGGATTTTGGAGCCCACCTGAAGCATACACCAACATACAGGATTTCTTTTATTTCTGTATGCTGGTTTGCAATCCTAGTACTGTGCTATGGATAAAAATTAATAAACGTCTGCCAAAGAAAATAAGACAAAAATGCGATAGAAGGCCAGACTCTGTATTTTAGCAGCAAGACTTTTACTACTGGAGAAAAGAAGCACAAAACCTCGCTCATTATTTATTGACTCTCTGCTGTATCTTTTGGCATTCTACTTTTCTGTGTGCGTGTTGCCAGCCACGAGTCAACTAAACACACCCAGCCAGGTGAAGCTGAGCTGAGTCTTGGTTTGACCACAACATGCCTTTGCTGGCTTGGTCTCCTCACAAACATTTTGAACTTCTATTAGAAACAGAGTTTTCCTTTCTAAATAAATACAAAGTTTCCCCATTAGCAACTTGCTGATAGCTCTACTGAGTACAGCTGATTTATAACACTGTATCTGAACTGTCCCAAGCTGCACTGCTGCAGAGCTGGGATAAATATTATCACTGAAAGAAGTGCAGTCATGCAGTCTACCCCACACACAATGACTTTACCTCCCGGCCCTGCACTGAGTCTCTCCTACACCAAATTTTATTGAAGGCCCATCTAATCCGTGTCCCCCCAGAACCTCTACTCTTTCTATATTCATAGTTTGTCTTCTGCCTCCAGGCTGTTAGCAAAGCCCTGGGTGGATTCACAACAAAAAGTAACATATTACCATAAGCTAGGAAGGGATTTTCAAAGAATTGTGCTACCAGCTGATAAAGGATTTGGGAGACTGTAAATCTTGCATTATTTATGTAATACACTGTACATGAGAAGCTGGGCTAACATAGGTATATACCATTATGAAATCTTTGCCTTTAGGTAAATCCAACAACTAAGAAAAACTCAGCTATTAAATTGCTCCAGCCACCAGCCGTGGTCTGCTATGAGCAGCAGCAGCACGAAGCCCACAGCAGACTTTAGTAACCTCTGAATGAAAAAGAGAAACTAAAAACTTAATCCTGTGATTAAACTTCTGCAGGAAGAGCCTTGGATCTATACAAAACCTCAGTGCCATTAATATTACAGCTTGTAGCAACTCGACAGATCAGTATGATGGGAAAGGCGTTACACAACTGAGGCGTGATGATGGAAGGACAGACACAGTAGAAAGACACTATAAAGGAAAGGAAGAAGATTGCTCACCCATATCAGGAGATTCCAGGTTCACAGGGAAAAGCTTCACCAAGGAAGAATCTACGACCAGAGATCCTTCTAGACTGGCAATCAGCCCTTAAATGAGGTCTAAGAGTGGTGCAGCCAGGCTCCACCCCTTCTGGTTGCACAGATGAATTGCCTTCACCTGTGCTCCCAGGGCTGACCCGGTCCTTTCCTCAGGTGCTCAATCAGTGGTGCAGGCCATGACTCAACAGTTCCAACACGTAACTGGACAAAAGAGACAATGCACATGTATTTTAAATCTTTTTTCAGAGAGAACACAGATGTTTGTCCTGTAGTGCAATTAGCCTATCCGTTCTGGAGGAAGGTTGCTCTCCTACAGGAATGGAAGCTTCTATTTATCTGCCCGAAGGGAGAAAGAAGCAAACACTTGATGGGAAGAGGACACGAACAGCCTTTTATAAAGACAAGAAACAATTTCAAACAGAGGCTTTCCTTAATCATCAGCTACAGGTACAGTATACAGAAAGAAACATCTCTTACCAACTTATTATCCTTGATCCTGATCTAAAGCAACGCATACCAGAAAATAAGTACTAAAATAAAATGCAAGGATCTCCGCTACCCTCAAACCTGGAAGTTAAAGGGGATACATCTTTGGGAAATTGAAAATGGGAGCAGATAGCAGCTTCTTTAATATGAGCCTGTTGAAATTCAAAGAAATTCATCTCAGAGAACAGAAATCCCCTTTAGGAAAAAAAGGATTTATGCCTGCACTAGTTAGGAGAAACTAAGAGCACCGCTGAACAACAGAAGAGGAAAAAAACAACTCACGGCACCATGGGGGCTTCTGAAATTTCTGAACTTTCATGTATTTTTGGCGGCAGAAATTGTTTGTCTGTGAAAATAGGGCACAGCAAATAACACAGCACAACACCAATTGCTTGGCACTGTTTACGCACTCCCTGGGTAGAGCTCTCTCATATCCTTCTGGAGTCCTTAACTAATTTCATATATATGCTAAACCACAAAGAAATGAAGGAAGAAATCCATATTTTTTTTCTGCTGTTTTGTATGTTAGAAATATTGGAGTGTGGATTTTCTTTTTATGGTATTTACAGCATCTGGAAATTCCCTGAAAGCTAAGCCAGGCAAAGAAAAAAACAAATATGGGCTTTGATTCTCCTTTCTACTCATGGTGATAAAACAAGAAGGGTAATTTCTTTGACTCAGACAAGTTATTCCTTATTTACATTGGCATACAATGAAATTCTATAAACTGTGAAACCATAGAAGTGTACTACAACTATAATCATCAGAATAATCTGTATCGACAAACACTGTATGACAGAATTCAACAGCCCAGGACAACTGTACCTTCAAAAACTGAGAAGAAATGCAGAACTTGGGACAGTGTTAAGTTCAGTTTCATTTTTTTTTTGTAGCCAAAATTCACACAGTCCAGCAAAACTGTGCAACAACACCGATGGTGTAACAGGGACAGAGCCGGCCCCTGCACTTCCCTGCTCTGGACAAAACTTCTCTCGCCCCTAAAAACAAAGATAACATGCAGATACAGTCTGCTTTGATGTAAACTACAACGCATACCAATTTAGTGTCCAACAGTTTATTATCCAGAAGGTGTAGCTTCATGAAAAGCAGAACTAGACCGGAAAACGTTCCCAACAGAGCAGTTTGCTCAGGAATTGCCATTCAGTAAACCCACAGCATTTTGCCCCAAGTTCCTCTCCCTGAGATTCACACATTTCTGACTGAATTCCTGACAGGCTGTTGGAGAGCCCGGTTCTTCCAGACGGTGTCATGCCTGGGAAAGAGCTAAACATGCACTCACACGTTCACTGCAACAGAGCTGACAGATTCAGGTTATCTGCACCACTGTGCCAAACTTCACATCAGGGATTTGTCAAGAAGGCCTACGACTTTTAGCCTTTTAGCCTTACAATAGAGTCAGTTCAACGATAGATATTCACACATAGGTAAATTATTTAAAAAAAACTTTTATTTTATATCTACTGAGAGCTTAGAAATAAACCCACGTAACACATTTTTATGTTATGGTGCACATGTGCTAAGTTATTTATATAAGAAAATCCTGAAGTAAGACACCGCAAACTGAGAGAGAAGCTGAGACTTCTCACAAACTGTAAAGTATGCAAATAACAAAAACCTATTTTAAGATCAGCAATAAGGTGGGGAATTTTCTTTCCACACACATTCAGTTCAGATGATCCAGGGCCTGAGTTTCAGCTGCACCTAGAAACCTAGAAAACCATAGCCGTAGCCAAAGCCTTGAAGTTCAGATTTAAAGGCACAAGCCTGGATGCCCCACTCTAAAATGTGCACCCTAAGAAGTGCAGCAAAGCCCAGGGATTGTGAAACCTGAGTGTCAATGATGCATCATATTACAATAGGTAAATCAAGTACGACCTAAGCCATATTACTGGATATTCTAAAACTCTTAACTGTGTATAATTTGGGAGTGGGGAGGGCAGCCTGATTTGTGCAGCTCTGTTTTCCCCTGGGGAACCTGCTCTAGTGCCTGACTTAGTGGCTGGCAACCCTGATCACACCAAGGGTGCTTTGAACCAGATGATCTCTGAGGTCTCTTCTATCTCAAGCAATTCTGTCATTTTCTATGAGTATATTCACCTGTACTACATAAACAATTATCATTTTTAAGAAACAGGGAGCAATTACAGAGAAAGAAAATTGAACCCCATCAAGCTGTCCATGCAGACAACTTCAGTGACTTTCTAAAAATGTTCACTGATCTTATTGGAAGGCTTCCAAATAAATCATGCCCAGCATGGAGCTGTAAGCTCAGCTGTGCCACCACCAGCCACACATGCCGTCTCCCAGCAGGAGGTAGCAGTGATAGTGATACTGCAGCACCTGCCCCGTGTTCACTGGGCACACTGATACCTGCAAAGCATTCCTAGAGTTCAGCCACTCACATTTTACTGTAAGGTTTGCAGATAACATCAGGTACAAAATATCTTGTATATTTTGTATGGTTTCCATAGTGAGTATAGTTGTCTTTCTGTAATTGTGGCCTCTTCATTAACAGTAGTTAGCATCATGATACTGCCTTCATCTTAATTTGATACAATTAGATTCAATTGCCTTGGGCATTTTTGTCAACTACTCACCTTCTTACAAAACTTAGGGGTTTAAAAGTAGTTTCTTCCTCTTCATTGTTTGTACTTTTTGATATACCCTGTTCTTCTAACTCCATTTGCTCCTCTATTGGAAAACCTTTGGGACTACAAACAACTGAAGGTATTATCTTTTGTAAGAGCATAGTTTAGTCGCCGATGGAAAAAAAATCTTATTTAGAGACTAGCTACACTTCTTTACTCCTGTTTTCTTAGCTCTAAGTCCTAAAATAAAGCGTTTTGAAATGCCATCTCTACTACAGGCTGGAAATATGATTGTTCCTGTTCCAAGATGTAAAGTGTTCTCACACAAGAGGAAACCCCCCCCCCCCCCAAAAAAAAGATCTGTACTGAACCAATTTTTAGAGAATAACTACTCAGATGAAAAATTCCAGCATTTAAATTATACAGACAGCTGTCAGGGTGCAGCATCCAGATTATCTTAGTTAGCTGTAGTACATCAGTTCTCATTTTACGCACAGCTACATCACCGTGCTCTTACTGCATCAGCACAGTAGCATGGGACCCTCCAGCTTTATAAGATAAATTGTTAAGAACAAATGCTAATTTTGCTTTCTGTTCTCCACAGCCATGACAAAGATTTAAATATATTATTTCGTGCATGAAAAGGTGGAATAGTAGTTCTTTCCATTCTCTTTGACCAAATACTGCAGGAATCCAACAACAGTAATGAATTAATTGAAATCATCCTTCTCATCATCTTCAGTTTCTAGTAGGTGTCACTGATTTGGCCCAGCACTCAAGCTCCTTGATTTTCCATGTGAGCTGACACACCAGATGGCCCCAGATTTATCCCGTGCTTCAGATCTGCCCTTGCCTGAAGCCATCTCTAGCATTCATCCTTCGTGCCTACTCTCTGTAAACAAACAAGCAACTGACTCTGAAGAAAGCAAATTTCCAGTACGATTCCTGTGAATGCATGCCAAGTCACACATACAGCAATGCTTGACTTCCACACATATATATCAGCATACAATCAGCGCTACCTAGAGTGACATGAAGACATGCTGCTTTAGATGCATGGTGCAGATGAAAAGCATTGCTGTGTTTTGCAGAAGGTGCCTCATCCACACAGCTCTTTTTGAGAACATTAGACCTCTGCCATTTGACTTTACAATACTTGGTAATGATGGTAACTCCCTACAACAATCAGTGCCAGAAGGCAATGAAGCTTTGCCTGTGGGCAGGTGTGTCTGGGGAGAAAGATACAGGAGTAACCCCAGTCATTCTGCAGCCCAGGCATGTTCCTCTGCCTGCCTTGCACCCACAATTCCACCCGCTCTAGTGCTGCTCTCAGAGGATGACTGCTCCTTGCCTTTCTTCCTCTCCTTGTTTCACCCTCAGAGTTTCTTATACCCAGCCCATTTTGCAAGGATGCTAGAGCGGTGTGTTGTAATGACACAGGTATAGTTTGAAACTACTTGTAACAGTTGTTAGCAGCCCACCAACTGAGAAAAGAACCTTAGAGAAATCACCGCAATATCTGAAATACCGTTTATAACATCCTGTCAGCTGCTATGATAATTCCTGCACTTGTAAACCTATCTTTTCCTAGTAAACCCTTGTGAATCATTTGAGAAGCAGAGTTCTACACCTCATTAGTAATTCCTATTTATGCAATAAACATTTTGAAATCAAGAGTGATAGTTCTTGACAGATAAGGATAAAGATCTGCTACATCGGTATGACATTGGGTATTCAAAAGTTACTGTAAAACATGAATAATCCAACTTCCACATCAGCGTGGTAGAACACTGACAGAAAATGTTAAGGTGTACTCCCTCCTGAATTTTACCAAATTACTTAACTTCAGAAGCTGGAATTAAGAATTTATCATCACCTGTGATGAAAATTATACACAACTCAGTATTTCTGCTTCCTATTTGTATCACACATTAGTGGCTGTAATTGATTTGGTTGTAGCACTGCACCCTTGACTTTGATTTACAGGTTGTCCTGAGCGAGCTGTGAGCATCCACTTGTAGAATGCATAGGTAGACAGCTACTTGTTCTTCAAAATGCTGTCTTGAGCTGGCCCTGAATGAGATAATTCTGCTGTAACTCTTTACTGTAACACTTCCTTGGAACATCTGAGGTATGTGTACATACTAGTTCCAGTTTTTCACAAAGAGTTAATATTCTTTTCCCAACGAATTTTACTTAGAGATGTTCATTTAATTTCCACGCATGATGAAGATTCAGAACCCAGCAAGACTTCCTCTAATAATACAGGTTAGCGTGAGGAAGAAATGGTTGGCTCAAGCAAAATGTGCCAAACAAGCCTTCATGAAGCCAGTGCAAAAACAAACTTTAAGGATGAAATTTATGTCTTCACACAGGACAATACTTGAGGCAGAAGTGGATGTAACAGCAGAGTTTCCTCTCAAAAGCATCTCTCTTGCAATACTAATATTTGCCATCGAGGTAATAAGATGTTACAGTAGAAGTAAGAGTTGGGAGAATCAATACAGAGACTGATTGAAGAGGCATGATTTGCACCTCAACACAAACTTGAGAAGTACGTGGTATCTATGGCTACAACATTTAGGACACCCCAGTGGATGGGGATGCCATCTATAGTCAGATTTTACTTGCCTCCTAAAAAGAAAGCTAATTCTTCTCCAAGTTAGGGAACCTCTCTCGCGTTGCTGCAAGTACTAAGTAGGACACAGAAACTATTACCAAGAACACCTATAATTCTGCTGTATTTCTATTTAGATTTAAATTTTAAAAAAATTAAATAATGACTTTAAAAAACATGTACATCATGCCAAACAAGAATAGAAAATTACAAGGAAATATAAAAACTACGTAACAGAAGGATGGGCTGACAAACCTCGAAGTCAAAACCGGCTATGAATAAAGTTCTCAGAGCAAGGAAATGAAACCAATAAAGTCTCCTTCGGGTGTATGAAGTGGAATGAAGCTGACAAGAGAAGACATTAGACCATGGCAATATATTTGAAGAAACTTAATAAAGAAGGAAGATAATATAGCCCCAGAATTAAATGAGGTCCCTGTAGTGTTTGCAAGAGGAACTAGAGTTGGAAAGCAAGCAATAAACAGCACACTTACATTTTTCAGAAAGTATTATGCCTAAAGGCCATCAGGTTAATGTTCAGATTTTATGAAAAAATGCACATACACCAGAGGGTTGGAGCACACGTCAGACCACTTCACACTGACTGAAGTCTGCTTGGAGTGTGGGGGGGCTCTCAATGACTTAAAACTCATTCAAATGCTGCATGGCAAGATGAGATGCAAGTAAGTATAAACTATTTCCTCTCCTAATTTAATTTACATTTTTGTCATTTTCTTTGGCAAGAAAAATCCCTTGTTTTCAGGAAGTTCTGCTACATGAAGATGTTTTTCATGGGGCTTTCCCCTCTGCAGCTGCAGGGATGCTGCAGGGCCAGGAGGAGCCGGCCAGGTCAGCTGGAAGGACGATTTCTTTTGCATGCAAAGGTTAATTAGTGGCACACTACCGCAGAATATTTAGAATCACACAATTTTCTGGGTTTTACCTGTAAAGGAAATGCTACCTGAACATTTCTGCCTGCCTTCAATAGGCAGTCCAATTTCCTTCTATCTTACTCTTACTAAAATTACTAAGCATACGCTGCATATTGTGGAATAAATACAGGGATCCACTGTCCCTGAAATCAGTGGATGTCTTCCATTGACAACTGTGAGCTTTAGATTATGGCCCCTTAAGAAGGCATTATCTATTTCAAATGACCTCTTATTATGCAGCTGAAAGCAAGTGGAGATAAGACATTTCTGGAGCTGATAAAAAAGCCTCCAGAGCAGTGGTTCTTAAAATTAGAGTTGCAGCCTCAGGGTGGGGTGGGAAGAGGTTTTCTGCAGGGTCACAGCATACTCTACAAACTTAAGATCTCATTGTAAAGAAAATTAGTTCTAGCTCTTCTGGCAACAAAGATAACCTTCAGAATGTAAATATCTGAAGCAGGTTGGTTTATTGAATATACAAAAGCAGGGAATACCCAGTTTGTGATGCTTTCTTTCAGAAAAGGTGAATTTATTCTTTTCTGATTCAATAAAACAAAATAACAAATTTTTGAGTGTTGAATATAGGTGCTGTACAGTCAATGAGGATGTAGGGGTAAACCATTCCAACTGGATTTCTACTGTTGAAACAGCATCAAAGTTTCTGCTACAGCTCAGAATGCAGATAAACCGTGAATAGTTAGGGGGGGGGGGGGGGGAGAGCTTGAATTTAGAGTTACTTAAAGGTTACAGAGTCAGTTCCAAATAACATGGTTGATTAGAAAAAGTTAGGAAGTGGGAAACTAAAAACTGCCACTGTTTTTTAAGAAGTTGTAATGCACAGAAGCATTGGAATGGTCATAGAATACCTTCATAGGAAATGGAGGGTTCAATGAAAACAGAAGGGCAAAAAAAAAAAAAAAAAACCAACCAACCCAGACAACGTACTCCTTCATCAACATCAGACATGTATTCATCCATGAATATCCCATTACCAAGGATAACACTTCATTACTCACAGATATTCTTTACAATAACCAGCAATACACTTCGGAGGCTGAACTGCATAAGCACTTACCAGTCTGTATGGCTAAAACTGAAGGGCTGTAATTTAAATCAGAAGCACAGGACATACACACAGGTTGCTTCAAAAGTAATGCCTCCTATTAATTTCCATGGAAACTACAATAGATACAAAGAACACAGAAACACTACTTGATAGAGCAAATTCTCAGCTACGAAACACAAAGCTACTAAATGGGGGAAAGAAAAAATATACATGAAGGAACAAGCAGACTTGATCAGTGCCCAAAGCACCGAATAACACGCTCTGATTCCAGTAATTTACATCAGATGAGCATTTGGTCCAGTATCAGGAAATTGAGCTGCTGCCATAAAACAGATAAAAGAATTTAGGAGAACACCAGCGTGGCTTTAAAGAAACAAGAGAAAAAAAACAAATAGCAATTCTGAGAAGAGGAAAAGGGAACAAACCTGAAAACAATTGGTCTTTCCCTGCTTTGTAGATTTTCCAAGAACAAACCTATTTAAGGAATAAAATTATTGCAAATCTGTCCCCCCGGTTACTGTAGTGATAATGAAAGCCATTAAAATGAATATTTGATAAATGAATAAATGAATAAAAATGAAGGGAATAAATGAATGGTAAATGAATATAAATACTAAAATGGTGAAAATTAAATGAATAATTCTCTTAAATGAATAAATCCACTGTGCTTCAGTTTATTAGGGCTCTGTACAGATTAAATCCCTCTCCAATGGCATCCTGAAAGGAATTTACACTGTGCCACAAGTATACATGTATATATACATATATACACACACACACACACACATATATATATATATATGTATGTATGCACTGGGGGTTGCCAGCATAATGGAAAGTAAACAACTTTGTGCGTTGTTGCTCAGTTTCTTCCACACATGCTAAAAACAAGAACTATTTAACTAAGTTCAGAGTTAGTGCAGCTAGCGGCTGTTGCAGAAGCAGCAGTATCTCAGTTTTTACCTGAGCTGTTTAATTCTCTTATGGATGGATGTGCGTTCCCTTTACTATTATTTATTAAACAGGGCTATTTTCAGACAGCACAGAGTCTAGAAATCAAAACGAAAGACAAGAGTTGAAGAGAAGGAGATAGAAAGGTTGTTGCACATAGCAGCAGCTCTAAGTGTAAAGAGGAAAAACTAATTGAATGGGCAATTATTCAATGTATAAAGGAAGAAATATTTCAAACTGGAGGTCAGAGCTACACAGACTGCACATGGGAGAGAAAGAATTGGCATACAGGGCTGTATAAGTTATTGGAAAACAGAATCATATGACCAAGGGAAATAAGTATTTTTCAGAAATGAACATTATCAAACTAGAAAAGAAAACTGACTGAGAAAGTCAGCCTCTGCAAGACTCAACCTGCAGTCACTACCTAACCCAAGCCCCAGTCACTGTAATTGGAATTGCCAACCAGAAACATACACCCCACCCCCTTTCATTCCATTATCACCAGCACCTGCGTGCAACTGCTTCCTTATTTCCTTAAGTACTACCTTCACATATTTCCAGTGCAACCTCTTGCTAAGAGCTGAAAGAGGAAGTTTGACCACAAATGCTGCAGGATATTCTGAGAGAAGCTTGTCTGATGTTACTTAGAGAGAAAAAAGGATGGGAGTTTTTACCATGTTTAGCTGCAGAAAATTAAGCTGTCCTTCTGCCGTACAATATGTTCTCTTTCTTCTGCCATTACATTCTGAGTGCCCTGCAGAAGCCCAGGTCCCAGCAACTGAGCAGTGTAACAGTCAATACAAACATAGCTCCACAGTATAACTAGTAAACACCCCCTGAAATTCCTTAACAGGTAAAATACACAATTCCTTCAATTCCTTTAACTTAAGTACCATTTTTAGTCTATTAACAATCCAACACTCTCTCTCACTCTGTAAACCAAACTTAATTTGAATTCTGCTCCTGAGTCATTTAAATCTCAAAATAACGCTGCATACCTTGAAGCCTGAAAGAACGTAATAAAAAAACAATAAAAAAAATTCAGTCCCCTTTTGAACTACTGCTGCATATTTTACTCCACTTCAATTCTCCTCTCATCCACTGGAGGAGATGCAGTAAACATCCCAGATACCTGGAAAAGAGCCAAAGCCCTCATGTGCTTCTAATATAACTGCACCTTGCTTTCGGATTAGCTCTGCACAGCTGCTGTTGTTTGGGCACTAATGTCATTGATTCTTAAGCAGGTCTCATTGGGGAATTAAGCTTGTCTTTTTGGTAGCTACTAGGTTAAAACTCAAAGCCTAAGTCAACAGAAAGACTCATAATGAAGTTGTAGTAATTTGAACTAGAGCTTCTTATTTCAGAAAGGGTTGTTTTTTTGTTTTTTTTTTTTCTTATTTACTCTTTAACAGATCGTAAAGTTTGTCACCCAACGGAAGCCTTTTACCGGTCAATTGGCAATACCCACTTATTTGACACCTTGTATAATTTCTGTACCCTAGACCTGAAAAGAATGATGAACATCTACATTTTTACATCATAATGAAGACAAGTTCAACTACGAAAAATCTCCATAAAAATGTCTGACCATCATAAGGTGGGTTCTTATTCCCCCCTGGCCACAGAAAGAGCCAAAACGTGCATCACAGTATCTCCTGGCCTTGATATTTAAGATGAAATTACTAGATTAAAATAAGCAGACCCAACGAAGCTAGATCACGTAGGCCACCCACAGTGCATTAAGATTGGCAGGCTTTGCTGTTTCCTTATTCTGAAATCAGTACCTAGCCAGTAAATATTTGGCATTCAGCTGTTTCTCCTTCCCTCAATGCACCTCTCCATCTATTGTCTTAATATATATTGTCTTAATGAATTTCCAGAACTGAAATCACACTGCAAGAATGTCTGTTAGTGTAACACCCTCAGTTTTATTTGATTGGCTAACTCGTGTTTGAATCAACAGCTGAGAAAGGCATTTTAATACTTTTAGTTGACTGAACAACACTAGAAAACATTTACTTTTTTGTTACCTTTGATATGATTCTATCCTCTGCCATTCCCCAAACCTGTTGATATCCCTCAACCATTCAACTGCTTAAGTTAAAACAAGATTGATTTGCAAAAAAAAATACTGAAATGCAAAGCACTTTGTGATCTTACTTACTCACTCAATGCCAAAAAGCCATTTTATGCTCCTCATTCCCTTTTATAGCTATTGACTGAAACGTTGCATCAGTACCAATTATGGGGATTTGCAATGGTGAGAATGGTGGAGAAGCGAGGAATGAGATTTCATGATCACATCAAAGCCATAAATATTGTCATTCTTGCTGTTCTAATGTCCCTTAAGCTTTATTTAATGGTTAATTGATTGCTAAGAAATCTTTCAGATTCATTTAATTTTTAAGCATAGGACCTTGTTAGTTTTTTGCAAGGGCTTTCTTTTTAACAACAAACTTATATATTATGTGTCATGAATTATAAAGCAGTTGTCATGGAGATATTGTTAATGCAGGAGACTATACGCTGTGTGCTTTGAAAACCATGGAGCGTATCTGTTTGCAAGCACCTTTTCTGAAAGCCTGGCAACTGGTGGTTAGGATAGTACCTGGGTAGTTCACCGGACCATGCTTGAGTACTATGCTACAGCAATGATACATCCAGGTAGCTCTCACTTTACACCTGCACAGACAGAACTGGAATTTTCTGAGATAGAAAAGAGTGAATTGAAATATACTGAACTGCTCTGATGCTTATGGCTTATCAAAGAAATGCAGAAACTACACAGAACTGAAACAGCTAATATTAAAAGCTCGAGACCAAAGATTTTTGTTGTTCTTTTGATAGATCAATATTAATGCAATTATTAAAAATAAATAAATAAATGAGAAGACATACAAAAGAGATCTTAATGAACCAGCGCTTTCAATCTGGTGCCTCAAGATTCGCTTACCTCTGTAAGATTTTGGTAAATAGGTTATAGAACTGTTTCCCTCTGTTTGCACAGCTGTGAAATGGGGACATTTATGCCTAATTATCTTTATAAACTGCTTTAGAGCTCTAAAATTGAAAACGCCATTTAGATGCTAGAAGAAATACCTTTATCCCAAAAGTTTTTCAAAAGCTACTATTTGCCCATCGTTCTTAATAGCTGTACTTTACTGTCCATGTATATACAGTGATATTAGCCTTAAGTAACCAGTATTCTTGGAGCCTAATATTCTGTCCCTAGCAGTCACTTCGATAATGCTTGTGTTTGCATGTTATCAAACAGAACCAAATGGTATATAGACTTGTTTTGTAAGACAAATGGTTTTGAAATAAGTTTTACGTTATTACAGAATCTCCTAACAGCAAAATATCATTCCTTTTGTCTCTTCTGGTAGCACCTATAAGAGATACTGGCTTTTCTGCCAGAGAAAAAACGTGAAGATACAGCCTTACTGAAAATTGCTAAGTAGGTTTTGCATTAAGCATCAAGTTCACTATTTCATATTTTCATAAATATGCAGAAAATCATGATGCCTTGCAAAATGAAACTTAAGAGACCAGTTCATGAAAAAATTATATGCTCCATTTACTCTGGCCTCCTATGTACTTGATTTTTTATTAACTCACTTATCCTTTATATGCAGGAGACCATCTCTCTAACATGTGACCCAGAAGGGTGGGCAGCAGAATGGGGAGGGAGTAAGCATAAACGGACATTACATTTCCAGCACAGAAAGTGCATTCAGAAATTCACCCCACATTAGAAAAGAAATGAACCACACAGGGTTCTGTTGCTATTTAGAATGGTCTTTTTTAGTCTAGATTAATGAACAAAACTGAAAAGGAAGTGGGGGCAGGGACGCAATCATTTGTGATGGCTTTTCTGGACTGCAACATGGTCTACACACTCCAACCCATCTGTTTTATTGCAGAATAGATGATGTACTCCCCCAGTAATTTTCCTTCTCCTAGTGCAACTACTCCATGATTTTTTCTCCATTTTTCCTCTTGAGCACAACTTCAATCCAAATTTTACCAGCAACTAATTATGACCTCATTGCTTTGATGGGTTACAGTCACCAGAAAAGAATCTCCTAGAATATACCTGCTGATGTGCTTGAACAGAAAAGCTATGCATTTCTCAACAAGTAAGGAAGTTTGTCTATCTGGCATAGACTGCATTTTCTTTGCCTCATGACCACTGTATAGCATAGTTGATTTCTTTTCCCCACACTGCTGTCATGTTGTGTTCTGCGGTTTTGTCATTAACTTAAATGAATTGAGAACTCAACATATTACTAGATCTTCTCATGCAGGTCTACAGATAAAGGTCTCACTCATCAGCTGAAATATTCTTCTCTTTAATGTGTCCTTATGGAAAAGTCAACAAAGAGTAGACGTGACAAAGTATCTATCTTATCTATTTTTATTTTTTTTTATCTATCTTATCTATTTTTTATCTTATCTTTTTTTATTCTATTTTATCTATTATCTATCTTATCTATTTTATTCACACTACAAAGTGTTACTTGGAAGTCTATCATCTTGCTGTAAATGATACAGAAAGATCAATAATTAATTTTCACAAAAACCCACGATGATGTCATATCATCCATGTTTAGGTGTGCTCTTAAGGGTATAATTGAATTTCTGTTCTTAAGTGAGCCAGGTCTTAAATGAGAGAGCAGGACTACATGTTACGATGTTTGAGTTTTATCTTAACCATGGGATGTGGATTATTTCAATTGTCTTAAACAAAGTTTAATGTCTCTGGTTTGGGATTGCTGTTTTCTAATTTCAGACATAAGCACTCCAAAGGTCACAATAAGTAAGAGGAGGATTTAGTACGTCTCAGTCCTTCTCCCTTCTGTACCCTACTCCTCATGATGTCCAACAGACTATGGGTCAAAGTGATCAGGAAGCTTGGTAGGAACCTTGTATGCTCTAAAGAAAGGTAGGGAGATTAAATGTGATCACAGAATGGCAAAGCACATCTTTATCATCCAATAGCATACTTCAGTTTAATACTCCAATACAGTCTTTACATTATTCATTCCGTTAAAACATGGCTTACAATTTCACTGCACAGCTCTAAAAGAAATTTTGTTCTTTAGATGTTAGAACAAGAGCTGGACAAAATCAGATGCAGAGAAAGATATCGGATGTGCTGTTACTAAAGTTCTAAGCAATGGACTGTTGAAGACCTTACTAGTAGTAGTATTAAAAAAAATCACATTAATTTTAACAGATTTCATTATATTGGTAACACCTCATGCAGATTAAGATGCAATGCTCCGGAAACAACAGTTTGAAACAAAGTAAAGCATTAGGCAAAGTTTACCACTGAGGATGAGTCCTTGTCTAAGTCCTGTATGCTATAGTTGGTTCCCCATCTGTCACTTCAAAGAATATGTACAGAACTGGAAAGGCATTAAAATCATTCCTACCACGTGACAGCGAGGAGTGAATCATGGCAGTCATTTCTATTGTGGAGCAGAAAATGGGAATGTGCGAGTCTGTAGAGACATTAAAGTAATCATTAATCCTTTTCGACTTGTCAATCAAAAATGTTGTACTCTAGGGGTAAGAATATGTTTGACTGAAAACAAGCTTTTAGTAAAATAGATTTGGCAGATGCATATTTGCAGATGCTCATGAAGGATGAATCATGACATTTTCTGACAACAAACACACCAAAATGTCTGTTTTGCTACTGTTTCCCTTTGGATATTGCATCAGCTATATATTCTGTATACGTATGTGTTTGTGTATAAATCAATCAAGTTTTAATGAAGAAAATTCTTTGCTGTCTATACTAGAACACAACACTACCACAACAATAACCCAGTCACAAGAAAAACTGTGAAAAATATCTAAAATGCTCGAACAGATTATTCAGCAAGGCCACAAACTGCAGTCAGTACAACAGCACAGAGAAATTCTTTATCTATTATCGTTAGATCTTCGTAGAAGACTTCAGGATGCCTTTGAAGTTGAATGGTGCTACATGTGCAAGGTGCTATCTTGCAGGGGTTCATCAAGCCTGACCCAGTGCAAAACCACACCATCAAATCAGTATTAGCGAGAATCGCATAGACCTTCCAAACACAGAGGCCACTAATATAAGAAGGTTAGAAATAAATTTGACATCAAAGGATTCAGTCTGTTGTACTAAGCTTTAGAATTCCTTTGTACATTCTTAATGATTTTTCCCTAAAACTACATTTAGAAGTAGCAATTAGTCCTTTAAAATGGATTTAGAAGCAAGTAACAATAATTAATCATAGTAAATTTTTATTAACATCCATTCTGCTTGAGCACAGTAGTTACATTTGACCAAACAACATCTCCCAGACAGCATTCAGCCTTGGCATGGAGAAATCCACAAAGGCTATTTCTCTTAACTGTGTCCTCCAATGATTGATTAGTTTTTTGAAGACATTTTACCTTATTTTTACTTTGAAATGTTCATTTTCCAGAGGAAACTGCCACCACATCCACTTTCCTCCCAACTTGTGGGAAAGACTACGGATAATTACTACAATAATAGGAAGCACACTCCACCTTGGAATAATGTTAATGTCTTGGGTTGGGGATTGGGCATTACACCACTGCTGCAGATTATGTTTGCAGGCCATCGTTCATTGTTTTTATTTCAAATAGTCAGGGCAATCATTGCTCTTCACAGATGTAATCAAGCTGCAGTGCAGGATCCTGACCCTGGCTAAGGATGTTTATTTGTTATTAAGTATAATATATTGAAAGCTGTAGCAATGCTGATGGGTCAGACCAGATGCCTTCCATCATGAGTTACTGAGATGCATTTCTTCAAAAAAAACTCATAGATGAAATGTTTTCAGCTGGCTGAGATTAATAAAGATAGCTTCCTCATCATCTCAAGGAATGGAGCCAATAATGAGTAACAGAAATAATATCATAAATCATTCTTTATAAGTTAGAATTGTCTACTATTTGCTAAAATGTCTTTCATGGTGAATTTGCATGCTCTTACTTGTTGAATGACAATAAGAAAGCAAAGAAGGTCACTGGGGACACGATAAGGTAAAATATTGCTATGTACTACTGCACTGAACAGCTAGGATTGATTTACAGTGCCCAGCAATGTCTTCTACAAGTTCAAGAGGTGTGGACAGTATGAAAGTCTATTGATATAGGGAATCAATATGAATTCCCAGGATTTTAAAAAGTTGTCAGCTTAGAAAAACCTATACAGTCCTAAAATAAACCAGCATACATACATACATTATTGCTGCTTCTTTTATTAATATGTAGGGGTAGGTTTTGCTCACAAGATGGCAGTGTTGGTTACTACACACCACTTCACTGCGCCTTCCTCCAGCAAAACTTCTATTTTGCTCCCCAGGGTGGAATTCCCTGAAGGACTGCATCTCTGCACCTGCTTACCCACAAGGTAGATCTGACCCATCGCACTACTTGTAAGCTGCCATAAACCTTTACAATTAAATATACAACGCCTGCCTAAATCTGGGAACATCCAAATTTCCAAATAAGTTGGATACCTATTTTCCACCTTTCATTAAATTCTATGTCACCAGAAAACATTTTTTTTTCCATCCTTATTGTAATGCTATCATGTGATGGAAAGTATAGCAAAAATAGCGGAGTGGCAAAGTCTCTGGCTGCAGCAAATGAGGACAATCCCAAATGCAGCAGCCATGGATGCAGAAATGAAGGAAAAGAGCTGCTTACCTTTGGAAGGCCTGAGGCATACAGGGATCTCCTGCAAACTACCCTCACCTCCACTGCCAACCCTTAAATGAAGTCTGGGAAGGGGTCCATCCTGGCTCCACACCTTCCGGTCACTCCAGTACATTACATGCACCTGAGCTCCTCTGGGTTGGCCTTGCCTTCCCACCAGGTGCTCAATCACTGCTTCAGGCTGTGACTTAGCATTTCTGCCACACTTACAGATGGCTGTTGCCCTGTAATGAACAGGGATGATCTCAAAACTGGTTGGATTCTGTAAAATTTCCCTTAATAGCCAGAAGTTCTATATGATTAACACAAGAGATAATCAGTGGCCACATGCAATGCAGATGTGCTTAAGCAGTTTTCAAAATCCTATACAAAAAAGTACTCAGATCCTATACGACATTTATTCTGAAGCCAAGAGGTTACGGTCTCCCTTTATAGACTCACAACAGATGAGAACTGAAACATTTTCTGTACAACCTCAGCAATGCTTCTTTACCTACCAATAGAGTCATGATATTCAGTCTATGAAGACATCTAACCAGCTCTTCTTCAGACGCCAAGAAGTTCATCAGTGCCACTGAACGCCACATTTTGGGGAATTTCTTAAAATGAGGAAATGTCTAGACTTGAATATTCAAGTCCTGAATAAGAGATGAGGATTTTTTAATGTAGATTGATAACTAAGAGAAAATAAAGCACTGGGAAAAGGGGAATTACACATTTTTTTATAGTGAGATGTGCCTAAGTGAACTGCAAAGCAGTAACAGAATGAACAGGCATGCCAGAAGCAGGCAAAGATAAACCTGAGCTGCCAAGACAGGATAACGGAGCTGCTGGCTGCAGGTGTTGCTCTGACCAGCTACAGCCAGCAGAGCATTCAGAAACACCCAATACAAACCGAGGAAAACTGACAGATCCCCATAATGTAAAAAATGAACTGCAAGAACAATGCTCCCTTCAAAACAAGAGCATTAAAGATTCTTTTATTTACCTGCTGTAAAACAGAAAAATGCTTACTTGTGCATTCCCACTGATCTGTCTCCAAAACTGGAAGTGATTTTTAAGTAAATTAAATTTGCAGTGTTTACTCTTGAGCACCACTCTCAAGATGAAGCTTTTCTTAAAGAGCTGCTGTGTATCCAAGGAAATAACATCTGCTCTGGACACTGTAACAAAAACACTTAACATTACAGTGATAGTAAGGCTTCCACTTCAGAACCAACAGCAAGAAAATACAAAGACACTGTCAAAGCGACTGCACTTTCAACACAATCAGTTCTGATTGCACCTAGAGCCTCAGGTCACCTGTTTGGTGTAATATAACATGACATACAAAAAACAGAGTTATAATCCTAAACTTGCAATTCCCAGCCTTGCATGGGTAGTTCAATATTTACTGCTAACTTCGGTGGTGAGTTTCAATTAAATTAATTTCTCACCTACATGATACCTATTTTGGAGACAAGACAGATGGATTTTTGAAGGGTGGGCAAGTTGTTTGAAAGCTAAGGCTTCTCACCCTGGTGATTAGGTGTCTGAAAAGAAGACATTCGCGTTGTCCTTTCAACTGGCTATGGGGACCTCGGGGAGCATAAAGTATTTCTTTTTCATGGACTCAAGACTGCAGATGCCCAGTTTTCCATGGCACTCTCTCCCCTCCCTTATCCCTCGTGTATTTTTTCTTGGTCATTTCCTCTCCAGAAATGATTTTCAACAGGAGCAATGTGCTCAGAATCTAAGTCAATGTCTCTGACTTGGTTTTTGTCTCCTCTTTTTCCTGCCACCGTTCTTGTCATCAAGGCTGCCAGAACATCTGCTACGCCCTCTCCTTGTGAGAATGCCAATGGATTCTGAACTTGCTTTCCCTTCCTTCTTTCCACTTACAGCATCTACACAGGCAGCTTTAGCCAAAATTGCGCTTCAGAAACTGATTTTTCAACTCCCAAACAACCTCATCTGGCCATACAAAAATATCAGGTGATTGGAAGGTGATTCACTGTGTGACTTCTTTGTCCTCCCCCAATTAATAATGTTAAGCACTAGACCTAATAAATGCCACCGTAACAGAACACAGATTCGGTGTTCTATATGCTAGAAAAGCCTAACCTCTCTTTAAGAACTTGCTACCATCTTGATTTATTGTTGTTCTTTCCCACTCCACAGTCACTTCATTTCCTTCCCTGCACACTCTGTACCTACAGCACAGCCTAAGTTCCTACTGACAGCAATGAAGAGTCCTAACACTCTGCAATGGAGATCTGCAGAGTGCACTGGTGGGGGAAACCTGCCCTTGGCTGCTGCATGCATGAGTCACTGCAACTGATATTTCAGATGCCCCAGATTATGACCTACTTTGCTGTGTATTTCTCACAGTGAGTAAGGCATTTCAGAGGCTGATACAAAATTACAAAAACAGCATTTTCTGTGGTAGCAAGGAAGAAATGTTTTCTTAAACATTAGATCAATTTTACAATTCTTGTATCAATGATGAAAATTCCCTATGGTCACTGTTGAAAGTCTAGTGAAGATCTGAATTGATTTTCATAGGCTATAAATCAGACCCTTAGTCTTCAAACGAAATTTGAGATGCCTGTTTCCATACAACTGATGAAAGACCAAATATGCCTCCATAAACTGCATTATTGTTTGGCAAAATTACAGGAATTGTGGGTAATTCATTCATTATTGGCACCAGAAGTACTGCTCGCAGCCTGTTCTGCAACCCTGGTAAGGAATAGGCCTTACAGACAATCCTTTAAGCAAGTCTCTAAGTGCTCTGCTGGTCCACTGAAGTCACTGGTAGCCTTTCACTGACTTTTATGGGTTTTTCATCACATTTTCTGTGATCCAATTTTCCACATATAAAATATGTTTTTTTTCTCCTTGTCTCCAGATCTTTTATATGCAGGTCCTGTGTGCAGAACAATCATTCCCTACCTGTGGAGGGGAACTAAGTCCTCCCATCCATGGCATTGTGTCCAGGTCAAATCAGCCCTAATTTATGATAGCTCAGGGGGCTGTGCCTTGCAGAGGGCCAGGCTAAAAGACCAAAATGGTTCCTCTTAACACTTGTGAATTTAACATGAGTAACTGGGATTACTGACAGTGACATACAGGGCCAGCTCTGTTTTTCTACCATTACTGGAATTTCTCTGATCATACATATGTGCGTGGATTTATCCACTTAATAATCCATTTAGACTGAACCTGCCACTTAATAATCAAGTCTTGAAAGAGCTGAGGCTCAGACTTTGTAGAAATTTAAAAAAATGAAGCAAGCACTTACGCTGAAATCAATGGGAAGGCATCAGCTCTTACAGGAACTGCAAGGAAAGTTTGTGGCTTGAATTTCATTCAGGTATTTCTTAACCATGTACGAACCTTGAAAAAGACCAGTGAGAGCTTAAAGAAATACCTTTTCATTCCCTTTAACACCATACTACACCTGTGTTGGCCTCTTTTAAACCATGTGCTGCAATACAGTAAGAACATCCGTATGGGGAAATTAATTAAATATTAGCACACTGATCTGTAATTCTCTTAAAAAGACAATCAAAACCAAACCACAAAATACCACAATAGTTTCTATAGGAAAAAGAATCCCATACTCAGCTGCCTGCTTATTCTGCAAATGAAAGGCTGAGATAAGACACTGCAGAAGGAAAACACAAAACAAGAATGTTTACCATGCAGATGAGCTTCATTAATACAAAAGATTCTTATCTAGACCACTCAAAAGATTCCATATGGATGCACTCTTCTATTGTGAGAAACAACATTTTCGTTTGCAATCAGCATTATATAAAGCAATTGGCAGCTCTGGGATTGTTTGTCAATATAAATGTGGGATGACAATTAGATATAAGAATTTAAAAAAATTAGCCTATTTTCATCATGCTGAAATTTAAAATGTATTTTAAAAAATATTTTCAAGCTCCATCATCAACATGAAATGATGGTTGGACTTCTAACTATGTATGTTTTCAATGGTTAGTGTTAATTAAATGGCCTTCAGCAACATGTATTTTATAGCTATTATTGAAGTTCAACTGATGGTAAGAATATAATATTTTAATTGGATAATAAAAATTCAAACATGTTAGAATAATCGATCAAAGCAGGATGGCCTCTCAGGGTAGAATTTGGAAATTTCCTTTTAAAAGCCACGACCAAATACTTCCATTTAAAAATTGTACACTCTTGTCCTAGAAGTCCACGTTTCAACAACCTCTGAGAGCAACGCTGGTAATTCTGCTAAGCTATTTCAAGTGTATTTAGGAGCTTCTTTAATTTGGTTGCAAATCTTAACTCTGGATCAATGTAAGAAATTTAAGCACATAAATTTCACAATGATTACAGAGCGACAACACACTGCAGTGATTACTTAATGCTTCGGTATTTCTGCAGAATGTTAGCAGCAGCCTTGCCAAGACTTGCTGAAGGAGAAGGCAGACCTCAAAAACACATGAAGCAAGAGGCTTGTTGAAAATGCACTAAGGCAGTGGAAAGTGTGAGAGTGATGGCTGAATGGAGAAATATTGGTGGTAGGTGGACGGTTGGACTGGATGACCTTGGAGGTCATTTCTAACCTTGGTGATTCTATGATTTTAATGAGCTTTGCACCAGATAGAAAATACATATTATCCTAGATGCAGGGTTTGCTACAAAAACATTCACCTGGTATATCACATCTTTACTCTTGTTTCCGCTATATTTAGAATAGAATTTTCAGAGCATGAGTACATAGAAATGGCTTATCAGTTACATAATCAGAATTAGTTAGAGTTTAAGACAGAAATCAGCCCCCTGGGACCGCACAACCTCTCCTGCCATTGCTGCTGCTGCTAAGGAAGATCTGATATCCGTACTTTTAGTGCTATTTCAGTAACTATCCAGCTAAGCAGCTCTCAGACATAATGCACATTTGAAAAGCAGAAAAACGTCTGATGCATATGCTCAGATTCTGAAAATCCCATGACATTCTCACACTGAAAAGGCATTGGAAAATGGGCACTTTTGGTAAACGAAGCCTGAAGAACTGATCTACATACACATAAAGCAAGCACAGAGAATCACCTGATCACCAGTAGTGCGGCTGAGGCTGTCAGCCTCACAGTCTTTCTTCCTCAATATCAGCACAGAAAGTACTATTGAACATACAGTGCATCTTTAAAAATTACCTCATTAAATACATATACAGGAAAGATACATTCCTACACAGTTTGTTTTTTGTATTAATCATGTCTTTGCAATCTAATTTATAGAGATTTCAAAACAATACAAACATTACAAACATTAACAAGGTTCTGCACTCCGTTGAACTCTTCTTCCTCCTTGTTACCAATTTCTTTTTTCTGTGTATAGATACTTACAAATGAGGCAACAAAGAAAGGCAATTTGACATTTAATGTTCCACGCAGAAATCACCGACACGCTGCCAAGGAATTAATTAAGATTACAGCCACATAACAATGACACCAAGAATAAATACTCATATACAAGTAACAAGTTAACTTATTAATTCAACTAGTACACAGTATTAAATAACTGTATGGAAGTAACAAACATTTTATATCTGCTTTAAATGTGAGCTCTGTTTTTAATACAGAGTTCCCTTCCTTGGTTGTTCAAAATAATTACATTTTAATGGGATGTTAAATTTAAATTTACTGAAGAATCTGAAATAAATTGGTTGGAAACTTCCTAAAAGCACTTCAAAAAGATCCACACGCATTTTGAAGTCCTGCCTTATTCATGAAAACATAAATCACAGAATAAAGGCACTGAAAGCACTGGATGTACCTATTTCCATATACACATGTATACAGATATATATGATGATATATATGATGTGTGCACATATATGTGAACTGCTTTAATTCTGATTAGCAGGAAGCGTTCAGCTTTTAGCTGCCAACATGTGGCCTTCTGCTGCAGTACTATATAAGCCAAAATCCCTCACAAGGAAGCAGCAGCTCACCCTGAGAGCATCCGCTGCCCCTTTGGGCTGCAGTGTGTGTATGTGTTAGAAAGAAAGCCCATCAATCCATCCTAGCACTCGGGAAGGCCATGCACATCTACCCTCTACTCAGTACCATACATAAATATCTCTTTTTGCCTCTCTTACGGCTGCTTCTGAGATGCAATTTCAAGGAACAGAAATGTTCTCGCTGTAGAACCTTGGCCACGTACGTGCTAGCTGCTGCAGGTATGTGCTGCTAACAGCCCACTGGTGATAACACACGCTGCCAAATCGAGGAGATCCCTCGTAAGGCTATGAGACATCTGGAAAAATTATTAACTGATCATTTTAATTCTCTGGAGTTTTAATTAAAACAGGTTTTGTAAGCATTGAGGTACTGGGTGCTTCTGATTCACTGATACAGTTGTTGGTAGCAGAAACTTAATCAGGTATTCATCTACACTATGCTGTAGGATCACTCTCAGTTTAGCAGAAGCCATGGCATGCTCCCCAGGTACCAGTCAAAAAGGGTTTTACCCTCATCGCATTTATTGCAAATGACTTAGTGGATATTTAAGGTAGTATCTAAAAAAAAAAACAGATGACCACTAGCCCATGTAAGGGAGATGTAGACTGCCCTGTATCTTTTACCACAGAGAAGGCACTTCTTTAAACAACCTGTCCTATTTTATGCTCTACTTTTAAAAAGAGTTTATAAAGAAATGCTTTTGAGTATCTTTAAGATGTTAATATTTGGTCCACATGCACACAACACACTCAAAAATGTTTTCTTTCCTATGTGATGTGAAACATACTAATTTTTACTTTTTTTTTTTTTTTTTTTAAAGATTTTTTCATGTAAGCCAAACCCAACATTTTTTAGTCTCATCAATCTGTAAGTTCTCTAGGCTAGGCCTTCCCCATAATAAAATGCATTTTAAACAAGTTAGCTATCTTCAAGTTGAGAAAAAGTATGAACTATCTTATTGTTATTCCTATTGCAAGCACAGAAATCAGTTTGGTTCTTATCAGTTCAGCAGAATGGGTTCATCACAAGAACAGGAAATTACACAAACAGCAGCAACATACCATTTATCCCATGTTTGTTTGTTTATTTGTCAAAACATTCTACTGTATGATCACAAAACATAAGAAGGGTATTTAAAGGCAAATAAAATTAGGTTCTGTGCAGTTACTTTGGCTGCCTCAACTCTGTCTTTATAAAATAAAATATATCTCAGCCTACATAATAACAGTATCATAATCTTTTTAATACTGAGATCACCATTATATTGGCATTAACGAGAAGTATGTCCCTGCAGTTCTCTTATACATATATACCGTGCCCAAGAATGGCTACACACCTTAAAAGACAGTGTAAAGATTATAAATTCAGCCATTAGAGAGGAAATGGTATATAGATTTTTAAATTATTATTGTTTTCCTGACCACCTTTGTCCCTAGCCACTTCATCAGCTAAAACAAAGTACATTCCCTCATTATAATGATTTTTCCACTGAATATGCCCTTTTATTATACAACCCTCCAACAGTGCTTGCGAGTGCAACAGAACCACGTAAGTTATAGTTACAGGCATGATTTTTTGCTGTTTGCCTGAAAAAATATCCTAGAAGGGGAGAAAAAAAAAACAACCCTAAAACTTCCATTAAAGAGGACGAACAACAATTTGCAAGCTACTGGACAAAGTAAGGCTAAAAACCATTTGTAAATTGAGGAGATTGCCAGTAAATCTTCTTTAAGTGCTCTCCTTCATGGAGATGATGTAAGGAGAACCTCAAGAACAACAAAGGCGCTCTGCTTCCATAGCAAGGGGAAGGAACCAGTGAGCCAAGACAGGCTGATAGACTTTAGCATAATTTGCCGTTTCAGGTGAAGGAAGCCAATGAGCTGGGATAGGGCTTGACATAATCCCGTGCAACAGCAGAAAGGGGCCATTAAAGCCAAGATGGGCCTTGGTATCGTTTCTGCTAACCCTGCGAAAACGCATTTGGCATTACTGGTGGTGAGACAAGAGCTCGCCACGCTGCTGAATTAGCATAACTATAGGGCCTGAGAGTATCTATAAACTGCAGCGGAACTGCTGAACTAACAAATGGCTGATTTAACACAATAAATAGCACATAGGAAAAATAATGCAGTTACAGCATCGTTAAGACAGCTGCAGAATGAGGAGGAAAGGAACTACTCAAAAGCAGTACTGCTTCTGGAATACAGAAATGAAAATTATACATGGGATGCTGAAAAGGAGACATGTGAGGGTCATGGAAAAACAGTTTCCCAGGGAAACACGAGCAGGACAAGGGCACAGCGACCACAGGTGAAGCACCCAGCAGCAGCACTGTCCGGCCAGCGGGAAACCAAGGAAGCAAGGAACAGAGGCTGTGGGCTTGGAAGGGATAAAAGACAACTCAGAAGGCCAAAAACAGCCGAGTGTTCAAAGCCCCAGCAGGTAGGAACCGACCGGGAGGATGCAATCACCCTCTCCAGGGATGCAGAAGGCTGGGAGGCCCAGCGCTGGGGAGCACCGCCATGGCCGTGGGCTCTGTGCCAGCACTGCAATGCCTGCGGTGTGTGGTGGTTGCAGCCGTCGCTGCCGGTACTGCCCAGCATTAACGGCTATTGAGCATCCGCTGCCAGTCTCGTAATCACCTCAGCATCCTGTCTGTTGTTATTGATTATTTAAGGCTATCCATCTCACAGTTAAATCTTGCTAAACCACAGTTGCACTTCGCACCGCCGTTAAATTTCTATAAGCAATTAATAAGAGTTTTGAAGAGCTCTTATACACTCCGAGTAGTTACAGACTCTTTATTCACTTCATAATACATCGCCGAATCCTTTCCTTCTCTCCAAAAACACCAAATTAAGCAAACCCATTTGGCTCTGCATACAAAAAGCGCCTCCTTCAGATGCAACAGACAGCTAAACAGGTTGTGATCGAGATCAGAGCTCCCACAAAAGGCACAAATACACAGGAAGAGTGCAAGATGCAAACTGTGTCAATGCATAAGACCGAGACCATAACTAACTGCAAAAAAAAAAAAAAAAAAAAAAAATGCAGCAAATCAAGCTAGATCTTTCTGGAAAACTGACCTGCACGCCCCGCTCCCCTGGCGGACTCTCCCCCCACTCATCCCCTCAGCCCGCACTGCAAAAGAAAGGCGCCGCGTCGCCCCCGCGAGGCGAGGCGCGGAGCAGCCGTTGGCCGCCGGCTGCGCGTGGGCTGCGCCGCGTGGCGCCCCGGAGCACGGCGGCCATTTTGTGGCTCCCGCCCAAACCTAAGCGGCCATTAATGTCATTTGTGTTGGTTGTTTTTCCCCAGGTGGAGTGTGGTTTGTGTGTGATAGTAACAGGAAAGTCGTCTTGCCTTTTAACATCACCCTTCATCCATCAAATATTATAATTAAAAGAAACATTTCATTTTCGTGCAGTAAGTTATATTGTGCAAGTGTGACTGGCCGCTCTGGAATAAACCCTCAGAACAGTTCAGCTGCTTCTTGCACGTTTGCACCCACCCCGATTTTCTACAGAGTAAGAGATCTCAGCACTCCATTAAAGACAAATCATAAAGATCAATATGTTATAGCCTGGCACTTAGAAGAGTTGTATAATATTATGCAAAATTGACACAAAGCATGCATTTAGAGCACCTGACAATACTCAATGCAGAGAAAATCAAGTTTTCTGCTTTGCCTTTGTCTCTTATTAAATCTGCTTACAGCCTCTGTCACTATGAAGTAAGCGGGGGAAAGAGCGGAAGAAAATGAGTGTTTTTTTCTTTATTTATCATATACTTACATTGTTGCACAACCCAGTGCCAAAATCCTGCCTGGAAGCTGCTTGTTTCTGATGAGGTGCTCTCCCAGTGAGCTGTGTTTACTCACTGACAGCACTCAGCAGCTGGCCCAGGCCCTTCTTACAGCTATGGTAGCACAGGGTGTTAGGTGATGCTTCCAGGAAACACACAGTTTATGTAGTCTGTGCTTAACTATTGCTTTTCCTTCTCCAGATGCTGCTGGTCAGAGGCCATTGGTGAGGCATGAGCTGGGTATTGTGTTTAACAGTAGAAGCAGTAGCATCATCTCACTGATTCTCTCCCTGCAGAGCACCAAGTGAGAACCTGAAGTTCATTAAAACTGCAGCTTTGACTAGCTTGGCTGGAAATTACTGTACGGAGCTTATTACATAACGTATTCCTCTGATGTATATTTTACTTATCATAGATTATGAATGAATAGTAGCATGATTTTAGATAAAGGGATGGAAGGTAAATGTCAGCTGATGATAATAGTCTCTGTATCAACATAAGTTCTCATTGACTCTGTAGAATTGTCCCTTGAAGCTAGACCTGGAAGGCTGTGTTTTATGGAACAGTTTAGGTGTATATTTGATAACCAACTATCTTAATTAGTTCAGACACCAGCAGTCTTCTTGATCATTTTGGTTCTGTTCCAATCTCTGTTGATGCCTATGAGAAAAGCTTTGTTATTGTCAAGGGAAAGTAGATCATATTTCAGCCTTTCTATCTTGCTTTTAGTAGCTGATACTGGGCTATCTCACAGAAAGGGAAAGATCCCAGTTTTAGAAAAAAACAAGGATAATGATTTTGGCCATCCATTTTTTTTTTTTTTTTCTTCAGGATATTAAAAACTGGAACAAGTAACAGTCTTTCTGGCCGCCTGAGAATTTATCATGACACTCTGATTTGTGGATAGTAGTAGGATAGGTCTGAATTCAAGTTGCTAATGTGTTTCCTTGCAATTTTATTCCAGTTCCGTTAAATAAAACTAACAGATTCCATATTTCTTCATTTAATTTGTTATTGCTGTTACACTTCTTCATGCCTCTAACAGCATTTTTTTGAAAACTGTATCTTTCAATGTCTTTTTTCAGTTCTTATATTAATAACTTACTCTCCTACCAGATGCAAACTAATTGCTAAGCTCATACACTGCTATTATTATTATTATTGGTATTAGTAATGGAATCATTATCATTCTCATCAGTAAAAGCTAGCTCATTATCTGATAAGTCAAAATTTCCTCCCAAAGATTTTGAGGTATTTGATTTTCCTCATTTGTATTCTCAGAAGTCATTTCTTCTTCAACTGCTGAAGATGAAAATGCACCTTCCATAAGTAAGCTGCCGTTCTGTTTATTATGCAGCTTTGATTATTAATTTTTCTTTTCTCCTCTGCAGCACAGAAAGCCAAGAATAATTGTGTTTTCAACTGGTTTGTGGCACCCAAGAGGGTGCCTTTCAAAAACAGCTACTAGGGGTTAAGTTGTGATTATATGGACTTGAGACAACTATTGATTAAATCTATGGGAGCTGATAAGACTGATAGTTGAACCACAGAGTTAGTTGAACCACATTCTTGGGGAATACACTTTGGGAAGAATTTCAAATAATATCAATGACAAGTTGGCCTTTTACAAGTCATGAAATAACGTTTTCCTTCTTTGTCAGCCCATTTTCTCACCCCTATTAACATAGCCAAAACCTAACCTGAACTCCAATTAGCTAAAAGAGTTGCACCATCTCAGACAAGGCTGTCAAGGTGGGCATCTCTTCTGTGGAGTCTGAATTCTGCAGACATATATTCTAAAATTTATCTCTTCTTAGAGAGGCAACTCTGTGACTTTTCTTGATCATCACCAGTCAACAGCTCTAGTATGATGGGGTCATACTTTGTCCAACTTTCTTACAGCAGGTTTCAATTAGTATCCATCTTATTTCTCCTTGACACTATAGAGAAGGTGAGATTTTCTTTCTCAGAGCTGTTTGATATGGGCGCTGTGATCGTTAAGGCACATGGTTCTCATCTTTTTCTCATACTTCTTTATATAAATGGGGTCAGGGATAAAAGTACACAATGAAAAGTGCCAAGCACATTGAGTACACAGGATAGTTGGAAAGAAAATGTAATCAGTTTAAGGTAGGAGGAGTGTTGTTTTGTTTTTGTTGCTTACTCTGGCTTTGTTCCTAACTGCTTTTTTCTTGCAAAGAGATATTTCTGATGATGTGATACAGAAAACCACCCGATGTGTGAGTTGTAAGCGGCCTTTTAAAATTCAATTAACTTTATTTAATTAGATTCATGCATTTGTAATATCAAGGAGTCACATTACTGAAAATTAGCTTCAGTGATGCTCTTCTAATACTACTGCACAGCTATTTGTTGCCAAATGTAAAGAAAGCTAATTACTGGACTTGGTCTCCCACACTGCTGATGCTGCTTTGACCATCTTCCCTCATATGACACAAAATTATGCATGCCTGCTACTAAATTGTTTTTTAAATCCGAGATATCCAATCCCTTTAGAAAGCTGAGCAATTCTATTTGTTTAGCCTGGGACATCAAAACCAGAGAAAGAATTCAGATATCTGATTTCCATTTATTTCTCAGAGAGATTATAACTCTCTGTATACAAACACAAATTATGCCAAAAGAAAGGCCTTTGCACGTGCTGTCTCAGCATCAGACAACTAGTCATGCCACAGCATCAGGCAGATCTCTCTCACTTAGCTTTATAAATAGAAATCACCATATTTATCCAATGTACTGAGCTAAGACTAGTTAGTATTCCACTCAGCCTTTCAGAGGAGAAATCCAGATCAGTACTATGCTTGGAAGCCTCTCCCAGGAAACTAAGACTTATTTTAAAGATACGAATATTTGTACAGATATCATAGCTGGTTTCTCCAAGTAGGAAAAAAATGTGGCTTTAAAATATCACGCAGCTTTTTACCCACCACAGAAACGCTGGTGTTATAATGTAAGCATGTTAAAAGCAAACTCAGTATATGGAAACAAAGTTAATCACCGTTTCAGTGCCCTGGAACTGCGGCGTGAGCAGAAAGATTGTACCCAAGTCATGACAGTTTGTAAAGATTTGGGAAAACATGTTTCATTATCCCTACCTTGACAGTACTGAACCTGAAAATGACACTGAATTTTCTGAATGGGAGTTCATATTTTCTTTACATTTTGTTCTAAGCTGTAGCCTAGTCAAGATTGAAATGCAACATGAAGAATTGCCTAAACCACGTCAATTTAAGTGCAAATTTATACCTGCTTTAGGAAGATGCAAGACAGACTGCATAGAGAACGTTATGCATTTTTGTTCAATTCCAGCAGTGCTGTAATAGATTACTGTTTTTCATGAAAAAACTCATACTTAGTATGTAACTTCTGTATCTTTCAGTGCTGACCAACCTGCAGAGTATACTATTCTGTCTGAATTATACGCTTGCATGAAAACAATGAGAAACAGAAAAAAAAAAAAAAGAAAACAGGTAGGAGGGCAGAGAAAATCAATGCTAGATAGAAACAAACAAGCAAAAACAACAACCAACAAACAGGAAAAAAAAATTGTATTTACATTCTATGAAGCCTGAAAAACTCTACCTGAACTCTGTACATATTTGCTGAGGGAAGCAACTACTATTATAAAATCAACACTGACTTCACGATGTGCAATACATCTGAAAGAATGCCAAACCACACCCAAATCTAACTGTAAATTTTAGGAAAATTCAATTTAATTTGAGATTCTCCTGATAGGGTGATAGGAAGAGCACTGGTTGCACACTGGTCTGAGTGACAAGACCTACAGAAGCAGAGCACTGGGTCGTTCCCTAGGATCTCTTAGGCACCTCTTTCTGCCCAGAGAGTTGGATGTCCTGCCTGAGAGCTACCAATGTAACAGCTTTTACAGTTTATTGTAGACCGTAAGACTCCTTAATCAGTTGCTATTTGATGTCCAAGCGACATTCACGGCACACCTCAATTCTTGTGAGAACAACAACTATTTAATATTAAAAACCAGTTTCAGTATGAAATTAAACACACAAAACTAGTGATATGATTTTCCATTACTTACACAAAATGATGAATTAACCTCAAAACTAATTTTCCCTTTTATTTTACCTCAGCTAGATCAAAATAAATTGCCAGTGTTTCTGCTTATGTCGTGATTATGCAATGAAAAAAAGTTCTTACCTGCATACTCTTGCAGCTTGGATTAAAACGTACCAAAATGCCTCATTTGGTAATGGTTGGCTTTTCTGGGGTTGATTGAGGAGTTCTTGAAAATAATGAATGAAAAGAGCTTTAATACTGATGTCTCTCCAGTAAAAACATCTATTTCTTAAATCTTTTCAGAAAAGGAACAATGTTAGAAAATGTCAGCCATACTTCTTCCCCTAACAGAGGCAATGTGGGTCTAACAGAAGACATTTACAAGAATTTTTGTTGTCTATTATTCTTTTTGCTAGCGCAACATGAAAGATTTTTGAGTTAGATATTTGAAGAGGGTATTTTACAGAACAGTTCTTTAAAAAAAATTAATAAAAATTAAAAAACCATCAGATGGAGGTTTTGTTAGTGATACTGAACATACCCCAGGAGAGGACTAGCAGCAAACATGAGACAAGAATTCTGAAGTAGACACCAAAGACTTAGCTCTATTTTATATAATCATAGGATATGAGACTATGAACTGAAATCAGTTATGTTAAAAAAGGCTTTCCCAAATATTTGCAGTGAGGAAGATGATCTCACATAGACTTTTGGGATAACTACATGTCAATACATATATATATATATATATATATATATATATATATATATATATATATATATACTTCATTTAATGATAGTAAATGAATTGTAAGCGTTAATAGTCTTGCACTCTAAATAAAGGCGCTAAAATACAACCATGTTAAGCATGGCACAGAAACATAAGTACAGCAGAAATGTATTATCCTCCCTATGAAAGAACCATCAGGATTTGCTTTGTTGCTTTCCTCAAGCTCCATCCACATGGCACCGTGAAGTTAAACCCTACATCACCAGGCAGTGACATTTAAATTGGTAGTTCTCCCAGTTTGATAACCACCTCAGGTTGGTATCTGGGTTTGGTGCTCATGCCTTTCTGCCCTTGCTGGGGCTGTACCTTTGATGGCAGAATGCAAAAGGCACCTTCCTGCTGATTTTAAAAGTATCTGTAGGTTGTACAGGTCATCCTGTGGTGCACAAACAAACAAACAAAAAAAAAAAACCTGTTTTTGTTGAATAGAACAGTGGACTGGAAACCTTGGAAACCTTGTAGGCTCTTTTTTCTGAGTTCTCATGAGTGACTCTGGGTGTTGCACTTACACTTAATTTCTCCATATGTATAATGGAACAGTAACACTTACCACATGTGATAGGGCACTTACTTAACCCAAAAGCCAGAATAATTCTTTGTAGCCTTCCCATTGCTCCAGGTACTGTCCCTCTGTGCAATTCCATCCGCTTTGACATAACACTCCACAAGTTTCAGACTTTCAAGTGTCATCTATGGATTCAATCACTTTTAGTTTTTAAATAGCTTCTCTGCCCTTCATGTAGAAAGGAAATTATAAATAGGTTTACTATCATGTAGCATTGAGCATGTGTTAAAACTGCCAGGAGATAAGTGGTCTTTGATTTTCAAATGTATATTCATGGATCAATATTCTCCTTTCTTGCCATATACATATCTCATAAATTATAATGTCATTAAATCTGCAGAATGAATTTGACCTTATCCACTGAGCATCATGTTTTAGTATTAATAGTTATGTATGTAACAGCAATTGGGAAATACAGCCAGACATGTGAATGACATATTCCTATCTTTAGAGCCTGCCTTTACTCATTCAAAAAAAATGCACTTTGAAAACCATAGCAAAAAGAATTGGTATCTTTATTTTTAAACACTGAGTTAATGCTGGGATTGTATAAAATTCATATCTAACCAGCAAAACTGCATTCATCTATGCTTCTAATGTGGCAGAAAGGCTTGAATTTGAGTAATTATGTATCTCTGGACTAAGAGTATGGGTGCAGCCATTTATTTTCACATCTGTTACAAGAAGGAAATGCATAGCTAAGTCCAAATAAGAAAACACATCACATTAAGAGGTAGTATATAGGTAGGTTTTCATGAAGTGTAATGTCTTCAGTTCTGGACAAACAAGGCTTTGGTGTAAAATTCTAGCATTGCAAAATACCACAAATTAATTCGGCAACGGGTTAATTTTATACAGTGTTTCATACCAGGGAGAAAGGGAACAATGCAATGAATAAGAAAGGACTGATGTGGAATGCAGAAATATATTTGCTAATGTAATACAGCACCAGATCACCGAGACATCGCCACGTGCTGACGAGAAGAACACCACAAGGAAAGGAAGGGGAATGCTTTATGCTGGAGAAATTCATTGTGAGATAATAATAAAGTGTAACTGGCCAATATTAAAGAGGTGCTTTATTTGGCCAAAATCAGTGGATTTTTCTCAGGAAAGAATTTGATTCAAGGTACTTAACAATATCAACGTAATGCTTCATTTGTATGGGTGAGAAATAGAAAAGCAATAATGGAAAGTGTCGTTAGGACAGTGTCAAGCCACAGTGTCCTTGAAACAGAGTAGAAAACTTCTGCAGGAATTTAAATTACACCAGAATAGAAATCTCTGCATAAAGAACTACAAAAGAAAAAAGACACAGAGAAACAAGCAGGCTAACTCACAATAAATGATTATTTGATTATTTTTGCGTCTCTCTTGCTTAGAATAGAGCAACTTCATTATAAGTTTAGGAGCTATACAAAGTTACATGGGATGAGATAAAGTATTCAAATCTAAAGCTAGAGGCGTCAGAGAAACTGCTTTCTTCTCCAGACTGGATCACACCAGCACCAGGAGCCACTGGCTGCCTCTTCCTTTATTATTTTGCTTATAGGTGACAACAGTGGGCTCTGAGTTCTTGCTTTTGTTCTATCCTATCCTTCTTCTGTGGATGAATGTTTATCGTATGTTATTTTGCGGATGGTGCTGTACTTAGATTAGGTGCCAAGTTGGAATTTACCTCTAGGATTGTTAAAATGGTTATTTAAAGAATAAGCAAATGTATATTCATATAAGAATAATAATTAAAAAAATACAGCCAGTGCTTCCTGTGAGTACTGTGAGATAAGAAAACACTATTGTATATCTTGAGCATATATTTCTGTCTTATGCTACTGCCTAAAGCACCATCACAGAGCAAAGAAATGAGAAATTTTAAAGGCTACTGAACACTGGAGATGTGAGATCAGCACCAGACTATTTAGCACGGGTTCTTAGAATGATATGTAGGGAAGATGCAGTGCTCAAGGACTCTCCAGCACATATTTATAATTGCAGCATTTGCTAGGCTACTGTGTAACACAACAGCCTAAAATAGAAAAAGACAAAAAGAAAATAATGCCTCCCTGAATCCCTCTGAAGTGACTCATCACAGTCTCTCTTACAGCTTGCTTCTTTTCCAATGTATCTTTACCTTTCACTGCTTCCAGGTTCATTGATGCAAAATGCTGATTGTAGCAGTTTTCACAGTTATGCTTTTCTGTCTCCATTTCTTAAAACCAAGCAGAACAATTCCAAAGGGTTTAATGAATTAAGCACCCTCATTTTCTATCAGTTTCACCGGATGATAATGGCATTGAGTCACTCTCAGATCTGCAAACTGAGCTGAGATTTCTACTAAATTGAATGAAGTTCAACCTTGAGAATTTGCTTCAGTTTATTTTAAAATAAATGCTTAGACATTTATTTGAATTTCATTGTGCCCTCTGGACACTTCAGCACTTGGACGATACTAAATTACTTGGAGGAATCTGCCTTGCTTTATCTGAATCATGGCTATTATTTCCTCTTAAGAAAATTATTCCACAACAAATAGTGTCAGTGCTGCACTAGGAGTTTATGAGGAAGTTTTGGCCCTCTATTCTATGAGCAAGGGCTTGGAAACATATCAGAACAGAGTGCTAGGACCATGGACACATGGCAGGGAAACGACATGCTCTTCCACCTTACGTGATTTAACAGAAGAAAGAATGACCTCTTCTCAAGATGCTGCTGTCAAGGGGACAACAGCTCCACTGAAATTAAATTCTAATGGTAACACAGGCAGAAATGTCAACTGTAAATCAAAGAGGCTGTTTAGTTCAGCTTGCTAGAAGGCTCGGACTAGTCTGAAATTTCATGTCATGCTGCCAGATTTATAATGATACGAGTGGGTACAGAGTCTGATCTGCCATCTTTGATCCGATAAAATATTCAGGCACATCGTTTTCAACTTTAAATGTCCACTTTTTCTCTTTCAGAATCAAATTCTTCCCTGATGATACGAAGGCCAGAGTGATTCCACTGACTCATACAGGCTTTTCCCATTTACTCTATAGTCAGTGGAGTGACTGTAGATTTAAATCAGTGTAATTGGGAGTAAAAGTTGGCTTTTTAAGTCTTCTACTTCTATTTTTAAAATCTTCTCTGTCAAGTTTCATAAAGTCAGATGTGAAGATGAATTTATTGTTTAAGCTTCTTTTTCCTGCAGGCAAAAAGCTTAATCATTTTTTTCTACTGACCTTGTCTTGTCTAAAGATGAGTCAATGAATCAAGTTATGAATGATATATCATGAATAAATGATTTATGCCTGGTCAGATCAAATATGATGTATTACTTAGGTCCTTGAGTATTATTGCATATAAAGATTTATCTGAAGTGTCATACAATTGGTCAGGGAGAAAATTCTTAAGTCTTTGTACATCCTCTTGGAGAGAAAAAAAAAAAAAAAGAAAGAAAAAAAAGAAAAAGGGGGTATGTAACTGTTCTCTGACAAGAGACATTTATCTTGGCAAAAATGTCTGTCTCTGACAAAGGCTTAGAAAGGACAGTCCAGCAGGTATGGTTCTCTGCTGGAATGCAGGGGGTCCCAGATATGCCTGTCTTCCTGATTCTTTGCAAAATCCTTTCACGTCCGTAGGGTGTCATGACACAGATCAGCATGGAGACTTGGATGTGCTTATACAAGTCTTTTTTTTTTTCCTAATAAACTTGCTGGTTTAGTATAGCTGTCTAACTTAGCATTCATCATATAGATTATCCATTATTGAGTCCTAACAATGTTAGAACGTAAACATATTTTCTGGCTGAAGTTTTTCAGAAAGTATCACACAACAGCAGTAACCACTGCTCCCTCTTACAGAAGATTTTATTACATTTATAGCATACCTGCAAAGTAGTTCCTCAGGCAGACTGCATTAGAGATCCCTAAAGTGTGCAGAGTGAAGCCTGGTCATAGCACTGAATGATCTTCAAAAAGCAAAATGGTGCAGAAAAGTTATTAGAATATACAAAGCCTACAATGTTCTGAAGAGATAAAGAGGTATATCACCTCTTTCAACTTCATGCTGTTCGTCCTCACTGACATAACACACCTTCCCAGCTACACTTAATGATACTAACCCTAACATATTCGATCACCAACTAGATCACACTTTGTTATAGAATGTCCTAGTGTCTACTCAATGAGCTACTTATCACAGACACATTCATTTTTATTGATTCAGGAATTACAGAATGGTAGGCATCAATATGTAATTTGAAGCAAATTACTGTATTCTGAAAAGTATTTTTTCTCAGAAATATTTATAGATAATGGAAAAGTATAATCATTCTGAGATAGTTCCCCATATTCCAAAAGAAGGCAGTAGAACCAGCAAGAGCTGAATGGGCAGTTGTTTATTACATGTATAATTTGTAGGCCTCATAGAAGTAATGGGGCCAATCTGCTGGCAGGTATTTTTGCACTGTTCTGTCACTGGAACTAAGCATTTGCATTCAGTTTACACATTTGCACTGACCCGAGTCAATTCCTTGGATGGCTATAAAAGTAACTGAGGCAGAATTCCACCAGTCTAAAAGTACTCAGTGGGAGATACGAAGGTAGCTGGGGGAAAAAAAAGAAGCCATGATGCTGCAAGCAGCCACTGTAAATATTTCTCTTAAAATGTAATGAGAAAGTATCAGTGGAGTATGCCATGGAACATCAAGATAAATTCTTCATATATTAATAAAAATGTTACATGCCACAAATTTATGTATTGAATTTTCATACTTTAAAAAGAATTATTTAAAAAGCTGCCTTTTTATTTCAACTGCTGCTTTCCCTGCTATTTCATAATAGTGAATGATAGTGAAGTTGTCACTTTACATACAGGATAATAAATTGCCTTATTACGAATACAAGGCTATTACTCACTCGTAGGGCCCTGATTATGTTAGGCTAGGAGAGCATGACAAGCACCTTATGAATGGCAGAGTCCTAAAAGTGAACTCAGTTGGTGTTCATTATAGGGTCATTCTGCTAGCATTTGTAATGTGAACTTCACATGTGGGGATATCAGCTCATTTTTCTTGCTCAATTCAGAAGTAACATCTGCATATGAAGGTCCCCCACTATAGATCTGCATCATCATTTCGGATAACACAGTGATCTTTCACTTTAGGAAATGCAGTGACACATGACATATGTGGAAACTTACTCAGCTAATTTGACCATCTTTTATGTGCAGTCCCACGCTGACAAACACCTGCCTGTCACCCAGGCTAGACAAATCCATCCTGATGGATCTCTGTTATTATCCAGAGAAAAAAAACCCACAAAAATAAACTTGGAAATGTCAACCTTTCGGTGGTAGGTGCAGACAGCAGACCCCTTTCTCCTGGCTTTCCTGGATGCTGCATTCTAGTTTGGAATTCAACAGTTCCTTTTGATAGGTATTAGATATTTCAGTATCTGAGTAGCCATATGGCAGTAGGTCTTCTCTTGTGCTACAGCTTACACATATCAGTGCTACTTGATCTTAAACCACAGTGTTTAACCTTAAGGTTTTTATTCTCTCTTTTGTAATGGCCTCCACAAGTTTATTCCAACAATTCAAAGACATTACCTCAGGCATTTTGTCTCCAATATTGATATAAAATTATCCCTTTTTGCTTCACTTTACATAATCATTCTATAACTTTCATTCTAAACTGCATGACCAACAGCCATGTGAACACATACTGTTTTATGCTTTATATTTTATCTTTCTATATTTTCAGCTCTTAAAGTACATCTCTAGCTACAATTTTCATAGAAAAAATACTTTCCCTTCTTCCTGTAGAAGAGACAATGACAGAGTTCTTATCATCACCTTCTCTAGTCAAGGCTAAGGGATACAGAATGCTACTATCTGAAACTGATTTGTATTATACAGTATGAAAGCAGCTTATATTTACAGAGTGGCAGGTAACTTTTTGTTCAAGGGAGAAGTCAAATTTGTAAGTACATTAGCCACTATAAACTGATGGCACTGACATTAAAAGGAGGTAAATACTGGCATGGTATTAGTTCTGATATGCGCTCTCTTTTGTGCAGTAAAAGCAACCCTTATCCAATGGGATAATTCATCTCTGGCATATCACTGACCTCAGCTGAAATATACCAAAGATGAATTCAAGACATTGACTAGAAAACCTTACTAGATTTCTCTTTAAATGAGACTGTCAAACAATGTCAGAGAGTGCTTCTCCCATATGTAGCTCAGCCTCAAACAAGTGGATGAGATCTTCATTTGATGTATGCTGACAGTCTCAGAGGACTGATCTTGGTTTACAGTATTTGAGATGCAGCCCAGAGCTTCTTCAGCTCAGAGGAGAAGACTATAAACAGAAAGTGGTTGAAGTAAGGTCAGTGGACTCTTCAAGGTCGCTTTGCTGAGAGAACTATCTGCTTTGGTGACTCAACAAAAGACTTAATGCTTTTTAAACTAACTTATTTAGACCTAGCTTACCTTATCTAGCCCTAGGACCACTCACTCTCCTTCTTGCCTGTTAGGGAGAAAAGGGTGATCCAGCTGTTGTTACCTAAGTATCTCAAAACTGATTCTGCTCCCGGTCCCATTTCCTGCCGATGAAACATAGAAGGTTAGCTTTCAGGGCCCCACTTTCTCTTTCAAAGAGATTTGTTACTTTACTAACTTTAGTCTATCCTGACTTGTCTCATACCTTGCCCTTCCCACTATAAACTGATCAGTGTGGGGCGATCCATTCTCAGTGGTCTACAGCACATTCAGAACAGCTTCAGGGCTGGTTAAACAGGATCAGATCTTTGGGCAACAGTCTGACCTCCACTTTTTGCTTTCTGTCACAGTGAAATCTTCTTAGCAGCAGCTGCCTTTCCCAGTGCCCATTTTTGTCACTCTGAGGACTTTCATCTCATTCTGGTCAGATTGTGCTGGATTCATCATTTCTGCTCCCATCCTACTGGTAAGATAGCACATAAATGTTAAACTGTGACAGTGTCAAATTACTCATTACTTCAGTTGCATGGTTACCATATCTAATGCCTCATAGAAAATGCAAATGCCTTCATAATTACACGCAGACTCCATTCTAATGCGAATCTCTATGCTATTACTTGACAAGGAATACAAGTGCAGAAGATGCTATATAGCTAGCTGAAGGTTAAAGGAAAAAGTGGAGATGTTTTATATTCCCTTTCTTTCAGACAAATGCATTCTGTACAAAGCTTGGCTACTTGGAACTACTATAGCATGTTAAAAGTATATATACAATATATGTAAATAACATGTTATCTGTATCTATATCTATCTATATCTATATATATAGTTTTATTGTTCGGATAGATACTTGATGAAAGAAAATAAGGTTTAAATCTCCTAGGCAAGGCGACAGAAGATTTTGATACTAAGGCAAAGAAAATTTGACTTTAATTATGTTTATCGGTGATCCTGACTTGCTCAGATCTATCAGTAGAAATGGAAAATCAGATTCTTACATAAAATTCTTGATGTACAGCTGACTTTTATTTTCATGGCACGTTTACATGGCTTAAAGAAAACATATTGTGAATGACCACGTTTCACAAATTAGTCTTTGACATTCCATGAGATATTGTAGTCAGAGCCGCGGTATGTACAGAGCTAATGTACCAAACCAGATTTATATTCTAGCCATTATTAAAAACATCAGAAAGGTATCAATTTTATTTTTACTTTTAATTTGGTGAACAAAACAGCAATTAAAAAAAAAAACTATACAAAATTGAAATAAAATATGGAAATACACATTCATTTTACAATGACACCAGTACATTATACCTCTCAAGTGCTTCATTAGTAAAGAAAAGACTTCAAGTTCTCCTGCTATAGAAGGGCTGTTCTGAAAGTCATGCCTCCTATTTTATTTTGTTGACCCGTGATGTCAGAGTTGGTGGTATGGCAATAAAGGTTGAATATTCCCAACAATATTCCATTCCATTTTGTTGCTGTGAGACAGATGGCAGCAGAGGGGGAGTCTGACAAAACAGTGTCCAACATGAAAGTGTGTATGAAACAAAGGTATGGACACTGAATTCCTCCATGTGGGAAAAATGGTACCCATTGCCATTCATGGACACTTGCTGAACATCTATGGAGACCAAACAGTGGGGGGTGAGTGGTGCATTTCAGCAGTGATGACAGCAGGTCACCTCTGCTGGAGCAGGTTTTTACAAGTGCAGCATGCAGGCTCTTGTTTATTGCTGGTGAAAATGGTGGTGACCATGTTGAAAAACATTTTGTGGCTGAGAATTTGCTCCAAGAAATAGTTACTGTGCTCTCTGTATTGGTTGCTGTTTCCTTGGAAACAAACAGGAGGCATTACTTTCAAAGCAACCTATGTACTGTTAGCAAAGCATGGAATTCTTACTTTCGTGAGATACCTTCAGATATAACTTCAGGATCTCTGAGCTACAGGAAAAACTGATCATCTGAATTTCATATAATCTTCACATTTCATCAAGATTTCCAGAACTAATTGGTCTCTTCCTTCAGATAGCATTCAGGGTTGTTTTTTTTTTCTTCCCATGTGTTTGGTTTTTCTAAGTCCCATGCTGAATGCTTGGGAGTTTGATCCAAAGTGTCTATTTTTGAAAATTGTGATTCTCAGAAATGTACAGGGCCAATTTCTTTACACTCGAAAGACCAATTATCAGAATATCAGGGCTAGCTATCTACCAACATCTAAAAAGTGGATAATTCAAAGTTTACCTGTCAGATCCCAGTTTCTGAGGTTCTGTCTAGCTATATTTTTCTTCCTTACGCTTCTCCTTCTTCCAAGTTTCTATTATACTTTAATGCCCTGGGATCCATGTTACCAAATCAGCAGCTTGAGAGGCATATGTTACAGCTCACTGGCAGAACCAATTAAAAAAAAGAAAGCAAAAACAACAAAAAAGCAAATGAATATAATTCCAAATCATTCAGTGCAATGTACATTATACATATCTTCATATTCCAGTTCAACTTCTAACAAAAATGCAACTATGGAAAAGTCTAATTCACACAACCACTTTCATAAAAATGTCTATTACTGAATTCCAGTCCACAGTGCCTTCTGTACAAACACTGTCACACACTGCAAAAATCATATTCATAGCACAAATAAGTAAAATGTACTTCTTAATCAAAGTACGTAGAATCTACTTACATTAATAGTTAACATTACCTTTTCATTATACTATGTTATAAATGTACAGTTCATACTAAGTAAATTTGTGTTGCAAATACACTGTTTTATTCAGACTCGACATTTTATAATGCATTATAAAAATCACCTTTCATTGCACATTTCCGCATAATATGATATTTATTGGTTTCCAGGAATCATTGCATCAAGATTATATTACTGTGTGTTCAAAAAAACTAGTTACTTAATATTCTGAATTGACTAGCTATCAGTTGTGGTACTGTGATTTTACTACATGAAAATTTGGACATAGATGGAATGAAGTCATCATTCAGGCATCCCACATGCTGTGTCAAAGATAACACAAGTTGACAGCAGCTCCCTTGAATACAAAAGGCAGAAATGCTTCCATATTCCATCTGATTAGTTCAAATCTGTAAGGTGTTATGCAACATAAAAATAATAGTTCATACTGAGACTAACACGATCACTGATATCAGCATTTGAGCATTAATCCTCAAAGGTACAGCAATGAGCAAACACAACTAAGTATGAATGCAATGCTAATATCTGGCCTTAGGCAGTAGAATATTACTTTGTAGACCTGTACTAAAACCCTCCAGACTATCTGCTCAAAATATCTTCACTAGCATATATCTCACTGCATGCAAATAGTTAACATACTCCCACATGAAGTGTTGCTTGAATTCATTATATATTCATTCCATATCTTCTGGATATGGAATTATATTTATTTTCCATTTGTCTCAGAATACCAAATCATAATATATGTAATAAGGGTATATTGCGTATTGGCTTGCATAAACTGCAAATGGAAAGCAAAGAGAATTTGTATTCATCTTATCTGCTTTAAGTATAAAATATTAAGCACCTCCTTACTTCTCCTCTAATGCATTCATTGACTACAAGATGTTTCAGCTGTTGAGAACAGGAAATGAGACTACATGAAAAAAACAACAGTGTTCCACTATATTTCTTCAGAATCTTCTGTACACAAACTGAAAACTCCAAAAACCCTGGAAGTACTTGCAAAGTATGTTATTTAACTTTTTAAGGACAGTGGGGAACAGCAGCCTGACCTTGGCCAGACTTATCCATCCCACTTCAGCATCATTCAGATCAGTAGCAGGACAGTACTACGTATAGAAGCTGACTGGGGATACAAGGGTCCCATTATGAACTGTGGAAGCACACTGATAGCTCAGACAACACCTGTATTAAGAGTTTGTAGCTGGTGCTAACAGAACTGAGTGTTTACAGTGCCGTATCACCAGTGTGCTCCAGCTAGAACAATTTCAAATGGGGGAAAATTAGCAGGTCAATGCAATATTATCACACAACCATAGCTGTTCTCTTTAGTGCCTGAAAGCATCATGTTGCATACTTCCACTGCCACGTGGCAATAGCAGCCACCTAAGCGTATTGCATCATATAAATTAACAGCTCAGTAAATGACTTTCTTTCAAGATCTATGCTTTGAAATACCACCTCTAATTGTATCAAATAATCCATGAGTGATCAGACAGGAAGACCTTGCATTGTCTTAAGACATGGTAAGCTTTCCATAAACACTAGAGAAAGCAGGCATTTAGAAGAAAAATAAAGAGCAAGACTTCATTTTCAAAGGTTTCTTGGAAAATAAATCAGAGATAAGTAGCTTAAACAAAACCAAATAATCTTTCTTAACAAAATGGATTAGGCTGACAAGTAACTGTATACAACATTTTTGTAGCAAAAGTTGTTCCACACCCATTCCCTGATTAAATTTCTCACTGTAAGCTCTTGTATTAATTCCAATCTGTGAAGCTTAAATGAGAACGTGTACATTAATCCACACTGACATTTATAATAACTATTCAGTTAATGCTAAATTATAATACATCGCTTGCATGTACACATTTATATGTTGCCCTGTGGGTTTAATTCACCAAGAGACTCCTCAGACTCTCTTTAATGTAATAATCTATATTGAGAGATTTAAAGAGAATAGACTGAAAACAACATTTGGTTATTAAATCTTTGGGGAAATTTCACAGATAGTGGCCAAATCCTGCTGACCTTACTCATGTAGAATCATACCCTGGTGAGTGATCACGGTAAAGTCAATCCCGCTGAAACAAACAGACCATGCCAATATGATCGAATAGAAACAAACTTTCAGTGAACCTAAATCTAAAGGTGTACATATTCTTCACTTACGATGAGTGTGTAGATATGGCCAGGGACAATGGGATTAAAATTAACGAAAAAGAATATTGGGCCCAATAGCACCATAGTTTTAAAAAACATACAGTCCAGTTCAGACACTCATAATTTGCTACTGATCTGCTTTCTCCGTGAATCTTCATTATTTTTAGGCACTTCCTTGGTTCAAGTGTCCAAATTCAAGTACATTTTTGTGCATATGGCTTGAGTCTTTGCCATCCATAATCATTTAAAATACTGAAATACAGGAGCCAAGTTTTGCTTCTGCTCTAACCATCTTTTCTTTCTCATACATTTATACATGCACCTTTCGTATTTAGCCATATTTAATGAAAGGAGGCATGTACATGGCCAGAAAAAAATCACATGCCTTCTTACTACCTGTTTTGTTTTGCCAGCAGCTAGGTACTACTTCTGGTTAAGTTTCTCTACCATTTCTTATTATTCATTCAGATTTAAAAATTTTATATCAAAACTTTCAGGATTATTTTCTGCCTACATTGGTACTTTTGAGGAAATTTCCTGCAGAAATGATCCAGAAGCTACAAAAATTTTGTCTACTTCCATTCAAAAAGTTACAACTGAAAAATTGCAGCTTGTGTGTACTCAGTAGACACTACTTTGAATTTAACAGATAATATCTCCTTATATTTATCCATTTGGATTTGACCAGGACTTCTGGCTTTCCAGCACTTTTGGTGCAGTAAGCTGTACTAGGAATTAGAATCAAAACGTACTAAACCAGGTGAGCAAATCTTCTACTACTCTTTGTAACTTTCCACTGAACTCAAGCACAATGGGCAAAGAAGCTGAACTGATTCAAACACAGAGTCAGGTCTAGGTGTGGTGAGATGAAGGACACTGGGACAAATACCTCACTGATACAGGAAAGTCAGGAAAAAAAAAAAATCAGGGATCTGACGTAATAGGAAAACTGAAATGACTGACATGCAATCCTATATCTGTATTGATAGGCAAGACATTTTTACCATAAATACAACCCTTAATAGACAGTAACTAGTTATTTATTCTCTATTTCTGAGACTTTTACTTGCCATACTAGAGTCTCTATCCCAAGTTTTATGGACTCAGAGCTCCAACAGAAGACTCTTTCCTACGTTTTGAACATTTGCAGTGCTGTATAAGGCTAACTGCGCTCAAACTTTGGGTCTCTCACATCTTAAAGTGAGATTTGTTTCCTAGCACTCACCTTTCTCAAACTGGCAGAATACCAATAAAATGCTGGAGAGCCAAAGGGAATGAACATCTTCCACTCTTTCCTTGTTTCCTGAGATAGCGTTCATAACATTTGTCAGACTTACCCATTTCTGGGTAACACAGATAACAGCTTAGCACATAAGGCTTTTGAAGAACGTCTTAACTACTCCCTTGAAAATGCAGGTCCAGACTTAACTGCATTTGTTGCATTTAATAGCTTTTAAAGCTAGAACGACCCATGCAATTACCTTGTCTGTCATTCTGCATAACACAAACTACAGAATTGTACTGAGCTCCTGAAGTTTGATTAACATAGATACATTCATAGAATATAGCTGCCCGTGTGCTCCCTGCATTTCCTAATGCATCTTTTGTTCTCAGTGAGCCTCTTAATGTATACAGAAATCCTGTGACTGGGAACCAGGCACTGTGAAGACCTCAGAGGATAAAAAAAAAACTAGTCTCTACAACTTCAAAATAAACCTTATGTCTTGAAGTACACATTTCCTTATTGTACTTTCCTTATATACTTTCCTTTGCCCAGAGTTGAATGAAATGATGGTTATCCTTTGAATGCTTGTTTAATTAACTTATTAATAATTAAAAAACTAAGAAATATAGGAAGAGATTTGGAGAAACTATAACTATAAACGAAAAAGACATTTTCTTACTACGAGAGTAACCATGGACTGGAATCCATCATCCAGAAAGGTGATAGAGTCTCCAGGTATGGATAGAGTCTCCAGGTATGGAGTCTCCATACCTGGAGATATTCCCAAGACTACTGGACACAGCCCCTTCCTGAGAAAGCAGCTCTAGGTGACCCTGCATGAGCAAGAGTGTAGACTAGATGATCACCAGAGGTCCCTTCTGTGATATTTGGGAGATTGAGCCATTCTCTACCTACTGCTTCAGGAACTGAGGCCAGCTAAGAGCACCCTTTTATACCTCCAGACTGAAATACTTTCTAAAACGTTAAGTGAAGAAATGCAAGCTAATTTTTGCATGTAGTTATTATTTACACTGGAGTTTATGCAGATGTACCATATCACTGCAAGTAAATAAGTATTTCTACAATGTTTTCAAGATACAGTGCATTTGCATATTTGCACAGACACTTTATATCAAAATAGCCTTGTTTTTCTTGGATGATAAAAGCAATTCACTGCCTTTTTTAAGGTTACTATTCAAAATTCAGCTCCCATGTACTTATTATTCATATGAGTTGATTATACTTTAGTTTCTTTATGTACTCTCTAAAATATGCACTAAGAAAATCTTATTAGACTTTTATTATCAACTATCTTAACATACAAATGTTGCAAGTTGCAAGGATTTTCTGGTTTCTGAGAGGATGACTCTAGATTACTTAGCAATCAATGCATTTGTTATACCGTCTACAGCAGTTGATGCTTCTGGAAAGGTAACAGATTTTTACTATCATTCAGGCAATTTGCAAACATACTGCAGCCTTTAAAGGCACTCAATTCATTTCAAAATAATACAGGAGTGAATTCAGTCTGGGTAAGCTACTATGATTCACTAACTTCTCTTAGCTGATATTCCACAGCAGAAAAATTCTGTTAGAAATACTACAGGTATTTAGGACCTTAACTTGCACTAAATGCTTTGAAGCAAAAAAGTAGGATTTAAAAATCAGTAGGAGGATATGGCTTAAAAATGCCTTTTTCAGAATTGGTGCAAATAATATCACTGAGCACTCACTTGCATACAAGCTGAACATTTGAAATAAAAACCTTGAGATCTAGAAGTATGAGACTGCGTTGAAATTAATGCATTTTAGATCTTGAGTAGTTCATCTGATTCATCTCTATAACAAGAATACATGATTGTCTCTAGAATGGACAGGTATTTATAGTAGCAAAGCCTCTTGTGGTGGAGCACATTGAAGTCTGCTATTTTTAAAGCTGTTATAGAAGGACATTAGCGAGAAAACAAAATAAATGTTTTAGTGAAGAATTACATGGTTGGGAAATTATACATGAGAGATACTCCTCCCAACAGGTTTCACTGATTTTGCATGAGTACACCTCAGGCTACACTAGAGGAAGTCTTGTTGGGCTATACAGGAAGCAGTTATTAAATTCACTTGGCAGAATTAAAGGAAGTGATAATCTCCATTTTTGGTCTCTTAATGGCACCTGATTCTATATCATTTAAGACCACAGATGACTCCACAATGAGTCACCACTGTAAAGAAAATGTTACTGAACATACTGTTAGAAGAGCTTCCTCTATTAGAAAACACAGTTCAATTGTATGCAAATTGTATGTTCAAGTGCATGTAGTACATCCTGAAGCACTACCACACAATAAACACACAAGTCAGATGTAGCTACTCCAACCATTCAAATATTGCTGTAATTAAAATTTCTAAACAAAAGGATAGACAAGCCTTGGAGCATCATAATAAACGTTACTCTTTAGAAGTCAAACTCTCTTTGCAGTAAACACATTTGATACCTGAACTAGCAAAGGAATAATCATACATTCTTGCTTATCAGATGCCAAGTAAAATGAGGAGATAATACCTAAGTTCATGCAGTCATACCGACTGTTGCTGAACATATTCTCACTTCAGTTGTGAATGTACAACTGCATAGCCCCATCTCTGGTCAGACCAGGTATGCTTTTGCCCACATTTCAATAACTTGCAAAGAAATGTAGAAACAACACAAGTGTATGTACCCTACCCTAAGGCCATTGCTAACAGAGGCTCATTTGCCAATATCATTGGGAAAACAGAAACACAGATCTGTAAACAACTCTTATTTTTCACTATGTGAACATATACTGCAAATGTATTGTGCTATTTTCATAAGCTTTCATACTTTCATCAAATTGTGCACTTAGAAATTTTCCTGAAGGCGTTTCTTTACATTCACGTAGATACTTGAAATGTTTTTGTAATGTTTCCATGGGAAATTGGGAAACATTAAACGATTCCAACAAATAAATTATACTTTAATTCTAAGAATCTATATAAAATTATTTTTTTAAGCTCTTCCCAGAATCATTTGGAATTGTAAAATTCTAAACCCAATAGGGTTTAACAACCTGAAGTGTTTATATTATTAAGACTTGCAGTTCTTAAGGGTACGTTATCCCCTTAGAAGTTTCGGACTCTGAACCTCCTCATCCTCTCATTCAGAGATTACTTCAAGCTAACAGTGTAATAATGTGATTACAGCCTCTGCTTCATCTGCTTGACTTCAGAGGTGAATTCCTGGTTCTGTGGCAGAGAATTTTTTTTTTTTTTTTTTCTGACAACAAGCCAAGTCCTATATTTGCTGGGCAGTACTGATCCAGCCTGGACTAACAAGAATGGCCAAATGGTAGAAGCTCAAAAATGTTCCCAGAACTTCAAGCTCTTATTTTCATTTACTGTTCCCTGGAAATTTAGGGAGACCTTGATTAGCAACATAAAAGCTTACAAGGCCTGTAGGCCTTGGACAGGGCAGCTCTTTTATTGAACATAAAGATCCAAAATATTTCTGCATACATTTTAACGACTGATGCAAGCTTTTCAAATTACTTGAAATCATCACACAAAATCTCTCTCTGAGAATTAGTAGGGAAAACAATTGTTTCATTCAAAAGTGGGATAATCAAAGTTTATCTGCATTCTCAGAATTGAGGTATTTATTGTTCCACAGGAGTAAAGATTTTGGATTGCACTGATAAGCAAGTTTTGAGCATTTCCAGATTAACTTCCACACTGCATATCCCAGGAAATGCCACATCCTTCAATTACTTACCCTGAAAGGAGTAAAGAAGTTGTTGAGTTTGCTGAAGAATTTAAGGAACAGAACATGGAAAGCTCACCTGGGCATACCTCTGGGGTGTTTCAGAACCAGCTCTTCAGTGTATCACAGGACATGCTTTGTACTTTGCAAGATCGAGCTCTTTAGTCATAAAAATATACTTTACATATAAAAATACAGCAGATGTCCTTCCAAAAATCATTAAGTGTTATTCTCTCCCCTAGTTTTATACATTCAGAAACAGACAGTTGAGATATACTGTAAACAGTGCAAAAGACTGTTTTCTGTTTATAAAAACACACATTGCATTACATTTAAGTGCCAACTGAAAGAAAAGTTGAGAAAGGTTTTATCCTCAGAGAAATTCTGGTCCAAGTCGAACTTCTGTTTAGTGAGTTGTAAACAAATTGTCTTGGAATGCAGAGAATTCTCTCATTTCTTTCCAGCTAAGGTAGTCTCAAAAACATCAAGTCCTGCTTTGAAGTAAACCTGAGCTGAACTGATGCTGTTCAGCACCTCTGACAAGGTTGCTTGAATGGTCTCATTTGACTGATGTAGTTTGCAGTGCTCCAGTGCCTCTAGCAGTACTGAAAACTGGCTTGTCCTTTCATCTAGTCTGTAAAGAATATTTCTAAAAGAGAACAATGGAGAATGATAAACTTTTTGCTCAAAACAATCTTCAGAAATCATCAAGAATCCCTGCAAGTATCAGTCACATGGTACAGACGGTACATGGTACGCACAGGAAAGCTGACCCGTGGCAGACTGAAAGACAATTGCATATTTATCAGGCTTTGTAAACTGCATCTGTCCATTGATCTATGTGTAAATATGATGAAACATTCACAAAGTCTGTGAAGAAATCTCAAATTCCTCTTTGGCCTTTGAAAATTTCATCAGTATCGTGAGCTTATGCCCATCACAACCCTCATGAAGAATTTCATGTCTCAGCTGGACTTCACTTAGTCTTCTCTAAAAATAAGTTTAGTCATTACTTTGGACTGTAAGCATGGATCTTTTTTTCCCTGTCTGCTCCTGTTATTTATTTCATACTTCAGAGGTGAAATTGTAGCTATATTGAAATGAATGGTAAAACTCCCATCTTCAGCAGCACCTTTAGTTCATCCTTTGTGGCATCAGAACAAGAACAATCCAACTTTAATGTCACACACTTGAGGAAAGAAATAAGTGGGATACACAGTTAAATCCTATGAGACAAAATCAGGTTTTTTTTTTCCTATAATAATATCTGCAAGACTTTTTTAATGGCTTATTTGAAAATACATGCAAAGGTAATGCCCAAACCCTTGAAAGATTACCTGTATGATGTGCTGAAGACTCATTATACAAAGCTAGTCATTGATTTCAATGAGACCCTTTGAAACAGGCTATAAATATTATCTAAAAGCAGGTGTGATCATTATCCTAATTAGAGGAGCATGTAAATATCATAAATCTCCACCCAGGGGCTCCTTTGATTGTAAACAGAAGTGAGTGAAATTTGAAACAGGAAAGCTACAAGTGCTCTAGTGCCTCATCACCTCATCCTTAACCACAGGGCAGCAGAGAAGTTGTTTCTCTCAATGAAACCAGAAATATAACACAACAATTTAGATAACCCATTAGTAACCCAATTGCATGACAGGACAGGTCCAATGGCAACTTCGAATTAGTAATAAAACTGCTAACCACCTAGAAGACAGATGGCCACTGTATCTTATTACTATAAGTCACTTAATTGCCAGTTCATAAGGAAGAATGGTGATGACACCACAGAACAGCTACGATCTTCTGCCATGTTTTTCAGACTGAAAAGGTGGTTTGAATGAAAGGCAATGTTTTCCAAAGACTGAAGTTATATTATGGATTGTCCTTAAAGCTTCTCTGTGATATAGTAAATTAAAACTGTGTACGTTGAGAACTAAAAATATTCTTGGAGGATTTTAAGGATAGGCTGTGCTGTGGGAAATACTGTAGTTTTCAAAGTGGGGATTGATTTTGCTCCCTCTGAAATCAATTCAGGGACTCCTGCTGAGATCAGTGCCAGCAGAATCAGGCTTTTTGAAGAACTCTCCTCTGTCATATCCACAGCTCACAGACAGACAGAAGCCTGTTCACAACCCCTCAGTGCCCTTGAACAGCAGGGGCAATGGTAGAGACAATCAGATTACTTTCTACTATCAGGAGGTTTGAGACAGTCCTAGCTGGTGGCTGGTAGCTGGGAGAATTTGAGGTAGGACTCTGCTCCAAATGCTTACAACACTGGCATCTTGATCTATATCTTTCTATTCCTCTATAGGCTGTAATGTCAACTAATAAAAACATCATAAGCCAACAATCCACCAGCAGAACAACACTTATACTTCTAGGAATCAGACTCTAAAAAGGATGATTTGAAGGCTGGAACTTTAGAGGACTGCTAAGAAAATATTTGAGGTGACTAGAGACTGATCTTTTATTTTCATATCTTCAAATGTGCTATAAACAAGGCACAGGCAAAAGAAGATGATTTACCTTGAAATTAAAGGATGCTAGAACCGTTTAATTCTACTGCTGGGATGCCCATGGCAGGTGGTCCACTGTAAAAGACAGACATTCCCTACCCGTCTCACCTGACTACAGTAAAAATCAGCATCCAATGAGAAAAACTGAGTAATTTGATGAATGAGACAAGCAGTCTGTTATCATAGTTTAAAAGAATATCTTAACTGCTGCAACAGTAATATGACCTAAACATAGCGGATTGTGTAGCATGATATAATCTATTTTTTATGTATGTAAATACTTTAAAATAATAAGTAGCATTATACAATACTTGTTTTTCTCAGATTTTCTACTAGATACTATCACCAGGATCTTATATCTTCAAAATACTTATCTTTCCTTGACAGATAAATCACCCTTATTGTTGTATAAAATGATTTCTGCCTTTATACATGTACGTGAGAGTCAATTTCTATAATTTTATTTCTTATCTGTATGCAGACAATCAAATGGGATTAAAAAAAAAAAAAAGTAGTCTGGTTTATTACTTCCATCCCTTTAAAAGTCAGAAACGTGTTTTCATTAAGAAAATTACATAAAAACTAAAACTCAGCCACTACTTTGGCAGAAGGTATTGCTGTGTGACCACAACATGCATAATGATCCCAAAACACTTTCATGTATACTGTGAAATTCAATTACTTAAACATTCTTTAATACAAATTGGTTTTGTAGCCTACACCTCTAAAACAGTGATTTCAGCCCTTAGCCTAATTGTTCAAGTATCTACCTTCATCTTTAACTCTTTTGATCCTATGCCTGTAATTCTCAGTCAGCCTGACCCACACAAAATGAGAAAACAGAGAAGTGCAGTATATTACTAATGACACTAGTGAAATTACAACACACATCACTCATCTTAATAGGCTTGTTTCAACGACACATCACAGTGACCTGGAAAGTATACCACTAAAGTAGGAAACCTTATTAATAACTTCAGGTCATTTAAAGAGGTAAAATGTCTCCATATGAATGAATCAGCCACAGTAAACTAAAGCAAAAAAACTTATAAAATGGATTATCAATGAACATCATCTACAACTTTTTATGAGACCTTTGCAGGTCTAGGAACATACGTTATTGATTGAAATAACATTGATACAGTTAAATGCTGCTTTATGTTGTCACAAATAAGGATGTAATGTCACCCTTACTAAACCAAAATGAATTTGAAAAACTCTTGATTGATAACACTAAATAACATAATGACTTTAACACAACTCAAAATAACTTGGAAATTATATTAGAACAATTGGCCAGTAAAGAATAAACCAGCTTACAACATTAATTTTGACATGAAAAAGGATTGCTCAGCATACAGTAAAAGTTCACATGTAGATGATGTACAACATATATGCTGAGTTATTCAGGTACTTACACATGGATGCTTATCAAAGAGTTAAAGTTTGAAATTTTGGAAAGAAAGAAATTACTAAATTATTAATACCCAACAGCATGGACATGACCAGGGTAGATGGGGATCTGACAGCCAACCTTTTAGGGCAACACAGCAGTTAATGTCAGTGTATTCCTTCACTGTCCTCAGTCTCCAAAAACTCAGCATGTCATATTTAAGGATCATTATCTGTAATCTGTTTATAATTTTTGTTCGCTACACAGCCTATCCTTTCTTAAGGGCCATTAATTACCTTCTTTTAGTGCTCTCATTTATAAGGTTTAAATTTTTTTATAGGTATATCTTACAGAAAGAGACACTGAATCCATATACTCTCAAAGTTGAGTATCCGCCAGAAGAATATGTATTTTCATAGTATCAGCAGCTAATAAACCATAGGTAATCTGGGCATCAAACTGAACACTAATCAAAGGAGAGGCATTTCAAAGGCATCGTCATGTAAGAGCAAGCATTCTATCTCTGCTAGATAGAAATTTGTCTTGCATTAAGAGACTGGAATATGGACACCTCTAATCGAGGCAATTATGGCAAAGGGGATCTGGTCAGTAAGCATTTAGTAAAATCCTGGTGGGATGTGGGACTGCAAAGAGATAATTATTCCAAGTCTGAATCCATTTCTGAGAGGTCAGATTATTATAGGCAGTGTTGAAAAAAGATAATCCTGATTTTGGCAGCTCTTTGCAGTATCTTGAGGCTTTGGATTGATTGCTTGCCAAATAAACAAAGAAAAAAAAGAAGGCAAACTGTAATGATAGTTGGTTGCAAGACACATTATCTTTTATTTTCCTACAGTTATCTTTGATTACAACACTTTTTTAAAGGTAATGAATGTATTGTCATAAAACATCAATCTCTTACTAAATTATTGCTAAAGCCTAATGCAATCTAGCTTAAATTTCATCCTGATGCACCCTGCAAGCCTCAGATCTTTGTCAGGACCTTCAGTGGACTAATAAGCCTTAATGCAAGGGCTGAACATCAACTTTACCTTTCACTCAGTTTTTCCACTGTTGAAAATGTGCTGTTTCCTGAAGTTATTTATTACTTATGTTGGAGTAAATAAGATCTGTCAGTAGAAGAATCACTTCTACAAATTCAGCAGTACAGAACAACTTCACAGAATGGAAATGGAAAGAAAAAGAAGCATTAGGATGCAACTGTACTTCAGAAGTTGCAAGCCATTATTTATCATAGCTAAAGAGTATTCCTTTCATTCATCAGGCATGATTTTCTCTAGGGTTTTACAGAAATGGAGTTAATCTAGAAGTATCTGAAAAAGCCATGCAAACACTATCAGATTTTTCTGCCATAGAGTATTCATCCTTTATATGCAACTCCACATACACGTAAAAAATCCTTCAATATTTTTTCTGTAATTTATTAGAACAAGGACCTGCATATTTATACCTCATAGTGAAGTATGCATTAAACTATATTAACTGTACTTTAAAGAGTTATTTACTGGCAAGAACTGGTAGGAGATATACTTCATTAAACCTCAAATAATGCAGCTGTTGGTAACAAATTTAAGCATGTTGTTCTTTGATTTAAGCTACCCTTGCTTTTCAAATGAAGGAAACATATGCTGAATAATTTGGAAGAAACTATTTTTCTTTTAAGAATGTCTTATCTGTAATACTCAAAGTCAAAGCAGAAGTGCTACTATTTGTAAGAACTTGAGGGAAGTGAATTAATAAAATTATTTCCAAATAGCTTGCAGCTGATGGTCTGAAGGCTTCATAGAGATTTATATAGATGCTGTGTAAAACATCCAATTCCTATGGAGGAATAGCGTTTATAAACAAAGCTGCAAGTAGTAGTGCCCAATGCTTGATGCATTAAACTGATGTGACCCTGATTTCCAGTTCTCATTCTCATCCTGACTAGCTTTATCATCTTAAACAACCACACCATAAAGCCTGTGAGACCACTGTCAAAATCAGAACGGTCTTTATGGTATGAGTTATTAGATAAATAATTAACGATATCATAATGCGTCCTTTAAAGTAATAACCAAAGTTATGCTTCTATTATATTCTATAGCCTATATAAACAATATTTACAGTTTCAAAATCACAATTAAGATAATTTTCCCCTTATAGATCTCACCACTAAATTTGTAAGTGCTGTGGCCTAGTTAATACCTTTTGGGAGGGACTATTACATATTAACTACTTCCCCAATGAATTCTGCTTATTTTTATAATACATTTAAGAAACATTGGAGACTAATATTTCACACATACCCTTGTGGTTCTTATCTGTCATGACCAGAAATGTAGGACCATATACTTCTTGGAACTAAGAAATGTTATTGATGTTACTATTCCTAAGAATAAATATTAAGTTACTGCTGAATGTAATAAATCTAAATCTAATATTTGTTATACAACTTTATGAGTTCATAGCCTATTTTGCTCTGTAATCAAATATTCTTGGTCTATTCAGTAACAATGGAAATTAAATGGGAACTGTATTGTAATCAGACAACTTGCTTGGAATTGGCATGGTACCTCTGTACAGATCTCCCTGAAAAGCCTTCTGTGAGAGGATTTCTACAGGCAGCAGAAAAAACAGTGTGAATTGGGCTAAAAATCTAATAAGGTCATGCAGTCAAGTAAATGTAATTATAATAAAAAAAACACAGATTTATTACAAGATGAAGATCATGCACTTTTGAGGGTAGCATGACAAAAAGTATGTCCTGCATGAAGTTTTGTTTTCAGGGCCACCAATGCTCTATTAAGTCACATACGCATTCAAACTGTTTCAGAAATATAATGGGTCCAATGCAAACCACAGTTCTAGAAGTGTGAAAATTGATCTAGTTAAAAGAATGGAAGAAAATTCACAAGAAGCAATAAATGAAGGTATATACACACAGGTCTGCGATTCATATCAGGGAAATGAGAAAGCTGGTTTCCAGCCATGATATCATCACTAATCATAGTGGTTTCCTGCTTTTGCAGGTACAATGAAAAGATTTTCAAGTTCTCTGTTTACATAAGCTTTAAAGTCAATTATAATTACATCTCTGAAGATGTCTAATTCAGTATTACTTAATGCAGCAAATGGTCAAAAAATTGTAAAAATATACAAGAAAATAAATAAGGTCATTGATTCATGGTCACTGTAGATACACTTGATTCTTATGTAGAAACCATTTAAATTGCCACTTAGATCAGGTGATTTGAGTATGAATTATACTGACTTTATTCTGTCTTCTCAGCATTAAGAAAGGGCATAATTCAGCATGACTATCAGTCATGAGAAAAATCATAACCACAGCAGGAATTTTTAAGAGCGTTATCAAACAAGTAACTACTACTGATCTATGCTAGGATAAATGCATTGCTCCACACACAGATGAAAGTTAAGGAGTCACTATCCCAGTGGAAGAAATTCAAGAAATTCTATTTGACCCACTGAACCAATTACCACAGCTCTATCACCATTACATCACAGGGGCTGGGAAGGGGCAGGCCAGGATCCTTTCCAAAGTTCTGAATAAAGCACCTTATCTCCTCCTCTATCCATTCTGTACCCCACTGCCATCAGTTGCCATTAGTGAAAAGCAGCAAGTCTTTGTGAAGCTAAGTTTAAATTTTCTATGTTTAATATTTGAACTTATCATCTCTAACTTCAACTGAGAAAAACTGATTTGACTGCAGAAACACTGCAGAGTTTCAAGGAATAAGGAAAAAAAAAAGAATTTTTTAGTGTAAAAAGTACATTTTGACAAAAGCCTGTTGGAGAGAAGGGAGTCAAACAAGTGGTCAGAAAATGCAAATGAGCAGGAGGAAATGAAAGGAAAATTGGACCAAGCTGCAGATAAGCAATGGCAAAATTAGAACAAATAAATAAGAAAAGAGAAAAGTAACTATGGTATGAGTTTCTAAAAGACTGAAAGTGAAGCGTAGGAACTTGAAATTCATAGAGTAAGAAACAGAAAAACTGCAGTAGTTTTTAACAAGCACAAAATTGCCTTAGTGCTAGGATAACTAATACATGTTGTAATGCCACATCGAAGAAGATATGGAATGATTTATAGGAAAGGACAAATGTATTTCCATTATACAAATTAAGACACAACAGGACTGAGATTGGGTATATGGAGAAAAGGAGACAAAGTTTTCTCAGGGTTGAACCTGAGAAGAAAATAGACTCATTAGAACTTACATAGCCAAGAAACACCAGTGAAGAATAGGAAAGTGAAATAAGCAATACCATTCACCACAACTCAGTGTATAAGATGAGGAACAATTACTGAAGGAAAAGACATGCAAATACATACGGATAAAAGATATTAGGGTGAAAAGTCAGATGTAAAATCCCTGCTGTGCAGTAAAAACAAAATTAATTTATTCTGAGCAAATGGCAAAATTTGAGATACTCTGTTCTAAAACCAGTACACAATTCTGTATTTTCCTCCCAACATCTTTCTAGTATTCTATTTATAAATTTCAATTGCTGATAATATTACAAGACAGAATGTGATCAACTACTGCCAGTGCAACATGAATTTTTACATTATTTCCCATGCTAAGGGTCATAAAAACCATAATAAATGACTGCTCCATATAATAAAATACAAGAAAAAAAAATTCCATGTGTTCAGTTTGGGTCAGTCAAATGTCTCAAAAATTGAAAGAAAGTACACAAGAAAAATTTTGAGGCCACAAATGAGGAGTTCAAAATGAAAAATCTGCAGAGTTTGTACAATGAGACAGAATTACTGCCTGCTGTAGAAAGATTAGGCTGGTGATTTCTTCTATTTTTTCCCCCAAACAGCATTGTTCTACCTGTTTGCTCATGTCACAGTTTAAGATCAGAAGGATATCTGCATCTTTAATGCTTGTCCTCTGTAAATGCAATGATCAGTTTTGTTTACACCTGCAGATTTAACAAGGACTTCAATTTTCCTACTCACATCTATCTCTAGAAACTTGAGTCTTAGGGTATATGAATATTGACACCCAAGAATCCACTGCAGCTTATCAGTAAAACATAAATAAATTCAGCAGACTCTGTGGATATGTCAGGAATGTATATAACAGAACTCAATCTGAAAGGAAAACATTTGTCTTAGTGAACAACAAACACTGGAGTGGCATGAGATTACCTACAATGCAGATTACCTGTGTGGTGCTAAATGCGTCCATGCTGTTCTGTTATGGTGGTATTGGTCGTATCAGTGCTTTTGGTGCTCATAGAGAGATGCAGAAACATGCCACAAGAATTTTAGAATATAAGAGTTGATTAGCTGGTGCACAAAAGACAAAGATGTTCACGAAAGAGACAAAGAGAAACAACTCCCAGCTAGTAATGACCATCTCAGACAAGCTAAGCTGTTTTCATTGCTACGAAATTGCCCCAAGTCTTTGCTTCAATCTGTTTATTTATGGCTGAAGTACCCTTCCTCAGCACATTTTTTAAAAATTATTTTTAATTCTGCCAAAATCTGTTGATAAGACTAAAATATTTTGATGAAAGCTGCAGTTTTATACTTCCCTCTCAAATAGAATACCATGGGAAGAGTATGGTACTGCCAAATTTTCATGAAGTTCAGCTAAAAAGGAAAATCATTTACACTTACATTGTACCAAACAACCTGCTGATGTCAGTCCTCGTTACTTAAATTTAGTCAGAACATCCTAATATAATTATCCATGATTTGAATTATGCTAGTAACCATACTAATTTTATTGCTCGCTATTGATGAATAATGCATCAAATATTGCTGTATGACAATGATGGGAAAGAGGAACCTACACAAACACAGTACACATATGGTACATATATACAGCAAGAAGCAACCACAGCTATGGCAATGAGACAACAAAATACAGAGAAGATATGAGAAAGATGTGTTAGCTCCCTTTAGTTGACAGGCACAAGTAGGTTTCAACCCACCTCCAGCAATAAAGCAAAAACCCACTTTTTTGTTCAACTTCTAGAACAGCCAAACATAGTATAGATCCACAGAGTTGTGAATTAGGACAAACACAAGCCTAAAAATGATGCCTAAACTTCAGCAAATTTGTCAAGTACTTTGATTGAGGTTGAGAATATGAGTCCAAATGGGTATACAGGAAGCAATCATTTTTTCACGAAGAATACGTACTTTACTGTGCACACAAATTCCTCCTTCAGAACGCTATAAATTACAGTATTTATGGAATCTTAATGATCTAAACACAGTTGGAGCCTGAAGGTCAAGGCTGCAAACTGCATCCTAAATTTCTGTTTACAGATGAAGCACAGTATTTATTGCTGCACTGCTTGTGCTGCTATAGTTAAAGGGCTGCCAGCATCTCCATTATAAACCCCTATTTCAGGGCTTTATAACTTGCCCATCCATCTTCCCACTGGCATGAAACAAGGCATATGAGGTCTTGGCTATGAGACTGATTTTTTGTTTTGTTTTCTTTACCAAATTACAAAAAGAAACATGAAGCTACACAGGCAAAAAAGTACCTTTTTTTCCCCAAATATTCCCAGTGTAGCTGTGATACTATTCAATAACAGCTTCAGAACACAAAACACTTTTGTACAACTGCATCAATTAGCAGATGGACTTCCACTCTAAACAGGGAAAAATAACCCAAGTACAGACATACTGTTAGATATTTTTTTTTCTTTTTTTCTTTTTTTCCCAAAATAAGTATACCAATGATTCTGGAGGTCAGGAAAGTTATTCAGAAGTCTACCGCTGCCCCTGATTCTGTTTGCATTAAATTTAAGCCTACACTGTAATTGTATACCTTTTTAACAGTACAAATAATGCTTTATTTATTTTTTAAAGTATCAGAATGATGATACATAAGGTATATATTACTTTATATGCTACACATAAGGTTAGGTAAAACAGTTCAGAGTAAAGCCATAGGCAATGCTTTCCCACAAACTCTGAAGTAACCTTATCATCTGCTATTAAATCTTGTATCACATTTAATGAAATCAGGAGAGGAAAATTACAAAACTTTCACCTCCACCACATCTAGTTTGCCAGTGTAAGTACTGCACTGTGAGCTAAGGGCTGCTGTGAGCAGTAAGGTGAAAAACTTAATTTACATTATACGTGTATATCTAGCATGTACATCTTACTGAATAACAAGCATTAATACTGCAAGAACGGCAAGAAGTTAAACAGTGTAAGACCTCAAAAACTCTTCTCATATTATTCTTTAGTAACATTTCACTGTATTTCCTCATATTATGAATGCAGTCATGGCAGGAATTAAATAAATTAGTCCCTCCCCAAACATCATTATTATATTTTCTTTATTATAGCTCCGAGGATCTTATTCACTGATACTGTAGACTGTAAAAAAAAAGACTGCATTTGTTTTATGCCATTATTAATGCTTGGCAGAATCTCTTTCTCCTGATGTTGTATCTTTTTGCTTTTTTTTTCCCAAAGTCTACTTCTAACATCTGTCTAATTTGTGCCCACTTGAAACACTCACTTGCACCAATTTAAACAAGGCATTTGACAATTTTTCCTATCAGTTGCAACACAGTAGTGTTTTATTACCTCAGTTAGCTCTGTCTGTAAGTACATTTATATTCTCACATAACACAGATCCCTCAATTCCTTCTGTGTTCTGGCCCCTCTGGTCTGTTTCCTGTATACATATGCTAGCTGAATTCTGAGCTCTTTTTTGGGTATGCCAATCATTTCCCTCTAAAGTCAAACCTGGGTATGGCTTTAGGAACAGCTCTGCCAGGAGAGGCCCCCAGTAGAAAGTATGTATGAGTCATTGCTACAGAGTCTTTTAAATCTACCCCATGTGCCTTTGTTCTATAACCCAGGCTATGCAAAACATACATGGGGCCAAGGAATCTGTGGGTTAGTGATACAGATCTCCAGACCTTCTTAAAAAGTAAAAAGCAAAAGATAGAATAATAACAATATTTTAAGATCAACCTGGCTAGTGCAGCTGAACACATTAGGGAAAAATTCTAACGGGGGATGGGATGTTATGAATGGTGACTAAGGCTCTATCACTCGTGCCGGCGTGTTGTCTCCAAATGGTTGAAAATCAGACAAGAAGTATGTAATTAAATATGTTAAATAATGCTACATAGGATCTTGTATAATTCTAAATCTTCGATGAACTCTGCAAGTTTTAAATAAAATATAAGTGGAGATTGTAAAACACTATAAGACTTCAAAATATTTTCCATTTTTAAAAGCTTACTGTACCATCTAATACAAGTATGTGTCATGCTGCCTGAGTTGGCATCACAAGTACATCTTGTTAGCAGCAATGTCATGACTGAAATGCTACTCTGCTGCATTCTAATGACCTCTTGTAATGTAAGGAATTTATGTTTTCTGCAGAAAGTATGAGATAAAAAAAGCCTTAATCTTGGATACTCATTGCAATATCTTTTAGGAGGGAATGACAGTTCTGAAAAATAAGCAGTGTAAGATTAGCATTTTAGCTCAAATGAGGAACATGTAAAACATCATACCTGTAAAGTCCTGGAGGTGCTTGCTGAACCAGGAAGCTTTTCTCTAGGCTTTGCAGCACATCGTTGAGCATCCTGACTCTGATAGGAGCTCTCTCCCTTGGGTCGTTAGCTGGGCGCATCTCATCTGATTGGAACAATTCTGCAGTGTCTCTCAGGCGTGATGCCACTGCAAGCAATTGAGAAGCATCTACTTCTTCACCTAGGAACACTAAGAGAAAGACAGTTGCCAGTGTTTCAGATAACATAATTTATAACTCTTGCTCATAAATTAAAAATAACAGTTGAGTTAGATTCTGATCCTCTTTTCTCTCTTAAGAATTATGTAACGAACCAAGGAAAGCCACAGATCATTGTCCACATGCTGTGATCTGTTTTTCAAAGACGATCGATATGGGCTGTGTCATTTTAAGATCTCATAAACTATGAGTTTGGAACCTACCATTCAAAGATCAGTCATGAAGGAAGCAATGTTTAACTGCCAGTATCAGTAAAGTTGCCTTCTGAGACCGCATTCATTCCACGTCATTGGATGCTACTGAATGAAAGAGGGGCCTGTGCTTAGATTTGATGTTGACTGCTACATGAAAGAATATAATTTATGGAGTTCCATAAAATTTCTTTCAACTTTTCAAAATCTGTGGCTTAACAATGCTTTTCATGTATGGGTTTGGTATCCTTCTTACTGAGTCTGAAGGAATATAAAGTAAGTTAGGCTGATACCTCAGAAAACCATTCTCCAAGCATATGAGCGTGGTGCAGTTGGGATATTTTGCAAAATATCTGTATCCTTGGTTTTTAAATCCTGCACAGCTGAAGACCTTTCAGGCACTGTGCATTATTACCCTGGGACTTGCGTCAGTACGGAAAGGTTTAAATTCATTTTTAGAAGCAATGCTTCGGTTTTGACAGAGCACTTCATATTCTAATATACAATATTTATAATTCTTATTCTGAATATGATACAAATGATTGTGAATACTAGCTATGTCTTCAACAGGGAGGGATAGGTAAAGGCAAAATACATCATTCTGTACTTGGAATTTAATCCGCTCAGACCACTTTTTCAGACAAACAAAGAAAATGCAGTAAATGTTCATACTGCTTCTCCATAGCATTCATTTTGTCCCTAAACCAGCTACATTTCCTTCACAGTTTCAGTGAAAAGCACAGATCACATCACACTTTAAACCAGAAAGCATTATAAAACAAGCACTTCAGTCTGTGGCCAGAAAGAACTACAGACACTGCTTTAAGGGCATCAGCAGTTTATATCACAACACATTGGACTTCAATGCCAATGGAAACTGTGATTTATGCTTAGCTCAAATTGAAAAGTTGGGATTGGAAGGGCAAATAATTTCCAGATAAATTAACTAATAATGACTTAAAACACTTTGTGATGATTCTAAAGATAAAAGAAGAAAATGGAAGCATTTCTTCCTTCAAGAGAAAACAATGACATTATATTTGTATTCTTTGTCCTTATCTCTCCAGTATGAATCATGATGAATCATCTGAGGTAGTTGTTTCGTTCTTAAATAAATAAAATTGCAAGCACAGGAAAGTGACTCAGGAGCATATATTATGCTCTCAAGCAGTGAATTATACTGTTGAACTTCATTACAATTGCTAAATGTAACTAGATTTTATTCAGTAATAGGTTACATCAAATATATATATATATATGCTACTATTGTTATTTTACAGATGATGAGCATAGTAGCCTTTCCTTATGAAAGCACCTGTTCTAATGAAAAGCAGTGAGAGTGATTTAACATTTTTAAATTGTGTTTGTGCCCTCTAGGATCAATGTGCTTGCCTAGGAAGAATAGGTACAGATAAATCATCATGTAAGGCATAATACACTCCATGCATGTGAACATGTGTTTGCATGTAAGAGAGGAAATTGCTTCAGGTTTTGATTAGCTTGAGCATTCAGGATTGGCTATAGTGTGGTGCTGTATTAACTAGAAAGATTTTTCATGCTGTGCAAAATTGGATGATCAGATCTGGCAGTGGAAAATCTGAAAGTGAAAGCTTTGTAGAAATTATGCTAAAGGGGACAGAAACATAAATCCAAGGACATTCTCAGTGCAACAAATATGTTGCCATCAGCTTTGATTTTCCTACCATGACTGCTGCTGCCCAAGCAAACTAATCTGCCATTGCTACTACAAGTCTCTTTTCAAAGAGACATGAAAAAGGCACGTTGTGATATTTTATTACGCGCATCAACACACAGGAAATTATCAATGGCTTTGTACAGAACCGCTGAACCAAATACGGAGTATTGATACAGAATACATGCCCATCCTTCCATTTCCGTACCAAATGCTTTGTTCATGGAAAGTCCATTTTTGCATAATTTTTTGATGTGAGGTTTACCACTATTGATATGCAATATCCTTGAGAGGATGCTGAAGACATCAGTATTTCATGTCAAATAAGGTATTTCTGTCCTACATATAGACAACTGTTGCATTTTTCATCTTACTAGGAGTCAAGAATAATGGGTGGAAATAATAGAGAAAACTTTCTGAACGTTACAGGGATATGGAGAGAGCAACTCTGAAGAGCATCCTAAATGATCGGGGAAATATGGTCAAGCAGGTAAAACGTTCCCAAGCTGAAGACTAGTAGATAGCTGTAGGCAATGAGTGTGCAGTCATCAAGTAAATGACAGAGAGATGTTTCTGTATTGATTTTTCTAAGGACAGGGAGTTCAGAATGATGTTTTGAAATGTATGAGTTGAGCCAGGCCAATGGAAAGTTATGCAGACTTACCTGGAAATAGCTTATCAAAAACCAGACTATTTTTAACTCCTGCTAGCACTACCTGCTATTATCGTCACAACTCTTTCAGCTGCTGTAACATCTGTAAAAAATCCATTCTGAGAAGAAGAAAGGGCCTAACTGATCAGAAGAAACAGACAACTGACACCATGTCAGCTACAGAGCTTTACATCACAGCTTTTGCCTCCCCTGTATATGTCAAAACAGGAAGTCTCACCCACAATATTAGAATTGATCTTCCATCTTGATGGAGCAATTTCATATCAAAGCATTCATCCTACACCCAGAAAATAGTGCCAAACAGTCAATTATATCTGCCTCTACTAATTATTCTGCTTACTTTAAGCCCAGGAACTTTTTGTACCTCTTTCTAACCCCAGCCCATTGTCTGAAACACATCAAGATTGTTCAGCTTCAAATACAGAGCTTCCAGGGAACCTGCTTTAGCTGGGGGGTTAACTGAATGATTTCCAGAGATCCTTTCCAACCAATACGATTCTGCAGTTTGGTGATATGCACTGGTAAATGATTGTGCTTTGTCATGGTTGAGAAAAAAGTTAGCATGACCCACTGAGAAGGGGAGCTATGGCAGTAATCAAACAAGGAAGATGACAGCCAAAATTTAAGAGACAAATAGCAATGGGATCAGAAGCCCTCTCTTGCTTGTACTGAATTCAGCCTTGAAGGGAATTAAAATCAAGGAGTTCAGTCACAGTGGCTGTTATCTTTGACTACAATTGTGAGATTTTAACACCAATTATTATTTAACTGACATAGTAACATCAGAAGAAATTTAAATATTTTATGGCTTTATTTACCAACAAGAAGTATTATATAATGATGCTATTTAGCTAGTAAAATTATGGGCTATCATTCAAGTGGAAATGGAAAATCTGTATCAGGGAGTGGATGACCCCTTTTTTCCTCTAACATTCCTCTGACAAGAATTACCTCTCAGACTGTTCTGAACTTCCAGAGCGATGTCGAGGGCATTAAACGGCAAAACTGGTTCATTGGCAATTTGCAAAGTTGCATATCCTGAAAACTGAAAAATACAAAAAAAATACACACAAAATTGTCAAATAATTTTTAACAGATACAATAACCAGCACTTCTTCTGAATCAAACACAGTGTGATTACACTTGATCTTAAAGAAAAAAAAAAAAAAGAAGAATATCCCATAGGCACATCCCCGTGAAAAGGAAAAAGAAAAATAGACCATTGTGTTTCTATTACAATGTGAAAAGATGGAAAGGGATTATAATTCATGACCCCATAAAAGAATTCTGCCCAGTATTTTTCTGTGGAACAAGAAAAGTACAGCAGTCTCTGTATCGCTTTAGTTTTGCTTTATTTTCAAATAAAACATCTCAACTTTCTATAAATAGGAATGTGGTTCATTGTTTTAGTTCTCTGGTTTTAGTCATCAGATTTTAAGAGTTTACTTACTCAAAAAAAAAAAACAAAAAAACCCACAAACATTAATGAGCTTCAGATCAAGCTCTTGTCTAGAAATCACACGGCTAAATGTAAGCTCACCTGAAAACTGTCTTGAAGAGATAAGTAACAACTTGATACACAGAGATGTACAATTACCAAACCGGATGTTCTCACTATCTTACAGAAAGAAATTTTCAAGTAAGTGAAAGGGAACTCAGTCCACCTTGGAATAGATACTAGCATGTCATGAAACTCAGTGGTCTGAATGCTTCTTTTCAGCAGTTTCAGAGAGAAGGCCAAGGACTGACTGTTATTTCATTTACAGAAGACATACTCCAGCTCCAGGCTTAGACATGATACAGAGGCTGCGTCTAGAAATGTGTCTTTCTGATGGACTATACTTAGCCAGTGATTAAACAGAGCATTTTGATCTCTAGGTTGCCAAGTCCATCACTGTTTGCGGGAGCTATAAAAACACTCTGACAAAACCATGCAAGAAACTTTCATTCATCTCTTTCGTACCTTGATATTGCAAAAAGAATAAAAACAGCTGTAAGGTTGTGCTTTAAAATGGAATGATGGCTGCAGGTGACGGTGATCCTGTTGGTAAAAATGTGGACTGAAGAAAATCATATTGTACAATACTTCCCCAGGTGTTGGGGGGTTAAAATAATATCTGTCCCTCAAAAGCAATATGATAGCTGCTATGCTGAAAGTAGCATTTTAATTCCACGATAAAACCAAGTAGGAAAAGACAACAATCCTCAATAATATTAAAAACAATAGTACAGCAATTGAAGAGGAAAAGTCTCTCCCTGGAAAGTGGATGAAAACAGTAATATCAGGAAGACAAGTTTCCTGGAGGAAGATTAATAGAACTCCAGTAACAATTCTAAGAAAGCATTTAAGAAATAGTGTTTCTGATCTGGCCACAGACTGAGTTGGATACAGAGACTGAAGGAACACGCTGCATATCAGACTGCAGCCTACATCTGAGCAGAGGCTCACTCTGGAGCTATTGAGATTTACCCCTAGGAAATAAAATATTGCCAAAGTCATGTAGAAGAAAAGTAGGAAGTAATACTACGTCAGGATATTATCAGAAGTAAAGAACAAGTTCATATCATCCAGCCATAAGCAACTGCAAACATCTGTTTCCAGATGTCCAAATGCCACGTGAAATCCTTCTTTGTTCTGCATCAAACTTCTTTGAGGTACAGCTGCCTACAACATCAACAACCTGTGAGTTGCTATAGAAAAGCAATTGTGGCGAAGAAATGCCATCTTATTAAAGAAAAGGTATTCTATATCAAGCCCAAACCCACTGAATTCTAAATATTACCATATCAAAGTAAACACTGAAATCCTTCCATGACACCCTTTTCTATTTCTTCTTAGAAATTTTATTTTGCTTTTTGATTACAGAAGACCCAAGTTTTCTCTTTGCAGTTTAAATGCAATTCTACACAAAAATATTATGACTAACCAAAGCATTCTGGAAACTTTATTACTCTGCAAGTAATGCTACAGACATTCGTGTGATAGTAAATAGATAACAGTGGTGTTTATTAAATCATGCACTGTCGGGGCTAATCCAGAAGTAATAATCAATCACACAAGGGAAAACTCAAAGCATTGGTTTAAACAGAGTAAGTAATAATTCGGCAGAAGAATATATCAAATTCACATAATGCAGCAAGACAAGAAAGGCCACTGATTTCTTATTTATAGTCTTATTTTTGGATATACCATTCCCCTGAGTACAACACAGAATATACACAGAAATAAAGATAAGCTTCTGACCCCTTTTCCCCACTGAAAAATGGTTCAGGCTGACTATTGAATTATTAAATGCAAGAATAACTTAGTAAAGAATAAATGCAACTATTTTCTCATAAACTGAAATAGTACAGCAGCATAATTGATTTCATTCCCATACTGAACTGGATATAACACTAATGAACACTTCTCAGTAACATTTATACATAATGCACATACAGCACACATGATTGATGTAACATATGCACAGTCATCCAGAATCAAGAAACAAATACTAGTTCAAATGCTAATTGAATCTGAAACTCTTTTGTTTTACAATTTAAAATGAAAACACAATGAATAGCTTTGCTACCACACTTGATTTTGGTAAAGATAATCTTCAGTAAACTAAAAGACATTTAACAAACTTCCAATTACTTTCAAGATAAATATAAGTATCAAAAACACAATAATGGTAGTTACACAGTATATTCCAAAATAAATCTGAATATTCAAAAGAGGTTTATAACTCTGAACCACACAAGGTAACATTTTTGAAGATATTTTACCTTACATTATAGGAAACAAATAAAAGTCAGCTGTATCCCCAAAAGACAGCACAACCTGTAGCACAGGGATGAGAAAGTGACGGGTTCTCTGACCTTCTATTTTTATGAAGCACCAGAGGGATACTCCCCTGATTAGAGAAAGAAGCAGAAATCTGGTCATATGCACACAACCATGTTTGCTTTGAACTAAAGCTGTCAACTCTTGAAAATTCAGAACTTCTCTCAAAAATTCAACAGTACTGCATTTATTTTTGCACTGAAACGTACCCCAGTATCATGACATGTATTAACACTGCAGATCACGTGATACTTCGGGCTATCTGACATTTGTCTCCAAGTACTGTGTTTTATGTCAGTAGAGGGCTCTCTGAGAAAAGAGTACAAGGAGCCCATGGCTGCAGCAGGTGAACTAGAAAGTGAACACAGTGATCCGTAACTGTAGCTGTTTGATAGCAGTTTGTAACCAAGGGAACTATAAATCATACCTGAGGTCTAATAAATATTAAAAACTCTATTTCAGCATTCCCTGCATCATTTCAAATTGTTTTATTTATTCTCAGTATGGTAAATACTGAAGAGGAAGTAAAAATGTTAATGAACAAAGCATTGATTCTCCCTCTTTGATGGTATCCTATGCTTAAATTGTTATATTAAAGCGGCACACAGCATCAGGCAACCAAAAACTTACATATTAAGACATAGTGGAGTTATGGTAGCCTGGGCAGCTTACTGTGGAGCACATAAGTTCTCTATTTACAGACATTTGCTACCTCTTCTGCATGGTTCTTGTCGAGACTCACTGAGAGATTAAGGTCAAAAGGATTCTCTTATGTGATCATTTGCCTAAAACCTAATTTGTTAGCCAACATTAACATATAGCACTTAAGAGGGCCGAAAGTAAATTTCCTACAGATTTCATTCACATTTGGCAGGGGCCATTCATCCCAGTGCCTTACATTACTGGCACATAAAATAAACTCAAACTCATCTCTACTTTGTTGGCTGTGCATGTGTAGACATTCCTATGTTCTAAATATTTATATAAATTAACTGGAAGTAGCGAGAGACTGGAAACTGGGCTGATGTCTGGCCCCTTATGGCAGTTCTCATGCTCTTGTTACTGCAGCAACAGAGAACAGGGATCATTAACTCAGTGCCCAAGGTAATGGCACATGCATTAGTGAACAGGTACTTTTGGAACCGAGGCAGAGTAATTTCATGTCTGTACAGAAGACGCAGTGATAATAGGAAGAAGACACAGTTACATAGGAAACTGTGAACGATAAAGCACAGTCCCTGGTGTGGGAGGTTTAGCAGTAGAAAGGGAGAGTTTTTTAAGTGACTTGTTTTTATTTTTTTCTGCATATAAACAGAAATTGCATGTCTTTGAAGTATGCGGTAAACAGCAATACTCTTGATGATGAGCTTATAATCATGTATTTCATATTTATGTCTGTCAAATTCCAGTGGTATCTAGGTGCAAACAAAATGTCAGACGAATCAACTTCTAAAAGGGCCAATAAATTCAAGCCTCTTATTAAAAAAAAAAAGTTGAAGTCACTTATCCTTTCCTCTAGTGGGGGTAGTTACGAGCTTGCCAAAGCATATAGGAGATGCCCTTCTACACTATGAGCTCCGTAACTACTGGGTGAAGTGCTCACCACAAGGCATGAATCTTTACACTACTGCAAACCCTCATGCTATAGTTCTTTAACAGAATTTTAAAAGTTTTTCCAGCATTAATTCTTTTTTATCTCCAACTTTAAAGCCAGGTTGCTCTGGTTACCAACTGTGGGATTTGAGTGTGACAAATACAGAAAAAAATTGTTTTAAAGCTGACTGATTTGCATATAGAATTCCAATAAACACATCATTGCACACAAATTGACCTACTAAATGCTTGCATTCTCTGACCCGCTTCAGGTACAGCAAGAGAAGTGGGAAACCAGTACTAGATCCTTTTTAAAGAAGCAATGTTTACAGCCTGAATCTGGTTATGGACACTTCTGAGGAAATGGATTTAGCTGTTGTTGTGGGCAAAAGAGGAATATGTAATAAAACATGAAGCAAAATTTATTTGCACAGATCAGCTGCAAAGACCTCTAATGACAATGACTGTACACAGAACTTGCACCATGAGTTGATCTCCATCACTTTAAACCAAGACTACAGAGCATATCTTTTCATTTTTATGTAATACAGGCACTCCAAGGATAGGACATACAAGAAGCTAACTCTGCATGTTGCAGTAGATATTAGGACAAGCAATGCTGAGTATTTGTAAACAGTAGAGGAAAGTTTAAAGTAAAGAAGATAAATACCATCTGTTAGAATAACAGACAGGCTATATCCGTGTGGATTCTTATGTATTCGTACATAGTTCTACAAGTCATCATGTTCTTCCTGCCTTTCCCCGACGCATTTAAGACTCCAATGGAGATGCTACCTTAACCAGCCTTCCTTACTCATTAGGTACAGGTTAATCAAAGCACAGGATGATGAGAGTCAGCAAGAGAATTGATAATTTTGTTAACAGTTGCCAGACAGTTGGCAGCGTTTTGCAAGTCAGGCAGTAATGACTAGCAGATAAAACAAGCAATAGTGTAAGTTTGCGTGTAATGACCCAGATTCAAAAGTACTCTAAAAAGTAATACAGATCTTAGCACAGCAAACTGTATATTGGCTGGCAGTCATAACTGATCAAAGTATTTACTCATATGGATCAAGAGAGTTCTGTGAGCCAAGAATCTTCCTGAAATAAGACCAATGCCAGAGTCATACATTGAAGGACATCCAAATACTTGCTCACTTTCCACATGATCTGTAATATCAGTTCTTAATGCTGAATCTGCAGGTCTGAGCCTGATACTTGTGGCATTGTCAAAAACTAGATAACAGCCATCAGAGGAGAGTAATAACGAAGGAATCTGCAATATGAAGCTTCAGATACAGCTTTCAGTTTAGACCTCAATATCATCTTTTTAATCACTCCCCGTTTACAGAAATGGTTTTGATTTAATTGAACTCCTAAAAAAAAAAGTCTCTAATCATACTTCATCAGCATGCAATTATTATTCAAAGGAAATCATATGTACTATTAGTCACTCTTAATGAAAATAATGCATATAATCTGCTTCAGTACCTAACAGTCATTCTCCTTGATGTTCTTAATTCCTCCTTTTTCTCCCATTACTTCAACAGCACATTTTTATTCTATTTTCCGTCACCTACCCCAGCTTCACTTATACACTTTTCAATGTTAATGACGATGATATCAGAACATTGGAATGCATTTAAACTCCACCATTTTAAACTCACTGAATTGCAAGACGGTCAAATTGTGTCAAACCTGACTGGACATTTATGAAAGGAGGATGAGGAAATGCTGTAACAGGAATCTTAAACTGTAACTAGTTTGATTTGCAGTTGCGATGTCTTCTAAGTGGACATAAAGTGCACCAGGCAGCAGTCAGCCCATACAAAAAGACAGAAGGATCTGGGGAGAACCAGGTACAATAGATGGAAGAAATTGAGTTTAGGAATTGAAGAATGTGAAGAAAAGCTTCAAGGAGGGGTTGAGGCAATGGTTCCTTGAGGACCAGAAGTGAAAGCTCGGAAAATCAATTCAGCAGAGACTCAAAAGAATAAGCATTATGAAAAGAGTCACGAGAGCATTACATATAAAAGCCTTCATTCCCTCAAACACAGCTAAGCTAAGATATTTAATGGTTGCATAGAGAAAATATTGCCCTTTCCTCTTTTGCCACCTCTCGATGCACAGGTCCCTCAATTTTTTCCATTTAGGTCACCCTAATCAGCGAGGACTGGAGCACTGACAGTTCATTAAAGAAGACAGACTAGCCCTGAGGGAGAGACACTAGTGAACTACAGTGATGAGGATCCAAGGGAAGGTGAAAATACATGGTTGTCTAGTATATAGCTCACAGAAAAGCCCCATAAACACTAACAGACACATTCCACCTCAGGGAAGAATTGGGTGGATAATATACTGAGGTTACTCCCAGATGCCAGCATATGAACCACACAGGTTACGGCAGTACCCACAAAGAGGCTCAATTTCTCTGTTAGGAGAATTGGGATTAAATTCTACTCTTGGATACGCTCACATTGTAGTTACTAAACTAGCAAAGTATTTAAGCTTCTTGTTGGTATCGTAATTCAAAGATACAATTTCTCTGAATTTTTCATGATACTTTATCCACTGGAATATTTAATTTTCAACGTATACTGTGCAAGACACAGAAAAAAAAGTAATAAGTTGACTTACATTAATAATTTGAAATTTAAATCTCAGGAAGAGATCTCATATCTCCTCGTGTATTCAAATAATATAACTGAAAAAATAAAGGTGGGAGAAGATTGATTGTTTTATTTTAAAAAGAAAACATTAATTAAAGACGAATATGTTTGGGACTGAGTAAGTTTCCCTCAGGCTTGGGGAAAATGCCAAGTCTGACAAACTCCTTGAGCCTTAGGGAATCTCAGGTCAGTTTGATGAACCCAATGAAGTACTTTATAATTAGCTGGCATGCTCCTGAGGCTGCCAATTTACCTGAAAAAGAAACTCCCTCACCTTTCAAACTTGTCTCTGAACAACACTGAATGAAGACCTAAGAAATAATGATTTTCATCACAGAATATTTATATAATCAGAGACAGTAAGACTCAGAGAAATGTACCATGTTATAGAATGGCCCTCAAAATTCACAAGGAAGCTTAACAATAAAACTCTATAACTATCTGAAGTTAGAACTGAGATTTATAACCATATCTGGGGCCATAATAATACACCTGCTTCTACGATATTCAAATTATGTTAGCTATTTCATTCCACTGCACCCTATCTTTATTGGACCTCTGTATTAAAATGGTAAAGGCAGAATTATATAGTAGAAACCACATAGATTAAATAGAGAATACATTTTTAAAGCATATAATCTGAAAACATTGCAGGAAATGTTATTGTGTGTTCAAATTACATAAGTTACTCATAAAATAAAGAGCTAAATAAATGTTTACCTCCAGTGCTGTACCATGGCTGCCTTAGGTACTTTCTGTTTTAAACATCTTATCATTTACAATATACACAGATGTCTATGTAACAAAAATACATTACATGCCTCAGAAACCTCTACTTGAGAAGGCTTGTTGACTATAGTAAGCTTATCTGAGAGAATCAAAGAAATGGGGTATGGTATATGAAAGTCACAGCTTACTTGAGACTATTCAACATACCTTGCAAAGATATCTCAAAGGTCTGAACTTGCCTTGACGTTACCATGCTTTAGACACTTTCTGGTCTTCCTGTTGCTTCTGTTTGGCATACATGAATGCCTGTTTGTCTCCAGTTTTACATTAACTTCCCGAAACAAATGTGTTAATCAGGAGAGCTTCAATATGGAAAACAAACAAACAAACCCAACCAAGAAGGCAAATTTTGCCTGAGAATTCCATACATAAGGACAACAAAGGCAGAAATCCAATGTCTGTGCTGAAAGAAGATGAAAGGGACATTACTGAAGAGACTGGAGAGGTGACGAACTTAGGGTTGAAACACAAGTAAAAGATTTAGAAAGAAAAACGCGTTGGAATTTGCTTCAAAACATAGCTAGGAGCCTGGGGAATATCTGAAAGAGGAGATGGCAAGATAAAAAGGACAGCTGAGAAAGATCATTTTGGCAGCAGTGCTATTGCTGAATGGCAAGAAGAAAAAAGACTTGTGAGGAAAATGTGTCAAGACAAGAGAACATTACGATGCAGAGAAGCAGTTTGACCATGAGTCCAAGAAGAAAGGTATGTTTTGTTGTGTGTTTTTTTTGGAAATACTATAAAATGAAAATGAAATAGAAGGAAATACTTAATAATGTTCTTCAGCATACTGTAATCAGTGTGTCGTCAACCTGTTTTTTCCATATTATGCAAAATTCAAGATAAATTGTCCCCAAAACTGGAAAGACACTGCAGAACTGATGCATATTGTGAACAAATCAGTAGGAGTGCTGACAGCATCCACAGTGATATATGCATGCATGTATGTGTGCAAGCGTGCTTGCATACACAGATCAAAGGGAAAAAGTCATCTCAAAATGACTGTTACAGATAAAACAGATTTTCAGACCTAAAAAAAGATTTTGTAGACTGTAATAATTTTCTTCTTCTTTTTCCCCTGCAGTAGAAAGGCAATGTGTACAGGCATTTGATGTACTTTGAATAGCTTTAAATTGAATATAAGTATCCTTCAAAAGTGTTTTGATAGTAGACTGAAATTTATAAGAACATTTTGTGCTATATGTACATTGTATGTCAGAAGCACGAAACACATTTTTACCAAGGCTCATCTAACAAATAAGGAGGTAAGGCATTTCTATGGTGAGGGACCGATCAGAATGCAGACCTGTCCCCCAGAGAAGGATTTTAAAAAAATACAGATAGTTTTCATTTCCATCTCAAGACCTCAAGCATTTCTCTCTACAAAAAGCACAGGTATCTGACACAGAGGTTTAACTAGACATCTTTACCAGAGCTTATTGCCTTTTCTGCTTATTCTGCTCCAGTAACAACTGCCATTTGCAAAAAAGGGGGTGAGGAGAGAGTCTTATACTGTAAAAGGAGAGAGTATTATTTGTGTGGTATATTATATTGAAAAGAGCTCAGGAGCTATTAGCAATTTTAAATCTTCACTTGGAATAATAGTCATATTTAACAACAATAACAAAAAAGGCTACACTACGAGTCATGGAAATAAAAGCATATTTAATTGTCATTTCTGCTAGCCTAAAAGTGCCTTAGCTCTATTCATTCAGTTATCATTCTGTAGTTTATAATTAAAGTGCTAACATATATCAGAATCCTCTGATCTCAAAATAAAGGGTTCTTTTACCAAAGAAAGTAAGAATGTACTAGCTGTAGCAAAGTTTCCAAGTAAGAATTAAAAGAAACAATCAAAAGTTAAGTAACATAATTAAGGAAAAACATTTTTTTTTTTTGTCAAATAACAAAGAAAAAGCTTTGTGAGCAGCCATATGGGAATGTTGAGCAGTTTATCAAGTGGCAGAAGACTTTCCGATAGAACATGTCTCTTGTGGACTTAGGTGTCATTGAATTCCCTCTCCATCTTTTTTCTTAAGATTAAGTTAAAATGTGAGACTGAAATATCTCAATACGTCACAAGACCTATATTCTAATGAAAGAAAAGCTTTATGCTGTGGGCAGATAAATGAAATTAAAACAATCTCTTACAACAGAGATTCTGGAGGTAGGTTCCCTTATATGTATGCCCCTTTAAAACTGCTTTTTAAAATTACGGTGAGGATACAGACTGAATTGCTGTTATGCAAGTGAGTCTCTGGAACAGAACTTGCAAATAATTCAATAATGTACATGCTAATGAAGATGAGCATACGACTATGCAAGGTATTATATATTTCAATTCTCTAATTGAAAAGCATTTACACAACTTTGACAAATTACGTTAGACAGTATGAAAGTTGGAAAAAAATAAGTGGAATGGGAATATGGCAACCACTTGTTAGCAGCTTCTTGATTTCCAGTGTTCTGCTTATAAAGCATTCCTGAGAGCAACCAAAGAGCCCTACATAAGTACTTTAAATGAACAGATTTTGCAATACCCTAAAAATTTTATAGTTGGTATGAGGTACTGTAAGTAAGCAATTTAAAGAGATACAAAGACAATACAACGAGATTGCAACATCTGAAGTTCCACGTCGATGCATTTGTCAAACATGAATTAAACCTGGACACTCGTCTTAGTCTCATATAACAAGTGTACTGATTTCAGCTCAATTCATGCATAATTGTGATTTGCTTTCTGAGTTTGTATGGGCTGTGTATCCTGCAACTGATCACTGGAAAGGCTTAGTGACTGGTACTTTGGAGTACTGACGACTGTGATAGAGCTACTTCGACCAAATACGTCCTTGCCTTCTAAAAGTACTAAAGCTCTAAGAATTTTCCCCAAATCCATTTTTTTTTTTCCTCAAGAACAATAGAAAGTGTAACAATATAAATAGCTTTCAATAAGATACCAGAAATTTTGGACAAATGAATGGTGCATTTTGAGGCAAAGATATTTTCTTCATACAATATTCTCAGAAGACCAGCTCTATTTCTACGATCCACATCAGTGAACCAATTCAAGTTGAAATCTACAAGACATGAAGGCTCGTATTGAAATGAAACATATTTTGGTAGTGTAAGTCAGAGTGATATACTGAACACATATATATCTTGCACTGAATGGAAACATTTTTCATTTTATATATGATTATAATTATCTCAAAATTACATGTAAGATTTACTAGTAACTGAGACAAGGAGAAAACAAGTGCCAAACAGAAGCAGAATTACATTCACCACAGTAACACAGTGAAAATTGCAGCAAATAGAGAAGGACACTCTGGGCTTTTAAATAAATGCCTTTTGACAGACTTCTGGAAAAAAAAAAAAAAGAAAGAAAAAACCCAACAACTACCCACCAGCGTTCTGCATTTATTGAACATTATCTTACTGTGTAGCAAACTTATCCCTTAAACAACGATTGGGCTGGTGAACAAAGTGTCTCCATAGAATCAGGAGAGTTGAATTCTCAATTTCCAAAAATATCATGATTTTTTTTTGTTATCATTTCTGCTTCTTTTTGTGCTCTCAAAATGCTACAGCAAAGTAACAGCACACAGTCTGAACCGTAACCAGAACATAGTTATTAAATCAGATGCAATAACAAAAAACGTTTCCATTTTTGTGTTTGTCACTTCTTCGGTTTGGTTTTTAACTCAAGCACCTCAATGGCTGTCAGAATCACTAAGATAAGTTATTATTGTTTAAAATAAATAACAATCTTCATAAAAATGCAATAATAAGCAAAGCTAATTAAAGCTTCCAGATTTGCTGTTGTTACAAGTGATATGGGCGTTCAAAATGTTACTGTGTAAAACAGCGCACCTGGGACAGCTGATATCCCCAGACAGCAACCACGGTATGACTATCAGTTTGTTATCAAGATCCGTGTATAGTTGCAATAAAAAAAAAAATATTGCACATATACGTGTCAATATGCAAAAAGCATCACATCTTTCAGCTTTATAAATGTATTAAAATAGCTTACATACTATGTATAAACTCAATTAAGTCCAGTGTTCAATCGCTGGCAATGTGGTCCATGGAAACATGGTCCATACTATAAAACTGAATGCTCTGATATTGTCACATTATTTCCCATTCCATATCATTTTCACAGCTATACTGAAAAGGTGCTCCAGCAAGTAACTTATGTAGTGCAAGTCACAAGCCTTATCTTGTTTGGGATATACTCCATAGAATGCATTTCTTAGGGGGGTTGGTGCTAATGTTTTTAAGGAGGTTGAAAGTTAATAATAAAGACAAATGCAATCATGGTCTTCTTTTCTGCTGCGATGGTGTTTCACAAGTTACTTTGTTTAACTGTAATGCAGCACAGAAGAACACAGCAGCATTTGTATGGAGCTATGTTCCTTCAAAAGTTCATAAGCAGGAGTGATTCAGTTTTCACAAAAACAATCCGAGCCTTTGAAAGAAATGTATAGATGTTTTTGAAGGTATAACAGCCGTATCAGTGCTGTACTGCCTGGTAAGTAGAAGCCATAATGGGAAATTGAGATGAAATTATTATTATTATGTAAAGAAACAAGGAAACATAAAAATGAGGAATTTTTGAAGCTTTATAGTGAAGGGTGTTTTAAGGATTTCAAGTAAGTTCCTAATTCTTTTTTTTTTTTTAATTGATTTCTAACAACATCCAGTTAATATCTAGTTTACTTAAATTCTTTTACTAGATGCAAAATATCTGTTGAGTTATAAGCAAAGCTTTGAATCTTTATGGATTTTGGAAATCATGATACAATGTCCTTACAGTTTTATTTCTTCATAGTATAGAAAGAAACCTTGTGTTCTCTTTGCCTCATTAGAATCTCATGTGAGGCTCCTGTCAGCTACAAGTTTGTTCAGTTTATCTCAAGAAAAAAGGAAGAAAAAAGCTTAAAACTTTCCTTAGATATGTCAATCGAAAGGATCGCAGTGGCTGGAACATTACGTTCAGAAGAGTATCATTTATATCAGATAACGCAGAATCTTTCTGTGGCCCATTTTATTCATCACTAAAACAGACTATATTTATGTAAAAGCCTGACCTCACCCTGCAATTAGCCTGAAATTAAACTGCACTATATAAAGATGTTCAGTCAGTGATTCCAGCATGTATTTCTCTTCCTGTGCTATTTCGTTAGCTGAGAAGTACTTTCATTTGGATCACAGCTTCACAAAAGATGAATTGTATTCAAATTTGAATTGGCCAGGGAGAACAGGGCCTGACATTCAATCTTAAAGCGTTTCTTCACTTGGCTATGTGAAGATTATTAAAATTTCCAAATTCCAGTGATTTATCTCAGATTTTTCTGCAGGCTACATTCATTTATATACAAATTCACTGCTTTCTTTCCAGTCATATGGTAAAGATATATGCTTCTTATTCACTTTCTTTCATCTATGTTTTTATTGTATTTGTGATGCTTGCTGGACTAAACAGCAAATTCTATCAGGTCTCCGATTCTGAGACATACCTGTTGGTCACCTGTTGGGACCAACTGCATCAGCGGAACATTTGTAAGTCCATGGGGCTTGACGGGATTCACCTCGAAGTACTGACTTAGTAGACCTGTGACCTGCTCAACAATTTACCATAAGTCCACCCATCTATAAAAGGGCAAGAGAAGATTCAAGAAACTACAGGCCTGATTTTAACATCAGTCACTGGAAAAGTTATGGAGAAGATTGTCCCAGGGGATACAAAAAGGCAGTTAAAGAACAGAGCAATTATCAGGCACACTGTAAATCATAAGACTTCATAAAGGTTGTTTAAAACTCATTTCCACTCTTTTCAGACTTTAAACAGTTTGAGGGAAAAACCATAACAGAACACAGACATAAACTGTGTCTTTCTGCAGACAGTCCTCTTCTTGACTATATGACATAGAAAAAGGCAAAACTTTATATGGTTATATACAGAAAGCTCTTTGTTTCACCTGTCAGAAAAGAAAAAAAGAAATAGCTATTGATGATCAGCTGGCAGCGCAGTTCCTGTCACAACAATACACTTTTGAGTTTTCTGTTAAGAATCCTGTACTAATTCACTTCATTTATATATAAAATTTCACCAGTGAAGCTGTGATTATATACCCATAGCTGTTGGCGAGAAAAATAGTTTGCAAAAAATGAGTAACGGGACAAAACTACTAGAGATTGAATAAACAGCAAATGCTTCCTCAGTTCACACTTTACCAGAGTTGTGGTTTGATTTAACTCTGAAGCAGAGCTTTCTTAAACAGTGAGCATAGGAACTAATTTTTCTTTAGGTACACAGCAACACATAAAGCTGCATTATGAAACAAGTTTATTAGTGGTAAATAAACCACATGGTTGCCTAATAAAATTGGGAGATGCAAATCTGCCTTCTCATAGTTTGCTTTTCATTAGCTCACCACAAAAACTGCCAACACTTTAAAATGGGGAAATATTTTCAGGAATCTCACTAAAATGTATACTTCCTTAAGAGTAAAGTAATGAATAACCCATTGATTTTCAGCAAATCTTGTCCAAACGGATATACTGATCCTAAGCATATTTACAAACTCTGGAACAGATTTATAAAAACCATAATATAAATGCAAATCTTACTAGTAAATAGTAAAGAAAATTTTTGATTTAGACATTTTTTCATTGCACTGTATGAGTACAACCACTACATTTATTTATAAATCAGAATTTTAGTACTCAGCCATTTGCATCAAAAATAAAATACAGCTCTTATGCATTAACTCATAATTAGGTTTTTTAAATTCCAATCAGAATTTGCACAGAGTTCCTGAAGTTGAGATTTAGTAATGAGTTCCATAAAGTTTATGTAATTTGTTTCTCTTGTCTTCCTTCAAAGTTTAGAATAAATCACACTCCAGCCACAATGCACCCTTAGTTATGTAGAAAATAGCAATTTGTTATTATTTGCCAAACTTAACCATGATGCTTCTACAAATCCTCTGCAATAAAATCATCAACAAACCCCAGAAATTACTTATTTTAATTTATGGCAGGTATTTTTAAGCACATAAAAGAATCAGTCTGCAATGGTGTATATGAAGAATGAATTTTCCTTGGGCAAAGTTCTACACTCTTTTGGTTTAACTTTCAAAGTCCATCAAAAATTACACTGCTGCATAAAATAACTGCTTCTACATTATTCTCCACGTGCACTTCTTGCCACCAGCCTTATGTGGGCACTAAATCTTGTATTGCAGATCAGATCTGAGACCCAAAACCAAAACAAACACCCAAAGGAAAACCAACAGCAAAACCAAACAATAACGTTCCAGTCAGATGTGAAACCATTAAAGTCAGCAGCACAGAACTGATGGATACTTCTGATTCAGTGTTACAATAGCTTCAAGTCTTTGGAAGAATCCAATTTCAATAGCAGGGACTCATAATTTGATGGAATATAGGTGACAGGAAGGCGCAGGGACAGAAAGGGAGTGGGGTAGTAAATGTGAAGTGATGTATCAAAATCAGAGGGAGGCAAACATATCTTCGCATTAAAAAAAGAAATAAAAAAATTCTGAAACACTTCGTAAAATGGGAAAAATTCAAATGAAATTTAAATTTCAGTAGTGTTCTTCCACATTAAGACAAATAAATTATCTTAAAAACAAGATGTGTAACTAATAATTTTATCTAGGTTACAACCTTCTCTGAGCACTTACATATATTAGGTTTAAATTTAATTTATATAATTCTTTATATTACAAACAGAGTTTCTATTCAAAAGCTCATTTGCCAAACCCTTTCCTTGTCATAGAATAAAATCCGACAACGAAAGGTCACAGCATGCTGAGCATAAGTGCTGCAGACACAAGGGAGTGCTCTCCATATTTCAAGTAAAAATAAAGAAGATTAAAATAGAAATGTTCCCCTCATTTTATGTTGATTCGATTAATTATGCTATTTTATAATACCTGGAACTTTTGTAGCAGAGCACTGATTCCACTGAGCTTAATCAAGATTTTCAGATGCATAAATAAGAGAAGCATTACTCTTTTGTCTTCAAAGTATACCTCCATTTTCTTTTTAGCACTGGGGCTAAATCCCCTTCTCAAGCATAGCAGTTTCAACAGGGCAAAGTACTAGCTGATTCCTGATGGGATGCAGAATCCAGAGCATAACTCAATTTTCAAATAGATCTTATAGTCACAAAATGGAATAAACTACAGATTTTGTTTGGAAATATAATGAATCATGCCTGCAGCTGCTGCCTCTCATTTTGCACCTGAAAGTCTGAGAGTACATCTGCACTTACAGGCTCATACACTTTGCAAATAGCTTAAAATCTGACCAATATTTTCCTTTATATGCATAACTCATGTAGACCATTGGCTCATATATTGATTGAAGCCAGAGTGAACTTCGTTGAAGTAATGTGGACTAGTACTATAATGGAAATTAGATCTGGGCTCATCTGTTTATATCATATCCATTTATCTGGCAGAGAGGACTAATCAGGGAAATCTGAACAATTAACACAGCCCAGCACCTAGACAGATGCAACCATCTTATATAAAATTAGATTCTTCAAAATGATTTAGTGAGGAAACAACTCACAGAGAAAAAAATATTTTTGTACAGTCTCCAGCTTTGTGTTCTAAAGCCATTTTTTGCTAGAAGAAAAAGCAATAAAACCCTTAGAATAGCAAAGTATCACAATTTGAGCTGAAGCCCATGATTTTTTTTGTTTGCTGCCTTGCATGTTACAAAAAATTATGATAAAGTCTGTCAGTTTGTAAACTGTACAACTGTAAATATGTTGGGCTACAAAATTCAGCTTTTCTGGATTTAAGTATATATATATCTATATTACAGTTAATATATAATGATAAAAACATACAAAAATATTAATAGCTGGACTATTTTTTGATACAACTATTTGGATTTTGAAGTGTCCATGTCTATACATAGCTCAATTAAGCCAGCAGAAGGAAGATTTTGCCAACTCAGTGCTTGTTCCATCTGCTGAAATAAAGATAGCATTTGTACTTAGCTTCAACAAACTTTAAAATAAAGTTCTTTAACTGTATTTCTATCAACAGATGTCACTGCTGCCTATGAAAGCCTAAAACCTTTGGTTTTAAGGTGTGTTTATATGTTCTAAAAAGAAAATAAATTTGTGTTCGCTGTAAATATGACTGCAGAAACATTATGTGAAAAAGAGAACAGATATGTGTGTTACTTTTGCCTTATAGAGTACTGAAAAAACTTTCTGAATGAAGAGTACCTCTGTTATATTGTCTTGTCTTGGTGGTTAGATTGCTAAAAATTATACCTGGCCCTGTCTCGAGGAACTGTTGGCAGATGAGGTGATTGGTGCTATTGGCCTCCTAGATCTCATGCACAAGGTCTTGAGTTCCTTTCTCTGGACTCAAAATGGGAACAGAAAGGATTATGTCTGAATCCATTTTATAATTCTAATTTAAAGCTATAGTCACCTATCCTTAGTTTAACATTAATTGGTCTAATCTCAGCTGCTTTAATGCTAGTCTGTCAGCAAACCGGCAGTATTTTTTATTGCTATTGACCACTCTCCTGATAAAAACAGATCAATAAACAAGATGTTCTTCCCGGAGTTTTGTAATACCTTTATCTTATATTCTTTCTTGATTTGCCTATTTTTATCCCTAAGTATTTACTTGATTTGTCTCATAGCTTTTAGACTTCTACAAAATGGTTTGCATTGTTCAATTGTCTTTTAAGAGATGAGGTTTTATTCATGTTAATTTTGCGATAATTCATTCAAGAAGAACTATTAGTAAAGACAGAATTCTGTTTTTCAGCTATTTGATTTAAAGAGCTGCATATCAACATTTTGGAGATAGAATAAAAGAAAACAAAGAACAAGAGACTGAATTTTCTTAGACTGAATTATGTTACAAAAACATCAAGATATTTTTTCTACAAAGTACATCAGGATTTTCATACACAAGCAGTATTATGAAGCAATTGAGGTAATCTGCCGATGGAATCAGATTTTCACAGCAAATCTGCAATAAAGACTTCACATTCCAAATGGACTGCTCTGGTAAGCAGCCCTTGTTCAGGCTCCAATGCTGAAGAGCACGTTTTTTATTCTGACTTAAGTTTGTGCTTTACTTTTACTATTAGTTTCCTGCTGCTATCCCCATACTCTGATCACAATGGGTGAGTTCTTAAGAGCTATCTTCCAGGACAGCTCTTTCTATCCACTGTGCAGACCACAGACGGCCACAATTCCAGGAAATGCTCAGCACCAAGAGGACAATTCCAGCAGAGCTCAGATATCAGTTAGATACTAAGCTAGGTAACGACATTTAAAGATAAGGCTTAAAACACTGTGGATAGGAATAAGCCTCCAGAGTAATCTGACCTTTTAAAGTTCCTTAACAAAAAGCAAACTCTTGAAAAGTTCATTTTGAATACAGGACTGAGCTCATGAAGCAAATTACAGCACGTAAAGCTCCAATGTGTTGCAAATTATGTCACCAAAAAATCAAAAAAAGAGACAAAATGTCAGTAATAAGTAGATCAAAGGAAGTTACTGGTATGAATTCAAAGCTAAGATGAACTAAGAAAAATAATTATAGCAGCTGTGTTTCCCCAAGTATTTCTGAAGGTTGTTTGTAAAGCCAAATAATTAATGAACAGAATTCAAGCAGCCAATTTCCATCTCTTGTGAAAAAGCACTTAAGCAGATACTTAAGTTCCCTGACTTTACCTCATATTCAACTATATGCAAATTGGATGCTATTAAGTCTTATAAAAAAAGAAAGTTATTACTACATTAGTGTTAGATGAAGCCTAATGTGTTAAGAGATACTCTGGGAAAAGAATTCTGATTTGACATTTCTGTTAAATATGATCATAGCTTCCCTCAGAAGACAGAGTTTTATACAGATCATAATATACGGCATAATTAATTAAAATCTATTTATATGTTATATGATACATAATCACTGATATTCATTTTAGGTCAGGGAAGAGAGAAAAGAGATGAACAGTTTGCCGCTACAACAGAAAAACTCACTGTAGAGTACACAAACAACTAGGAACTATAGCAGTAAAAGGTTACCGTTTTCTTTTGAGGAAAACTCATATTTCCTGTATAGCCACCAAATTCACAACATGTACGCAAAACCTAAAGAATTAATCTTTGACAGCTGAAGTATTTGTGATCTAGTAGCAAACACCTATGGCAGTACTGTTGCTAAAGAATGAATTAGTAAAATGATACTCTGATTAATTCAGAAACGAAACGTGAAAAATAGGACAGTGGGAAACAGGAGAAAATTCAGATAACCCCAGGCATGTTCCTGGAGTAGCTTGCTTCAGATATTCAGATGTTGGATTTCAGTGGCTGAATACAAAAATGTGTTGATATACCTTACGAAATGCATGCATATGTCCAATTATTCATTACCTCTCATACCAAACGTACATTTCTAAAGAAAGAGCAGTGAACATAAAATACATTTTCCCATCTCTCAGTACAAAGCCACTACTGGATAAAACAGAAAACAATCATTAGACATGCAATAAATGTGCAGTGGCTTCTTTGTAAATTCACGATTATCAACCAGAAGAAAAAAATACAAATAAAAAATAAGAAAAAAATGACATTTGCCATTACCACCTATGCTGAGTCTGTCACCAATGCAGCACACAGTAACCAGCCAGGGATGCAACTGGATTACAAATCTCAGCATAAGCAAAAAATGGTACTGGAAACAAAGGCATTGCCGTAGGCAATGTAATTTCTTCGCAAGTCAGCTAAGTCTCACTAACATAGACACTCACAAGACCTGTATGCTTAGTACAGAACTGTCCATCTGGTCACTGCTAGCAGTTGAAATTCCAACAAATATCAAACACAGATGCTAAATATCAGCTCCAGAAATTTAGCTTCAGTGTTGAACTGTGTCCCAGCATTTGTCTATTGTGTTAGGCTGATTCTATGAACTTATGCTGAATTTAGGTGAGATGAAGTAGTTGCTTCATTATTTTGCGTACCATTGTTGGCCCATGGCATCCTTTTTTCTCTTACATAAAATGGGGACTAAACAATGCTTCCTCGCATTCTTACCTTTTTAATTTTTTGTTTAGTCTGATTGCCACAATTTGGAGTAAAAATTTTCCAGAAATTTTAGAAGAAAAACCAGTCTTGGAACACTCTAGTCATGGCATCTTTCCATAACATTACAAATAAATGGCATAAGGGGAAACTGAATTAGTTCTGTCCTGTAATGCTTCCACCATTTTGAAGGAGTCATTAGTGGGAAAGAGGTGGAAAATGCTGTGCTGATGTATTTAACATATGATCGAACCAACAAATTTGTGTTGGCCAATGAAGATGGTTCATCAAATCTTTATCAAGGGTTCTGCAGTTTCAACTCATTTTTATTACTTATTTTATATCTACCAGAGTTCAAGTATAAAGTGCAAGAATCCTTGAGGCTATTTGCTTTTAAGACCAAAGAACTACTGGATAATTCCAAGAATATCTACCTATAACTAGGCAAGAGCACACAGGGAATATATTGTTTGGCCAAACACAGTGCGACTGTCTGTCAGAACACCTCATGTCTTCCACCGCAAAGTCTCCTCTTTCACATCTAATGCTGAGAAAATTCCCAGTTTTTTTTTCTTTGAATGCTGTTACTTGTTCACCACATTTCATACAGCATCCCCAAAGTTACAGAGGAAGTTTACATCACCAGGCTTTCTCTCACTTTTTTTTTCCTTTTTTTTTTTTCTCCTGCTGCTCGCAATAACTACAGAATAATAGAATAAAATACACATTGTCAGAAGGGAGTTTTCAGCAGGTTTGTATTTACCCTCTGTTTGAACTGGATTAGATGTTCTTTCATGCAAGAAGGCTAAGGGTAAAATAAAAACTCTCACTTGTGTGCTTAAGAGAATATGTGCTAAATAAAACCATTTCTGTGAAATATTACTGTGCTTTTTTGCTGCTTTTTTTAACAGAAAAATTCAGACAAGTTTGGTTTTGTGCAAATGCAGTCAACACAGACAACAGTTCTTTGCAGATCTCAGATGCCATTAAACCACAAAATACTAGTAAGACGCTTCAGACCAGTATATGAGAGGCTGTTCAACAAAGCAAGTAATTTAAGTTATTGAGAGACCATCTGGCAATTGGAGCATTATGCTGCACCTATGTTAACAAATTTTACTAATAAAATTTGCCTCTTACTATTATATCACCTTAAGGCAGATGGGATCTACTGAAATATCATGAACTGCTCCCAGCTGTGGGAGGACAAACAGAAAAATCAAGACATGAACCAAGTTATCCCGCAATTTCTCAGCTAAAAAAACAACATGCAGATGGTTTTACGTGTGACAGAGAATCCAAGTGATATTGCAGACTATTTTGAATTCTTCAAAGCAAGGTCAAATGCTACATCTAAAAATTACCAATAGCAGATTTCCTCCAATATGGATATTAATCTGGCTCTCCAGCTTGGTATCACTTCATACACCCCAAACTGTGCCTCTTGCATGTTAACTTCATTTGCCGTCTCTCTCACTTACCCCAGTCTGCACTCCTGTTTGCTGGCTAGAGGCTCTGTATATTTGTCTTGCAAGTATGAAATCATAGTATAATGTGTCTTTAAAAAGGTAACACTGATGTTGGTTGGTGCATAACTCCCGTCTTCAGAGGAACAATGTTAAAGAGACTGATAACTGAAGTGAAAGTCTGGCAGACTCAATTAAAACAGGAATTTAAAAAATGACATCAAAAGGAACAGATCGGTGTAGAAAGTTAACTGGATAAGTTATCTGTGGAAATTAGTACTCCAAAGCATCACATTTTCACAAGGGAACAAAAACATCCAGTTTGCACACTACACAGTCAGGCAGGGGCAGAATGCCATGTGGTTCACTGGTGTTGGTTTGGATATGCAATATACTCAGGTGCACTGGACTTCTGCTTTCTCAATATTTCACGTTCATTCTGTACGCCCCATGCCAGCATTTTGATACATGTGTTGGAGCTCTGACAGAATAATATTCTGTCTCCGCTGTTTGGAAATCATGAACCACTCAGCCAAATTCTGTAGTTCTACATCAAGGAAATTTTCAAATGAAAAAGGAAGACATCAATTGAAATCCAGATGCACAGTTGCCTTGAAGGAGAGGCCATTGGGACGCATAAGCACAATGTCACACAGCTTTTTCAAAAAGTAATCTGATAGCAAAAAAGGTGATTTGCAGTGGGAACACCACATGAATGTGAGCATACTTTACTAAAGTAGCTATGCTGGTAGTAATCTGCTGGAAGAAACATTTCTGGTAAAATTTTGCAATGTGGATGTGCTGTACATGATTTGTGAAATTGTTTCCACCTTGATATTACAAAGATTACATCCCTGTCAAAATTACAACAGATGCTTCAGTGAAATGCAAAGAAGTTTCAAGGTGGTTGACTACAATGACATTTTGTTTTGGTTTTAAATTTTGGCAACAGACAGCATTATTACTGTTCTCCATAGCATTACTGTATTGATTCAAAATAGGCACTCACAGACTGGAATTGTAAGGGTTTTCCCCCTTTGGTATTAATTTAGATATTGTCTTCTGTTCAGTAAACTTAGTATTTCAATAATTTGTGGAAATATTGCATTTGCTTGGTTAAAATGTGGATTTCATTTCCAATCACACAAAAAATTTAGTGTTTTTTATTCCATTTGCTTCGAGAAAAGAATCTGTCTACCATATTTTTGGAAGTGCTTAACTAGAAAAAAACAACAAATGGAACTGCTATATTACACACACACAAAAGGTATTTCCTCTACAAATGAAAATATTGCTCATTATTGCCATTGTATGTAAAGTCTATAAGTTAATTTCATTACAGTAGTTCTACTTTACGCAGCTCTATAATCAAAGTGTAGAATAATTAGGATCACTAATAATTTTCTCAAGAGTCATCTGTCAGCACCCATAACTCATTATAAAACCAATTATGTCACTTCTGGCATATCTTTCAATACTTTGGTGTCTGCCAAAGTAAAAATCAATAAAAGGTTATTGCTATTCCAAGTCTGTTATCAGTTAAGTGGCTCCAGAGGCATTCCCTGTTGGGGAACTGCCATTAAAGCTTTCAGAACTGCGTAATCCTGGAACATGATTAGACTACTCCAGTGAGCGTATTTCAAAACACGGAAGTATTTTCAGACTTATCATTAATACCTCCAGTTAAATAGTTACCATGAAACACAGATGTAGGGTTGAAAAAACCAAACAAACTTGTTGGAAGTTAGAACATATTTCTATGAGTATGTGTTTGACAACAACTGTGTCTCAACCGACTTCTCCTGGTCTGTGTTCATTCCTTGCCAACCAGGCAAACACTCCTCCACTTTAATACTCAATACATGCATTATAAAACACTCCGGATTTCAAGGTCTGTAAATCCCACTTATGTGATGCCACCACCACATGCTACTACTGCAATTAAAGTCTTGGTTCTTCACCACAATGAAACCTTAGTAACTATTTTGCCAGAGCTGCTCATCTGCCTACATGTTATATTTCCATATTGCTGATCTTTGAGAATTTATTTTTGTGTTGCCAAAAGAAATGTTTCAACAGCAGCTGTTCTTCCAAAAGAAGTAGCTCCAAATAAACAAAGAAATCAGTTTGTTAGGTCTAAATAGGTTTATAGGCAGTTTGAGTGCAAATGAATGAATTCATGAAGAAGACTCCATTTACAGTTATGCATCTTTGCAGAATCAGGGCCTGATGAGTGGACACAGTGAAGAAGGAGCACTTTAGAGCAAGGAGTAATTTTGCTTGTATGAATAAATAACATAGAGGTAGTACTGTAATGGAGCAATGAGAGAGGAGTCAAAACACACTATGTTTGGGAATAACCCCTCTGTAGACCAATCTCCAGGATGGCAAATCCCTTACTCCCATGTGAGAACACTGACAGATCATAAAACCAAGTGTGTGCAGGTGAAGGTGCCCTCTGAGCCTTCTTTACTGTCAAAATTGACAGCAACAAACTTGCAACTTCCCGTCATCAACGCTCAATGCTTTGCATTCATGTCACTGACAAGCTTAATGTGAACTATGACAAATACAACTGAATCACATTAAATGAAGCACACACAAAAGCTCTTTTGATCATTCAGATTAACCAATAGTACAGTAGAGAACATTCAGAAGGTGAATCTCAATGAAAAATCCTCTAACACTTTTTACTACAGAACAAGTATTACCATTAAAACAACACTAGGTCATCTTTCAAAACTGCCTACATTCACAAACCAAAATTATCTCTGTGAAAGAAAGTATATGGAAATGAGATCACTCAATTTCTTTTACCTTTGCAATGTTCTCATGCAGTTTGAAGGAGGGATCCAGCTCTTCAGTTCTTGTCGCATGCATAGGAAAAAGAGCTTCGGAGACAAAGCTAGAATTCTGTGAGAAAGAAATCAGAAAACTTTTAGCATTCAACATCCATTTCTTCCTCCTAATGCTTACTGAATTTTGTTCAGAGTTTCAAAACTCTTCAAATTGTTCTTAAGTTTTGGTAACTAACAGCATTTTACTCATCCAATTAACTGATTCCAAGTCCCAGAAAGAGGCAAATCCCCCCTAAATTTTATGACTTTCTGCAACTGCAGTTGTCTTTGTAATCATGCTTCCTAAACCAGCAAAGAAATTTGCCTAGAGGCAAAAAAACAAACCACCTAACTTGAATGAGACAAGACTTAGTCTTCAGAGGAAATATAAACACAATAACCACAGAACATACTTTTATCTTCTGTGAACATCCTACTTCTGTGTACAGTAATATCATCTACATAACATGGTCAGTTCCCTACAGTTATACCCCCTAGGTTGACCACTTTTTAATATTATTTCTACAAGATGTTTGCCTCTTCTCATACGGCAAGAAAGCAAGCAAGCAGGTTGCATATTTGCTGACATACGGCAATGATAAATTGATATCCAGGAGTGGACTGGAAAAAGAAAAAACATACCAAATAAAACCCTAGATCTCAAACATACATAGGCGCCTAAATTGAGATTTATAAATCTATATCATTCTATGTTTGTGAACTTGGTATAATAGTTCAGAAACAAAACTAGAAAGAAAAATATTTTTGTACATCCCCATATAAAATTATGCTTACTTTTGTTAAGTGCCTGTAGATGAGGGGAACCTCTAGTCATGGCTAGAACAGCTAAGAAACCAGTGTCTATGTAATCTCCACTAGGTATAAAAACAGGTGCAGATGTCCACCTTGATGGACCATATGCTCCGTTTATTTGGTAAGCATATTTGCATTGCACCTACCAACAGCAGTGAGACTCACACAAAAATATATAATTAGCCCTCATTCATAACCATTTTTGCATTCAGTTGTACATCTAGGCGGTACATAACTGGTCACAGAAATGTCAGAATAATAAATGAAGTCATTCCCCCCCCCCCCCCCCCAGAAGGAAGGGAAGATCTCAGAGAGAGGATCCATAAACTCACTTATTATAAAGATAAAATACATACTTCAAGATTATTTCATTACATCTATCCATCTGTTTTAAGCTGGTGCATGAGTTTATAGAGCCATGCCATTTGACTGAAGGGAGGTTGAGGAAGATACTCTTTCTGCTGCAGTGGTGCTAACGCTGTTCATCAACATTTGCATAACTGGAATTAATAACTTAGAAAGAGTTACATTATTTATATTCTTTCTTAAGTATCTTACTGAGTGCTATATGAGATCAGACCATCACTGCATCTAGACAAATGTTCTTACTTTGGAATCTAAAAGAGGAGGACCAGGTGCACGTACTGCAGGGGAACACTTCATCTGCTTTTATTCCCCCATGCCCCAGACACACACCTGAGGTTAGGTTTTCTAGTAGTGCTATGTTCTTACCACATTCTGTAGTGAGACACAAAAGCACTGAAAGTACATATTCATACCCATCTTCTCAATTTCGGTGCCTTCACAAAGCATCTAATTGAGATGGGATGTACTCAAGCATCTGTATGTTTCAAAGACTGAATGATTTAATGCTCATAACCACGCCAGGCTGCTCCTTCCAGAAACTATGCACAAGACAAGAATTTTCCTGTTACTTGGGAATTTTATCCATTTACCAATATGTTCACTGCTCTCCTTCCCTACATGTGAATATCTTCTGCTTGTCTGTTTTACCAAGAAAGGAATGCTCAGGATTCCTGTGCGCCGTCAATTCAAGAAAAGCACAAGGGTGAAATTCACAGCAGCTCCTGAAGTTTATCAGTGGCTCTGATGGCTATTCTTGTCTTACCATCATGTACACTAATCACATTAATAATTTATTCATTATATTAACTGCAATTATTCCTTTGATCTTTTATGAATAGGGAAGGATAAATATTAAAATAAAAATAAAAATAATAAAAAATGACTGATTATCTGTGTGGTAGCATCACCAATAAAAAGAGTAGAAAGACTAATAAAGTTACTTCAAAGTGACCAGCAGTTCTCTCTAATGAAAAGAACAGTATTTTACTCATACTTATCAATTTTTAAAATAAATACGTACAGATGCTCGCCTGCACAGTCTCGCTTTCCAGTAATTTTTGTCAAAGTGTTTAGGGCAAGCTTTAGTTGGAGTGGCATCATCCATGTAGTTAAATAACTACTAAATTTCCAAACCTCGCATATAAAACAACCCTACTTTTATTCTGCAGGACAAACAGTTTATGCAAATACATGCTTGCATGAATATTATTACAGTGAGTGTGTAAAATGGCAACACAAATTGGAGGCACATGACACCCGTAACTATCAAAGACAAAGGAGAAACGGCCCATATTCCTCTTTGGTGACATAACATCTCTGATTATCAACATCTACCTTAAGTCATCTATCGGAGTTCTTCCACTCTCAAGCAGAGTTACAGTAACAAGATGCTATCACACTGAAAATGATGCAGAACACCAGTTAATGTATGACTGAAAGGAACAAATTCAAAACATTCCCAGGGCTAAGTCACACAACAATGGAAGCAAAACAATTAACTTTTGGAAATTTTTAAAATACTTCCTTATTGGTTTCTTACCTACAACATATTTAATGGAAAGAGGAAGAATTAGCAGAGCTAGCTATGTACTTCATCCTCTAGAGGAAAGCCTGTTTTGATGTTCAACTGAATTTGGTTTCAACACTTAACATTCCTAGAAAGGAAAAGAGCTAAAGTCTTTTCCTGTTACCATTATTTTACCTAAGCTACCTTTTTCCCAGGCTATTATATTCCCTGAGCACAAAGACAGACAGACATACATGACTTTGACTCTGACTTTGAGACCGATCAATAGAACCACTGCCAACATCTAGATAAAATTTTGTTCTTTGAATTTGTAGCAAAGCTTTTCGTGAATATACAGAATTTAAAGCACTATGTAAAGTTTCTCCCTCACCACTAATGAGGAAGTGACTCTTTCATTATTTATTCAGTTCACAGGCCTGTCTTCCATGTGCTATGAAATCTATTGGAACTCTTGAAAGTTTCACCATTTTTTGTTCATGAAGCAGGAGGTCTTGCTCCTTTTGCACAATTTAAATAGAAAGAAATACTAGGTCATAAGTATTTGAATTTTACAGGTGAGTGGCATGATTGAACCCCAAGCAAACTGGAGTTCTGATGTGGACCAGTTTTGCTGTATTCCTAGAAGCAAATGGAGAGACAAACTTTATTTTTGTTCAAAACTAGGTTTTCTGAGAACAGAATTCAGGGTAATAGTCTTTGTCAAAAAGTAAAAAAAAGTTTTCTAAATAACTTTTGTCTCTTGTCTCTCTACACAGGGATGTTGTTATTTTTAGTTTCTTCCTACGACAACGAGCTGAGAGAGCTGGGGCTGTTCAGCCTGGAGAAGAGAAGGCTATAGAGACCAGATAGTGGCACTTTGGTATCTAAAGGGAGGCTATAAGAATGAAGGAGACAGACTCTTCAGCAGAGTTTGTCCGTAGCAGTCTATTGTGATAGGACAAGAAGAATTGGTTAGAAATTAAAAGAGGGGAGATTTAGATAGGGTTAAGGAAGAAGCTTTTTACAGCACAGTCCCTGCTTGCAACCCCAAGATAAGAATTTATTTTTCCCCATGTGTCTTCTCCAGGCTATGACTATGCTCTTTGCTTGTCTGATCAGCCCCTTCTGCAATGAAAGGTTTGGAGATTCTCTTGATTTTTATTACTGCATTCCTTTCACACTGGTCCTCGCCTTCATTTGCTATATCTATGCTCTGGAGAACTCTCCCAGATCTGTTCCTCCTCTGGAAGCCACCAAGCAATTAACCCTCCTTACAATGACTTCTGACAACCTTATGGAGACCACAGCAGCTGGGCAAGGTCAGCAGGAAGCCTTTACTACTACCTCATTTTAACTGCTGCCTTTTAAAGGAACACAAAATAAAGCAGCAAAGATGAGCAATAAATCAAAGCACATGTTGGAACCATGTCAGACCATTGTGAGACACTCTAAAATTTGGGCAGTCCAATTCATCCAATTGAAAATTTTCTCTTGGCTATTTGCCAACTTTTGTACATTGTTCTGTAGATACACAGAACAATCCAAAAGGATCAAGAATGTTTTCTCTTCTGATTTTAAGCTATACTTTCATAATGTGATAGGTAGACGAGATAGTAGCAATAATTCTTCAATTCCCAGCATAAAACTGCTTTCACTCTTCAGAAGAGAAATGAATAACAGCCATTTCGAAGCTGGCTTTCAAAAATCCCATTTGTCTCATATTCCTTTTGGAATGATCAGTTAACCTGATCTTTTCAGCACTCATTTAATGAAGCATTCTGTGAAATTAGAAAGACGTTGATGTTCCACTTTTCAAATAATGGGTCACTTCTGATTAAACTTCGATTGAACATTCAACTTTCAATCTCAAAACAAATTGCCTCCTTTTCTTTTTAATTTGAACCCGATTTCTTGCTGCCCTCAGGTCTCCTGACAGTAATTAATTGATTAATGAATTGATTAAATGAGGATCTAAAGTGCAGAAAGAAAAATCTAAAAACTCCAAAGCAGGCTTGCTCTTACTTATACACGATGGACGTTTGTATTAAAATTCGGTCCTGATTTATTAGACCACTATTCCTAACTTATCCTCCCTCTACTAATAAACTGAATAGCATATTTCACCTTGTAAAGGATCTAAATTTGCCACTCCAGATGTAGCTTCCTATATCACACATCCAATTCATTTATCAACTTTCACCCAACCCATTTAAAATCACAAATAAAATCTCGCACTTCTGGTTATTTAAAGTAAACCAGAATCTATACTTAAATTTATTTTAGAGGGTTTTTTTTTTTTTTTTTTGCTGCCATTAAAAATAAAATATATAAAATAAAAATAAAAGTAAAATAATGGAAATAGTTCTGTTGTAAATACAAGTATTTTTGCTTACTAGACTAGGACAATGCTGCATCTACAATAACAATACAATAACAATATTCCTGTTTTCTTGACTGTTACTTTGGACACAGTTATATCATTAGCCTTAGTATCCCTCTCTGACGAATAATCCATAAACCTCTGCAGATTTATGCGTTTTTGTTTTGGTTTGTTTGTTTCTGAAAGTAAAATGCAGTGTTTGTGCAGTATAAACATTCAATGGAGGTTTCTTGACTCAGCAGTAATGCTCAGTCTGGAAAAGCTTTATCAGTTTGACTTGTCAATATTTGTCAATATTGTCAACAGTTACAACAACTTTTCCCTTCTTCGCTACACAATATTTGTACTTCCCATTTAGTACAGCACAAAAATAAGAGACACTTAGGAAGGAACAATAGAATGAAAGCAATGAGGAAAAAAGAAATCCTTTGGCAATTTGTACAGTTAGGTCAAACAGTATAAACACAATAGTCAAACGCTGCCATGAGTCCCCAAGCCTGCAAAGCAGATACAAAAAAAAAAAAAAAAAAAAGATGAAAGTCAAGAGAAAGCTGTTTATTTCTTCATATAGATCAAAGAATAATGTCTATATGTGGAGGAGAATTTAGAGGCATAAAGCCTCTGCTGCATCAGGACTGAGAATAAAACCTGTTGCCTGTTCACATTTATATGCTGGATCTGTTCCACTAGCTATTAACCTGCTTCACTCTTTCTGCCTTTTTGTAATACAACAGCACAAAGAGCAGAATTGCAGCAGCCTAAGGGGAACACACAAACATGCGATGTCTGGACAATAAAACAGAAAGGAAGCAGTGCTTACCTTCAAAACCAGACTGGGAAACAAGTCTACTTGGGATGCTGAATTCACCTGCAGAGCCACCACTATCGAGTTATGCCAGTCTAAAGCTACCCATAGAGGGAGGACTACAGATGCATGAGGAGGTGTCTGTATCTGTAATTCATGGACATTGCCAAAAATTTGTCATAGTATGTAGGAGAAAACCATGTCAGAATGATAAAGAGAAAGCAGTAAGCAGAACAAAAATACGTTTGAAATCTGCACTGCAGGCTCTTGCTAATTCCTTCTTCCATTTTACCCTAAGTCAAGCAATTGGCATATGGTACCTTGGCAGCAAATATACAATTCTATTATTTGTGAAACAGGTGTTTCACCTCAGATAGGCTAAAAGACCATCTCTTCTCCATTTTCCTCTTCCTTTTTTTTTTTTTTTTTTTCCTGGCAGCACAGAAGAGATTGAACCAGAGGTTTCATTGGAACAAGGGTCAAAATAAAGTAATGGAAAAGTGCATCTCATAAACTAACATATGTTTTTTCTTCAGCTATCTGGAATTTTTTTTTTTTTTTTTTTTTTTTTGAGAAGGTACAACATACTTGATTACATTTTAAGTAGATTTAGAGAAAGAGTGGATCACATTGCAAAGAACGTGCTGAAGCCAAAGTATGATTCTCAAATATGTGGTATAAACTGCACTGATGAAACAACACCAGGCATTAAGGTGTGGCATATAGGATTTCACACTAATAAAGGCCCTTAAATCTGCAAATATATCACAAAAGGGAGTGCATGTCTCTCCATCTTACTAACAGACTGGCCTTTCACTTTCTTGCAAATGCCTTTAACACCAAATCAAGCATTCACCCCTAAAATCCATGAATGATTAAGATTTAAAAGCTGTCTTTCACTGGCTAAAAAAAAAAAACTAAAGATTTAAAATATGTATCCTTTTTAATTACTTTTGTAAAGTAAACCTTTGCGGTTGCCCCTACTTACTCTGTGTCAGAAATCTCCAAGTGAGAATGATCCTGTTCTGCAAAACTGGGCATGGCTGCTGGAGTTGCTGACAAGAAGCTTTTCTTTAATAATATCCCTATTTCAGTTGACTGAAGAACTTTCGGTAAAGAAAGAAGACCAAATTAATTTCTTTTTTTCTCATTCTGTTAATGATATGCACTGACCTTGCGATGTCACCAGATGCTGGACAAAATAAGCAAGGCCTGCCAAACCAGACTGCACAGAAAACAGAAGCAGCAGAATTTCAATCACTGCTGCACAATTTACTTTATTATTCAAATCAATTGGAGCCAGAAAAAACCTTAAGCCAACAGTCATCAGACAGGAAAAGAATATAAGCACTTTTCTTTCATCTCCTTTAACATCATGTTTTCTTCCCTGCATTTCTAAGTGAATTGAAATAATCACTGTAAAGCTATAAGATTGCAGCTTAAAAGAGTAGCTTTTAAGGTTTTGGATACTTGCATAGCTTTATTCCTTTCTCATATCTTCCCTGACTGCTTCAGAAACAGAATCAGAAATGTAAATAGGAAGAAACAGCAGAAATCTAGAACCACGTGAAAGATCTCCCCCACCAGGAATATCAGTTCATCTGTAGGTGTAACGGAAAATAAAACCATTATGCTAAGGAAGCAACACAGCCTTCAAATCAGAGCTTGCTTGCATCTATCAATAAAAATACAAGCTGACTTTAATAACCTATCAGTGACTCAAATAACGGTTCATGGTTGTATGATCGTCCAGTGATCTTGACATTTTTGTTTTCAAGTTATTAAAAAAAACAACAAACTGGAGTGCCAGTAGAAAAGTATTCCAGATACTCTGCCAGAAGACTTCTAGATGATCTATTGAATTTATCACTCAGAACAACGGCAAAATGTGATTCTGAAAGGAATACATTCTCCGGGGAAGACAGATGACTTGGTGCCTTTCATCCTTAGATATCACATTCTCAGTAGCTAGATGCTCCAGTAAGTTATCAAACAGAAGCAATAATTGATGTCTAAGTAAATTTCTCACATTTTCCCATATCCCATTGACCCTGCTAAAATCCAGGCTGTTATTCTTCCACTGACTTTCAACAGTCCTCAGTCAATTCCAAGAGAATGAGGAGCCTGTGACAGAGTATGTAAGGGCAGAGTTTACAGCAACAAATCTGTATTCATGCTGTGCATACGTTAAAGAAGTTGTGCACTTTTGTTTCTGTACAGAAGGTTTATGCAAAGATCTTCCCCCTCCTGGTTGCACTGTAGAATGTCTGGGATATCAAAGCACTAAGATTTGTGAGTCTAAATATAGCCTTGGAGCAAAGTAATGCATCCGACTGATGAGAACGTCACCAGTTTCATTAACATTGGTGAAATAACAAATAATCTATTTGAAGCCATTAAATAGTTAAACATTCACTTTTTTTCAATAAAACAATTTGTGCAATCAATTGAATGTCAAATGTATTTTATCTTGTGAAAGACTGAGTCATTAACCTTCACAATTTCAGCGCCTCGCTACCAAATTTGACAGCATTTGCATACAAGTGAAGAGATGGACTGTTGTATAAAAGCACAACTTGTGAGGACTAAGCTGAATAAACTCTATGTGTATCGAGAAAATAATAAGCACTTTTATATACAAAAGACAGATGGGAAAAAGGAGAAATGTATTGGCCAGAATAAATATGGTATAAATAACTAAGAGCGTGGCTATTATAAAGACAGCATAACTCGTTAGTGAGAAGGGCAAGAACCACAAGCAGCCATGGCTCAGATGTACCTTCAAAAGCAGTCCCTGGACGACATCCTGAGGACAGGTTAGACTACATTTTATTAGACGCTGCAGTTTGTCCATAAACAAAACTAAAATCTCTCTCCACCTTGATACATGCAATTGCTTATCCCTGTCGACCTTGAAGTTCTACTGTAAACTTCATAAAATCTCCCAAAACTAAATGCAGCAGCAAACTGCACTGACAGTTTAAAAAATCAAAATCCCGAGTTCCTAAGCAACCTGCCATTCTGAGGCTGAGAAACATTTGTCCTTTGCAAATCTTTGTTAAATCTTAAAAGATTTAATATACTAGGAAAGAAGGAACAGGGAAGTGAGGAGGGAAGTTACGTGCTTGTAATTTTAGCTGCTCCCAGATATACAAACTCTCTGGTAGTGTAGACAAAAATGAGGTAACCTGGCTTCTATTTAGACTGGAAAGCCAGTGGACACCTCTCTGAAAGACAAGGGCAAAACAACTGGCACTAATTATCTTCTGAGGACATTCAAGGATAAGCTACAGAACTAAGCTAAGGCTAAAATAAATAGACCATGCTTTTGTATATACTTTATACTTTGATCCCTCAAAGAAAATGATGCTGTGATACACGTAACTGAAGTTCTTGATAAATATACTTGGATGAGTTAAATTAATTGGTGCTGTACAACTCAGTCCAGAAGGATATAAATGTTAACAGGGAAAAGATGGCAAAAAAGTTTACCAGAAGAGCCTGGTCAGTTGTAGATCATCAAGGCTGTAATCTTGAGATATCAAAATTCTTTCCTGTCTGGAAAGGGTCTTGAGGACATGCCAGAAGCAAAGGAGAGAATTATCTGGTTATGGAGTAACGGAAAGATTAATGATGTGATACATAATGCCGAGATCACTGCATTAAGAATATAGAGATCAGAAACTTCAGATCATAAAAATTGATTTTAAACACTGTAGCTGTTTGACCATTGAACCACAATAACAATACAAAAATGGCTCTCAGTAAAGGCTATCACAGATCAAATCATTTTTGCCTTAGATACAGGCAGGCAGATACAAGTGTGTGTGTGTGTACAGTTAGATTTCTTGCTTTACCCAAAGTTTGCGAGGTTAAACAAAATTTCTGTTGTATATACACATATGTATATTTATATATACTGCCTGACAAGAACCTTTCAGGAAAGAATTGGTAGAGTAATTCTTATCAGTGTTTGTTTACGATACATCTAGCTGCTTAACATGAAACGCATGTTACTTGCTCAGGTAAGTTCCAGCTAAGCTGGTGTAGCTGGAAGACAGACGTTGTGTCCATCACTGGCAATTATTCATCCTTCTCACAAATTTACAATTCATTTTTGATATATAAAGTTCATTCTGCATCAGATACACAGGCAGAAAGCTGTTCTTTCAAAAAAATGGTAGCTTGTGATAAATTCCAGCAGTCAGAGAAATGGTGGTAGCTCACTGATGGGCAGAAATGAGCTTTATTTTCACTGTTGTGTGAAATCAAAGAAATGAAGTGCTGGAGGTTATAATGGTAATGGACATAGGTATTCACCTGGAAATAGTCAGTGGCCATCAACTACTCTACAGAATTAACTATGATGGGATGACTGATAATACAGTTGCAAATTTTAGAATAAAAATAATTCTGAATGCTTCCTACAAATTTAATTCATATTAAACTGAACTCGCTGAGGCCAACTTTAAGCACTTTTATTGAACTAAATTAATTAATATAAATAACATGTCAAGGTCATAACTGGAATTGACTCAGAAGATCAGTGATTCAATAAAGACAACGAACAGAACAACCTAGATACCACGTGGTATTTGCAGTATGCTCCCAGTGTTGCCTATCCAGATGACTGGAGAAAGTCCCGAACCTTTACAGGCTGCCACCACTCCATGCCACCTGAATTCTGTTAATTTGTATGCTCAGTTTGAAACTTCATTTGACACAGACATGCACACACACACAAAAAGAAATGAAAAAGCTAAAGGACCACACAACACATATTAAATGGAGATCCTAATTGCCAGCACCCAAAGCCCACAATTTACAGACGTTCAGTATTGCTCCCCTACGCGACAGACCGGTGTAAACACCAGTTTCCAGCTCACTCTTTTAGGACACACACCACAGATGAGCACTCCATACTGCCTCAGCCCTCCCTGTACACTAACATGAACACATGAAAGAGATAAAAGCAGCATGAAACATGGGAGTTATTTCTCAGTAAACTAGACCGTAAGTTCTCTCCATCAAGGATAGCTCCTCTGTTTCTTTTGTGATAACAAAGAAAAAGCTTTTGATTTGTTTTGAAATAAGTGCATGATATAACAGCCTGGGCATGTAAATACTGAAATCAAGAAACTGCAGGAAGTTACGCTGAAGAGTGATAAAAAGAAAAGAGGGCAGCACTGGCAGCAGCAGGAGGAAGTGGAAATTGATGGTAAAAACACAATCAAGAAGCCATATTCACTGAAGAGTTAAGATTTAGTGGCCTTTCTTTTACACCATTGTGGGCAAAAATCACTTTTAAGGGCTCTAATGAAAGCTGAAAGTTACCTTCAAAAAGTTATGCATATTTCAACAGAAATAAAAATCATTATGTATTCTCTCTAAAGGGGATACAATCTAAAACTGTCAAAATTCTAAACTCTTCTACATATATTACATACAAATGCCTTCTACAGAGAAACCTCTTTTCATTTTTCTTCTAAATTAGCTTAGTGGTCCATGGTATTGCACTATCTTGGTCTAGTCTGTGAATAATGTGACAGGTAATTTTTATAGTTCATGCCTGTACTTAAGTTTGACTGAAGATACGGAAAACAACTTTTATGGTGCAGGTGTAAAAGTAAATGTTCTGTAAGCCCTGCAAATCCAAACTTGGACAGCTATCATAAAATATTTCATACTAAATATGTGTCCATCAATAAATAGCAAAAAAAATTCCAAACCCACAAAACAGAAGGTAGGGGATTTTAAATGTGTTTTTTTTTTGTTGTTGTTGTTGTAGGTTTGGGGTTTTTTGGTTTTGCTTTGTTTGTGCTCTAACATGTTTTCTCAAAACAAAACGATAATGCTAACATTCATGCAATCGGCCACACTATTGCAGAAGGGATTTAAGATTCTTTGTTATCAAACAGAAATCATTATGAAATTGAATGTACTGAGAAAGATGAATAATATGCAGATAACACAGAAAACCGTCTAGCTCTAATTAAAAAAATTGGATGCTCATGAAACTGTAGTCTACAATGCCACAGAAATGGGACAGAAACAGTCAATTTACATCATGAAAAAGAGCTCAAAATAGCTCCATCAAAACAGAAGAAAAGCTCCAGTGTCAGCTTATATTTGCAAACGACCAGAAGGGCTTCAAAATGCTGAGCAGTCTGGTGCTTCATTTCCAAAGCTCAGGAAACAATCAAATCTCTAACTGAAACCACAGCAAATCCAGATTAATTTCTCTTGTATCCAAATGTTAGGCAGTCACAGTACTCAGTATCTATGATTTACATACGTTCTTGAACTTCAGCAACTACAATATAAACTGCTAAGAAAGACACAATAAAAATGAATTCTGTTATGCAAACTTGAAAAATAGGAAGGTAAGGAAAAAGCTATACTGGAAAAAGAAGTTAAACTTTTCAAGTAGGAGTGCAGTGGTGTGGTGGAATCCACGTGGATGAAATGCAACTCCAGAGAGAGAAGTAATGTTCTATATGATCATTTGGATGGATATTAATCACTAGTTTGAAAAGCATGACTCTTCAAAGTAGGAGGATCTGAACTATCAGAAGAAGATGATCAGCATATTTCTCCTCTCGAAATCAGAACATGGCCCTCACACAGAGGTAAAGCCTGTGTGCCTCAGAGTTTAGGAGAGGAAGGCTTTCTTCAGCAAATGCAAGGCAATTCTTGGAAATGGTGTTATATCTTCTTTCATCTGAGAAACTCTTCCAAGTTTACCTCTTACTGGCAGATCAAAATGCTGTGTATTTTCTGCTAATAAATAAGTGAACTTGATTTCACTTGGTGCATTTTCTATACGAGCGTACTTAAAATGCACTTTACTAGCCTACAGATCTGACCATAGACATTTGCCATGCAGATTTAACCTCCCTGAGACTCTGCTTCAGTGTATTAGATAATTTCAAGCAAGTTGTTTCCTGACACTTCTGGTCTGAACACTTCCTCTTGCAACTATTTTTTCTCCTTATTTACACCACAGGTTTCTACCAATGAAAAGTTTTTACAACCTCCCCTCCGAGGACCGGCATTACGCTTCTGTGTAAGAACTGCATTGCGAACGCTGACCTATAACCATTGCTTTGTAGACAGACTACCAAGCACAGGTCTCGAACCACTTTGCTTTAAACCAGTGTTTTTTTCTGCACATGGAATAGTGCTTATACAAAGCGCCATTTCTATGTGACATTGTATGTTATCTGACAGGTGGGTAAAGTAAACAACCAGCTTATATCCCCAAAATAAAAGAGCTTCCTGAGTAGGTCACAGCAGTGAAAGGGACAGCAGAAGAAAGCAACCTAGTCTACAGAAACACATCAAATCATTCACTTTCTGAGGTCTGTCCCCAAATGCCTTGTCTGGTAGACTATAACAAACGACACAAGGCACTGAGCCCATGTTTCAATGCACTGGTAATAATCAGTACAATGAATTACAAAGAAAAAGCAAGGAATCCAAATTTAATCACTGTGTGAAACTTCACTTTTCTGAAAAAAATCCATCTTCTTGCCAGCAGACAGTTTCAAATTTTGCTAAGCAGATTTATTTCTCACATAAAATAGATTTCATGATGCCAATACATCCTGTGGTCTGAGAAGTACACCAACTTCAAAACTGAAGTAATCTACAACAGGTTTATTTCTAGGAAATGAATTTGCAAGGAGGACAAAAGCTGCATTTTGAAAGAGAATCAAATTCTGTTTGTTTAAGCAAATATGAAAACTTTTTTTTTTTTTTACAAGTTTAATTGTATTGCTGAATCATTTTGAGAGAAAAAAAATGTACAGCTGCAATGTTAACTGAATGTGAAAAACTACATTTTCTTTTTAGCCAAGGGAAACTTCAGTGATCGTGTTGGAAATGTTGCTGGGAAAGGATCATTATTTTGATATACTAACGTCTGCAGATTCTTTCTCATGCTCTATAGATCCTGTATGAGCAGATCTGGAATGAAAGCTGTGCGGAACAGCTGCTAAGTGACAACAGAAATGTGCAGCAGATGACAAGCCTGTCACAAACATTGCACTCATAGAGCTTCTGCCTTCACATTTTCCTTAAAGACATTGCATTGTGTTTAACCTGAAATGGAATACTTTTTGCCTAATAGGCGCAGTGCTGTTTAGAAACAAAAAAAGACTGCTTATTTATATCAATTCTTGACTTCATCTACTTTAATTTACATATCTTCATGATAATGCTTCAACATTTGGCATATTTCTGCTTCGTTTTGCATTTGTGAAATAGAAGCATATTAGCACACAGTGTCAGGAAGCGCTCCAGTTCTACTCCCTTCTACTTTTGTTTGTGAAGCTTGGAACTTGTGCACATATGTACATATGTACAGTGTAAGAACAAAAAAGAGGAATCTGAAGTCAAGAACATTTTACACTTACAATAAAGCACACACCCTTTTCCACAACTGCTGTATCTCAAAACAACTAATGCCAGCTGACCAGGTGAGGGTAAGTTTGAGTTGTCCAGGAACAAATATAACCTACAGAAGTGAAGGCTAAGGAAGGACAAACCTTCCAAGCACATTATGCTTAATTCCAAGCTGGTGTGCAAATAAAAGGACATGAAAACTCCGATCAGGCGCAATCAAGATCTTTAGAACCAATACATACACTAGAGAGGCACGTTTGGCCCACAGAATGAAGATGCATATAAAAATCATTTTGAAGGCTGCCTCACCCTACTTTGCAGAAATAGAAATACACATCAGAACTTATTTCCTCTATGTTGGGTTAGATCATAAATAGCCTATAATAACACAAGTAATATTAAGGTGGTTAACACACAGTCCTACAATTTTTTAATTTTTTTCTGCTTTTTCTTTGGTCTAAACACTTCTCTGTCGGTTTGAATATTGTAGTCCCACAAAACTGGAAGCTTTGAAGTTCCGTGCTAATCTGCTGAAGTTCAAAAAACCGTTCCATTATAACTTCCAAGAACACATCTGGTACGTAAGGATATAACTGAGAAACCTTATTCTAGCTTTCTGCTATTTGCAGTTTGTTTATTTTTAGTTGTAACTACCTCTGATGTGTTGATATCCTCATAAGAAAACTGCATTGCAGGTACTCCGAGATGGTTGATGAAGTAATCGGAATCTCCCTGTGTCTGCACAGAACTCACATTAGAACCTGGACATTTCATCTTTTCCACACAGTTGATGTTCTGACTCTGAAAAACAAACACAAATCAAAGCTGCACTTATTTATTTACAACCAGACACTTAACAACTCATATCAGCATACCATTTAGACAGTATTTTGCTCAAAGCACTTCAAAAGCAGGCTGGAACTTACATCAGGGCAGGCAGGTATTAGCTGATTCATGCTTACTTTGGGCTAGGTGATCTTTGTGGTCTTTTCCAACCTTAGTGTTTCTATAGTGAGTCTACAAATCTTTCATCATCTACTGATGATACGATGCAGTGTGCGGAACAGGGAATAAAGAGTACACTGCAACGTGTCTGAAACTTTCAAAGGACAATGAAAGCCACATCTAACTGAAATGGTAGGAGAGGAACAAGAATCCTTCAGTAGGCATGGGAAATTTTCCATTTAGGGCAGGAGATTAGAGGTACCTTTTGAAAACATGCCCAGAGATCTTTAATGGCTGCTACACAGTCATGCTTTTTTCAGTTAAAATAATATAAGAAGAAAAAAATTGTTTTTCTTATTATTCATTAAAAGAAAATAATAATGATGTTAGAGTCAGTTATTTTTAAATATGCACCAACCCTCATTTCTACTAAAATAACAAGAATAGAAAAAAAAGACACTTCCTTTTTCAGAAATTCAAATCTGATTTTTAGCCAGTATTTTGCCCATCAGCAAACACTTTACTAAATTGCATTTCAGCTATTCAATCTTTTTTGCTCTTTATAACTACAATGAAATTGTTTTTACTTATGCAATTCTATATATGAAACACTTAAAGCTTTACTTATGAGATGCATCAAGTCTTTCTCAATTATTGTGGAGTTCATGAACGTGTTGCATTCATCAAACAAATACAACATTTCCCAATATAATGAACTTTAAGATAACGAATAATAATGTCATACAATTAATAAAAAAATTCCATCAGTGAAATGTTTAAGTAGGGGCAAACTACCAACTGAGTTGATGCAAGAACAACAGCCCATCACACAGTATGCCATACATTCTACATACAATAACAAATCAAAGTAAACAAGAGTTGTGGTTTGAAGGACTGTGGTTTTCTGGGGATGGGGAAGACATTAGATGATGTGAAAAGACCAAAAAAAAAAAAAAAAAGGGAAAGAAAAGAAAAGAAAACGGAATCTGAACAAAAGGAATGGATCATGGAAGCCAGAGGATCACAATAACATGAAGCGTACTGAGACACTGAAAGAATCATTAAAGCAAGTCATTGCTTCCACTTCTCCCTTTCTTATTATTCATTAATAATTCAGTATAAGAAAAGATATTAAGGAATCGTTTAGTGGAATAAGATGCAAAAGTGAGATACTCGGTGTGCAGAAGGATGATGGGAGGCATGGGAATGAGGGGAAATGGGATGGGAGTAATTAGGTAGTGAGACTATTTTAAAAATACATCCAGAATAAACAATCAGCAACATGCTCTGTAACAACTCCCTCCCTCTACAGAGCGGACAAACGAGAGTACTTTATGCAGTTTTACAGTAAAACATGCACGATAGCACTATTCAGCTCACTCATAGTTTCTCAGGTTGGTCTCTACTGTGTCAGTCAGCCCTCCCTTTATGCTGGAAGGAAAGCAAGCCATGTGGTTAGAGAGTAAGCATCGAGTGGTGCATGTCAGTGCAAGGATGTGTATGCTAATCGTAATTGGGTAATTTTATTTCTCTGGAGTTCATTTTGTTTTTCAGCATCACGTTATTGGCTCATATTACAAATCTGAGAAAGAGTACCATATGGCCCATAAAATACATTTAATTTGTATTAATGTTATAAAATAGACCTCAAACATTTAAAGTATAATAAAGTGGTACTTCACTGCAGACATCATTTTTCTGTTGATTAGAGTTAAGCATTCATAATGCCTTTTACTGCTACATTAAGATGCTGCCATAAGTAAAAACCTAAATTAAAAACAAAAAATAATAAAAAAAAAAACAGTGGTTATTTCCACAGTTCACTTTCAACCTAGAGACACTTGTCAGTAAGTTCTGGTCACCTACCTTTCTTTATGTGAATAAAGCTGAAATTAAAATCCTATCTGCTTTTGAAGACTGATTTAAATGTCCAAGCAGTTTTTAACAGGACAAATAAAGAGTGACTAATTGCTCTTACAAGGTGCCACTGATCCCAGCTTCAGAACCACAGCACAGAAGCTTATTATTCATGAATAATTAAACCTCTATTTCTTGAACTGAATAGCTACTTAAGTTAGTGCAAGGCAAACACGCTATAGGAGATAAGACCACCTAGATGAAGTCAAACTATCTAAAAGGAAAACAGCTACAGAATTTATCAAGTAATCACAGACCACGGAAAGATGCAGAAAAAGCCAAACAGATATGTTGGATTGCACCACAGCGGTGTTCAGCTGGGATTGCAGTTTTTTTCCAAACACATCCAATGGAATGTGCAGAGAAAGTCCATGGGGATGAAAAGAAAAGGGATCCTCGTCACAAGGCAACAAATTAGCATCTTAGTTACTGCAAATATGTTAAGTTGAATCATCATCAACATACAGGAGAGGCCAGGGAAGGTGCATTACAAAGGATTCGTGAGTATACATCTCTCACCCATTAAACCCTGCCACGCTCCAACAAATGAATCACAAGAAGGTCTGAGAGCTCAAAGATATTATTAGCTCTTTGCCTGCCCTGTAAAAATTGGATGAAAAAAGCACACAGTTTCTAGGAATTATATTAATTCCACAGGAAGCACACTCCTGTTTTCTACCCTCTGATTATTGGTTTGGCTATAATCATCTTGCTTTGCTCTCTTTCTTTGCTGATTGATCATATATATTACTGTTAATGCAAATTAGGTGTTTATGAAATTATAAGTGACATTTCATGCCATGCTTTCCTAGTTAGTACTTAAGGTACTTTTCAAATCAACTAAAGACAATGCAAGGTACCTGATATCTCAGTCCTGCCCATCATCACAGATAGAAATTAACTGCATTGACATTTCCCAAATTCTGGGTCCTGTCAAATTGTCATGATTCAAATATGTACATGAGCATCACTATAAATTATATCCATTCATTCTTTCTCTGCACAAGAAAAAGAAAACCTAAATGTCCTACTGATAACGAATATGCTATATATAGAGAATAGCTGTGGTATAAACAAACATAAGTTTACACACCACTACTGTGATAGATACATCTATCTGCATAATGCAATTATGATTAGGTACATCACTGTACAGACATAATAAAGACATTAAAAAAAGGACGGGCTAGTTAATTAAGTAGCACAGAGAAAACTTGTACTGTGCAAAGCAGTCATTTCAGTCCATGTATTTTATCTCTCTCTTTTGCCAATAATCCACAATAATCTTTGATTTTTTGATGCTGTTTGAGACACTGAAATGCAACTAACCAGCTTCACCTGATGATATTTCTGCTACTTGGCAGCATATTCAATTAACATTTATGTAACAAAGTAAAGTAGGAATGCTGAAAAAAACAACCAACCTTTATACATAGGCTATAAGTGTTCAGAATAAGTTAAGTGTGGCTAAAACTTGAAGAAATCTTCTGAGACAGTGATTAAAAACTGCTGCTTTGATTTTGTATTAAAAATAAGATATTGGGTCCTTAATTTCTCAGCAATTACTTCCTTCCAGCTTATGCATATATTTATGTACACATTTGTGAGATTTTACTTAAAATATCTAAAATCTGAACGCTGTTAATTAACTTTTAATGGCAACATGAAGACTCTTACTGAAACAAAATAAGTCACATAAAGAATGCATTTACCTCTCAGAAGGTTCCCTAGTTTGATCCCTCAGTACTTTCACAGTAAAATGAAAATATTCCTTGTAAGAACACAGACATTTCATTCAGAGGACTGTATTGTCACCAGGGGGAAAGAAAACATAACAAAAGCCTCCCACAAGAACAACCAGTGTTTATTTAAAGATATCAAGGACAAAGAATACCTCTAGGGAAGTTAGCATCATCTACAATTCTTCTGAAACCCATCACAGTGCAGATGGTGCTCAAACAGGTCACCAGAGCCACCAGGGGATCATCGTCACCCCATTAGAAATTTCCTGCACGGTACTCTCTATTTTCTTACAAAACTATCTTAAAATTCTAAGAGAATTCTGAGTTTTAGCCTGTGTTGAAAGAAATTACTACAGTTTCACAAACGTGAAGTGCCTCTCAGATAAACCACACATTTTTCAAAGAATTGTTCAGTTAAAATGCATGCAGGTGTCCTGCATGTCAGAGAAAACCTTTTTCATCCATGGGGGAGCAATGAAAATTGTGTTAACTACAATGCTTAAGGAAATGTTCAAGATGTCAAAAACAAAGCATGGATATCAAGAGCTCCAAAAATCTCACTATCTGAAAAATAGAAGGAATTTAAAAGTTTAATAAAAGTAATTAGGAAATTACAGAACATAGCTATGGTAGCTGCATTTCTCCAAACTATCATCTTCTGCAGATACCTGTACTCAACCAAGCTGAGATGTCCTCCCATATTCCTCTGTTAGCACTGATAAAATCAAGCTGTCAAGCATGCACATAAAGTAATTTCAAAGACTTTATTTTCTACTGTCTCAGACTCAGTATTGTGTGTAACGCTTCTATTTATGGTAACATTCACAAAACATCTTATGATCCCATCACTTTATGATGAACACCCAGCAATGATCCTACTGTAATAACAGAGTGAATACGCTGAAATAAATGAGTGTATAGCGTGTATTTTTCAATCTAATTTTTAATCCAAACTATTTCTGAGCAGAGAATGATTGCATTTGTAATTAAATGATGCAAACTGCTATTTGATTCCATAAAAAAAAATAGTACTTTCCTGGATTTAATGGTACTCAAGCTTTTTCTTCCAGGTATTTAGCAGCATGAACACTATTTAGTGTCAGCTGTCACATACATACTGAGATACTGTGAAACACAGCTTTAATGAAGTATAAATTAATCAGTAGTAGTACAAAACAGGGACAACTTGATACCCGCAAAGAACTGCATGATTTCTTTAATGTTTTGTGCTGGCTAAGTGTGCAAGAGGATTAGAATTTGGTAAGTTCACCTCGTTTTCAAGAAACTGATATATTATACCACTGAAATAGCTGTGGTTTGTAAATAGTTCTAAATGCCTAAAGGAATTATCATACTATAAAATGTAGAGACGGAAATACAGTGAACATATTTCAGTATATTCTGACTCCATGATGATCAGGTTCAGCAATGCTACTCATTCTGGATTGCATCACTCCAGTCTTTCCAATAGAGATTGTAGTTTCACTTCTCCATCTTCACATGAAGGGAAAGAGAGAAGTTCCTCAGTCCTCTGAAGAGCAAAGATAGGGCCAAGAGTTTTAAGAAAAACTAAAATATTTCATCGACCACCTCAGTCTTCATCTCAAACTACACCAGAATTCTGAAGAATTTAATCAATTTATATTTCCCTTAAATGATCATCACGTAATTATGCAATTAAGCTCAGTGTATATCTAACTTTTCTACAGAAACTGACCGTTTCTACTCTGTACTTAATTCAGACTGACTAGCCAATATATTTTACCATTAGCCTCAATTTCAAGATGTTTAAGAATTAACTTACCTATTATTGAAAAATATAGCTCAAAACAATTTTGTGGGTATTTAAATTCTATAGTTTGACTAAAGAGACTATATAACCAAAATAAAATCAAAACCCAGGCTGTCTGAGTTGACTAGGCCAAAATTGGTTGGATGTTAATAACCAGAATCTATCCAAAGCCAGTTATGTTACCAAACACCCAGTTTGCAAAGGCACCAAGTCCCTGAGTCTTCCCCTGACTGTTTAAGTAACAGTACCTCTGACAATCAGTCTGCTTTTACTATGGTTCAGAGATATGAAATGAATCATGCAGCAGCAAAAAGCAGGTTAGGAGCAGAGCTGGGAGCTGAAAATAACCTCTTGATTGACTCCCGGTATACTGTTCTATCCACAGGGTCACAGAAACTCAGAACTCAGAGTTCAAAGCTCAGAGCTTTTCATATGCCATCAGTGTAGAAGTCCCAAGTTTCATGGTTGTCATGGATTTCTCAGATACAGAGCTGCCCTGGCTAGGCGAGTTCTAATTTCCTAAGCCATTTTTTTAATTTCCTCCAAGAGACTGCCAGACCTCTTCCCTTCTAAAGTCACAAACAACGCAGCATACAGTTCCGAATATCTTTTCAGTACTTACTGTATTTTTAGAAACACAGACTGAAAGATATTACAATGATGCATTGAAGGAGGAGGAAAAATAAACACATCCACTGGGTTTACCCAGATCCATAGCTCCAACCTCTCTTATTTTCTCGTTCGCTATCTTGAACATACTCAGTGAGTGTCAGATTGCAGCTATGGCATAAACAGCTGAACAAACAAAATTATGGATCTCTGACACAATTAAACCCCACTTAATAGTTCCGTGTAGAAATTGTGCACCAGGCAGCATTAGGTCTGAGAAGGTAAAGAACCATGCTGAGAGCCATGCACACGCATTTACACTGCAATATATTTACTCTATGATATATTGCACTTATCCTCTGATATGTATAAATTGGAATATGGAAAACAAATTGTCTGCCGGCCTATTTTCATTCTGAGAACTTCTGTTACCTGTATTTCTGATTGTGGAACAACAATTAGAAAAAAAATCACTAGAATGATCTTATAATAAGATCTTCCATAATTTAGCATGACCAAACATCCTTCACATCTTCCGCAATGAATTCGCTCCCCGTACAATATAGAGTTTACACTGACAGACTGTTGGGTTACTGAATAAGAAATAATTAGTAGAAAAATAGAAAATTCTCCTGTCTTATTACTATTTAGCTCATGTCTTTGATTTGACCTTTTATGTAAAGGCAAGGATCTTCAGAGATGCTGAGTGAGCACAATTCCAGCAATGTTCTTAAGACAAGTTTACTTGTGAAATAGTAGTTTCAAAAGCTAAGAAAACGAAGAAATTTAAAGAAATGTGTATATTGACTGGGGGAGAAATGTTATTCACTACCAAGTCTATTAATAAATACAAAAACCACAAGGCAGTAAAAATTAGAATGACTTGTTATGAGGAGTATATTTTTAAAAAAGATAAAATATTCCATACACAGCTATAAACCAAGCCTGATAAAAATAAATAGCAATAATAATACTAAAGATAATAAGCTGACCTAAGGCTTTAAGAAAAGATAAACCTTTATTTAAGGCAAAGGAAAAGTAACAAGTTAAATATTTTTCCTTAAACTATGTTTTTCTCCTAATCTTCGTGCTACTAAGACATAAGTAGCAAAGGAACACTCCCCACCACTCACATGCCTAATCAAATATTCTGTTTCTCCAAGCATCTTCACGTTGACAGAATAAGGAAACACTGACAATTATCATCTATTATACTAACAGTTGCTGTCTTCTGGTATGGCATTGGATGCCTTGAAATTTTAGTAGTTTATTTTCTATAAGAGTACTATCTTCTTAAAGACTATGATAAAATACAGCAATGTAGATGACCTTTCGTTATTTCCTGCAACTGAAAATTTCATTTGAATTTCATTTTAACACATTTGGGTCCAGTCTGATTGACTTAAAAAACAATTTTAAAAAATGGTTACAATTTGAGCCAATCATGCTGTTATGAAAACAACCCAACCCCTCTGATCTACAGTTCAATATAATGTTTGGAGATGAACAGTATTATTGTACTTTAAGGGGACTAAGGAATTCCATTTAAAAGCGTTAGAGGAATGTCTATATCAAGAACTACTTTCAATTATTTTCAACTTAGTTCCTATACAGTGTATGTTAAAACTGAGCCAAAACAAATAGCCTTTCTCATTCATCTGTATAGCAAATCTGAAAACAATAGTGACCCACTACCTTCGAGCAAAGTTTCCCTACTGCTATTTCGTCATCTTTCCTTCAGTGAACCCTGGGAGCTACTGTTGTTTCTGCCCTCATCTTTAACATTAGCACGCCTCTGTAGTACTTCACCTATTGATCCGGATGTAACAAGTGCAGACAGCTTCAGAGTGTAATGCATGTTCTTCAAAGAACACAACCACGAAGCACATGCATTAAGGAAATTAAAACAAAGACACGAGCATGCAGTCTACTGAAGCCTCGGACCAAATGTTTGTACTCAAGTGTTTTTTAAGAAGGGCTGAATTCTAATTTCTGCCTCACTGTAAAGAGAGTTCAGCATTCACCAACACCAGGGTGAATCCTAAGTAGTCATTATCAACGACCAACAATAAATTCCAATTTCTCTAAATTAACTCATTTACCTAAAATTCAATTAAATCTTTCAAACCAATACTGTGTGTCAGAGAGGTACTGTAGCAAGTACCATAGAGCGTGTGGAGAATGCTACCTGACTGCAGAAGGAAATAACTTACACAAATTAAGCAAACATGATTTTAAAGCACCAGAAAGTTCACCCAACCAGAGATCAAAGAGCAGTTTAATTCCAAATCAACCATTGAAAATCCTGAATGTTGGATAACTGTCTAAGGCTCATCGCTTGAAACTATTTGTACTCACTGAATCTATTAGATCATTGATACTAGAAGTATGCAAGCTATCCATTTGTTTTAATATTAAATACTTTGACGGAGGAGACCCAAGACAGTCTTCAAATATTAATGCATGATGCAAAAGCAAAGATCCAGAGGGAGTCCTGGCTAATTAACAAGCCCTAGATGTAGACCTATAATGATAATACTGATGAAATCTCTGTCAAGGATTTAATTGAATTCTTAAAGTTCCTTGTTGGGCTTGTGCTCTGTAGTAAACACAGGGGGAAGGAATAAATCACATTAGGGGAAAAATCTGTACAGACTCGAGTTCACAGTTTGAAATGTTGATATAGGCTAATTTTTAAATGTCAGTGCAAATAATACTGCTGATATATGTGATATAGTTGGCTCCTCAATTTAAATGGGGAATACCTGAGGCAGGATATCTCAAAGAATACTGTCCAGCGTGGAGCTCATTGCTACTCATTTCAGTAAGGAACACACAGCCCTCTTTGCTGTACAAAAGCACTTGCTCATGATTGCTGAACACAGCCATATGCTGCAAACAAAGTGCAATCCTGTTCTTCCAGGACAATACGAACAAGATGTATGTGAGGAACTACTTTACCAGAGCAGGTTTCCAACAGAAATCCTAAAATCTCTCTCACATTTTATCCTGCTTTTACATCAGTGTAACTGCAGCATTCCTTGTGTAATTTCCCTCAGTGACCAGGAAACCAGAATAAGGACCAAAATATCTACACTGAAGCCCAAGTGAGTATGAGTTATCTGTGAACATAAACATATTGTCCCAATTAAAGGTCATGTATGAGCTCTCCTCCATTCAAACACTGTCACAGCTCCCTTTTTAAAAGGTCACAGTTAGGCTTTTAGTCAAGTTCTAAGAATATTTTGCCTAAAGCTAGAGTGTTACTTAGCATAAGCACCAGGACCTAAGGTAAAATCTGCATGGAATAAGTTGTGCCTCCTTGATGGGGAAGTATGGGATGTTAGAAAGATGAAATGATCATAGACTTTACCATTATTGACTTACCACTTTTATTTAGAAGTGGAATTAAATACTAGAGCATCAAGCTCAGGGGGTAGGTTTGGGAAACCCAGAACGAGCAGATGCTCAGGATACTGTCAGAAAAGCAGCAAGATTTCTTTTCAGGCTCAATGAAAGTTTAACTCACTAGTCAGCTACTTTGGCTTACAGAGATATTTTCCAAATACTCTGCTGTGCCAAAAAAAGTTAATGAAGACTTGCTTGTCTGAGACATATTAATTCATCTCAAACTGTAAAATTCACACGAACTTTGAGGAAGATGTATCAATTCTCTGAAGCAGATATTCAGTTTACAAAGTGAATAATTTTCTCGCTTAAATTGAAATCTTTAGGGACTGACAAATCCAATTTTCTTTTTGTGAATATCAGAAACAATCTGATAATTTGGGAGCTTTCCTGAGGCTACCTGATTCATCTTTTACTCATCACAAGTAATCATAGAAGCAGCAATAATAATAACTCATTTGTATAGTAACTTATAAGAAGCACAAATTCCTCATCTCAAACCTGAGGTACAAATGGCTCTCTTGTTCTTTTCTCCTAGAGAATAATATGAGGATGCAAGTAAAAATTTGGGATGACAGAAATAACTTCTTATCACAGATCTCATCCGGTATTCACTGTAGTCAGCTGGTGCTTACTGATATATACAATGATAGTTATTAGATAAGAACACAAAGGTCTCTAACTAAAAAACTAGATGAACCATGAAAAAAACCAAACCTCAAAGTAAAAGCCCACGACTCTGTTTATCCCTGTGTTTAATTTACAACCATAATCCATAAATTCACAGGCAGAAAAAGACTTCAGATATGCTGTTATGTTTTCCCCTCAACTCAGTGCCTCCAAGTATCTGCTATGATATAATTGGTTCCAAAGCACCCTCAATTCTAAAACCTCAATGTCATTTTATTATGCAGGCAACTGTTTCATAACCTTAGTTGAAGGTTTTCTGTAAGTATGATGTATGGTACTTCTGTTTGGAGTTAATTATTTTGAGTGACAACAGCAAACAACTACCACTACTTGTTGTATACAAAAAATGTGATTTAAAGATGTTTTCTTTTCCTACGGTTATTTGACCATGCACTTAATTTTTGCATATTTATTTTCCATAAGCTATTTATGTTGTATAGTTTATAGCCATTAAATCATTCAATGACGTAGCTAATAACTACCAGAAGAACAGTGAGAGAAACCACGTGATTATCTGAGGTTATGCAGAAATTTTAAAATATCCAGAGTCATCAACCTATCCTCTTTTGGAACCAGAAGTTTACTTTTAATCTGTCTACCTAAAAGGTTTTCTATTATTATGAAAACAGCTTTCTATCATCATGGAAAGGTCTCTGGAAGGTAAAACAGTTTCTTTGGACAGTACAGTTTATTACATTATGTGGATTTAATTTGCTTGGACAACAGAAACCTAGAACTTCCAGTGGGAGGAAGAGAATCCACATTGACATTAATGTAGGATTTTTTTATGCAAAATAGTAGCAAGCAACTATACAGAAGCTTACTTTTGGTTCTACTTGAAAATGAAATGAATGCTTTCAGACTCTAACTCCAATTTTAAATGTAAAAATGTTTTATGCCACTAAATTCATTAATAGAAACTAAGAATAACTAGCACAAATATTGCTTGGCACAGTCATTTCTTAATTACTGATATAGAACATGATCTAATCCATTCTTCTGTACCTTTAAATGGTTCCTAAGGAGAGAGGAGTAATAAACTTTTTGGGAATTCAGAAAAAACAGCAGATCTGGAGTCTTATTAGCAGTAGACATATAATCTGTTAAAATCAAATATAAATTACTAAGTTTCATTATACATTCTTATCTTGAAACACTCACTGTAGAAAAATTCACTAATGGCCTTATTTACAGAGAATGAATGCCAGCCAAAAAAACCAAACCCAATTTACCAATGATGTACTGCCAACAAATGGTGATTCACTGACTGAGCAAGCGAATTAACAATCACTTTCCTAACAAAAAATAGTAGGCAAAAATATAACTTGGCAGAATCTCCCCCTTGTTATTGTGGACTCTAATTAGCATAGTCATATAAAAAGATTGGGATTAAATATGTCAATGTCTCAGAATTGTTTGAATTCCTCTTTGCTTAATTAATCCAAATATTTAAATTATCTTCTTCGTGTAATTTGGTGTTTCATCCAGAATTCCAGAGATAGGCACATAAAATCACTATTTGCAGACTGATTATCTAGCTCACTTTTAAAACCTGACACTAAAATAAAGATGTAATTCCTTCATGTGAAATTAGCCAAGCACATATCCTGTTCTCTCACTGATCACCAGATCTTACATAGCACCCAACTCAACAGGTTTCTCACTTCTCTCTTTTTAGGTATATCTATAATATTCATACAAACTACATTTCAGCTAAAACGTCTTCCTTACTTTTCGTATAGTTTGTAGAATTAAAAAGATAAAGATTTTTTGGAATTTGCACTGATTAGAAAGCTCACACAATATCCAAAATTCAGCTCTAGAAAAGCCATGTTCAAATATTTCAGAAAATAAATGCTCCTGTATGACTGACATGCACTTGCATGCCATGATGGTATTTTCCCTGAGTTCCACGTAAGCTATGGTCCTTGTTGCACTCATCGAGTGTTCCACATTCAGATAAATTTTCAACCCAGTTTTCTTTCACAGGACAAGTTCTATTTTTCATTGTTTTCCCTATTTATTGACTTCTGTAATAAGAATTAAGTTCCCCTAGAAGTACATTCTTTCTTTGCTTTACTAAGATGGACTTTCAGCACAGCAGAAAGGACTGAGTGAAACTCAACTCTGTTCTTAATGGTCAAGTTCAAACACCTCCCCATTCTCACACGTATCAAAACTGCAAGGCAATACTATTTACAAACAGGAAAAACCATGCTAGCTGTATCTGCAAGTCTAACAATGGAAGTATGAGATTTACCACTGAATCCAAACTCAGGAAGGTAGCACTGAATCCAATGGTACATGGAAGGTATCTTCCATGAATCCACAAATTATGGAAACAATCTGTTCTATATTAAAAGAGATGGATATTCTTAATTCTGAATTCCTGTTTCACCTGCATTTCTGTTCTAACACACCGACATTCAGAGTACTGCTCTCGTGATGAATCACTAAATACAAATTAGAATGATCTTTGTCTCTTGCTGGACTTTTTAAGCACTTATTTGCAACCTGCATATGTTAACAAGAACCTTATGTGGTTGGTTGACTTGTCATTTTTTCAAGATGATTTGAGATCCAAAAAGACAGATCTTACAACGTTTGTAATATCATAATTTTGAAATAAATCTATAATTACATTGTATTCTTGGCAAGAGCTTGAAGTAACATCAATATTCTTTATAAGATCTGTCTCCCAGAGAAAGACTCCTAGGTACTCACAAATTGTGAGTACCCATGGGAACAAATGAAGATGTTTGCTGGGCTGCTCCGTCACTGTCATAATATTTGACATGAATTCAGAATTCTGGCCGGCACTCGGAATCAGTAATTCCTACAAATCTTTTCAATGTCACAAACAATATGACACTGCATGAATTATATATCATATTATCCTACAAATAGACTTTTACAGATTACCTTACATACATTTTGTCTTTTTCTTTTTAAATGGGGCTCCAGGGTAAACATGCAGAAAAGGTACATTTGCGAGAATATAGCCTTACACATTAAAGAAACAGAGATGAGATGGAGAGCGCATATAAGAAAAAAAATGAAACATTAGTCATGTTTAACTAACCACTAATTCTCTTGTACAAGGCAGGACTCCTGAGAGAGGCTGTGTGTGCACTTCTGGGTAGTACACAACGGTCATTACAAGAATCATAAAATGTAAGGAACATCATATCCAAACTCACCCCAGAATTAAAGTGGAAATAGATACTTTTTTTTCCAAAACTGACATCATCTGACATTATGTCTGTAATTCTCCCAATAGTATGGTCTTTATCAGAGTAAAAGAATTAAATCTTAATAAAATGATAGTCAGATAATAAGGACAGCTACTGCTGCAGTTCTAGACTGTTCACAGTTTAGAATGATGGTCATGGATTGTATTCTGAATTCAAAGAAAGAAAATAAAATTAAAACAAGTAGGTCAAGGACCTGATGTAATAAATTTATTCCTGTCAAATGGGAAATACCTTTTTTACACAGAGATAGGTCTGCAGACACCAACAGATTATCAAAAAAGAGAGACACCTGTCAGAAGAGCATTTTTGCAAACATAGTAATTATTATGCATAATACGATTGTAACAGTAATCCAGAAAACCTGTAGACTTATTTGTAATACTATTAATCATTTTCCAGGAATAAAAATCCTTCCCCCCCTCCCAGAAAGAAATGGTTTTGCAATGAGTTTTCCACAATACTTAGAAAGAATAAACCAGATTCTTTTCATGAAGAAATTATCATCTAACCACTGGACAGGAAAAGTGCTTAAAACATTATTAAGAAGTAATTTGACCAATATTAGATCATTTTACTAATTCAGTTTGACAAAAACTGCCAAGCATTATCAGTCTTAAGCTCCACTTAATTCAAGCTGATTCTTTAAGCAGTGTTTAGTACCAGCTGCTTTAGAGGCAAGTCAAAGAAAAATCAGAATAACGTAATGAATGTTACATTGGTAAATTTATAGCAAAAGCATCTAACACCCATGCTTTATGAAACTTAATTTGAAGTCTGTTTCATGCATTCTATTTTAAATTGCTTTCATAATCTAGTATGTAAGTGATATTATTTTAATTTCATCTTAAGTATTAATAAATACATCAATCTTAGAACCAGTAATGAGGTCATTAGCTAAAAACGTACATGTACGTAATGAGGTCATTAGTTAAAAACGTACATGCACTGATACCAGCAGAACTATGCAACAACCTGACTGTAGACAAGTCACAAAGATGTAGGTGAGCTCTGAACCTGACATACATGCACTGTACAGTACTAGAGTAAGACTTATACTCTCCCCATGTGCACCACATTACAGATGGTTAACATACAGACTGAAATGCATTATGAAAAAAAGTCCGTAAAGATCAAATTGGGAAAAGAAAAATCTAATTTTTGATAATGAGAATAAATAATGCTTCTTTTAAGTTGCAAATATGTACAAAAGCTGAAGGGAGTGCAAGTTTGCTGAGACATGGTATAATGAAAAGCTGAAGCATGTAAATTATCCCTTCCAATCTCTTAAAGCACTTTGTGATTTTCAAAATCAAGTTTAACCTGCTTACTTAGTAAAAACTGTTCATGTATATTAATTAAAGTTAAAATGCTTAAACTAAACAATGTCCACCTTTAATTACTTAAACTGAGCCAGTGTCAAGGGGATAATCTGTGCAACCTCATAAACCACACAAGAAGGAAAATATTTTATTTCTAACCTCTGCTGCCAGTTGCTGAAGAGAAGGGGATGCAATAGGATGTAAAGTTGAATTGCCTCTGACTGGATTATGGAGGCTAACATAAGCCACAACATTTCGCTGAAGAACTCTCTTGAGATCCTACAACATAAGCAGAGCAATGGTTATTACTGCACATGGTTATAATTAATTGTTTTATCATTTCCTTTACTTCTAGGGAAAAACTGCACCCTATGATTCTGTCCTCTGTGCTTCCCTAAGTAATACTTACCTACTGTTTTTTACAATATACTGTTAAAAACTTCAAAGGATATCTTAGTGTTATTTCTCTATAGCAGAAGTTTTAATTCCATTTCACACACCAGCTCAACAAAATGCAAATAGGCCTATGAGGAATTAAAAATAACTACACTTGTAAGGCCAAAAATGAAAACATTACATACTGTGAAACAACGTGAAGGCCTTTTACACTTATGCCTGACAGAAGACAAACTTCAAAAGCAATCATTATCAATAGTTAAATGTACTCTAATTTTTAGAGAGCAAATTCAGATTTAAATTGCATAACTTTCTCAGTGTTGTCACTTTGTTATGTCTTAGACTATGAAAAAAGTATGTACAAACTGTTTCAATTATTATCTCTTTTAAAAAAAATCCCATTTGCCTTCTCAGTAATGAGTTACTCTTTGCATGAAGTGGCTCTTCATATTGAACAGAAGGGGTGTAACACAATTACATCTGATGTAAAGCTGACTTGAAGTGGAACTAAACAGATTTTGCTTCCAGCCTGGATCTTTTCAATTTGATTTTTTCACCCCCTCTTGTTTTTGAAGAATAATCATTTTGGAAGTATGAAACTTCAATGGGAGCTAGCTGCTTCTCACGCATGATAAAAATAAATTAACTCTTCATTTGCTCTACTGTTTTAATTCAGCAGCCGCAAACATATCTGCTACTTACTCCTTTAATTTATCAACTGAAATAAATTCCATTCATATACAATTGACAAGACTGTGATGAGGTATTTTGTTTCACTGAGCCAATTTGTATCCTTTTGAATGGAAAAGAGCCCAAGGAATTCTCCTTATCGGATTGTAGCTAACTTTAAAGCACAAATATATGAAAAGTGAACCAGTAGTAGTCATGGGATACTGAAATGTTTAGGTAGTCAATGCAATGGTTCTCCTCCTTTTATCACATGTAGTCTGCTCCACAGAAACTGCCTTTAAAGATGTTTTCATTGGATGTGCTGTAGAATATGTGAATGTTCACAGACAGCTGTCACAGACTAGTTAATAAACAGTAATTTCTAAATGGCAATTTCATATTACGTCCATGTTTTCAACAAATGTAATAATAATTGCAATGCTTTCTTCTATACTCATTTTACCTCTGCCCACTCATATGAACCGATGTTCCCAAACGATGTTCCTCCCCAGGAGCAGAACACAATGGTCCGGTCAGTTCTCCAGCCTCTCTTAACTTTTAACATCAAGGCCTGTATAAATGCTGTTATGATAGCAGTGCTACTGGCCCATTCTTGTCCACCGTAAGTATTCAAACTGCTGTGATGACTACCAATGATGACGTATCTGTCTGAAACAAAAAAGAAGAGAGAAAAGAATCTTCTTCTGCTTACTGGCATTAAATGAATTACAGAGACAAAACATGAATTTTCTTAGTAGTCTATAATGCCATTAATACAATACAATGCGGCCAACAAAAGCTTATATGGTCATGTGCAAGACAGTCATAGAGCAGAAATACATAAAAATGTGAATACTACTTAAATATAAATTTATAAATACTTCTACTTTCCTAATTTCACCCCTGTGCCCTATTCTTCATTGCTTGCTAACTACTTTCTCTTATAAATCAGGTATATACCCCCTTTTACAGCCAGGACTTTGAGATATAGATAATGTAATAAAGTTCCATGCTTGTGTTAGTGTTGTAAAGAAAAAAAAACAAAAACACAAGGAACCAGGAAACACTATGTTCAATACGTATGAGTATCCAAAAAAGAAAACAAAAGGTGTGCTGGTACAATAAGTAATATGGAAAAAATACACAAAGTATTAGCACTCCCTCACCTGGAAGACTGTGTTCAGTGCTCACCACCCTATCTCAAAAATGACATCAGAAACAGCAGTTGAGAAGCTGGTAACCAGAACAGTTAGATATCAGGACTTAGACTTCCAGGTAGGGAGATATTGAAAAGACCTGGACTGCAGGTTTAGAGAAGAAACATGACAGAGGAATAAAGACAATGAATGATACAGAAAGGTAAGTCAGAGCTAGCAATTTTGGTGATACTGGAAGAAAGTATTTTATATAAATTTTATAAAATGAAAGGCAGTAAATTTCAACCTGAAATAAAGAGTGTTTACAACTATTCAGAGAAAAAGCAGAATAAACCACATTTCATTCAGATAAATTAAATTCGATCTTCATCTCTCGAGGATTATCACGGAAACCAAATATTAACTCTCAAGTTTAAAGAAACACCTTTTCTTCCAAAAGAATGATGTGGTATGAAACAAAATGAATTAGTAGTGTGACTGATATGTTTTAACAAGTTCATGCAGAGTTCTGCTGAATGACTTATTCAACTGTAAGACTTTCTGTACGAGATTGATTAACAAAGGAAGCACCTTTGACAGATTACCAATTGAGTGTATTCTGATACGTAGTGAAGACCCTCTCTCCAAATCTAGACTCTTAAAGATATTCTTCCTATATTTCAGGGCACTAAGAGACAAGGAGAAGAGTTATCATAGATTCATAGAATGGCTTAGGTTGGAGAGGACATTAAAGACCATCTAGTTCCAAATCTGTAATGATCCCTGAACGTCATATGGGTTCGAAAAAGTGTAAAGTGTTTTGGTTTTCTGTTGGTGCTCTTACTTTATCCAAAGGAATTCATTCTTCACTGTTGTCAGTACACTGCAATGTAGCAATACAAATAAGTGGTAAAATGCCCACACTTTATGCTGCTTATAAAATTAAATATCTGCTGCTTGAGGACTTTTTGCAGTGACTGCTGCCTGAAAAGATTTCCTTAACTGAACACAAATAGACTTTGATTTTAAACCCATTCTTTATCTTTATTAAACTTAAGCATAAACTGTCATAACTTTAAAAAGTAGCTTCCTACTAAGAATGCAATAATAAGGTATACAAAAAGATGAAGAATTTATTAAATAGGTACTGATGCATTCTTTTTATTATTTGTCTTGCTTCTATTTCACAGTTCAGCAGACAGTATGTCTAAACATGACAGTTACTGTGTTTCAAATCCTGGGACAGCTATTTACAAAACATTAGCAAGAGTAGGCAAGTAACTTCAAATTATTCTAAGACATTAAATCTTTTATTGAAACTAAATCCACTGTGCTAATTATTCTCTGTCTCGCTTTAAAAAGTAAAATCATTCTAGTGAAAAGTGCAGCACTGAGCTCACAAAAAACTCAGTTATTATTTCAGTAACAGAGATAAAAGTTAAGATTTGCTGCCTTCCACATTGTATCATTTAAAATATGAAATGAGAGGTACTGGTCCTAGGAAAATGTAGATAAATTTTCACCCTTTTTTTAAAGATGGTTAAAAGGTATTAATCAAGGGAAATGTGGTCATGGTTTTGATGATGATGTAATCTACCCAGTATGAATTGGTTTGGGTGAACAACACTTCACAATATGTCAGTAGTCAGGAACAGTGTTCATTAATGATGTAGAAACACTTCAACTTTTAGGTAGATTTAGTTACATACAGAATATGCTCAAGACGATCTGGATTCCTATAATGTTCTTGTTTTGTTACCTACATACAGTATCAAAAGAGGAAGGAGGTTTTTTGTTTTATACCACAAGTACCCTTGGGTCCTTAATGCTTAACTCTGAAAGCATACAGAACAGTAATTATTATTCATAGAATTGTATAAACTAGCTTAAGGCGCGAGTCTAACAGAAAATAAGGCTGCAGAAATTGTGATGAAGAACTTAGTCACAGATTTTAGTATACTGCAATCACATTTGATAATACATGCTTAATTAAGCCAGAGATCAGGCTGCCCAGGCACCTTGGTTCCAGAGAGACGTTTGAGTTATGCGGGGATGTTGTGCATAGAGACATAGTTTTATTTAACTCAGAGTTCTGCTGAATTTATAAAATAAATCAAAATATCTTCTGAAGTAATATAGACAGCTCATGTATTAATTCAAATCATTCAATACAGCATATTTTATAATTAAAAGCACCAACACAGTTACTTGTGCATTACAGGGCAAAGCAGAGCCCTGACCTCAGCTATGACTCCCAGTCATTGTGAAACAAATAATCAGTTCAAATGATGAAAGACTACTTACCAGGAAATACAGATCCTTTCAAATAGCCAATAACATTAGAAATTGTCTTGTATGTTGTGACTGACTGAATACTGAGATTGATTATTTTTTTGTCTGTTAAGAGATAAAAAAAAAAACCTCAGAAAATGTTAAAGTTCTGCTTATGCAGCCAAGAGATCTGCAGAGCACAAAGAAAAAAAGGAAAATAAGGTTAAAAAAAAAAAAAAGAAAAAGTTACCGACGAGGAACCAGAGATTAAAACACGACATACTATGGCATTTCCTTAGATGAATTTTAGCAGTGAAGATCAAACCTGTAATCTTAAAAGATGTTTCTACTCCTTAAGGTAAAAAACCATTAAATTCACCCAATAAATGCTGACAGAATACAGCAGTAAAAACTCAGCCAACCAAAATCAAAAATAAAACCACAAGTAGGCTTAACAAAATTCTGTGATAAAATTGTTTTATTCTTCATAGGTGTCCCTAACCTAAGCCTTTCCCCAATTCAATCTTTCTCTAACATTCACAGAATTATACCTCATTTACATTATGCTATTGTGGAAGAAAAACAAACAAGAAAACACTAACAAGAACAACAGAAGAAACATATGCTAAATGACATGGGAACAGTTACACCTTTGCATTAGTAATCACTGTGCAAGCATAGCCTTTGGTGATATCCTTATGCCAGCAGAAGACAGCTTTGTCGGCTTAGCTGGTATTGGTTGAAAAAACGATATAAATACAAGAGTAAAAAACCTTGTAAAACAGCCAATATATACAAGATTTGTCATCACAACTGATATGTGGCACAGGATAAGGCCAGCAAAATGTGTTTGATTAAAAATAGTTACTTTTGATTGTTTTTCAAGTCCAGTTCCGCACTGAGAATTATTGCCATTCCCTCTATCCGCAGGTAGGACACATTAACCACTCTGAATCCTGGAGTCTGCGGCAGTGAAACAAAACATCCAACTACAGGGCACTGCAGATACCTTTAAAATGTTGCGTTTGCATTATAATAGACTCTATTAACATTCATCTCATCTGAAAGGTCATAACTCCTATCTGAGAAAAGCAAAATGTCTTAAGCTGCTCTAACTTAAATGTTAACAATTGTCTGATAGTGGCCACGGTGTCACCCTGACATCCCAGGAAGGTGTGACGGCCCCAGCACTGCACCACCAACATCATAGTTAAGGGCAGAACTTCAATGCCACATCCCAACTGTCACAGACCAAAATTAAAATATTCCACTGATCATTTTGCTCTCCATCACCTGGGCTGTTATCCTCCCACTGCACTGCTGACAGCTTGTTTCCTGGCTTTGCTCTCCAGAATAACCCAAATGTTACAGCAGAGAGTTTACTGCAACATGTAAAATCAAAACAATACATCTCTAGGCTACTTCAGGGCTCATTTGCTGGCACTTCATCCGCTAAATTTACTTTAAAATTCTCTTAAAACAAAATTCAATATATTTTCACTCTCATCCACTAATATTTGAGAAAAGCAAAATGACAGGTAGGATCTTTCCTTGCTTCATAAAATGTACCAAGAATATTTATTTCATTTTATTTCACTCAGACAAAACCTTATCTGCTATCAATAAAATCATCCTTTATGTGAAAACTGTTGTAGTTACCTTTTGCCTTCTGATGTAAGTTACTGCAAAGTTTCTTATCAACATGATGGTGAAATGGTTGCTATATAAATCTGCAGATACTGTTCTAGAATTTTATTAAATTCTTTATTTAAAAAATACATTTATCTAGAGGGCTCCCAGTACGGTAACTAGTACCTTTATTCATGTTGTGGTCATTTAAAGAAGCCTGAAAATGGCTCATGGCACCCATATTGATTAAGCAGGTTAAATTTAACCTACATGATGCAAGTTACCTCTTGTTCTGGCTCCTTGCTTAGCGCCATTAAAGAGCCTGCTTAAGGCTACATTTAATAGTCTGCTAGAAAAGTATTTCCAAGCTCAAACTGATTTCCCTTCTTCTAGCCACAAAATTTCAGACATGTTTCTTTAGACCCTGTTTCAAAAAGAAGATAAATCCTATTGAAAACAAGCAACTTAACTCTCTCTCTCTTTTTTTTTTTTTTTTCCTTAATCAACATCAGCTATCTAGTCTTCAACTGACAAGGAAGAAATAGGAAATTAATTTCTGGCCACGCACACGTTCTGAAATCAGATAGTCAAGTTAACTGTCGTGTGCTGCAGTAGTCAGCTTAAACTGACTTGGGTTTAAAGGCTCAGTACATTGGATGAAAAAATGAAAGCATTCTTCGGAGTACACAGCAGAAGAGAAATTTAATCCCCTTATGACACTCCTGACAATAAATCTCACTTCCTAATACTATGTTTTAAAGGTATTGACTATTTCTTTTTCCCTGTATACTCTGGAAAATGAGGAGACTTTAGCTTAATACTACCCAGGATATACCCTGACTTTATGTAAACCAGAAGTTATTTCTGAAGGAGAAAAGTATTTACTTTTGTCGATATTTTTATCTATTGTTATAACTTGAAATCTGTAAATTATCTCATACCAAATTACTGTCTCCAAACTACCTATTTTTAAAAATGCCTGGTTATTTCCCATTCATTTGATTGACAGTTTTAAAACTAAAGAAGAACATAATGTACTGCCTGGAGTCTAAGTTTACAACGACTGTTTACATGGCTTGATAGTGATAGGACAAGGGGAAATGGTTTTAAACTAAGACAGGGGAGGTTTAGGTTAGATATTAGGAGGAAGTTTTTTCACCCAGAGCGTGGTGACGCACTGAACAGGTTGCCCAAGGAGGTAGTGGATGCCCCATCCCTGGAGGCATTCAAGGCCAGGCTGGATGTGGCTCTGGGCAGCCTGGTCTGGTGATTGGCGACCCTGCACATAGCAGGGGGGTTGAAGCTAGATGATCTTTGAGGTTCTTTTCAACCCAGGCCATTCTATGATACTAAGTAATCAGGTGTGCCTCATTTCTTGTTTCACTTTGAACCTTGTCCCCTGGTGATACGGAACGAAGGCACTGCACTCAGTATCAAAGACAGCTATGAATTTTGAGAACGCTTCATATTGTATAACTGAATTTTATAACCTCGCTCTATTTGAGAGCTTCTTTTCCTGATTTATAGCAATTGAAACCGAAGCACCATGCTCCAGCCAATATCCTAATAACATTCTCTCTCTCTCAAATAACAAATAAAAAAAAAAAAAAGGCTTCAGAAGTGTACAGCTTTTTCTGCATTACTTCATGCTTAAATTCCTTCTAATTACCCATTTTTGAAAAAGTTCACAGGAGCAAAGAATTTTAAGATTAATGAGGATTAACAAAGAAGCACCACAATAAACAAAAATGCAAATCTAATTACTGACTTCAACCACACAAAACTAATAACTAACTTAATTCCCTCTCCACTGTTTGGGTTCTAAGTATCTGATATATCTCAGATGTCTCCCTAAATGTCCTCCCACTCCCTCTATCACATTATGTCTCTTGAAAACTGCAAGGCTAAGGGAAAAAAGAGGCAATGTGAGAAAACTATATATAAATGTTTAATCATTACTGATGAATCTGCTGCTTGGCTTTTTGAAACACACTGATGAGAGAACGATCATCATTTTATCCTAACAAATTTTAAGCCAACCAATCATCTGAATTGCTCATTCATCTCTTTTGACAAAAAATGATTAATTCTATGTCAGATGTGAAATCTTTCTCTTAAGCTTCTTCAAATCAACAGGAAGACTACAAATTCAGCCTTCACTGTTCTCATATGCCTTGCTCTGTTCAGTATATTCGCTTTAGTTATTGTTATTAAATAGTTATACTAGATTTCTTATCATGAAAACAATTTTTTTTGTCTCTTCAGAGCTGCTACTGAGCACTTCCACAAAGTATATGCTCCAGACATCAATAGTCATACTGCTATTTCAAAGCACAAGGTATCACGAATGCATTATAGAATTAAGCAAGGCTTGTTGTGACAGAGCCGCCTTACTCAATAAATTAAGATTAAAAAAAAAAAAAAGCCATAAGGGTACTGTAGTTAAAAAGCTCTATATGAAATTGGAAACAAGCTGCTTTGTTCACTAGAAAACGGGAGGACATGGATTGACTCTTCCTAGACAGTCAGCTTGGAATATACTTTCCAGAAATCTTTCACCACACAGAATTCCCGCCTTCTCAGGGACGTAAAACAAACACCACATCCGTCATGCAAAAGGTAGAATGAGTTGCCCTTCAGGTGATTCTATACTGCAGCCTCCAAACAAACCTCTTTGTAAAACAGACTCCATGCAGCTTTTTCTCAAAAATGAGTACTTTTGACAGCCCAAATTCATGCCTTCCATCATACATTTCAGCTGTTGAAAATTCCTACAATGTTAGCAATCTTCACACATCCTACCTGTTCCTTTAAAAAAAGTTATTTTATTCAGTCATTGTTTACTGGTTGTTGAGAAGATCAGTTCATCTTTAAAATATCTAGTCTGCTATGTATGGAGAGCAACACTTGTCCTAACCACAACTGCTTAAGACACAAAATGTGAGGCCTTACTGCCTTTACATTTAGCGTACATAACTGTAAATGCTAACACAAGTCATAAAATTAATCAGCCTTTTTTTATGACTTGTTTTATTGTATTCCTATTTCACAGTAACTTTCCAAACGCAATAAATAAATGATACAGTACATACATTTGCCCTTAAAATTTGCTTTTACGATTACCGTTGCACTTAGTGGAGGTTGTAGTGGCTAACTTAATTTGCCTTCCCAGTTCCAAGACCATTGCTTTAAATCACTTAAAATAACAAGCATTATAATAGAAGATATATTTTTTCTACACTTTTTTTTAATGGTGACAGATATACTATTACAAAACAGAAATCAAGACAGAATTATTACTTTTGCATACATCTCTTCTGGAATGCTATCTGAAAGGTGTTCCTCCCTTGAAACACATTGCTTCGCCTTCGATGGAAGACTGTATGTTTACTTCTATTTTCCCAAAAAAACGTAAGTGAGTTCAAGCAATAATCTGTAAGAGTTTGCTAATGGCATAATCTCTGAAGATGAATGCATCCTTTCTTTTCATCTAACTCTTCTCAAGTCATTTCACTTTTGTCACGATGACTGTTTTTCTGGAGAAACTTGTTGAGAAAGGTGCCCGAAGGTTTAGACAACAATACAGTGTTTATTCTACAGCAGATACAAATTAAGGAACACAGAAAGACACAACACTATTTAGAGTTACATTATTACGCTGGAGGCAGAAAAAAGACACAGAATAAAACTGCTCCTGGAGCCTTGATGTTTAAGCAGTCCAACAAGGCCTAAGAAACTGTAATAACATCTCCCTAGTGAAGATATCTAAAGACAGTGGGATTTTTTTAGTCAATAGCAGGAATTAGAGCTTAATGCCTTACACTTAGAGACTTTGTACTTCAGATATTAACTTATATTTGCTGAATGCTAGCGAAAGAAAAAAGCTATACCTAACTACAGTAAGGTTGCCAAAGATAAAGATAATATGCTATTTTTTGAGAGCATAAGTTCTATTCTTTTTTTCTATAATCTCTTCTAGAAAGCAGCTATGCAAAACATCCTTATAATCAGCTAAGTCTCTTGGCAATACACTGTTCCAGAAAACAAATGTGGAATCCTTGAAGAATATTTCATAGTTAAGAGACAAAACAACAACAACAAAAAACATTTCAAAAGCATTACCTGTACTTGACAGTTGCAGGGGGACACACTTGTCTTTTTGGATTCTATTCTCAGGTATGGAAGTGAGTTTTTTGGCAAGTACTGCAGAAATCGGTTGCACTAACAATGTGGTAAGGTTCAGTCGATTTTGTCTGTAGCTTCCATCTTAAATGGCAGAAACAAAGAGCGATTTTGTTAATTATAATTAAGAATTTCTGAATAAAGTGTAAACCAAGTGAAAAACCAACCATTTACAATACAGATTAAGCCATCTGATTTAGATATTCAGCTGCTATTTTATTCTTACTGAAAAAATATTCCTTCAAGAATATTTACCTCAAAATTACATGTAGATGTTACATTAAATAGGGAATCATTCCACAACAAAAAAGCTTTTCAGAGTCCAAAGAGATAGAAGATTGTGTGTGATTTTACAATAAAAAAAGAAATTACTGTATAGTTAAAGGAATCAGCAAACAATGGAATTACTGATCAGCAGCAATTTTCAAATTCAACCAAGAACTAAACACAGCATTACAGGAAAAAGCAGATATTTAAACTGCTTGAAATCAAACAGAAATATCTGTGTGCACTGAATGATGTTGCTATTGATAAGGTTGTTTGCTTTGCTGCAGGTATGAAAATATTTAAATATTGTAAAAGTTATGCTACTTAGCAATACACGTTTGAGAGCCATTTTCACACAAAAAGCTTTTTTTTGTGAACTCTGAAAAGAACACACCATGGAGGATGCACGTTGATGAATTACTACAAGCTGATGTAGTGTGGTTCCTTTCACATACAAAGAAATCTGGAAATTTGAATATACACATTCCATTTTAAAGAATACAGTTTGATCATCTCATTGACTCAATGAGTGTTCAACGCAGCTAAGGTGACTGCCTTATTTTATAATTGCAGGTGTTTTTATGATGGAAGGTTGAAAGTGCAGATGAAAGAGGTGTGGAACAAAAGCACATTGAACAGATAGGTACATTTCAAGTGGAAGAAAGTGCACATCAGAAAGCATCAGAATACTTCATTTACATCTTTAAGATCTTAAGAAGCAACGGCACAAGCATCACTGTATCTGAAGATTTAAGCATATTTTAAAATGTCTATTTGAAAATAAAAGAATTTCCCTGCATGTCTGCCAACATTTAAGCATGGGAAGGTTTCTGGAGATAACAAGACATGTTGGGAGAACAGCTGACATTACTGGAAGAGAAGGCAAACTCCACAAATGGAAATGCTGTAACACACTTCAGGACAAAACATTCATCCATTTCTCCTGAATATTTCAGTTGGGCTAATAAAAGCAATGTATCTTCCCAAGAAAAGCAACAATCTTCTTGCAGACGAAAAGCCCACCATGGAAAAGGAGAGGAAGATTACAGCATGGGGCAGAAACCAGCTCTGCACAGCTCTAAAAGCCTTCTAATGTGCCTGCACAGATGGAATAATCCCCAAACTTTCATCTAGAGATTCAGATTACAAGGCCTCTCTCCAAGACATCCATGCAACACATTTTTCTGCTGACATGGGCTCCTTTACATCTGGGAGGTATCCTTTACATTCTGTGTGACTTGCATTCACAAGGGGAAGAAGCTATCAGAAATCAGCAGTGAATGTTCTAATAAACTTATAGAATAGAAAATTACAAGCAGATGTGTTGTTACTGAACTGCAGCATACACAACCATACGCATCCTCCCTCTTTTGTTCTATTTTTTGTGCCAGAAACTCCTGAGACATCTTCCAATTTGTCCTCAACCATAATGCAAAAATCAACCAACGCTGTAACATTTAATTATGGAGAAAAATCTGTTATTCATCTTCAATGCATAACAGAGATCTTTTCAGTGTTCACTTCTTATAAGTGGAAAGATGAAACTGATCTAAAAGTGATAATTTAGAAGGTGGGCTTTTTTTTTTCTTGCCTTATCAAAGCTGGACAGGGCTGAAAATCCCTGAAAGTTATTTCAGTAAATTGATAGTAAATTCAATTTGCTCTAGCTTTAGCAGTCTATTTCTAGAATCAAAAAGAATCCTGAAATGCCCATCCAAGTAATATAACTGAGACACTATTTTGTCTACCATTTGTCAACCTGCAGACTATATTACAGGAGCAATGAACCTCAAAATGCTGTAAATGAAAAACATCTATCCCTTCTCCATTTATCCACAACTTGAGCTTCACACCTGAAAAGATTGTGAAAGACACACATTTGAGAACAAGGCATAGGAGAAAAACTTCTCATGTTTAAAACAATAAATCACTTTAAAATATAAAGTACAGTTTAATGCCTAGGACAAAAAAAAAAAAAAAAAAAAGAAAAGAAAAGAAAAGAAAGGGATCTGAGCTACAGAAAGGGAGATTTACCTTATCTGGAAGAAAAACTTTCTAATTGTAAGAATTCATGACTACCTGCCTCAGCAGGAGGCACAATTTCTACAACAGAAGTCTTTTTAAATAAAAGATTAATAAAAAAAACTGCCTGGAACAACACAGATATGGTTGATCTCTTCTCTGAGGCAAGTTGGTAGGTTAGATGTCCACCTGACATCTTTTCCAGACCTGGACTCCTTGAATCTTTAATAACCGAAAAACTAAACTTATTTAATTAAAAAAAAAAAAAAGGAACAAATATTAAAAGCGCTTTAAAGAAAAACTTTGGAGTTACTTTCCCTCTATCAGCTATTTATTAACAATCACAAGAGCATCTTTGTCCTATGAGATGTACACAAAGCCATCTGCATCATGACCAGGAATCAAACAAGAAGATCCAAAACCTATCCCCCATGTGAAAATGCAGTTCATATTGAATAATTTTGAGACTTCCAGGGTTGAAGCCTTCCAATTTGTTTTTAAATCATGGGTTTGGTCAAGTACCAACTGCAAAACAGCACAACTCGACTTCACAAGGAAAACTGACAATTAAGAACTCTCATATCATCTTCCCCTGCTGGATGCCAGAGTCCTTGGAGAGCACAGCATTTTCAGGATCTGGGAACCCAACAAATGCTTTGAGAATAATTTAATATTAAGATTTTGCTTGTAATCAAAATTTCATTTGATAGCATCAAAATAGTTCAAGAAACAGAATTCCTTACTCTGCGGTTCTAACAATACAACCGTGCCAGGCCTAAAACTGCTATTCATTTAAGAAGGACTCCAGAGAATATTTTGCAATGCAGGAAAAAAAATACATTAATCAATTATTAGGTTCATTTGGGGAATGGAGAAAGAGGTAATCTTTAGAAAGTTTCTGATACAGAGCAAGAACTGCACTATTCCAGTGACTTTATTTTGGGTTTTCTTCTTTACCACAGATGAACCCATTTCCTACTCAGTCTGGAATTCACACTTGTAACCTAACATTTCACAGTGTTATGTCATGTAACTTACTGATATTAGTAACATATTCTGAGATTTCTGAAAAGGCTTTATGAGAATTTAACATGTTCAACAAGTTTTACTTGTGCATCATATTCCACTCAATTCTGGATTAAAGTACGATTTTATCATCACTTCAATGACTAGTCAAGCCTGAAATCAGAGCACAAGAAACAGAAGAAATTTAGTCGCAATGTCATATTTCTCTATTCGAATTTTACTTTATCCACATCTTCTCTAGTGTTGCACAATTTGCCTTTTATTTGTATTTCCAAACAACAACAACACCAACAACAAAAACAGAGCTTATGGTATAGGAATCAACTTTCTGTTCACTTTTATTTAAATTCCAAATTCAGAGAACAACATATTTCATCTTTAACTGTTTATTATAGTTGTCCCCTGCCAGGATCTGATAAAACAGAAAGTTAATAAATTAAACTAAGAAGTTTACTGATAAAATCTGAAGAGATCTGAAACAATGTTTTAATGACCTCTCTCTCAAAAAAAAATAAAAATAATCACAAATTAAAATAAGTCTGACTGAACACTGAACCAGAATTGTATATACTCACATCTTTGACTTTCTGTTGCATTAATAATAGAGCATTAAAGTTTTGAAATATCTGAAGTGAATGGCTCATTAATTTTTCACCTTTAGCTTAATAGAAATTTGACAAACAGTTTTATGCTGAGAATAGAAACTCCAAGAAGGACTTCATAGCACAGTATGAGAATAAATTATGGTGTAAAGGACAGAGTGAAGTGTGTTTGGTCAAATAAGATGGCTCCGTCACTCATTCACCTGGAGTGAGCAGTTAGTTCAGTGCATCTCTGTGGAAGAGGTATTCTTCCACTTATGCATTCCCAGCATGTCTTCTGTGTTGCCTTTTGTAAAGGTTGTGTATTAACCATGATCAAAACAAAGATGTAAAAACTGACATACCTCAGATATTTGTACAGTTTACACTTGGAATCACCCTCACACAACTGTACTGATGCCTTCAGCAGCTGTTCAGCTTCCACAGGATCTCATGAAGCCAGTCAACTTTTTTCTCTGCATAGTTAAGCTATGGTTTTGCTGACCTACATCTAGCCCTATGCCAAGACTGAAAGGATTTGACAGTGCTTGCTACAGCAAGACTCCATCTGCTGATTGGTGACTCTAGGTCCTAAACCCACATTGCTATTATTAATAATAATAATTCTGCTATGCAGCAGCTATTTTGCTGCATCTTCAGTTACTGTTGTTTACAAAGATGTCTATAAGCAATATTACTAATAAAGACAAGATTCTCACATCACAAAAAAGCAGTCAAATCATGCTTCTAATTAATACTGCTTGAAAAGGCTTACACTGTCACATTCGTTAATTACACAGCAGAGATTGAAAGTTTTTGTTGCTGCTATTTTTGCACCTTCCTTGGTCTTCCAATGAATAGCTCCACAAAGTAACATTCTTTTAAGGCATCTCCTATTGACTTCCTACATATATTTCATTGGCTTTATTAGCAAGAATGCAGTCATAGCAAATTGCAGGTTTGTTTCAAGAAGATTATTTGAATTCAGATCTAGTCTAACCTCTGATATAAAAATGTTCCTATCTGCTACAATTTTCAAAATCACCATGTAAAGTAAGATGTACATTTTTACTTCTTAAAGTCACTATTAGAACACTGGAAGAAAAATAAATTGTTTTGGTCTGACCCCTTTTTACTTTAAATTGATATAGTGAGAATGCTTATCCAGACCAAAAATGTTGTTCTCCAACACTTTGGAAATGAAAAATCTGTGAAAATACCACATCTTCTCAACATTTGGATGTCAAAGTCAAATACGTTGTTTTCTGTACATAAAGCCAATTGCATAACTCTGCTTCCATCTTCCTAAAACAAAGAATGTTCTGTGGAAATTGGTATTCTGACCATTGTGTACTAAAAATCTTGCTGATCACCCTGTGATGCTCAAAATGTTTTTCATTAATAGGAGGGAGAATAAATTTAAAGACTTGGAAAGCATCTTGGTAAGTATAGTTGAGAAAAATAACTGGTAGAGGAAAACATTATTCAAAAGAAGAGCACAACCTTGAGTAGAAGTCCTTGGAGTAAAAGTGATAATAATCATTTTCCTGTTACATCTTCAATCAACCCTCTATGGATTATCCACTAGAACTGCATTGTGAAACATTTGTCAGTTTAGAAGTACATTGCTTCACTAGTCATTAGCATTTCAGGAACAGAAAAACATTTGCTTCTCCTATGTTTAAAAACAAACCAACCAACCTTTGATATTCTGCAACCAAGGATTTTAACAGCAGCGACAAGTCAGGACTTTCCAACCAGTTTTAAAGGACATCAAATAATGAGATTGTCATCGCATGGTCTGGGATACTGTTAATTTTCTTGGTAGATGTTACATTTTGTTGTATGATGCAACATTTTGGATTTTTGATTAAAATAGTGGTGACAACACACTGACAGTAAGTTGTTACAGAGTACTGCTTGCACATAGCCATGAACATTGCTGTTCCTTGTGGTGCACTGCCAGTGAGGGATTAGCAAGCACAGGGAGCTGGGGAGGGCTGATCCAACTGGCCTAAGAGACATCCCATGCCATTTGACATCATGTTCAGCAATAGAAACTGGGGAAAACAAGGAGGAAGTGGATGACTTTTGAAGTGACAGCATTTATCTTGCCAAGAAACCATTACACACAATGATCCCAGCTTTCCTGGAAATGGCTGAACACCTGCCTGCCAACGGGAAGCAGTGAATGAGTCGCTTGTTTTGCTTTGCTTGCAAGCATAGCTTTTGCTTTACCCAGTAAACCAGCTTTATCTCTACACACGATTTCTCACACTTTTACCTTTGTGATGCTCTCTTCATCCCGGCTGAGGAGAATGAAGGAGTGGCCTAAAATTGCACTCTCCTGTCTCAGAACAAATCACTCTGCCTTAATGTCTGCTTAACATACTTTAAAAGTACTGTCAGTCTTGTTTCTTTTTAAGATAAGTGGAATATAAAGCAACACATTTATTTTGTAAAAGCAAAACCACTATGACACACTGATGCAAAAACATCCAATTATTTCACTTCTCTTCTAAAAAAAATTTATAACAATACAAAAAAAAAAACCAAACAAAAAAAAAAAAAAACTTTTCACAGTGCTCTCATCACTTTGAATACCCTTTTCCACTTAGTTTGTTATAACGACAATGATTATTAAAATGACAAGACCCTGACCAAAAAAAGCTAAACTAATGTTTCTTTTAGACCCAGTGACATGGAAGAAAAATTTTTCATTTTACATATCCTACAATAGGTTGTGAAAAGGGAAGAGTAATTCTTCTATGGATTAAACACGGCTAATATATATTTTCATGTCCTAGTAACAACATAATAGAGCAGGGGAGAAAAATCCTAAATACTGAATATCAGATACATGTATTTTATAAATCATTCCCTTTAGGTAAAACTACAGCATATCTGCAAGTCTCCTATTTGTTCCTGGAAAATATTTCCCAGTCTATTATTTGTACTGTGATCTTAAACTAGAATTTGGAAAGAATGTTGTATGTCCATGTGAGCACGAGGGAGCATAAATCAAACTGATGTACTAAGCTTGACAGCAGTAGCTTGACTGGGAATGAACACAGCAAACGCACAACTCCTCACTTTGGATCATTCCCTCTTAGTTCTTTTTGTAAGCAAGAGCTTTGAAAACATCAAAATATACAATGACTAAGGTACTACATAAGCAGCACAAAACTCTTTCAATACTTAATAGTTTACAGAGACACTACTCCTTAACAGAATTGACATTCACTTCCATATTTTTGCCTTCAAGATAAGTAAATAGTGTTTCTTTTAAAAAATAATGTTACAATACTTTTTACAACTGCAGTACCATATTCTAACCTGAACTTATGCAGTTTTTGATGCTGATTTCCTTTTCCTGCCTGGCAGCAGTTCATAGTGAGAAAAGCAGTAATTACAATAATGCAGAAGCTCTGGTCTTCAGAGTGAGTGAACAGCTTTTCTCTAGTTTACAGCTAGGTACAGTAATTGGCAAGTAACAAGTTCTCTTGGGCTTTTTGAAAGACTGACAGTTGCAAGAATGAGAATAGGGAATGACTGGTATCAGTCAGTTTATTTTATGTTTGCACAGCAGTATCCAGTATAACCAAAGATTTTTCTCACTCTGTAAAAAGGATCCAGGTAGCCTCCAAGCATGAGTATCAACTCAAGTCATGCAAACAGGCACAAAAAAGCCTGCTTCCTTTCCTATTTGAATTATATTTCCTGTAAAGCATTCCAAGACATATGCAATTTCTGTCTCACTCAAAAGTTAATGGGATGGCCCATTAGCTCGTTCCTTCATGGACTAAATCACGTTCTTCCGTACTGATGATGGTCACTGTGTAGAAGAAATAAACAGCAAACATAGGAACGAGAGACTGACACAGATTTCCTTCCCTCCAGTGATGATCAAGACTATAAATAGTAAAATAACTCTTGTTTAAGGTGAAGTACGTTTGCCTCAGCTAGACTATACATCAGGTTTCATATGCTATCCTGAAAATGCCTGTTCTGGTTAAAAACAAGCATGGCATCCAACTTAGCCATAATAATGAGATTTATTATTACTAAAAATAATAAAAGTCCTATAATGCTCTACAAGAAATTGAATGGAAATAGAAAATCTCTAAGAAAACACTGAAAGCTACAGGTGTAGGATACCAATTACTTTGTTTATAGCATATAAGTAACATTGCAGTGATTCAGAACCACATCTTGTCTATATATTTGGTCAATAACATAAAATAAAAGTTGTATGTGTTACCTGCAGTACACTGTGCTTCTCTTACAGTAAGATATATCTGTAACTTATTCTTCCATATTTGAAGCCATGTGAAATCATGTTTTGGCTTTGGTTTTTACAATATATGTGGTCATTAAAGGGTTCTGAAGTCTCCCCCTTTTCTCATAGATTGTAACCCTTTCTTCTCATACAGTACTGCCATTGCTTGTGCCAACACAGTTGTTTCAGTAGCCATACTATGAACAAAATCAACAAACTTTCCGGAAAAGTTTCCTAACCTGTATCACTGCAGTCCTCTCAACAGATAAATCACAAATGTAAGAGGCAACCTGGGACAATGAGGTAGACAGGGTGATAGGACTTCCTCCAACAGTTGCCTCCCAAAGCCTTATATTGTCAAATCATTATTACAGAACATACTCTTGACCTCTGGACACAAAGACAATGTTAAAATCATAGAACAGTTTGGGTTGGAAGGGACCCTTCAGATCATGTAATTCCAACCCTCTGTTATAGGCAGGGACACCTCCCTCTAGACCAGGTTGCTCACAGCCCCATCCAGCCTGGTCTTGAATGCTTTCCAGGGAGGAGGCATTCACAGCCTCACTGGGCAACTTGTTCCAGTGTCTCACCACCCTCACAGTAAAGAATTTGTTCCTGAAATCTAGTCTAAATCTACCCCCTTCCAGCTTAAAACCATTCCCCTTGGTCTGTCACTACATGCCTGTAATAAAAAGTCCCTCCTCATCTTTACTTTAGGCCTCCTTCAGGTATTGGTAGGCTGCTATAAGGCCTCCTCAGAAGCCTTCTCTTCTGCAGGCTGAAGAGCCTCAGCTCTCTCAGTATGTCCCTGTAGGGGAGGTGCTCCAGCCCTCTGATCATCTTTGTGCCCTTCCTCCAGACCTGCACCAACAGCTCCATGCCCTTCTTGTATTGGGAGCTCCAGAACCGGATGCAGTACTCCAGGAGGGGTCTCACAAGAGCAAAGGGGCAGAATCACCTCCCTCAACCCACTGGTCACAATTCCCTTGATGCAACCCAGGATACAGACCCTGCACTTGGATGTGTCAATGTTCCGTGACACAGAATGATGCTTAAATATGTTTATCAATTCAAAGTTTACTTATGGCTTAAAAAAAAAAACAAAACAAAAACAACCAGCCAACAATCTTACAGTTTTCAACTTTCTCTAGTAAAAAACAAAACAAAAACTGACTCAACCTCTTTATAAAGGAGCACTGTATCACCTTATATTTAAAAAGATAGATCGTGATAATAAAATTCCCATACAAAAAAAAAAAAAAAAAAAAAAAAAGCAAATTTTTTATTGTGTAAGAGTTTGGTTTATAAAATAACTAGTAAATCTATAATAAACATTTAATAGCTTAGCAGTGACTAATAAGAAATGAGATGTTAGGCATAGATTAGATCCTATCAGGCAGATGCCTCTACAAAGAATCATAGCGTCAGATCCAAAAGTAACAAGAATCTGTCTATTTTATCTATTTTAAACACAGAATCATAGCACATGTGCTGAATCAGCCTTCTGTATGTATATTGGTTCCTTCCTGCAAGAGTTTCAAGTCAATCAACAGAATGCCTTCTCTATCTGTCAATATGTAAGAAACCACATGTAAGTTTATGTAGACTTCATTGACTAATATCTACGTAGTGATAATTTTTCAGTTGATATTCAGGAACATTTCTGGAGTGGTGTGTGATGTATTTACATTTATTCTGAACAGATATTATGACAAGGTAACAACTCAGGTTGCATTCTAGTATTAAGGCACATACACAGCTGGCTTAATTTTTTCCTCCTTCTTGTCTCTATGCTATGCTAATGAATGTCAAATCAGGATGGCCCAGATCGCTTTCTCTTCTCATTCTGCACAGCTCTGTGGCTCCCCATGACCACATCTGACCACATTTCTGAAGTTTTTCATTCATAACTGTAGATATTTAGTTAGCATTTAACTTTTGAAACAAACAACAAAAAAATTACTAAGACAAATCCCCTACTTTCTCTTTTGAGTGCCATCTGTTAGGCTTCTCCTTAGAGAAATTAGCAAGTTCCCATACTGGCACTCTGAACTGTAAATATGCCATCACCCGAAAACTTTTGAAAATAATCCCTGCTGGAAAAGATAATAGTATCATATAAAATTACCAGAAAAGACTGAATTATATACAGAGGGTATTGTATAGATATTACGTTAAGGCTCTTATTGGCCCCTAAAAGGTCAACAAAGGCAGAATCACAGAGCAGTTGAGGTTGAAGGGTCCTGTGTCGATGCTAATGCCAAGCAATCTGGTAAATTTAGGATAAACGTCTTCCCACTCATATACAAAACCCAAAATCTGAAAGCTGTTCACATCTCATATCTGTCTTAACCTACCAATGTTAAATCCTGTAGTCTCCACTCAGTAGAGCCCTACATGCCTCCAAGCAGCAGAGAGAACATTTATCTCCATATTACAGATAATAGAATTGAATCAAACAGAGAAAATCCTACATGGAGTAAATACTATTCCTTGACTCCAAATGCCATATTTGTGCTGTTAGCCTCACCCCAGATCTCTTCAATAGGAAAGTATTACTCACTCACATCACTCTACCACTGTCATAAATCTCACTCAGCACTTATCTCAAAACACATTTGAAAATCTAACCCTAACATTGCCTCTATTCTGATTCTATTACATTTTGGTCACAATTTTTGTCTGAATTTACAGATGGATAAAGTTTAGTAATACCTTACTGACTTCACAGTAGATAATAGATGCCCTCGACTCCTTCATACTGATAGGCAAAATCACAGACAAATATACAGATATATGGTTGAATGCAAGAAACCAAGTAACACAAATAGAAAAACACGTGCACTAACTACAACACGTGTTAAAGCAGTGATTTTCATAAAAGCAGTGTGTCAGAAGGAATCATCACTGCTATGTTACGTCATCTCTTACTCAACACTGGCAGAAGTAAATACAAGGGCTTCTCTGAAAGTAGTACCTCCTATTTTATTATGTTGGCCCGAGATACAAGAAGTGGATGTTGGTGGCGTGGCAGTAGGAGCTGAACCCTCCCACCAATATTCACTTAAATTTGAAAATGCAAGTGAAGGAAAGATGTATATTTGAATTCCTTCCATGTGGAAAAAAATGACATTCATCAATGCCTGCTGAATTTTTATGGAGACCAAACATGGATGCTAGTGTGAGGCAGTGTTTCAGCAGTGGCAACATCGATGTGAAAGATGAGGCATGTTCCAGATGACCATGCACAGCTGTTGCACAACAAAATGAAGAGCATCTTGATCAGCTCATCCTTGCAAATTAGTTAATGGGGTTGACTATGTTGAAAAAAAGCATTTTGTAACTGAGAATTTTCACTATCAAATAGTGTTACTGTGCTCTTTGTATATGTTGTAGCCTCAGTGGAAATAAATGGGAGGCATTACTTTCAGCGTGATCTATGTAGATGATATATTTGCAAATTCCATTGGCACCATCTCATTAAAGTGACACCCTGTGCAATACAATCATTCTTTATCATTCCAAGTACTCCATTTCATATATATATGCAAGCTAGGATCTGCAGTTTTGTAATTGACTATTTCACACCAATAGATATATAAGAAGAAAGTTGAAATTTGTCCTCAGATATGTTTTCTGCTCAGAAAAAAATATATACTTACAACCACTGAGAGGACAAATATTATTTCCCCATGCACTCACTGCTAACAATATTTCATTCTCAAAAATATTATGTTGTATGAGATCATTTAAGTCAGTAAGTCAGAACTGACTGAACAGTATAGTTCTCCATTGCTCTCCGTTATAAGGACAAAACTCAAGTACTTCTTCACATGATTTCAGGTTACCAATATGCAATTTCATTTTATTGACTGCAGTTCAACTTCAGTACACAAGCCTAATATTTAAGTCATAACAGAACAGAAAGCAAGAATACTATTTTAGTCTGTAGACCCACCTGATTTTTTTATTGTGCCTTTACGTTGTATGTGGTTTTTGCACTAGCATCAATATCAATATCATGTGGAAAGACATTAAATACTGTGAAATGAGTGAAAATTTTCTAGATAAAAAAGCACAAGGTACTGCATTTATTACAAATATATTTTCACTAAAATTAAATTTTAGTCAATTTTGGCTTAATTTCATGAAGCAATTCCAAGTCCTTTTTTCCTCTAAAACGAACCAAAGAGTAGCCCAGGACTAAGCACAGAGAGGGCATTTGAAAGATGTTCAATTGCTTTGTTGACAGTCACAGCCATCCCAGACATGAATATTGAGTTAATTGTCACAAAGCTAGCTGCCGAGGAGGTGGTAAACACATTTTAATTAAGCACATGTATATATAAAAGACTGTGTGTTCTCGCTGCAATGATTTGAGAGGAAAGAGAAATGAAAGAGTTTTTTTAAAAAACATCTGTCCACTTATTTCAGTTGTCATAAAAATTCAATCTTAAGGGTGGCACTTGAAAAAGTGGCACTGACTCCTGAGAAGCATTAAAGGGTTGTGAGGGAACACAGAAAAAGAAAACTTGAAACAATCAATCACTCAAATTATTTAATATGTTAGTAAGAATTTGCTACAAGATAATATTTATCTTACTTACAGAATCCTCTTCTACTTCTAATTAGACAGTACAGGACCTGGATTAATGATACTTCAAGTACCTATGGACTTAAATGACTTAATCACAACATTACATTCTGAGTTATGTATGCAAACTTGATTGTTTAAATAATAATTTTGTCATCAGAACTTATTGAGCAGAGGGTACTTAGTTTAATAAGATCTTAGATTCACTGGGTTAATTATACTTCCTTTAAAAAAATCTATTCAATAATTTTCTGTCTCACATTATAAGAAAGTAGATATTTCAAAGCTTGTTTTTTGTTAAACTCTAGTTCAAGTCTGAAGAAATAAAAGAAGCCAGAAACAAATCTATTTAAAATCTAATGAAAACTGGTGTTTTTTCCTGCTGCTAGTTGGAAATATGCTTGCTGTTGTTGGTTCCCTGTAGCCTGGCCAACTCACTGAAAATAAAGCTAATTTTCTTTTGTTCCTACGATGCCTTAGCACAATACAAACCTCTACAAACACACACACTCAAGCTGAGTTACTACTCTTTTACAGTTTCATTTGGAGTCCCTCATATGTATGTGCCCTCAACACCTTCTACTTATTTCTTCAAAGCTGCAAATAAAAATGTGGTTTCTTATGAGAATATACATAATCTACAGGGTTGATTTCATAAAATCATTCCATTTAGATTCAAAGGTTCTTAAAATAATCTTTGCAGTTTCCTACAGGCATAGGAAAAATATTTATTTTGAAGAAATAAACCATATTCCGTGAGCCTGGTGGAACCTGTGTCAGGTGCCTGGGCATCCAATAAGTCATGTGTTCTTCATGGAATCTTTCCAAAAGGATTCACTGGGCAACAGAAGCAACTGATGCATTCTTATCCAACACTATACTTTGAAAAGCTTCTAAGATACCTGAAGTGTAAGAAATCCTGCATGCTGGAAGAAATAGACATGTTCCTGTCCTAAATTTTCCTTAACCCAACTCTGAATCACAAACACACAATATCTTTTGCACAAGCTGCCAGAACCCTTTTATTTTCTTCACAGAAAAAAACTCTTATTATTATGGTCAGATCACTTGACATCTTCAACAGTGTGAAGCTACAGCTGAATTAGAATATGCAGCCTAGGGCTGGAAGTTCTTCAGCCCAGAAAAGCAAATAGTCCACAGAATAATCAGGAGATTGAAATAATTCAGATGAATTTCTGAATCTCTGAGTGCCTCTTCAGAACAACTTTTATTTATCTAAATCTGTCATTAGCTCTCATGTCATTCTGTGAACTTCTCTATCAAGGATACTTTCATCTGTGGTGCTTCCTGCCTATATACAATTTAGAAAGAACAGCAAAAGCAATTTGAGAGGTTTGATTGAGGTTGGCAGATGTGGCTACCCTACATGGAACACACCTGCGATTGACAACCAGAGGGTATTTTTTTAAAAGTGCAAAACTGTAAAAGAACTCACTGAGAGGCACTGCAGAAGCAACTTTTTATGACCTAATACAATTCTAAAGTACATCTGCAATTGGTTATGAGATTTTTAGCACAATTATTTGGCTTGGATTATTTACAAAGTCAGTCTTGCAATCTTAATCGGATAGTTGCGTCCTAAAATTTTACAGAAATATTACTATTAAACAGTGTACATGTATCTTGAAATGGCAAAAGGAAATTAAACAACAGGTACAGTGTTGGTTATTTATCATGATACTTTGGTAAATAAGTATGATGCACAACCTTGTCTTAAACAGTTGAATAACATACAGGACTAAGATAAAACAGAATTTAGATATATGCACCATTTCATTTTCAATGTTAAAGATCTTTAGAGAGAATAAGGAGCACTAAAATTCAAACTCTGGTATAGGTATAGAAACTCTGGCATTGGTATAGAAAATACCAAGACACTGATACTGAAACTAATTTGTGCCTTTTTTTTTTTTTTCCCCAACAGAAATCTTGTTTCTCAAATATCCAAGTTACTGCATACTAGTATCTTCATTGTTACTTTTGTGGTCAAGAACTACGTTACATTTTTCATGAACAGATGGAGTTACTCAGTGAATGCTTCATAGATAACAAACAGCAGCAATAGCTAAATAGAAAGCAAGGTCGGGTGTTCAAACGTACCCCAACACAACCTAACAAAATCAGTCTCTAGCTAGAGCTGCTCCTTCCTAAAGCAAGGGACTCAGATTATCTTGCAACAGCACAGCACCACTATAGGCTACAGTATAACCTCCACTTGGAAATGGTAATCTTGACTGCCTGCACCTCATGAGGTAGAGGCCATTACCTTAGTTCATCATTTCTGAATAAAGCATGTAATTTTACTGAAAAACAATTTATAGATATTTTCTGCATGTTCTAAAGAAATCAGAAGTATAAAGCACAACTAACACGGAAATTAACAAAAATTTTATTGGTCCTGCTTTAGGAAATCACTGAAGATATTTGTCTACGCAATGTAAATATATGGATTTGTAAAATTCTTCAGCTCTAGACAGGCATTTACTTTCTCATCAAAAAAGCACTAGATTTCATTAACTACAAAATTAAATACAGATTAAAGTAGCAGATCTATCAGGAAAAACTTGCTAGTTTTTCAAGGAATACTCCTGCTGACTGCAGTAGATGATCCTCTTTGAAATAACTGAAGGGCTTTATTACAATAAATAACAAGTAATGGACAATAAATAGCAAAATGTTAGTTTGTAAAGACAGACTAAAATGAGTCTGCCTTTGCTAATGTCTTCAAAATTCTTACTAGAAAAAAATTAAACACATATAAGTAAGCTATATAAGGAAGGGCACAGATAAGCTAACACCTTGTCTGCTCTAACGTAAACTAATTTAGACAGCAGTTGTAGTATTAACAGAACCAAAGAAATTTGTTGGGTGTTACAGGTTACTATCTGTACTTGATGTACCATTGTAGACCCCATGAAGGAGTGGACAGATAGATAGATAAATACAGTCTGAAATATTTTACACTACTAGCAGTGAAATATGCTGGCATAAAAAATAAGCCAGTTATATTCAAAATATTGTTTGAATATTAGATTAAAAAATAAGAACAAATATTGCAACAGTGATGTTTATCAACAGCTTGTCCAAAGGAGAAAGAATGGTTCCCTCTATCTTTTGGTGCAGTGTTATTAAGCCTCACCATGTAGTACGAAAATAAGAAACAGCACTTAATTTAAAGAGAATAGAGTTTCTATATGACAATAAAGAATAAAATATTAAGAGAGTCAATGACAGCTGAAAAGAAGGTGTGGACATGGACTGGAAAATTGAATTTATTTTCAAACACCCAAACTTCAAAACCTTTTCTGAAATGCTGTTGCACCAGCTACACAAACATGACATTTTTTATCTCTATTCATTTGACCTTGCACTAGTTTAGCAGTGGAAATATTCTGACTGAATTCTGACCCTAAAGTCAACTGAAAACTCCCAGAAACTTTAAAATAGCTGGAATTTGAGACTGTTTCTCCAGACTCCGACACCTCTCTACTATGCTCATTCTTTAAAAGCAATCACAGACATTTATTGCAATTTTTAAACTGCATATGAATATTATTCAACCAAGAGATGATTTTTTTTTCCCCCTCACAATAAAGACAATGAAATATCCCTTGAAAATACTGTTTATGTGTAACAAGTTTTTTTGGAGCCATAACGTGGGAGTATACAATCTCATAGCTATTTGGACCATAAGAATTCAGTATGTATTCAGGTTATTATAAAATGCAAACTATTTCTTTCCAGTGAGATCTAAGGAACTTAATGTATCAGATGAACGTACATACAGTAAAAAACATGTTCCTTCTAAAAATTGTTTTCTGATTGTAAAGACTCTAAAATGAACATGCTGTCAATCTATCTTTCTGGACAGAGTTTACAGAGATTTGAAGGAATCAGTTCTGCTCTTATCTTCTAAGCGAAGTAGCAACTAACATCAGAAGTTATGTTGTAGAACAAAACAATTCACAGCTGTCAATACTCTTTTGGTACAAATATATGTAAAAACACATTCCACTGACATCTGACTCAACTAATACAGGCAACCAGATGGGATAGAACACATTTTAAATAATTAAAAGACAAAGAACTATGACAACAAAGAGAAAAATGTTATTGTCGTCTAAGTGCTTCCTAATGAATGTTACCCAAAGTTAGTCTATCTATTCACTTCAAACAGCTCACGTAATGGTGTTCATATCTGCACAGTCTCTCTCAAGACATACAATTTTGTTCTCAAAAAAGAAGTCAATAATACTAAATACCAAAACGAAATTTTTACTTTTCAGTGCAGAGTTTACTTCATAAACAACGACTGACAAATGGGAAAGGTCAAAACTGAGAAGATGAAGACAACTTCTCAGAAGAAAATCTGTTCTCTCACCATCAAGTTCTCTTTGTCAGTACAAAAATAAGACACTAAATGATAATTCAAAGGAAAGTACTCATGTGATGCATAAGAAAAATATGCCATCAGCAAAACATACAAATCACTGGCTTTATATTCCCCTGACATTGTGTCTGACTTCTCTGATATAACTGAAGCCTTCCCTCCACGTGTGAGGTATTTCCTTCCTCTCTTTGCTCAAAGTGGCAGAGATGCCATGTGAATAGAATTTCCCTTCCCTGAGCACAGTCAGTCTCTGCAATTAAAACATAATAGCCTCTAGTTGAGAATGATTTATTGAACGATGCTTAGTTTTTGGAAATTACGCATAGAACATGAAGAACAGCCACCAACCTCTATCAGATAAACTGAACGAAGAGTTATTAGCAATTTTAGGAAGTGTTCCATAACAACTAGAGCATCTTTATCAAGATTGAGAAGATAATGTTGAAAGGAATTAGAAGCTGGAATTTATATCAATTTTCATACATTCCTTTAAGAAATGACTCCTCCTACAGAGTATGATACAATGCACAGTAACAATTAAAGATGCTAGAACCTGAAATGGAAGTAGAGATGTTTTAACTGCATTTTGGAAACATAACAAAAAGCAATGAATTGAGAAAAATCACCAGTCTTAAATTCACAATTGCAATTCAAAGTACACAACATCAGTACTTAGGTTTTGTTGATACGTATGCTGGACTTTTCAACAAAAAGATAATATATGGAGTACTTTGTCCAGTTATGCCCCCCCAGTAACAAGAGACATGCTGAAGAGAGTCCAATAGAGAGCTACTGAGATGATGAAGGGACTTGGAACACCTTCTAGCTTCCACCATTCTGTGATTCTGTGATATAAAAAATGAAAAGAAGGGCTAAAAACTCTTTTAATGTAAGAAAGCAGAATGAAGAGTGTACTAACCACGACTGAAGAATACAATAAATTTGTTTTATATTCATATTTATCACCGTTCATCTGATTTAGCAACAATCTAGCATGGCAATAATAAATGATAGTTTGGAGCAGCACAGGCTAACAGAATTAAAAATATATGTCATTATTATGAATTCAGCTAATCTCATCTTCCATGACAAGTAACAAACTGGAAATACATCACAATGAAAGGCATATCCTTCAGCTAAAATAACGCATGTTGATACGTATGTATCCACATAGTCAAACTTCCATTTACTATTAAAAAGCAAAACTTACATAGCCTGGAAATGCTTAGATTTTTCTTCAGGAAACAAGTACAGTACAAAGAAAACAATGAATATTTCCATTAGAATTTAATTATCATATAAATCACTTGAATGCATCTAAAATTGAACAGGATGGTACGAGAAAATACATATATATGTATACTATGATTTGCCTGATGTCCGATACAAGAGAAGGACAGTCTCGATACCATTATTAATGGCTTGGCAGAGGAAAACATGTGTTATAGACTACAAAATGAATAAAAACATATCTGTATGAATTATTCTGTCTATGAGGTAGATAGCTAGGCCAGAAGAAAACTGTAATATTACCACACCTTGTCTTTCTCTTGGAAAGGTGAATTGTGAAGAATTTCTAGAAAGCCTGAAGAACTTCTGAAGTACAATTCAACTACCAGAGAATTCTGGAGACATTTCAATTGTGCCCCTAAATCCTCTTTCTCTTCTCTCTCTCACCAGCCAGTCATCAAACTTCACCGTCGATTTCATTTTTGACTGGTAAAGAGTATATCTAACATCAGTGTCTTTCCTGTCCATTTGACTGATTTAACTTCAGGGGAATGCTTTGTTCTCCCTATCAAAGGACAGGACAATTAAAAAACATTCATTCACTTTAAAAAAGGCGTATTCTAGTTAGTTAACAAGTTTGCTTAGTCTAATGGCCAGTGAATGCAAAAGAGGTCTCCTCACAAATGAACTGAAGCCACCCTAGAGAAGAGAGTGGGAATTTTTATCATCAGAATAGTCTCCCAGTCTTCAGGTGGAGGGAGAGAGAGTTAAGGGAGAATTTGTTCTGAACACCACTGGGAAGTCTGAGAAAATTTATTGGAGTTTGGTGAGCCCTAGACCACCTAACATAATTTTACTCTTCAAACAATTCAGGCTGGAGCAGGAATGAAATAGTTTCCTCCTAGAGGGTCTCATAAAACACTTCTAAATGGCTTCCTGTGGATGGGATTATTTTTAACAAGGAGTGCTTCTTCGAAGGACTTAAAACAAAAATGATTCTGTCCTGCAGGGTCAAAATCAGAGTAAGTTTTCACTTCTCTGAAACTGGCCTTCACTCTGTTTAAGCAGTATACTGAATTGAAATAAATTCATAGTTTATTTGGAGAATGCTTTAGATTCATACCAAACTCAGGACAGAGCAATCAACACAAGAACACAGTGGAAAAGAAATACACTATGAAGTGTTCTATCAAGGAAACTAGAGAGTTGCAAATCATCAAAAATAATCAGGTCAATGGACAAGTGGTAAATGGATATCTAACTTCAGTCTTCTAAAAAAAAAAAAAAAAAAAAGAAAAGAAAGAAAAAGAAAAGAAAAAATCTTGAGAAGACCTCTTGCTACTCAACTTCATTTTGGTCCCTTCTTCCGTGTATTGAATTTCCCTTTTCGTTCTTGTTACTCCAACAAGAATGTCATGCTGTACCTTTGGAGGTGCAGTATGGTAAGTAATTAAGAAATTAAGAAAAAACAATTATCTAAGTTTCATTCTTCAGTGATAACTAACATACTTGACTTTCAGTATTTTACTTTTACTTTGATCCTTGCTTAACATGCAAACCTGTACCCTGAATACAATCAATCCCCCTTTGAGCATTCTGAATATTGCAATAATCAGCAGTTCTGATGACTTGTTAAAAAATCAGTTTTCCACAGTCATTATTTATTCATCTCCATAGCTGCTTATATCACAATGTTTCCTTATAGTCATTGTCAATTAACAACAAACTGAATCATAGACTCATAGAATCACAAGGTTGGAAGGGACCTACAAGATCATCTAGTCCAACTGTCCTCCCACTACCATTGCTACCACAAGCCAACAAATCATATCTTGTAGCTCCCCATCCAGATGCCTCTTGAACACTGCCAGAGGCAGCGGCTCCACCACCTCCCTGGGCAGGCCATTCCAGTGCCTGACCACTCTCTGAGAGAAAAAGTTTTTCCTTATGTGTAATCTAAACCTCCTCTGGTGCAACTTGTGGCCATTTCCTCGGGTATGTAGATCATGCAAAGAATAATGAGATTCTAAGTGCATTAACAGAAATAATAACAAATGTTTCCAGCATCATCCAGTAACCAAATGCAAATGCAACAATGAAACTTTCAGAAGCATGAATAACTACAATGGCAAAGAAGGTAAATGAATACTGCAAGATTTCTGAAGATTTTATCTCAAGTAAAGAGTTATTCAAAATGTTTCCAGATCTGTTTTTAATATATTTCTAGCTGGATGCATCCTCTTCTATCTGTAAGTGATCCATTTGCAGTCCTGCCTTATGCAGTAACAGCCAAAGTAAAAGAGATACAATGTCTAGTTCTCACGTGTAACAAATGAAAGAATCAGAGTAGCTGTCAATTTCTTGCTTAAAAAAAGTCTTATTTCTCTTAATCAATCTCTGTATGTTTGTATTTACACCACATATTCTCCTTCTTCAGAATAGCAAACATAACATCTATAGAGTAACATCTAAGAGTAAGTAACATCTATAAATTATAGATGTTGAAAATAAACCATAAATAATAAACCATAATAAATAATAAATAATAATAATAATAAAAAAACAATATGGAATGAAGAAGCACTATTACAATATCTAAAAATGATTTTAAAATAATCAAGAAAAAAAGCTACACGGATCACTCACTTCACAGAAGTCAGAAAAAAAGTGAATTACTGAATACATCAGGCAGATGTAGCAATATATGATAAGCCAGAAATCTGTAATTCTACATATCAATACAAAAGCTACTTGAAAAATTTTCTCAAAATATCTCAGAAATATGAGATTACTACAAGAGAAGGAAACAAATGACTGCCCAAAAGAACAAACATCTCAATATAGTGCAGCTTCCAAAAACAGTCTTCCATGTAGTTTCATGAGCTGCAAGACTTCTGATTATTAGTTAGATGAAATTTTCTTTCCATTTCCAACTATAGTATTTCAAAAAGCATTTTTTTCATCACTGAACTATTTTCTTCACGTTAGTATCTTCTGAAATCACAAGGAGCCTAAACATAAGTGCTATGCTGCCTCCTACATCCTTTCTATGATCATGTTGATTATTAAAATTTAAGTTTAAAAAGTATGCAATGTCACAATGTGTACTGAGAAGATGAAACACACTACAGTAACCTCTTTTGAAGGAAGGCTTAATCCTCACAGAAAATAGGCTGCACACAGGGATGATTTTTTTTTTAAACATTAGACTATTTCTTTTGCTGTCACATCAAGAAGATCTGAGCCCGGCTCAATTTTCCAAATCCACCAAAATTTAACCACCCTTAAGATGGTTGATTGAGAGGGAAAAGCAGAAGAGTTCTCTAATAAAAAATTACTGTCAAAGTCTTTCTTCTAACTACTACTACTAATAGCAGCTATCTGGAGCCTTACTGGAGGACAGGCAATCTGGGTGTTAAGAAATCATGCCTACAAAGTAATAAATAAATAAATAAACAAACAAACAATCAAAATAAATAAATAAATAAATGAATAAATGATGTGAAAACAGCTGCACACCTACCTTCTTATCACAGACAACTATTACTGAGACAGCAGCTACTACTAACTCAGTTCCGTTTTACCAGGTTATCAGACAGCTATGAAAAGCAATTCCATAGGTAGACATAACTATAGATTTTAAAATACAGATAGAACTGATACGTTATGCAACAGAAGCAAACCCACAACTACTTTTTCCACAATAATTTATCTTTGAAGCAGGGGAAAGTAGGCATTTTTAAGCTCAAAACAACTTTTGTCTGACCCAAATCTTAAGAAACAAAATTAACAATGCATGCTTTACTTCCAGGAGGAAAAACTTTCAAGTCAAAACAAAAAATAATAACTCTGTACACTATGGTGTGACACCTACCAGACAGTATGAAGCTCACTGTCACTGAACTTCCAGGAAACTTCCATATAGCTTCTCATGGATCCTGCTTCACACAGAAACCATGAAGATTATTGTGATGGTGTAAGCAGCTGTAGTACATACAATGTACAACTCCTTCAGCATCCTTAAAAACTACCCATGAACTACCTAGTCCATTCCTAACATTCACAGAAAAAAATCATACAATTACGTATTCCATCACAACTTAAGCATTTTTATCCATGTCAGAAATTCTTTAATAAAAAATCTAAAATATATTTCATCCTGTTATCTTCCTCACTGCACAGCACCTGGTATTGTCTGACAGATCTGTGATGTCTGCAACTGACTACAATAACACGAATACCCATATTTCATCCATCTAATTTTCTCTTTAAACTTACAGCTCCATAGAAAACATCCAACCAATTCTTCTAACTCAGACAGTCCTATTTTTATTCTCTAAATGGGGTCATGAATGAATACTCATCACTGTGTTGAAATCACATTAGATTGACATGCATTTACAAGAATTGAAGTCACTTACTTTTTGTCTGTCAACCAGAGATAGTATCACTGAAGATTTCTTCTATTTTAATACCAGACCAAGATCAATTAAAATGGCTGCATACTATCGACACATATAAACAGCATCCTGGTTTTTACTCTCAGAAAGTCTGAAGTCCTTTAATGCCATCAACCAAAAGCGAAGACAAAAGAAAGGAAATGTGTTGTATAACAACAGTTGGTTTATAAAATGCTGGCTTCCAGATGAAGTGGAAAAAAAAACCCAGGAAATGGTAATTCTGCCACAACCCCATTTTATTCTTGTGCCTTATTTTTAGATTAATTTCTTGGCTCAGAACAAGTTTAGAGACAGAATATGCAGAAGCTGTTCAAGGCCTAACTTCTTAGTTTCTCATTATTCACTACCCTCTATTAAAAAACCCTAAAAATATTCATAAGAAATCATCTTACACCTGAATCTCTTAAGTTTAACTAAAAACAAACAAACAAACAAACAAAAAAAACACCTGCATTCACCATATCTTTTCCAAGTCTGTATTTTCTCATTCTGAGGAAATTTTTTTTTCCGTGGATTAGCAGCACACATTACCGTCCAGAGATATATTCTGCTTCTTGCCAGTATAACTCAAAATCACATCTAATACAGCAGTCTGAGAAGGGAGCAGCGATAAATGACAAGGGAATGAAGTTTAGTTTTACCTCACCATTATGCTGTACTAACTGTTAAGAAAATCAAATATCTTATACACTGCATGACTACTGTCCAAGTTTTAAATGCTAAAGGCTTAACACTGTGTGGTTCAGTTCTATCAGAGAATGTAAGATTTTGATGAAAATCCCTTACAGGCCTGCATTAAACCAGGGTTGGTAGAAATAGCACAGTGGACAAGTTGAAAGACTGCTGATGCTTGGAAATCAAGAAAAGAACCTAGACACTTCAAACCATGAGTAGGCCAGCTGTTCTAAAATTAGTCTCCTTGTTATGAGTATTATACTAAATAGGAATAGATCGTCACCACGTGTCAGCTTTAGCTGACATCTGCTATAAGAAAAAAAATACCTCTCAAGTAAATAGCATAGGCATTTGTTCATTATGTACTTTGTAAAGAGTGGTCCCTATAGCACACCATCATAAATAAAAATGCAAATCATTATATAACTGTTCCAAAACATCTATGACTTCAATGAGGTTTCAAATAACCCAAGAGGCTTCACCCTTTTTTTTTAGTAACTCAATAGACACACCTGTCAAATACATAACATTAGCACATAAGAAGTATTGGAAGTTACACACACTCATCCTAATTGAAATTGAAACAGTTACAAAAGTTTCAAAGGTTTATTCAAATCATTCTTGTAGCTTAGTTATGCACATGAAAAACATGTCAGATAACAAAAGCATCTGGCAACAAACTGCCTGTTCCTCATCCTGGAACTGTACCCATCACATAGCAAATGCTGGCTGGCACCACTGCATGCAGTACTACTCCATAATACGGTGAAGAAAGCAGCTCTTTAAGCTGGGGCTGACGCCTCTTTCACTGACATGTCCGCGATGAGCTTCTTGTGTAACACATCTGCCATGGACATTATCCCACATCTGGCCAGTTCTAGCTGCAAACATTTATTTCAGTGCTACTCACAAGACCATTTTATCTGTTTTAGCAGGGGGGAAAAGTGCTTTGCAGCCAAACTGATACAGTCACTTAGATAAAAGTCTTGCAGCTTTCTACAAGCAACAGTATCTGAATCTACCAAAGAGAAAGGAGTTGCTGCATATAGTCATACAGAGTATGCTTGGGCAGTATTTCATCCGTGCCTCGTTATATTACTCCTAAAGGTCACCAGCAGAGAGTAACCAAGCAGAAGCCCTCGCATTCACAGGACACCATTGGGCATGACATCCCACTTATTTGCTCCAAATGCATTTTGTGAAGCTTCACCCTGTCCCACCTGACAAGCCTCATTTACCACTATCCTTTGGTATCCAAACTGCAGTAACGAGTGGGTTATTTAGCTTGTGATATTTAGAAGCATGATGGAGGGGAAAGAATACCTAAGAGATGACTAGTTAGAGGAAGATGTAAATTCAACCAAAGGCAAAATTACTAGCTTTGAACTCAGAGAAGAGATGGGGTTAGCCTCCATTCTGACGTTAATTAAGCTAAACTGGCAAAAGTCAACCAACTAAATAACCACAAAAGCTTTTCTCATCCTTTTTTTGTCCTCACCTCAGCCTTCTTTCTCTGAAGGGAAGAGAACAGTGCAAGTGTGAAAAAAAAAAAAAAAAAAAAACAACAACAAAAGAGTGCAAGCAAAACATTTCAGAAAAAATTCTGAAACCTCACTAGGATGAGTTACATTTGTCTTTCAGTGTTTTGCAGAACAATACTATGTAATGTGACCGTACACGTTTCTGAAAAATAGTTTTCCACATTTCCATTCCATTTCTTCAGGGGGAGTTTCTACCTGTCTGAAAGTAGGAAGAGGTACTATTATCTTTTTCATGCAGCTGCTGAATATGGTTAGCAGTGGGCTGGAACAGAGATCATACTGAATTAACGATGGTTTGGTTTGCTCCACCAGCAATATTTCAATTATAAAACTATTTGCACCTCCAATTACTTGAACAATCAGCCAAGTGACTTTATGCTGCTCTTGATACTACGCAGGTGCACTTGCAGGTGTTAGTTTTCCAATATTTAAGAGTTCCTTTGTAATATCCTAACTTGTGCATGGGGGTACTAGGTGGATAAAATAGCACAATACTGCATGCAAACAAATATATGACAAAGATATCTGTATGTCAGATATGTCAAAATCACGATAGCAGTGATGCTCAACTATTAGGAAATAGGAAGGACAGGCCTAGGTCACTGAGGTAGCTTTAGTATAATGATTCCTATAATCTCTCTAGGCTTAAGTTTCACACACGGACATACAAAATAAAAGAATGGGCTAAAGCCCATGTTAGTTTTTCCATACCCTTCCTCATGTCAGATCCCACACTGCATAAGCAAGGTTTTGGAGCCTTAAGAAAGAAGGCACTTACTGGATCCCAAAGCACTAGCAATTTGTTTGCTTGCAGCACAGAGATGTCATCCTGAACTTGAGAAGCATGTATTTAAATTGCAGCGAAGTAAGAAACGTGCTTACAGACTGCAGTCAGCAAAAAATAATGTGCATAGTTTTGCTATCACTATGGGGATTAACATATTTATTTTTTGAGCTATAATCTCAGGTTTTTTGCTAGTTACTGCTAAAATTTCCTGCCTATTCGCTAGATGCTGCCGGATGAAAATCTCTAGTAATGTTGTATTAATTGGGTTCTGAAAGCAAACAAACCATACCCAACACAATGAAGCCACTCAAAATGGCTGACAGAAAGTATTAGAAGAAAGCATAGCAATGGGTAAAGGAGAGAAGTTAAGTAGTAAATGACTGATACTACAAAAGCAGTTCCCCTCCCCAGATTCTCAACCCATGTAAACACAATTGATTTCAGATAGACTCTGCAGGCAGGCATGCTGTTGCAGTAGCAAATTCCAGTACACCAAACTAGTGTGTATACAGCAGCACTGGCTGTTTCACAGCATATACTAAAACTAATATCTCATTCACTCGACATTATGTTGAGCTAAAACACATTGTGCTGTCATTCAAGATATGAAAGGATTATTTTTAATCATGATTGCACAAGAGATTTAAATACGTTAATCCTCCTTTTTGAGTTGTGGAGCTTCAAAAATTGAATCTGGACACCATTTAAAACAATATTTTTGCTAGATGAGAGAAAGTGGTTTTACTAGAAAATGTTCTGTAGGGAGTAAGGGCTGTTCGGTAGTTTGAAATTGTCTGAATGTCAGAAATGTGGAGTCTTCTCCAACATAAGCTTGAAAAGAAAAACAATCCTGATGATAATCTGGATGGGAAATGAGATGCGTGGATTCTGACAAAAGAGTTGTCATGGAGGCAGTACGTCTATCCAGAAAGTGCTTGTTTTGTCAGGCAATTTGGTGTTTACCACTTGCATATTCCATTACTCTTCTAAATTTGCTTTCTTTTTAATTTATAATTTTCCTTTTGAAATTGAGACAAACTGTGTCTCAGTCTGACATTTGAAAGAGTCTGAAGATATATAAACTGAAAGAAAGCTATTGAAGTACCTTCTCTGGTAACCACTGATTATCAGCCCATAACATCTCCCCCTCCTTCTCAATAATTTAATTGATATGATTCCTGCATTTTCATTTTAGGTTGTTTTCCTCCTCCAAATTAAAATTACAAACAAAACAAATCCAGAATCCTTAATCCTCTTAATGAAAAAAAATAATAATACATAAATAGAAAAATAATAATAATAGAAAAACTATCCTGTATCTGAGTTTTGACTTTTAAAACAACAGACAAACAAGGGCTGGGGACATCTTTTAAGAAATCACAATCATTTACAATAAGACATTTTAGAACATTTGTTGCATATGCATGGTGAAAACTGTCACAGAACATTCCACTTTTTGTTAACTTCAATGCAGTTAGCTGCTTCAGAGGAGTAAAATACCACAAAGCAGAGGACAGTGAGGACAAACCTAGATATAAAAGGCAGGAGGAACACAAATATACAGGATCACAACGCTGACTAAAAACACTTTTCTGTCCCAGCATGTACTAAGTCGTATTCCAAACAGTTCCCTGTATTCACTATAGAAGAACTGGTTCAAGTAGAATGACACATTACAAAAGAGCAAAATGCCAAGAGCTTTTTGACACGTATTTATTGTTCTTTAACTTTTGCAGTAAAATATCAATATCAAATATGGTTTCACAGAGATGCCACCAAGACCACAGATGGGCTCAGCTGTGGCATGCAGGGGGCTGTGGAGGTACCAGCTGGAACGAGCTGTGTCTGGTACAGGACAGCCCTTGACCTCATTTCACCAAAACTGCCCTGTGTACCTGAGCCTTCTCCCCCAGATCCCCTTGCCAATTTCACCCAATACACATAGTTCAGATTTTCATTTTAAGAATATAAAATCCCATACTCTGAGTATTCCAAATGATAGCTCAAACAACTAGCACCATTTATTTTACTCCGTTTCTGCTGAACAGTTATCTTAATAAACATTACTTGCCCAATTAGTGTAGCAGCTCACCATATTCACTGCCTTTTCCAGACATCATAGTACTTTTAAAGCTGAACTATAACATGATTTTCCCCTTCATTATAAAGTGAAATTATTCTTCTAACGACTTAGTCTGTGTGGAACTGTTCTCCTGACTGACCTGGTAAGCTTACATCTCACAACCTCAATTCTGCATCAGGGGTTTGTTCTTGACCTTTTATCCCACTCTGAATTCTGTGAATGTTTTTAAAGTACATCACACACACACTAAAAAAAAAAAAAAAAAAAAAAAAAAAAAAACACCCAAAAAAACAATTCTTGATACTTTACAACATTAAAAAGAGAGCCATTAAACATACTGAATATTGTCTTCTACTAGAAATGAGTGCACGTAATGAATACTTGTGAACAGAATCACAAGAATGCTTTGGGTTGGAAGGAACCTCTAAAGACCACCTATACCCGAACCCTGTCTCCAACACCTGTCACTAGATCAGCGTTTTCAAGGTCCCATTCTAACCCTGAAACATGGGATCAAGAATCCACTGATTCCTTATCACCAGACCCTATTAGAGATGCTCAAGGAATGCTCACACTAATTACCTAGCCTGAATGTGAAGTTCACAATTCAGAATTCTAGCTACACCATGCATTTCCCCATACGTAATAATTACTCTTTCTACCTAGCCTCTGTATTGTTGCTCACATGACCAGATATTTACAGTGAATTGAAGCACTACTACCAAATAATATTTTTTAATTATACCATTTGCCTTTTCATTATAATTTCTACCTAATAGATCTCTAAAACTACAAGATATCGAAACACTAGTTAATAGTCTAAGATTATATTTCAGAGATCTTATAATATTTTGAAGCTAATAGTATTTTCCATGATACTGATGGAACTCTTCCTGAAATATTTTCTATTCCATAACTGCACCGATAGGGATCTCCTATTATAAGACACCTTATTGTCAGGGACAGGGCTTTTAATGCTCATCACAATGACACATTTCTATTTACATATCAGGACAGATAAATATGTTCTATCCATATTTTTGTTTACTGGATCACTTTCTGTGTGGAAACTGATTTAAAATGGTTCTTAAATACAGAAATGAAGAAACCTAATGCGCCTCTGCCATACACAGGTAGATGAAAGGAATTGCAGCATTCAGAAAAATTGAAATAGATTAAAAAATGGAGGTGGGGGACGTCATCCAAGTTTTATGCCATTATTCAAAACTTTGTTTCCAGGATACTTTTTACTTTGCAGGTCTCACCTCCCTTTCAAGCTTATTCACCTATGAATAATTTTCTGAGCTCCAGCCATAGAAGAGTTTCATTTCAAAAGCAGCAAAACAAAAGAAAGATTTCTTAAAATGGAGGGCACAAGCCTTTGGAAATCAGCATCAGGAAGAGAGAACAATGCTAACAAATGCTCATGTGATTGTTTTAAGATTCATAGGATTGGGAGATTTTAAGATTCATAGGATTGTCTTATGAACAAGAGAATGAAATTACCAAACAAGGCTGCAAAATCTTTTGCATAAATTCTTTTGATTTTTCCTATCAGTATTGTTTTCTGTTTATCAAACAGAGATCAAAGAAATCATTCAATTCATATGCAGTATTAATCTCTATCCCACCAAGCTATTTCTGTGCATCCTAAAATAATCCATATGGAGCAGCACAGCATTTCATCCTTACTAACTAGAATATTTGATCTAAATTATGGAAGGTCTAAAGTCTTCTCTGAATTATTACACAAACTCCATTTAAAAACATTCTTAACTTTAAGAAGAAATCTCTCCAACCTTTACCATGTTCTGAAGATTTTTTTTCTAGGAAAAAAGCTTGAAGCAGTCCAATATTCTGAAGTCAAAGAAAATTTTTTTTTCTGACCACAAGAATTTGAGAAACAGAAGGCAGAAACACAGAAATAAAAGACATGCATTTTATTCACCTAGCGCAAGACTGTTTGTTTACTATCATTTAGTAAACTGATTGTTATCACAAAGAATAGCTCATCTACTAACTAATGCTTATTTTACTAGGTACTTTTAGTAAAAGGGAGAATGGTGTTAAAGCAGTCCCCAGGATTGGAATAGTAACAGTTACTTTGGCAATATGTGAACTGCAGATGGTACCAAAGGTGTGCCAATAACTTAAGCAGAAGCTTCCAATAAAATTTCTTGTAGTACACGTTAATCTCTGTGAATCAAAGTGATATGGGCAATCCTGGGTATCTGACACTTTCAAACTACATGTTGTCTGTTTAACCACCTCATAGGCCATCACATCCTTCAGGCAAAAGTCTGTGCTCCAGACTCATTTGTATTTGTCCCAGGCTTATGTTACCTCTAACCAGATTTATTCAGTGAAGAAAATCATCACCAGAAAAGACAAATTACTTCCACCTGACCTACCTTCCAGTGACAGAACTGGGGGAAAAAAAAGAAGCTTCTCCGAGTGTACCTTTGTGTTCTTTCCAGCACATTATTGCGTTCAATGACCAAAACAGAAATGATTATAGGAACCTGATAGCCTATTCTTGCTTGTGAATAGTGGTCAGAGATTTAAAATCACAGACAAGCCATGTTAAGAGTTCTAGTGGTAAACTAATAATGTACTTATAAGGATATAATCATTCTCTATATAATCAAGCTTCTTTTTCTCACAGTACAGGCTAGAATGCATGCAGTCAGTAAGACAATTTACTGACAGCAAACCAATGCATAAGTGTTTAGACACCAAAGTGGCATCTTCATGCTGCTATATCTGTTTTAATTAGCTTTTCTTTTCATGTAGGGTAAATAAAACATTAAGGAGTCAGCCACATAGATAAACAGAAAGCTATTTTTCAAATAGCTCTGCAAAATGAGCAAGAATAAAGCTTGAAGACTGTTACATTTACCTCCATATCTCCCAGGACACTTCTAAGAAGACTAGGTCAGGTACACTGAGACACCAAGAAAATGTGCAATTGCTTTCCCACAGAGCTGTCAAGGCATTCATGCTGTGAATAGCTAACACCCTTCTTTGACATCCAGGCAAATATTTCTATTTTCTGCCATACTAGTCCTAAAGTATCTCAGCATTGCATCAGTCGATTTAGTGCCAATTCAAGTCAGACTTGAGATGCCTGAGCAAGTAACTGGACTAAATATTCTCGATAAAGCCTTGTCACAAACTCATAGACTTCTGCTGAATACATCTCCAAATAGTTAGATAGTAAAAAAAGACTGTAAACTTGAACGGGTAGCAGACAGGCAGAACACACAGTCACTAAACTGCCAGAAGGGAGATTAAAGTAGTGCTTACTAGTCAAATAGGTTATATCTCCTTATTGTTAGCAGAGTGGTTAAAAGAAAACAACAACAAAACAACAAAACACCACAACAAAACCAACCAACCAACAACAACAAAAACACCAAACTGTTAAACATTTAAAAACACTAAATAATTCTGAAAAAAATCAGTTTGTCTGTTCCCCCCCTACCTGCACAATTCCAAAGAACATTTATTTAGATAAACATTTCAGGTGAAAGCCTATCTAGGCAGAACTGAGATACAACTTAAAGAAAATATCTTAATTCAAGTGGCAGTTGTGCTGAGATGTAAATGCTGTTCTTAAATCTTTTAAAATGTAAATCTCTTATTACATTGGACAATTGAACTTGCACTTACTGACCATATGTTTCCATTACCAATACCATGAAAGGATAAGACAAAATGCAGGCAAAAAATACTTCTTTCAATAGGAACAAGTGCCATGGAACTTGCTAAGATACCACTGGAGAAGTAATTTGCAGCTCTTTTTTTCACAGAGTAAAAACAAGCAGACAAATAATATACTATGTGAATATATCAATAAAAATAGAAACAAATAAATTACTTAAAGTGCAGACTTTGTGCCAAGAGTTTGCAGTAAAGCGGTTTTGAGCCATGCTGCATGACACAATGTTCCCTTATCAAAGGTTTCCACTCAGGTAAGATTTCATTTAGTTTTTTAATTCCCATACTTAGAATCTGTGCAGAATTAAAATGTCCATTAACTGAATACGCCTCATACAGTACTTACCAATACTGGCATAGCCGGGTGTCGATGGATCTCCTCCACTATTCAAGGAAACCATAAAAGCTTTTTCAGCAAGATCTGTAGTCTTTGGTAAATCACAAGGATCAACATAAAGAAGAACACCACCAAACCCTGCGTCTTCTAACAAAGAAAGCTGAGGAGAGAAAACAGGATGAACTATTAAGAGAAAGTATCAGAAAGCTTTATTAATTTAATTACTGTTGGGATAGGGGCTCTATAATGCATCAGGCTCTCATTCTAGTATCAGCACAAACAGGTTAAAGACAGGTGCCGTTCCAAAATGCTAGTCATATAAATAAAACAGCTATCCTTTGAAAAGACAAACAGCCAACAAGACCGATTCATCATCAAGTTTCCCAATTCATGTAAAAAATATTTTCAAAGGCTGACGACATCAAGAATTCATAATTATGCATGATGTAACATGTTGAGGAAACAGCACCACAATTGAGATTTGCAGCTGTTAGATCTTCACCTCTTTTACTATGACACCATCAAATAAGTTTGGTGAGCTGGAGATTATATTCACATGAGGCATGACTAGGCAAGATATACAAAGAAATGTGAGTGGAGTCAACTTTCTCTCTACTTCCTGGACACTTGCTTAGACTTAGAATCCTTATATATTTTTATGTGTTATAAATATGAACTTGAAAATGCCTTGGGGTTGAAACTAATCTCCCTAATGACTACTGAGCAGCTTTTCTTAATTTCCCATACTACTAGCAGTATGACCTTTCCGGTTAGTTTACCTCTTAAAGGACATGTATATTCAAGGACACTGACATCAGACTTGCATAGGATGTTGAGATAGTTACTCTTCAGTAATGAGAGAAAATAAGGAGTTTACTGTTCATTAAAAAATAAAACGGTCAAGCATACCCAAGCCTTGGAGTCTGCCTCCTGTCAGACAGAGAGCATTTATTCTGATTCATTAGAACATCTCAGCATGAGTGCTAATGGTAATTAACCTTTCAAGAAAGCTATAGATCTGGGGTAGCAAATCCGGAAAACCTCCCCAGAACCAAGGATGAAAACATCTTAGCACCCATCAAAGCTTAAAGCAGCCTATAAAGATCAATTTTGACTGAAAAAATCCAAACTTTCACTTTAACAGAGAACTGAAAAATAAATTGATTTTTTTGTGAATTGGGTGAAACTGAGTTGCGATGTGGAAATATCTCCATGGTACAAAATGAATTTTCTGTGTAAAGCTCTGTGTATTTCAAACTGATTGAAGATCACAACAATGTCACAGAACTACACTAATTCTTCAGACAGAAGTCATTCCAGCTTTTAAGGAATATCTTACTACTCACTACGTACAACTGATGACTTTGCAAATGGCTACTGTTAGGTCTGAGAAATGATACAATAAGAGGAGGAAGACATATCATAGATAAATGAACAGACAGGACTGAAGATAACTTTCATTCTCCTTTTATACATCCATATCCAATATTCTTTCATTCATCTCTAGTCTATATTGGCATGCAGGTAACAGAGATCAGGTCTGTACTGCACTTTTGAGGCAAGCTTTACCACTGGGCTTAGGCCACAAAGGTACTGGCAGAGAGGTTAAAAAAAACCAAGAAGTTGGATGTGACTCTGCTGGATAAAGATGCAAGAAGCAGGGTGCCACTACTCCACATGGCTGACATTAATGTGTTCTCCTACCTGAAGCTAGCACATGCCCGAGTAAATTAGTGGGTTACCACAATGACCTGAATGCAGGAACAAATCTATCAAGGAGAGCTGTTCTATACAGAACTTCAGTGTGATGCATTAGGAACTCATTAAATACAACATCTTTCAAGTGCATTTCAAAGCTTATATATACATTGATGAGTTTTTTAGCATGTGATAAATCAAAATAGCAACAGAGAAAAATGAACCAGATCTCCTGATTTTCCAATAGGTTCCTTCTGGTACATTTCCCAGTATGATTCACAACAATCCACTGACATTTTCTTATTAAATCTAATTCTGCTTTCAACTATATTAATAGTTATTATACTATAAGCCTACAGGCTTTCAATCATTACAGAACGGTTAAAAAGTATCAGCAATTAAAACAATATACATTTTTTGCTAACTAATATTTAGAGGTTCTTCTGTTATCTAGTTCTCATGTATTTTCATTACCACTCTAGCAGAATTTAAAAGTCTATATTTCAAAAAGACATTTAGCACACCGTGCTAAAAAATGTGGCTCTAATCTTTAAAACACATTCACATGCATGCATTTTATACTATTGGAAGAGTATTCATTGACTGTATCCTCACTAATGTATGTAGATATTTATATTAATGGACAGTATTAGGCTCCACATTAAAACTAGTCACATATTTTTGAAGGCCTTCAACTGTATTCCTCACAGTGTCTCTGAAAGAAGCTCCAGTGTAAGTCAGAACTGGAGCAATTATAACCATACACTGGGAGATTGTCACTCATGTTGGTACTTTGAAGATTATATAACCAAACTCTGAACTTATTTATGTAAAAATCTGAAACTTTCAGGTTTCCTCTATCTAAAGCTAGATTCAAAATGGCACTATTTATTACAAGTCCATTTAGGGTTAACACAATAAAATCTGGATGTAATACATTCATAAAATAAAAACCTAAATGATATTCCTGCTCATGTGCTAATTACAGGCATAAAAGCAGCATTCCCTTTTCACTATTATTCAAGGTAGTGAACAAAAACACTCACAGAAAGTGGTTTTATATTCAAAGGCACAGTATGTGAGCATGCGTGCAAATGAAAAATAAAGTTGAACAAATAATTAGTATTACAATACAGTACACATTATATAATCTTATTTCTGAGTAAGAGAAAACAAAGAAATATGAAAAACAACATACATGCAGTTGTTATGCATTACAGAATATAAAGATTTCTAGTAGAAGAGATTTCCACATGAAAGTTAACAGGTAGGGAATGAGAAAATGTGCAAAACATGGGAGGCAAAACAGTTTAGAGGAATTTTGAGAAAACTGAAAGTCACATTTCATACTGTGAAATAAAATTCTGACAGATCAACATACTTATCTTTGGCATGTGTTATAAGCATAGATCTCTCTTTCACAGTACGCTCATCATCATGTTTATATTTGGAGCACACTGTTTATAATTGGAATAAGACAATTGTATCATATTCAAATATTCAATTGTAACATATTCAAATATGTATTCATATTCAAAACAGAGTTGTTTCCAAGAATTGATAGTTCCTTCAATAAGGAGTAGAACACGCATCAAATGAAAAAGGAAATTAGCATTTCTTGGCTGTAATCTGTGTAAGCACCCAGAATAACCCAACAGATAGGCTTCAGTTTTTCCTGAAGTTGACCAAACTGCTCTCCATTTAAAATCACACATACTCCTAAGTATTATGAATAGCAGGAGCTGCATCTCCAATTGCCATTATACTTCCATGCAATAATCAACATTAATTACAGAAATAACTAACCAGTTCTTAACTAGTGCATTTTTCAATTCATAAACCTATGTGCAAAATACATGGTTCATTAATCTGAGACACAGCTTTACTAGCTGGACAGGCTACAAGTTATTAATTATTCTTTTCTACTAAAATTCCAATTAAAATCATGAGGCTCTGAATGGAAGTCCCATCTCATTTTACTAATTGGCAGCATGTAAAATTACCAGGCAAGGGTAAAGGGCCACTTAAACTGTTGGACGACCTCACTGACACAATGCATTTCTATTTCTGAAACAGACTGCTTGAGAAGAAAAATACAACTTCACATACTGCAGATTTAATTAGATGCCACTGTCCTCTCAATTACCTATGATAATACAGGCTACATGGGAGATACAGTGGTACCACAAATCAAAACTCACAGCAGAAAAATAAATAGATACAAATCTACATTTTGTACAACTCTTCCAAATTCCATATTTCTAACAAGAAAGGAAGCAAAGGTTCACTTTGGCTTCAGATTTCTTTTTGAATACTACACAATGTTTAATCATGCTTACATTTTCCATCACAGAGGTCTAAGAAATGGTGAAAAGAATTTAGTGGCAAAATACCATTTGAAAGAGTTTCAGCTTTCACTGATCCGTCCTCAAGGTGCGGCATTACGATAGTAAATGAGATGGAGGACATTACCAGTTTAATGGCTGACTCCACGGGGATGATGAAAAGAAATCTGTTTTTCCAGTTCAGCTCAAATACTGCCCTTGTCTAAGAAATGACACTATTTCTATATTGAACTAACAGGACCGGGAAAAGAATTTAGCTGCAAAAAAACTGCAAAGAGCTTAAAACGCAAGCAACGGGATCTCATAAAAGACAGGCTATTCCCATAAAGGTTTTTGAAGGTAGAAAATGTACTGCACTGGAATTAAACAAAGTGTTACTAAAATACATTGCCACATACATGAACAATACAAAACCATGATGCTTTGCATTGTGGCAAGACCTTAAAACTTTAATGTACTTGCTGTCAAAGGAACGATAATATGAATTGCCATTCTTTGTGGAAAGAATCTGACATCTAAGACATTTTTAGTCATCACTTTCCAAATTGAAACCGTCATTCAACATTCTCAGAATGTTATCATTTTTATATCTAAAAATGATTTGAGAGATATTTCTCACATAGCAGTTATCCATTACTGCATGTAGAGCTGACCCATGTCATCGTCTGAGGCAAAACAGACACACAACCCAAAATACAACCACAGGAACATATTCTAACATATCCCATCTGTTCTAATGTTGCTGTCCTGAATCCCTGCTGGAAATTCTTCCTCATATCTACAGATGCCATTCACCAAAGAGTCATAAGCTTCCTCTGAGCTATGCTATATTCAAAAGCAGCAGACTGACAGCCTCACCCTTGAGCACGCACATTTTGCACAGAAGCCTGTACACATTGTATGAACATGCATAATATGCTACGTAGGAGCAAATGAAAAGAAAAAAGAAACAAAAGAAAACCCAAGACTGGCAAGCAGCATTTGGAATCATAATACATGTGCAAAGAACAGCAGCTTCAATGGTTCTAAGATGGGATAACCTCCAACACCAACAAAAGGAGTAAAGCGTTGAATAAAGTATAATCATTATAAATCGGCAGATCTCAGTCCGGATTGAGAGTTTCCTAGCATTTATGCATAAATCCAAGTAACAGTTCTCCTTGCTGTATGCTAGCCTTTAAGACAGTCACAGTCGAGGAGGTCTCTTGAAAATTTCCTCACCTCCCCCCACAATCTCTGAACCCAGAAGTAGTTTGCTTTGCAGTCCTTGAACAGTAACATTTCTAACAACGTGGCCTTGAATGAGGTATTAAGCTTATAATGAACCGACTGTGTTATCCCATACTTTCTCCTTTTGCTGTCTGCTCATCTTCAATACTGTTTTATCAAAGAAAAGTTCTTTGTTATACACCAATTGCTTTTAAAAAAGGATTTTTTTTTTTCACAACAGGGTACTTGAACAATTAAACATAAGCCAGATATACTGCCCGTTCCCTGCACTAGACTTTAGGAACTTTTAATAGAAATTGAGTGCATATTTTATTGCCAGATCTTGCTTACCACTGCTAAGAAATTCACAATGTTCAAGCTAATTAAAAATGAAATTGAACTACAATTCCCTAGAAACAAGGGCTGTTTGGACTCAGTAAGCTTTACTTAATTTATTCCAGAAACAAAATAATTGAATTGTTTACAGTCCAGAAAAATAAAGTTTCATTATTTGATGAGCATATAGTACCAAGTCTTTTATATTGCTATTGTATTCCTACATCTTCAAGAAATACTACTTTTAAATAATTGTGTAGAGGAGCACTTTGTCTATAATAAGCATCATAAAATATTCAGTAAACATTAAAAAGAAGAAAAGAAACATTCTGGATAAATGTCCAGATGACTGACCTCCAAAAAGCCATTTGCATTTCCTTGTTCATACTGAAACAGTTGTTTCTGATGATGTTTATAGTTATTTTAGAGTAGGGTTAGGCTCTATTACAGAGAGAATTAAGCTGAAGATCCATCATATAAAACACAATTGCAGAAGTATATAATTACAATCTTGGTAAATCATCAGGAATAAATTGATTAGACTCTAGGTAATATTTTATGCATTCTCTATAACTTTAAATCCAAAAAAAACCAAACAGTCAATACAACCACAGCCCTGAGACCACTGAACGCAGTTCCCTTTTGTTTTGTTCTGCTTTCTCTAGAAAACTGCTGTAATGCCAGCACAAGTAATTTGTAAATACTGTTTTCCCATCTACAGCACTTCACTTACAGAAAACCATAGCAACCAGTCTCCATCACTGACCTGCACTGCATACAAGGCACAAACACCAGAAATATTTTTCTCAGGTAACAACTGTCCTCTGTCAGCAAGGGAATCCCCCATGTCTAAGGAGTAGTGGCAAGTCCAGCGAGAGCATGGTAAAGGAAAACCACTTGTACCTTTACCACTGGAAAGGGATCCCCAAATTCTAGTGATAGATCTGCTAACAGAAGTGATAAGTATGCTGAAAAATTGAAGAGTTGATACAAGATTTTCTACACTGCTAGACATAGTAAGCAGCAGAGGTCCGTGTACTGCATGCACCTAAAAGCCAGGAGTAAGTACAGTTTTGTGCATTTGGTTTAGCTTAGATGTTTGCTACAACTACTCCTGGGGATTCCGGGTGTCATAGCCATTATTCACTCAGCCTCTACATTAATTCCACATATTTGTCCACATTTATGAGTGGTTTCCACAGACAATTCTCCAGACAAAGTAAGCTTTGGGTATGTAATGGCTCCAGATCACCAGAGTTGTTGATGTCTAAAAGGCAAGGAACGATTGCAAAAAATAGCGCTGCTTTTAAAATTGCAAAATAATAACTAGCAAGAATAATAAGTAGAGAGAAAGGGAAACTACTTGCATAACACCCCATCTGCTGCATCAAATACAATTCAAACTTGTAATCTTTGATTCTCTCAACTTGTATATGAGATGCACTCCATACCTAGGACATGCTTGGGTGCCTCAAGTACGATTTCCAGTACTGTAAGACAGCAAAGTTAAAATACTTCCAAGTCATACTCTGATAAACCATCTCCAAGATAAAAGCAGGATTTAGACTTCACTAGCTCTGTTTGTGGTGATGTTTCATACAATCTATCAAGATATTAGCAGATGTTCTCACAATCCACATAACAATCAGCTGTACGTTTTTAATTAAGGCACATTTGCTGCCTCAAGTAATTGCATTTTAGGGCATCTGTTAGGTTGTTAAAATACAACTGCCTTCACCAGACCTGTGCAAAAAAAAAATCACCTTCAATTATTTTATTATTCTCACAATTATTGTCCTGAGAGATTCTATGAAAAGCCACATTTCTTCAAAAATATAGAACATGGCCTCATCTCATGGGGTACATTTTCTGGGGTACTACAATGTATCAGGGTTTCACGTATTTAAAATACCTTGGGTATGACAACAGTCTGCTTAGATATTGTATAAAACAATTGTTAGGTATTTTTAATTTTTGTTTGTTTAATGTTATGATTTTAAATGGAATGTATAATGATACAGATTATGGTATGCGTAAGCCTCAGGGATATCTATATATCAGCTAGGAAAACTACAGATTATTAATTGGTGGATGAATATTTTAGTTTCATTTATAGAAAGCAACAGCGTTTACTTGTTTAGCATCCCTTTTAGTAAATCAATACATGAAATGAGCTTATTTATCTTCCTTATTAGAAAAACAGTCACAAGCCAGAAATGATAAAATAAATGATCATAAAGAACGTGCCCCAGCGTATGAAGTTATTTTGAAAATAATAAATATTAAAGAAAGTATTAAAAACCTTAGCAAGAAAAGTTCTTCATAAATTATCAGTACCGATTCTCCACTCCTACGCTCCCCTAGAAATCCTCAAATCCAAAATTTGGCCAGATTCCATTTTTCCATGGTTGACATTTCTGAAAATGGGAGATTTTTCACTAACTGTGCTACCCAGAACATAACCTCGGTATAGCTTTCCTATTGAATACCAGGGTCTATTGTAGAATATGCAGTGAAGAAAAGTGCCACTTTATGTATAACTTGGGCAAAACACAACTGCAGGAAATCTACACAAAAGATACAGCAGCTGTTAAAGTCAACATTTGCAGCCTTTTTTCTTCTTCTTTTTTTTTTTTTTTTTTTTTCTTCTGAGGTCCTTTCTCACTACTATTCAGCACATCAGTAAACCAGGGCTTTGGCTCCTCCTGTGACCTACTAAGTAGCCCATTTCACCAAAATGAAATAGTAGAAAGAGCTACACAAAGGAGGTCCAAGGTTGCAGTACTTGATGAGAACAGGGGTGGCAGCTGTATTAGTCTGGCAATCACAAAGCACTACAAAGTTGTCCATTCGCCAAGAGTTAAAAAAAAAAAAAAAAGAAAAAAGTCACCACATAAAAAGCAATAACACTTGTATACAATTAGTTCCAAAACACCCACCCAAAGTTATGGCTTTGCCTTGTCACAAAGAAGGAGAGAAAAATATCACATGTAAAAAATATGCTCGAGTTATTGTCATAAAGATTTCTTATGTAGTGATTAGGAAAGAAAGACGCCAAAACGAAAAGTGGTTAAGTAAGATACATTAGGAAAACTATTGCTCCCCATCACTCCTCTCACCAGCTGGGTCATGGACAGCAGCCACAGTAAATTCATATGAGAGATTCACTAGGTCACTTTTATCTCTCTGACAATTTCTTGGGGAAGGTAAGGAAATACTGAAAGAAAATACCTTTCAAAACCTTGTATGTTAAAAGCAAATACAGTTCTCTCTAAAGGCCCCACTGAAAAGATTTAGCACCACTTACAGCTCACAGAACTACACTGAACTGAATTCTAAACGACATAAACATAGAATACCGTAGTTAGATGATGAATGAAGAAGAAATACAATGTAACCCATGATCAATCAATTTCTGTTACACCACTGCTTTCTCTTGAGACAGAACTTTCAGTAAAAGCCTTTAAAGCATACACCGCTATATCCTCCAGGAAAAAAAAAAAAGAAAAAAGAAAAAAAAAAGAAAAAAAAAAACCCTCACAAACTAAATCACCAATGCCCCAACAAATAAAGGCTCAAGCAAAACAATATCATGCTGCAAGGCCATGCAATGACCGGTGTGACATAGAAGTGAAGATGACATTCCTACCCCTGGGTGTTCAGCGCAGCATTGGGATATACAGAAAAACACAGAATAGTTCTTCAGATAAGCAATTTCTCATGCAACATCTTAGCAAATGAGACAAGGAGAAAACCAGATAAATAGAAATTTCTGTATTCATCTATTAATTGCTTTTCTCTGGTGATAGATAAGCAGTGCGGAGTAATCTTTGTGTTTGCAACTCTTTAAGAAGGTGATAAGAAAGCCAATTCAGGGTTACAAACAGCAAGATTACTTTTGCATCACTACTTAATGGAAAACATAAAAACATTCATTATATTAAGGACATTACTATTACTTGTTACATAGATCTTTTCCTTTTAAGTCTTCATAGAGTTGCACTAGCTTTACACAAATTTAACTTGCCTTTTATTTATTTTGCCAGTGTTAAACTGCCCTTTGAAACAAGACGTCTAAAGTTAATGATCTGCCCACATGACATTCCATGAAGACAGTGTTTAAAGGCAGCTCTAGCAGTAAAAATCTTCCCTAGCACTGCTCAACTCTTTTCACCCCATGAGACAAACTTTGATTATTAGAAAACATCACAGACATTGAAGTCTGTCTCAGAAATATTTACATTCACTTCAACTCACAATCACTGATGCTAAGTTCCAGGCTTATCCAAAATCTCTTGATTTCAGCACATGCATTGGTTTAACTTCTGAGTATTCCTAATTTTTGTAATAACCTTTCCTTCAGAATTCACGTCAACAAATTGGCGATGGACAAACACACTTTAAAACAAGGTGGTAAGTCAACAGGTTCTCATTGCTTTCCAGAAAAGCAAACGTGCAATAACTATTAAAAGAACCGACTCTTTTACTCCAGCTGGAAAAGTAAGTCTTATGACTGAGTTCAAAATGAGGGTAAAAGATCATTGGAAAAGGCTGTGGTCTGCCCTCCACCCATAAACCAGAGTTCTTCTATTCTTTGGTCCAGGCATGTTTTAAAATACCTCCCTCTGTGCTTTTTTGTTTGCTTCCCCTCCCCTCCCCCCACTCCCAAAAACCTAAGCTAAGAAACAAAATTGCTGTAATTTCCCAGAAAGCACTGTTAACTAATCTGTCTTCTTGCATTTGAGCATTTACTTGGATGGCCTTTCAACAACAAAGTAGTCAATACAGTTATTTCCATTTCTCTGGAGAGGCTTAATATTTTTTGGAAAAATATACATTTAAATTTTGTATGAGTCTTTTAAATGTTTCTGTTCTGAAACATGTAGTTCTAAAAAAGACACTTCAGTATGATGATCTCCTAGCAACCAGAAGGCAACAGAGGTACAAGTTTGAGATCAGATAACAACAGAAAGTCTGAGAAATGCTCTCAAGCCCTTGCCCAATTACCCACTCAGTTCCGAATTTACAAAGTCTGTGATGGCTGTGGTTCTTTCCAAAGTCTCTCACACTGCACACATTTGAGATATGCAAAAAGAAGATATGAAGCTTTTGAAGGTCACATGTATGTCTGTGTAGAAGATGGATCTGAACTGTACTGATGCTATGGTAATCCTGGAGCAATATACAAGTCCCTCTTCAATAAAAGAATAACTGCTGCTTTATTTACCTTCAGAAGTAGCATATGCAGTACATACTTAAGAAGAAGAATTCAAAGAACATACTTTTTTTTTGTTGTTGGTGTTCAGTTAAAGAATGTTTTACCAGTGACATTTCATCTGTATATTTATATTCTTTAATATTGCCAAAACTATGGTATATTGCCTACTTCCTCAACGATTAATTTCCATAACCATATGCTTTCTGTGTCTACGTGCAGCTTGTATTCAGTTTCCTTTATAATAAATACATCTAACAATAAGCACAGGACTTATATTCAGACAGTTGCAAAATTTCAAGCCGCATATTGTCACACTTGTATTACTGCATTATCACCACACATCATCCTTTCTCTTCTAAATTTCCTAAAGCAATAAGCATAATGTATCAACCATCAGCATAAAAATCCCAGATGGCTTTAGCTAGAAAACTCAAGTATGTGAATTTCAAGATAGATGATATGTAATTTTTGTCCAAAAAAATTATTAACGAACTGGTTTCCAAAATGAAGCTATAAGATTTGGAATCAAATTTTATTGTTATAAAAATGATAAAAAAAAATACCATTATGAAGACTTAAGTCAACATCAGTTAACACAAGGAAGTGTTGCTTCTTCTTCAAGGAGATATACATCTGTCTTTGAATATGATTTCCTTCCTCCTCTTGGAATACAGTTAAATAGTATGACATAGTAATGTTAAAGATATCTTTTTCCCAAGTACTTATAAACTTACAAACCAAACCATCACGTAACAAACCTTGGCCACGAGACATCAACTAACAATCTAAGAAAACTTCAAAAAATCTGCTTACATGAATGTTATTTATTTAGAGACAACAGACTTAATCTGTACACCGTGAATTTTATAAAACGCCCAGACCTCCACCTCTCACAATTAGCTAATTTCTGATGATTCACAAAGCACTGAAAATGAATCAAATAAACAATAAATATTCACTAGTGAAAATGTCTCTAATTTTATCATATCCTATATCACACTTCCAATGCCATTTTTGTTGGGTAAAGCAAAATATATTTTTTAAAGATGGTCTCATTAATATGAAGAGTAAACTACAGTGCAAACATTATAATCCATTTCTTGGATCTTTAAAACAAGTAGATAGTGTTTTTGAACACACTGCTGAACAGCAGAGATTGCTGCTACATGTAGTCCTTACACAGAAGGAGGAGGCTATGCACAATTCTCCTAATGCATTCTGAATGTCTTCCCTGTATCTCATTTTTTAAGCTTCATGTTTTAAGCCTCTTACACTGGAGCCAACTTGCACTGCCAAGCTCAACCTGTGTAAAGCTTATAACATTTGTCAGATATTGGAAACAGTAGATCCAGTGCATCACATATACACATGATGGCCTGCATTGCTATGAACGCATACCTATTGAAAGAGAGAACATCCATGGCAGTCAGGTGTACAATAACTGACTTGTAATACATCGCAAAGATTTTTTTAAACTTGGAATCCAAGAATCACCTGAACCAGCAGATTTGAATTTGCCTTTTTCTCATATATGCTATCATATGATAAACAGACAGTGACATGGTCAAGTAGTTAAGTGGATTAAACATTATATTTTTTTTCTCTGAGTCTAGACTGAAATGAGCTGTTAGGTCAGTTCCCTAACAGACAGTTTATATCATAAAACCATCACGGATAACTGAATACTGCTATAAAAGGCAACATAAGCACTTCCCAATCTCATAAAAAAAAAATAATAAAAAAAACAACAAGATTGACTTGGAAATGAAAAATATGCTTCCTTTTAGCAAAAAGGTGGTCACTCTAGGTCACCTCAAGGCCATTCTGAAGCTGTTTGGTAAGAGTTTTTATGATGGCTGCGTAACAACTTGAGGTGGGAAAACAAACAAAAAAAAATAGAAAGCTCAATTGGCAGTGCAGGCACTCCTTCAGCCTTCATAAAATGCAAATACCCTGTCCTCTGTGTAAAACATTGCCTGTATCTAAACATAAGTGTCTTGCCATGACAAACCTCAGTCAATGTGTATATGATTATTTACGATTACAAGGTAATCACCAACAACGTTATTTTATGGTTTTTTTTCTTAAATCTGATGAAGAGCCTGATTTTTAGAGAAATTTGAAGGGAAAAAGCGATGGGAAGGTGTTCCTATGAACTAGCAATTAAAAGCTACTATTTTATCTTATGGAATCCCAAGATGATTGTGTAAAGCAGCCTCCACCAATTTTAGCCTCCACCAATGAGCATCAGGAAGATCAGCAGTCCTTCCACATACAACATCCTTAGTTGACCTCTTTGTATCAAAAAGACTCTCCAAGTTTTTTCTTAAGACAATCACCATGAATTATCACAACCTCAATTTTGAATGTGGAGAATTATTTGCACTCAGAAAATCACTTAGAAGCTATCCAGAATTGGGAAAAAATAAAAGAAAAAGCAAAAACAAAACAGCACAAAAAAAACCCCAAGCATACACACAAAAAAACACTGCACATAAGAGCCAGACCCACTAAGAGACATCGCAATATAGCAGGATAAAATAAATTGAAGTAAATTGCCATTTATTTAGATTTGAACCTAGAGTAAACAATAAAGATAAATTTATAATGGTTAAATTTTTGGTACTGTCATTGAATTAATTACTCAGACCTAAAGATGAAATTTAAATGCCTTGGTTCCCATGTTGAAATGCACAATATCCCTGTTAAGTAAAAAATGCGTTAACTGTAGAAATACTGCCTTCTGCACAGAAACATCATTTCATGTTTTGACAAACAAAATATTCTGAGTGACTACAGTTGTAATTGCCAAGAGTGTGCAAATGTATTTGGAACGACGGACTCAGTGTTCTTTCTCAAATCCATGTCTACATATCAATAACAGTACAAACGTAACTTTTTGGCTTCGTTATTCCAGGGCTCCCTTTCACCACCGTGAAGAGGAAAAAAAGGAGAAAATGAAAAGATATAACACCAAAAGCAACCGGCTAGCCCCTGCCAAGAAAAGAAAAGAAAGGAAAGAAAAATAGACTTTCCCAAGCCCTGAGGACAAGCAGTTATATATTTTATGCAGCTACGTTCTACAAAATTCTGCTATAGGAAATCTAAAAGTGGAGCATTAAATAATACTAGGGAAAATAATCAAATAATTCTATAGGCTATAGAATACAACGTCTAAAAATTTGATTCTGCTGACACCAATGAAAAGGCTGGCAATCAGCATTCAGCAAGACCGCAGTTTTACTCGAAGTTCTGATCACAACGCAAACTGCAGACTGTAAGGCCAGAATTCAGACTTTCACTGATAAATGGTGACGGGATAAATGGTCAGCAGGGAGAGGGAGGTGATTGTCCCCCTCTACTGAGCTCTTGTGAGTCCCCATCTGGAGTACAGCGTCCAGGCCTGGGGCCCCCAGTACAGGAAAGACGTGGAGCTCTTAGAGCAGATCCAGAGGAGGGCCACTAAGATGATCAGAGGGCTAGGGCACCTCTCCTATGAGGAAAAGTTGAGAGAACTGGGATTGTTTAGCATTAAGAAGAGAAGGCTCTGGGGAGACCTCACTGCAGCCTTCCAGTACTTGAAGGGAGCATATAAACAGGAAGGGGAATGGCTGTTTACGAGGGTGGATAGAGATAGGACAAGGGGGAATGGTTTTAAACTAAGACAGAGGAGGTTTAGGTTAGATATTAGGAGGAAGTTTTTCACTCAGAGGGTGGTGACGCACTGGAGCAGGTTGTCCGAGGAGGCTGTGGATGCCCCATCCCTGGAGGCATTCAAGGCCAGGCTGGATTTGTCTCTGGGCAGCCTGGTCTGGTGGTTGGCGACCCTGCACATAGCAGGGGGGGTTGAAACTAGATGATCGTTGTGGTCCTTTTCAACCCAGGCCATTCTATGATTCTGTTAAATCACAAGCAATAGTTTAGTGAACCAGTTCTCACAGACCAAGTCTGAAAGCCATGCAGAACATAAATGCATATCCAGTAAAGTTCTGGACTTGGATTCTGTACTTCTGTAGGACCATCTTCAAAGCTATTTCTATTCACAGAACTCACTAGCTTACTGAAACAATTTCTTTTTCTTAACTGTGTAACTTAGATGCATTTTAAAAGAACAGATAACAAAATAAAAATATTTTTAAACAGTAAAAAAAAAAAAAAGAAGGTACTGTCCTATGGTCACTGTAAACATGAAAAAAACAGTGTGAACAGTACTGGTCTATAATTATCAGAGTTTTTTGGGTGAGCAGTTGGAATGGCTGATGGCAGGGGGTATATCACTCCATCTACTTCAGTATCTGATATTTTCGAAGAACCTTCAGGCATATAGACTTCTTATATCATATATCTTATAGGCATATAGACTTCATATAGATTTCTGACAAAATGAGATTTTACATATTCATTCCATCTCTGCTCAAAGCTCTCATATCTCCTATTTTCTTTTCCACTTTCTCAGCTGTTGTTGAAATCGAACAGTATGTGCAGGAAACACGTGTGATGAAAAGAGGCCCATATAATCTGTGAATGGTCCTTTTGTAAAGTCCAAGTTCAACAAATGTGATGGGGTAGCTCAATTAGTAGCTTAGGCAGAAAAAAAAATGCCCTCAATTCAAGCAGCAGGAAAAGTGCCAAGGCCAGAAATATGGCTAGTGCATCTGATTTGAACAGTTTCGGTTTTATGATGGAAAGACAAGGTGTGTAAAGCATCTTATCAGCTGTGTGGATGTAAGGCTCTGCGGTACAAATTGAAGCAATGGATTTCTTTGCTTAGGCTGTGCTTCAGAACAGTTGTCTCACAACAAAGCCATTTTGCCTGAGTTTGCACTATTTATCAGGACACAGTAAGTTGGACTCATAGCACTCAGTAAACTGGATGAACGCATCTACTACTCACTTTTAAAAGGCTTGATAAAATAGAAAATTATGCTAATTATGCTTGTCTTCACACCTCTAAAATTCAACAAGAGTTTAAGATGCCAGAATCTGTTTTTGTTGTTGTTGTTGTTGCTTTTGTTTGTTTTCTTTTTAATGAGTCAGCCACCTTCCATTTTTGAATGGAAGCCATTTACACTCTCTGTCAAGCTAAAAATGACTTACTAACAGGAGGAGACCTGCTATAAAATGGTCATCACATTCCCTCAGGAAATATTCCCTCACGAAATTGTGATTCATATTGGAGTTGGATTAATTTTTCAAAAGATGGATTCAATATTTGTGCAATTGAACATTCAACCGAGCATAGGAATATTTAGATTTAATTTCCTAAGAGAAAAACAACTGTTCAGTATTACTGAAGATAACAAGGAAACACACACAGTGAAATAGCTAAGTGGAACTTTGGTATCAGTCCAGAAGAAAAAGTGAATAGGAACTTCAGCTGGGAAAATAAATACATACACAAGAAGCAATGACTATGGAAAACATTCTGGAAAAATACTGTCACATCAGAAATGCAAAATAATCAATGTCTACTTTTGGTTATTTATCTTATGTGTCCCCTCATTTACTCTGCTAATAACACACTTCTCCTTCCATCCAAACAAACACAGGGATTTGTAATTGAAAAGGAAATGAGTAATAACTGAAAGTCCTTTTACTGATGCAACCAAAATGTTAATTAGTAGAGAATATTGACAAGCTGTGCTGCAACTATGCTTCCTCCCAGACATAAATTGTTTTACTCCTAACCCATCCTTTACATATTCATCTTACTGCTTACAAGCCTGAATTACTTTTCCCCATTTTTACTGTACAGAGTAGGAATTCTTTCTCTCCTTTTATTTACTGCAGTGCACTTGACTAAAGGGATAAGAGAGCAAATTTTTGTCAACTATTTCATATTCATCTGGAGAGATACAGATTGAATTTATAACCATGCTGGCATTGTTTCATGTTTAGGTGATCTGGGTCACAGTACATCATCCTTCAAACGCTGGAATAAGTACAAGGTAAATCGACATGCTTGGTTCAAATTATTCTGAGTAGAACAGCTTTCTACAAACTGAACAATAGAGCTCAGTGTGATTTGGTTCCCATCAGCAGCACAAAACCACTCTTTTGAGGGTTTTTTTTTTTTTTTTTTAATCAACAACAGATTTCAAGTCAATATCATCTCTCAATTTTCTTTCCCACAGAACCTCACATGGAGACAAAAACGTATCAGAATTGGCACTTTCGCTTTTTTAAGCTCTGTTTTAAAATGTTTGTAAACAAAAATTTAAAATATGACTTTGGGATGAAACAGTAAACGATAAATCTGTGCAGTTATTTTTCCTTTTTTAACTCAAGTTGCGTGTACTCTGTAGGCTAGGGATGGATTTTTCAGTCACTCAAACGCAACAGATTTATGACTTCAATGCAGGGTATGTCCAGGCTTCTCTAATTAGCTGTTATAGCTTGTTCCTTCTGTTTAAAAGAACAAGGAAGAATTGTCATCAAAGTAGGTAGAATATAATTGAGAAGTACATCTATCAATCTTTTAAATTTGATATGCTTTCAGATGAAGGAAGACCTATGGTCTTCAGAAGAAACAAAATTTCTCACTAAACAGTAAAATAGCTTGCGCATTACCATTCCATGAATCAGGAAATCAGGAAAACAGGTGACTAAATGTAGCATTCAAAACAAGATTGACTATAATAATGAAAACAATTACACAAACGATTCTTTCATACAGACAATTTGTCCAGCAATTTTTTTGAAGGCACAGGGTTTTTGTTTGGTTTTGTTTTCATGTTGGGAGTGGAAAAAAAAAAAAATGCAATGAAGCCTTCTTCCAATTGGATTATCTAACAGATAAAAAGAGCTGTTTGAGACGGGGAAGGTAAGAAAATGAGTAAATTAAAATTTACTAAATGTTTGAGAGAAGAAAGGGTTCAAGAACACTAAATGAAAGCTGAATACCTGTAAGAAGGAATCTTCTACAAACTCAAGGCAGACAAAGACTACAAAAGAGGGACCGCAAGGCAACCAGTGCTTCCTCAAAAGCAAAGTAAGAACTAGCATATTTTGCAGGAATGCAACTTGGCCAAACCACAAACTCTGCATGATGAGCTATGACCATTATCAAACAATGTGAAATCATCTTTGCCTCTTCAAGAGGAACTCATGATTATGACAATTGGCATAAGATTTTAAAAGGATCATAAAAAACAGAAATCCTGAGAAATCAGATGCTATTCATATGAGCATCTTAGCTCATACACTTAGCCAAGTTTAAGCCATTTGTAAAAGCAGAACAAAGGAAGAGATTTTGTAGAAATTTGTGACCAGGCTCAGATGAAACACCAACTATGGTTTTGTGGCAAAAAAAACCCAAACATCAGTTTTGAACTAATAGAAGGGAGTTAAGGAAGTTCAGTCTATAGAACAACTGTACACAAAACAATATGAGAAAAGACTGGAAGAAACTTTTTTTTTCAGTCTAAAGAAGAGAAAACTGAAAAGCATGATATAAGAAGTTATTTCAGAGGAAAAGGACTCTGCCGTATTCTCAGCACACAGGACAAAATTAACAGGCTTTACATGCAGTATTGAATGGTGCAGTCCACAAGATCATTACAGAGGAAAATTCCAAAATTTCTACTCTGGAAATACTTAAGAAGACAAAGAATTACCAGGAATCACAGTAGATACAGTAGGTTTACCCTAAATAATGCATTACATGATCTCTTCCAATCCAGTTCTGCAGGTCTAGTTTTTTATGCTTCTATAACTTTTATTCATACTACCTACACATATGGCTTGAGTTTTCAAGAAGGGCTCTCAAGAGGATATAATATCATTATAAATCACACAGTACTACTAGGGGAAGTGAGTATGTAAACAATTTAGGTACCTTGGAAAAAAAAATCACCCTACAAAACAAAAAAACCCACTGTCCTTAATAATAGAAAATGCATATGATGTGTTTAGAATCCCTGGAAAACTTTTAATCAATATAGTTTGTATACATACACACGTAGATACACATGTATATAGGCGGAAAGAGCAGGAGATAGAAGGAGAGACAGAGTCCTAGTTGAATGGAGATTTAAAATGTGATCTTTACAGTTCTGTGTGCTCGCCATAAAACATGCCAGATGGAAAGAATCCAAAGTTGAGAGAAAAAAAATGCCTGCAACCTAACAATGTGGAAAGTAGAAATGTGCAATGACTTTCCAAACTAAACTGATTTTAAGTGCAGTTTTTAAATAGAAGTCCTTTTGTGAATGACTTTTATTTTATTTTCCATTACTAAATCTTTGCCTGTAAGTGACTACCAAGAATCCCTGCATAAAGATGCAAACATCCACATTTCTAAACTTGATGACAGTTAAAAATCAGTGCTGTGAATATTTATGAAGGCTGTAAATATTTAAAATAAATACAGATATTTACACATTAGTACAACATTTTCATTTAATGGATGTAAGAAAAATGTTAATGTGCACACATTGTAAAGATTAAGTTAATTTGGCCTCCAGGGCTATTGTTGCTCTATTAAAAGTTAATTTAGGATAAAAATTATGGCTTTTCCTAGAATCCCCAAACTCAAAGATTAAATCATGATCCAGACTCACAGCATTCTTCAAAAAATGAATCCAGATGTGATATTTCCAGAGTCCGAATACTGACATTACTGTGCATTCTTTTTCTGGAGAAAAAAAACCACCAAAAAACAACACATCCCTGGCTTCTTTTATGTGCTCACAGTCATGACATATACTCAGAGAAGCTTTAGGGCAGAGTAGCTGTGCACTGGTGAGGTGGTTTAATCAGTCTTTTTGTCACCACACATTTTATACCATTGGAAGAGGATGCTTCCATCTACAAAAACAGCAGGCAACTCAAGCTGCTCTTTTTCCAAGAAAGGTAATTTACACCACAAATGTTTTTTGTTTCATCACTAGTAACAAATTTAATCATTCTTCCCCACAATTATGTACCCTTTTTTATTCAAGAACGTAGTGAATGTGTTCTAACCTACCGTATGTAACTCACCAATATCTCACCGAGTTCACCAATAACATGAGTTCCAGCAAAAATAATTACTGTTTGACTGTAGAAGATATTTCTTCTAGCAGAATACTAGAAGGCAGTCACTTTCAATTTGAAGGTAGGAGAAAACAAGTATTTTCTCTGGAAGATGGTTCCAGAAGTTGTGCTTCATCTACAGTTTAAGTTTCTCTAGTTTAATTTTTGTCCTTAAGAAAGATTTTCTTGTTCCAAGACAAACCTCTCTTTACTCTGAAATTATCTGGCTCTTAAACATGTTCCTGTTTGTAGCCACAAAACTGCTCTAGGAGTAATCACAGGAGTTTGAAAATTGTAATCCTGTCAGTGACTCTGCCTTCTTCCCACTGTAACTTTCTCCAGCCCTTGAACCATTTCTATGATTCTTTCACCCCACTTTTAAGCTACCATTGCATAATTTCAATACAGAGAGAAGGAAAAAGTGAGACTTAAAAATAAATAAATAATATGGAAACACAAAAGATGAGAGTAGGAAGAACACATGAAAACATGTCTTCAGGCATCTTGGTGGAAGTCCTATAAAAATAAGGCCCAAATCCTAAGAAAGATAATTGTATAATATAAGGTAGTAATAATGAGAAATTAAAGAACATTAAAACGTGTATAGTGCAAGTTAAATACAGAAAAAGAAAAGAACAAGATATATATGTGTGTATATATATATACATATATATATACACACATACACTGACAACTCTGTTATGATCTAGTGTTCTGTTTTAATGTGATGTAAAACCAAGCACGTGGACGACAGAGATAAGGAAAATAAAGGCAGAGGAAAGCATCTGCTACAGCAGACTCAGTAAATACAGAAACAAACTTTAGGGGGAAAAGGCAGACAAGAAATGCATTCTGTAGTGAGATACCGCACCCATTAAGACTAGCTGTTTAATGCAATCTTTCTTGTTTAGTTCAAATATTTTCTACAAAAGACTATTTCTATCCTCCCACATATTTTCCTCATATTTTTAAAAGATTATGGTTATTTCACAGCCAAAGAGGCACAATTTATATCCTAAAAAAGACAGTTTACAACCTCAGAAGGAAGAAACAAGAAACAAAAGCAAACTTTCTACCTGCGTAAGCTGAGCACAGGCTTGAGGGATTGCTATATTTTCCCCTCATGACTTCAGCAACTGTTACTAAAGTGACATCAAATATACGTAGGTGACCTGCCTCCTTAGCTGCATCAGCAGTGTGTTTTCAAATTCAATCTCCTGATCATCAACGCAGATCACACTTTGGTTCACGTTATGCAACACTCTGAATATGCAAAAATGGATACTTTCAGAAGAGCAAATGAGTGCTCAGCTATGAATTAGCATGTACTCCATTCGACCAAACTGCAGCAGACAGAGTAAAAATCCTAAGACAGTCCTCAGGATCAACTATCCTGTTCTGCTCCTTCAGCTGCACTACTTGGTAATTTAGACATATTAAATGCATACAGGAATAGAATTAAATTAGTAAAAGGCCTATTTCATAGACACTGTAGACAACACTACTACAGCAAGCTTTGCATCTTTATCAAATTCCTATTTTACAAGCTCCAACCACTATTTCATTATTTTTGTCAGTTGGCATTGAGATACAGTATAAGATCTATCGGCGGAAATGATGCACAACAGCCAAGTTCCAACAATGATAACTGACCTTTCACAAATTTAATTAGATTGCAGCTAAATAATTTAGACAAACAACTAAAGCTACTCAGTTAAAAATGGCATTTTTATTAAGACAAATATTATTCCTATAGAAAAAATACTAAGTGCTTATTTTCTAAACCTGTGTTGTGGTCCCAATTGTACTTTCTTGTGGCTGACAGAGCAGATCCTGATTCTGTTAATTATAAGATCTGGAGTTACTGTTGTTTTATAATTGCTTCTGTGAATTGGGAATGAATTGTTTAATTTTTTATTGGGCTAGTGCATTTTCCGAAAGGCAAAACAGTATTCTGCTTATAAAATATTTGCAATAGAAGGCAGTTACTTGATATTCAGGGTTTAAATGTGTTTTATGCGTGGACTCCATTACATCTAATGTGCAAATGGACTGCTGAGCTCCATCTCTGTGCTCCCTGCCTGAGCTGGAGTTACAGGACAATGAGCAAACACATATGCACTTACTCTTCTCCCTACATAGCTACAGCCAAAGAACAAAGAGGGAGGGGAAAATAGTAAGATGCTCACTTTGAGCCTGTGGAAACACATCCACAAGTTGGTAAATCCTGGTGACTTTACAGGAGTGCCTGTAAAATTAACAGAAGGATAAATGCCTGTCTGCTTACACATTTTGCAGCAGAAACACCATGAAAGTTAATGCTGTTCTCCAGCTCGGTCTCTCTCTCCCTCTGAGGTAGTAAGAATGGAAGGAAGAAGTAGGAAGGCAATGGTATCTTACCCACAGAACACAGCTACATCATGTGATGATGAAATCAAGTTACAGCGTAATTTCTTAAACAAATCCATAACCAATGTGATAGTCCTCCTATAGTGTATGCTATTGCTTAAAACCTCACAATCTCAATGCTTGCAGCAGCACATCTGTAGTGAGGCCAAAAGTGCTGGAGTTTAGACCCAGCCCCCTGGGACTGGAAAGACTCTCAGAAGCTGAGGGTCAGGTGAGTACACAAAGTGCTCTGCCTCTTCTACCAGCACATTCAACCTACAGCAAGGAGGTTAAGTGCTGCATATGATACATATGTGGAAACAAGATTTCAGCAGTCTTACACGTGTGGTTTTAGCAAAGATGCAACAACAACTGATCTCAGCTGCCTTTTTTTCCCCCTCATACTTTATTATTTCTTCTAAGGATTTCTTTATTTGCCAAAAGGCTTATAGTACACCCAGGGAAAATACAGCATAATACTGGGGCACTCTAAGATATGCAGCAAAATAAATGTTACATGTAAGAGGCACTGCAGGTCAAAGGGGCTAGCTATAGTGCAGAATCCAAAGCAATAATCTACTTATTGTGGTAGAATGGGAAAGGCCTCATTTTGATATTTTGTGACTCAAATAATAATTCAACTAAAATACAGTAAGTATAAAACTAACCTTATAAAGTAAAGGTGATTGTCCTAGCTTCAGAAGTGCAATTTTTTTGGTCACGTTTGTAGTGGTTTGAATCCGGATCAAGTCTTCTATGGTCCCATACTGTATATCAACAAGTTCTGCCTGAAAGAGAAGACAAAATTCAGGACATATTGACAATTACACAGCAGTGGAGGGTGCTCATTCCACAGAAACAAAGTTATCTGTGTAATTACAAGCAGCTGGGAGTTCTACTTAACCTTTTTTCTAATCACTGGAATGGGAAGACCTCTAAGAGCAAAGAGCTTGAGAATTAAATGTGATAAATACATTTCTATCTTGGCAGTTTTCAAACAATTCCTCAGTAGTGGTAAAAATCAGAATTTTATTTTTTCCCAATGATTATTATAAATGCTGCTGATTCTGATGAGAATTTCCCCTCATCAGTTAAAGGAATGCAATCAGAACTATGTGAGAGATAATAACTAACCTCTACTAATTTTCTTTAAAGGAACCAAAGTCTAGTAAAGCATTTCAAGAAAGAGTGAATGATTTAGCAGGTCATGCGACAACACCTAGGTTTACAGACTACGAATAGACAGTTTTATTATGGGGTGTTGTATGCTCCTTGAGTAACCTCACTTAAGTGCTAAAGCATTTACTTATAAGTTATCCAGCATTAGATAAAACATTTACAAGAGACTACGCCACTGATGCTTAAGCTTTTCTATTAATATTTTTATATTATCTAAAATCACATCCAACTAACTACAACATCTTTACAGGATGCACTATAGTTAGTACACTACAACAGGATGTCAAGCATGGATAGTGATGGATAAAACATTCAAGAAGTGTTTCTAAATATTTAGATTTATTAATCTATTTATGTTTATATACATATATATAAAAACATATGTATCTACATACACAAATAAAATTTAAGAGTAACCAGCTGCATTTGTCTCACACATTTATAGCAATTAACTCTGTCAAAGACCAAGTATGATGATAATTAGTCTTGTACGCTGTGTTTAGGAAGATTTCAGGACACCAAAGAAAATCCTAGTCCCTATAAATCCCTTACGCAGTTTTCACATAAAATACAAGACAACAAAAACTATTACACAAACATTTAAAAAAAAAAATGAGATGAGCAGTACAAGATGGAAAAGTTTCTCTTTCAGTTCAGCTTCAGTAACTATGGACTCACTGCCAAAGCCAACAGTTCTGATTTTGGACATCTTCACACAAACTGTTTAAATTCTTCCAACAGTTATTCTGGCAATGTAGGATGTGTGAAATTTCACTAGATTCCTAAACACAGGTATTTTAAGAAAGTGTTTACCCTTATACAATTCTTTCTGAACGTTATGAGTTTGTGCTTTAACATGTGAACTGAATTCATAAACTTCTGTCTTGACAAAGTCTATGTCTTCTTAAACACATTTCATTAAATTTTCAAGTTAACAAGTTTCCAAGTCTATAAAATGTCATCAGCGCTGTTTGAACAGTCTTTAGAAATCTCAACCAAAGTAATTAAACACTTCTGTAACAGGCAAACACCAGATTTTACATCAAGTACTGAAACTGAAAGGTAAGAGCAAAAAACCATGCACTTCATACAGACTTTTTTTTTTAATACGTGTAAAAATTCAAATCATGAATATAGGCTGAAATCCAATATAAACTTTCCTGTGTGATTGTTAGATTGAAAAGCATGACAAAATCAAGTGAAAAGATCTCACAGAATTAATGCAGTTATATACAGTTCATCACAAAAGAAGAAAGGGGATAAATTAATCAGCCTATTTATTTTAAAATAATGTTAGAGAAAAGTATATTAATCCAAAAAGTGCTACCACCTCACTAATAAATAGCTATTGATGTTACATGAAGTTCTGTTTTAGTCACAACAGTCTTAACTCAAGAAACAATGAATAAAGATTAGGTTTTTTTTCCTGTTTTGAAGATGCCTACAAGGGGAAATAATTCTCATTTTATAGATTCCAGATTTAAGAAAACAGAATACCCCACCCACAATAACCCATGCTTGATATATTGCTTTCCTCTGGTAGGATAATTTTATTCATAAAACAGAAGAAAACTCATTCTTTTATCAGATGCTGAAAAAGAGCACTTGTATACTTGATTTAGATATGGAAGAGTAAATCCTCTTACCCTAAAACTAGAAAACGACTAAACAATGAGCTGTTTTATCCATTTGAATTGGGTACTTACTCTTCAAATTGTTTCATGCTATGCTGTTTGAAAGATACGACTATTTAGGAACAAATTGTGATGTGCAATATGGAGCTCAGAAGCATTCCCCCATGCATGAAATGAAGTAAGGTTAGGTAATAAAACAAACATTTCTAGAAAAAGTAATTATTTTATGTTAGACTTATTATTAGTTTCTAAATCCCAAGATGATGCTCAATGAGTAGTAAACATCCCATCTTAAAAATCATGATAAAAATCCTGTAAAACCTGCAAAGTCAAGCATTTTGAAAATACCACAATCAGGGTAGCCAGGGGTCTTTTCCGAGTCTCTTTTACTTCTCTCCAAAATTAAAAAGAATAAACAGCATACTTCATCCAGTCAAAGGTGGGGGGGGGGGGGGGGGAAAGGTACCTAGCTTTTGGAAAAGTATACATAACTGTATGAAGTAGGTGGCAGTTGGAATCCTAAAGCTGTCATATACAATCTTAAAACTTCACTTTCTTAGCAGATACTATGGGAATTAAAAATGCAAAGAACAAGTTAAATAGATCAAAAATAGATGAGAGAGGGTCAGAAACTGATGACAAGGAAACCATAAGTATTTTAGAAAACAAATGCTACGAATACAATTCCTCAGAATTAAGACAATTTATCTAAAGAGAAGATAGGTTATTATAGAAGGACCAATACCTCAGTTCAGTGAGTGTTCACACATACAACATCCTCTTCTTTCATTCAAATCTATGCCCCTTATATGTCCTTCAATATTCAGCTACTGTTTTTAGGCTGTCCACCCAATAAAGGTAACAAACATGCAGTGTGTGACCAATCACAGGTAAATGACCTCCAAGTATTCATCCTGACAGATGTAAAAATGCAAACAATACATTTGCAAATCATTATTTGAGTAGACAGTAGATTGTGATCAGCACCTGAGATTAAATTTTATTAAACACTTCACTATAATTCATTTGCACAGCTCTGAAACTGAGTGCAGGCAACATTCAGCACAGCATAAAAGTAAACGCAAGCTGGCTGTAGATTAAAGTTGGACATTAACAAATGCAAATAATACTCTGCAAACACAAAAACATTTCTTCACTAAAATTAGGAAAATGAAAAGAAATAACTGTTGTGTCCAAGTATGCCAACTCATTCATCGGTAAAAGTTCTCTTACACTTTCTGTTGGGGCTGCTTCTCCCATTAGAGCCAAAAGCATCCAGCTGATACTCAAAGAACCACAGCTGCCTCCCTCTAATTGCTACCACCCAAACCTCCCTGTTTGCTCTTGCTTGAGCAGCCAGAGACAAAATGAACTACCAGTCATCTTGTATAGAAGTGACAAAACACGGATGGAGAATAAAAAGACCTGTGTTGGTAGGTTTTGTGGCATACGCCTGATTACTACCTCCAGTTTAATTGAAGAGCTGAAGGTGCAACTAAAAGTAGCATGCAGCTTAACTATTGAGGCCTTTTACAGTAATGGTACTCAGTACAAGTGGAATCAACCTGCTGCTTTGTAGTTAGAATTCACTGAAGCCAAGTGCAAGCACAGTAACTTTGGTTTCCTCTTGCTTGGTTCAGCACTACCAAAATAGGAAAAGATAAAGGAAAGCATGTCCATACAAATCAGTAATATTTAGAGCTACATCTGATGTATGATGTCTGGGCAGACTTGAATCACAGAATTTCAGTATTGCTCCACATAACATGGTAAGTTTGGGGACATCATTAAATGCCTATTTGTTTACTAAATAACAAGTATTTAGTCTTCTTCAAACAGATTCATGAAATACTTTTCTCTGTGTTTTTCTGCATCTTACACTGCAAGCTTTTCTTTTACTTCAATATTCCTATTCATGCACTGAAATATTAGAGCAATTCCATATGATCCACAGTGCCAACTAACAGCCAGAAAAGATTCGTTGTGTCTAGTTGTTATCATGTAAAATTGTAAGGACATCTAAAACTGTAATTTATTCTAGAGTGCAATACCAAAACAAAAGAAAACAATTACGTCCCTTAGCCTCAGAGTTTGATGGAGTTTGATCTGGCAGAGCAAATTTAGTTGCTGACATATTTCAGGTACTCTTTCTTCCCATGTCTACAGCAGCACAGCTCCATTCTAGGCAGCAATGTTCCTACAGGTTGCTTGCGCTGTTCTAGTATCATTTTTAGAGAGACACTGGAGTTTAACTTGGTGGCTTGCTTGTTCTTTATAGTTTATAGCAGGTTTTTTTATCCTGCTATCTCCCATGGAGACTGAATTAAGATTGAAGCCTTTTTATAGCCTGCAGAAAAGAACCTCTTCTGTGTTTTATGGTTACAGAGCTCCAGATAAATCTGTGTTGGCATAGTCTGTCCCCTGTTGATAACGCTTATCCAGTAGACTCCTCCCTCTATCTAATTTAAACTTTATTTTTTGTTCTTTTCATTCATTTTTACTTTTTCTCCCTTTGCTCATGATCACATTCTTCCAGTTTCCCTTAAGCAGAAGGAAAAACTAATATCTGAGTATAATTTTTTAATTCATGATATTCAATGAAATATCCAATGTGGCAAGCCTCATTTTTTCATCTTTTCTAATTAGATTCAAATGCTAATCTATTTTTTAGGAATTCTGAAGTAAAACATTTTTTTCAGGCATATTAGACATTTTAAAATAAATATCAATTTTAAGAACATTACTTTGATTATAAAACACTGAAGGACACAACATCATTTGAGACCTAAAAACCTACCAGAAATTTCATTATTCTAAGCTTTCATTAAGTGGTGCTGTAAGGCCTGTCATCTCACAAAGCTCACTAGTGACAAAATTTAAAATTCTGGTGATTCTTTCTTATATATGAAATTAAAGCCACATTGATCATATTTTCCTTAGAGGAAACAGTAATTTGTATTTGCTAGCCTTCTGGTTGAGCTTACTCAAGGATAGCTGTTCATGTAAATATGCATTTATAAATTACACACACCGAGGAAAACTGACCAAAACAAGCAGAGTTGTTTAGCTACAATACTACATTTAAAAAAAAAATCATAAAATGTACATGGTAAATTACAATGTTGTGATTTAAAACCAGCCTTAAAATTTCCAGTGAAACTTTTATATCAGAATCCATCCCCACAGTGTCAGAATTCAGCAAATTCTAAAGGCCAGACTGCAGCAAAGGACAGGTTTTATTGGCTACTCTCTAACATGAACCATCCAAAGGCTGAAGACTGTCTTCATTCAAAGGCCTTTTTATCATATATAAGGAATAAAAAAGATACAACATTCTTTCCTGTATTGGTCATATATGTTAAAGCCTAGGAAAGGTGCTTGCACCTTTGAGAGATGCCTGGAAGCTTCATACACGCACAGCTACCGCACAGGCTGTGGCACAAGCTGCCAACTAGACAGCTACTGCAGGGATGGGTCAGCCCCTAGTAGAGCAGGAGGGAATGCCCCAAGGCACCAATATCTCCTCGCTCTGCTTGTTCATAGGATCTCAATGAAAACAGTGAAATATGAGTTTACACCTACACACCTCAAGAAAGAAAATGATCTCCTGCCTAAAATAACAGGTCACAAAAATAGTGCCAAGAGAATGCAAACACTATCAGAGACAGAATGGGTGTCAACTAACGTGAAATATTACATGGAAGTGCTTTTGAATCTTTTAAAGTGCAACTGATACATGTCATTTAATAACTTTAATATTTTAATTTCTTAGAGGCTACTGTGTCAGTTTTGTTAAATTCCTTCACCTTCAGAGCTAGCCTGGCTGTGTCAAAAATAGATATCTAGAAAATAACCTTACAATATTCAGGCTTCCAATTTTTGCCATTTTAAAATTGTACAAGCCTCCAAGGATGACAAGTTTGTTTGTCAATCAACTCTCATACTACTGCATGCATAATATACTGAAATACATTCAATGGCTCTATTTCTATGTATGCTTGCTATACATGCAAAATATATGTTATTGTTATTATATGTACTTAAAAATAGAAGGATAAAGTGAACACCTACTTCAAAAATGCAGATAAGCACATTTATGCACAAGAGGCTATCTATTCCATCTTGAACTTTCAGAAGCATCAGCGAGAACTCAATTTTCCAGTGTATAATAAATGCTCTTTTACATAGTAGTTGTAGCCATCACTTGGCCAAACGTCACACATAATCAGAGAGATGGCAAACCATATAGTGCTGTAAACACATTTGGGAGTTAAAGCAGCATTTTGTCAAATCTGGAGAACTAAACATGTAGTTGTGAAAAGGAAAACGACACCTTTCACATCTAGTGTGAATTCTGGTATCCAAAAGCATTAGACAAATGTATATGTCTCCAAATTGTCCTTTTCAGAACAAAGCTGAAAAAATACAGTCTAGAATTACAAACACATCCAGATAGAAGAAAGCAGCTCCAATGAGAACAGTGAGTGTTAATGAATTCATGTGGACAAAATGGTTGACCAAGGCAAATATAAAAAATGGCTACATGGGAGAATAGCAAAGCTCTGTGATTCAATTACATAACATTCTGGAAATCAAACCTTGCAAGAAACACAATCTTGTGATTCAGGTACCACATATTTAAAATTGTAACAGGAATAAAAGGTCTTCATTCTTCCAGGTTTTCAGATTTTGGTTTCAAAAATGAACTCAACTGTCAGCTGGTCATTAACTGTGACCCTGTGTTGTCACTATTCACTTTTTAGTAATCTGAAATAATTTCTTCTTCTCTTTCAGAAACAGTTGGCCTTCAATTTTTAACATGTTTTATTTTTATGAGCAATAGAAGGAATTAACCAGGAGTTCAGGATAGGGCTCTGCCAGGTACCCTCGCTATAGTGCAATTGGTATCTCGTCTTTGCATAGATTAGGGCAATGATATTTCTGAGTTGTGCCAAATTTCACACAGACATTTTCAGAGTTCATCTCTGCTAAAGTGTCAGCAGGAGCGCCATTGAGAATTTGTGAATTTGCTTCCTATGCTCTCAGCAGGGACAGAGAATCCTGTAAAAGAAAGGAAATCCCATGCAAAGGACAGGAATTGCTCCATTTTAGAAGAGACCAGTGAATTGTTCACTCTGTATAGTAGTGTTCTGATACATTATATCTCAAAGGAAAGATGCTTACATTACAAAAAATACATGGGAAAAACTGCAGGGAAACTGCAACCCAGACAACTTGATGGGAGGAAGGAGTAATCTGACCTCTGATTACAGTGGTATGGCAAAAACTTCACCACAACTGTTGCTCTGTTGGAGCTCCGGAGCTGAACAGAGCTTCCCTGATCTTCCACAGCCTGGAGTCCAGGTCAGACTCTTTTACAGCAGTAGAGAGTTGCTCAGTATTACGGTAGTAGCACTTTGCAATATAGTTTTCAATAAAAGCAGTTAGAGACATTATTAGAGAACTACTAGATGCCACAGAGATCTGCACTCAACTCTTTCTCTTGCCCTGGTATGTTCTCTCCTTCTTAAGATGTTAAATAACCGACAGAAAAAAACTGAAAACCAAAAGCTCAGTGTGTACTGTCATAAATGCTGTTTCAACCACTAATTTTCCTACTACATCAATAAGAAGCCCATTTTCTGGATTTCAGTAATCACAAGAAACTAAATTCAACAAGCAAGACAAATAATGCACAATCGTTATATTTGCTAATTGTAATTAATTCACTAATCATTCACTAATGGAATCTCTTCAGTAGATGGTACCATCAATATTTCCTAATTTCTCCCTACAAAGAAATTATCTTTGTTGTCTATACAGAAAAATGAAAAATTATACAAGTTTATTTTAGGCAGAGAGAGTCTACGTGCTTTAAGAAAACAACAATAAGACCATCAGGAATACACCTGAACCAGCGGTGTTTGTCTATCAGGTCTGCATGGACAAAATTTCTCATTCTAGATGTCTAGCCTGCATTACACTACATGACGCAAACATTTTTCTTTTAGTCTTCAGATATCAGAGATTTATAGATAAAAGGACATGTATAAATACATACAATTTTTTTTTTAATAATTAAATTTTGGAAGAATTATAGAAAAATTCATTTGCCAGTAATATTATTTCCAGCTTTCCATGCTACTTCACCCCACAAAATACTTCCCTAGCAAAGATTGTGGCTGGCAAGATGTGACCCATAGTAGGAGGAACATCTCTCCTCAGAGACAATGCAGCAGGATCTTTCTTGCATATTTAAGAAGCTTTGCTCTCTAACAGTTGAAGCTGTTGACAAACCAATTCTATCCTTATTCACCTCTGTCTGCCCCTTGAAGACGCCAGTGTGCAGCAGTGAATCTTACAGGAGGCAAGACTAACTCTATAAGGTAACATAATTCAGTGGAAGGAAGATAAATTCCTTGAAACATCTTCTTTCTCAAACACACCTAGTCTTGGGCCAGTCACAAGCTGGTGATTGATCATTCACTTTCTCTTCGAACTGCAGAGCACAGGAACATAAGAAATAATTATGAGGATAGGACAGATATTTCCCATGATTAATTCACATTAAGGCTGCCTTAATGAATGAGATAAACACAGTAACTAATATCCATTACATGAGATGTTAGGCATTAGATTTATTTGAACTTGCAGAAGAGACTGCATATTGAACAGAATAAAAACACTAGGAATTCCCAATTCTAGAAAAAGGAAAACTCAATGTATTTTCATCTCTGTTCACAATTCTTTTTTTTTTCTTTTTAAATGAAGGATACTTCTCTCCTGTGATTGAAACTTGAACTGCTGGTTGCAGTTATAAGTGCTGTGTTTTCAACCAGATCAAAAGTAAAATTTTGAGTGAAGGATTTTTCTCAAGACATCTTAGTCCACAGTACACATATGTACCCAATATACTCCTCCATGTGCATCCGGATACCAAACTTAGACTTGTCTATAGTTAGAAAACCGGGTCATCGTTCAGTTCTTACGCTTCTTTTGAACCAGCTGTACCAGAGCAGAGACCATACTCTGCAGATTTTTTTTTCATCCTGCTCTGAAAGGCTTTCAAAACCTATTTCCTTTGAAGGGCTTTCTTTAAGAGAGGCCTTCTTAGCTTTTTGGCCTTCCTTACTATTAAGGTTCTATGTCCAGGTTTATATCATTCCTGGAAGCACTCTCTAAGGTAGTTCATTCTTTATTCTTGTATAACAAAATTCTTCAAGTAAAGATTTCTCACAAAATTATCTAAAATCTGTCCTCACCAAATAACTCTTCTCATACTGGTTTTATCTTCAGCTAGCTTAGATTGCATTTAAAACTTACGCTTTTTTTTTTTTCATATACCACTCTTTTTTCTTAGAAAATTGTATTTGGACTTATCACATCCTAAGACAGAAAAAAGAAATCTGGAAGCTTGTTTTGGATTCTCAATGCTATTGCATTTGGAAACATTTCAAAAAGATCTTGACAAAGTGAAATAAAGAAGTCCTGTAGAGAAGCACTGAACAAGTTAATTACATTAGAGGAAATCCATTTGTAAGACTCTGGCAAAAGTGCCCAATTTCAACCATAGAAGTTATGCTGGTAGATACAGATAACTCTTAAGAAGCAGTTTTGCTTGGAATTCCTCCTCCTTTGCAAACTTAAACAGAAAAAAAAATCATTATTTAATGTAAAAGCATTCAAATCCAGGTATACTATTCATACTTTGTATTTGCTAAGAAGATGCAAAAGAAAGTAAAGAGAAATGATAAATTAGCACACCCTGGAGCTTAATGTGTCCTGGGATCCTGCAGAAATGTTCTCATTTGATTTGGACTACCTTTGCATTGGGTTTGCACCAAGTACCGTTAACAAGAAGTGAGCGCAAAAGACAAGACACTGGGCAGATATCAACCCTGACATCAATTGATCTGGACAGGAAATTGTAACCTGTCTGGTCTAAATCATACAATAAAATAGTTAAAGTGAAAAATGTTTATCTGAGGTATGCATTTATAGAAATATGTCCATGTATATTCTCTCACAGTGACCATTAACAGGAAAAAAAAAAGTAGTAAACTCTGGAAAAAAATATCACAATTCTCATTAATTTCAACAGAAATTTTATTTACACTGAAATCTGAATAAAGCCCCAAATCTATTTCCAACATCTTCCCTGTTTTCACCCTTCAGTTTTTAACCATGCAAGGGGAATATATGTAATGTTTATGGCTCAGCATTGCTCCAGTTTTTACAGAGGTCCTATTGAAAAATGCCTTTGGCTGATTATGTGCAATGGCTTGGAAGTACTCAGTGATCTGTTATGGCTACAGATACCAAGATGCCTTACCTTTTCTGTTTTGAACTGAAAAAAAAAATCTCCATTTATTATTGACACTTATTAAAATGCCATTACTAATATTTTATTACTAAAACATGATTATGATATTCACTAACAAGTATAAAACAGTAAAAGGTGGCAGTAGCCATGTACATCTTTGAAATCCTGACCCTCGATGATACAAAAATCATGCAACAGTGTTAACTGGGCTCTTGTGCGTGATGAACCACTATTTTAGGGAACAGTACAACTTTATTTATGAATGGTTATACGATATACGACAGAAAACTGACAGGATGCTCTGCAGGAAATCTTTTCAATGATCATTTTTGTAGTTCTTGGCTGGAATTTTGAATTATACAACCTTCACATTACATTTCACAGTTTTCTATATGTAATTATAATGGAATGGCAGCTATGCTGTATAGCTAATGCTAGCTGTTGTTTTCTGTTTAAAGGTCAAGTTATTCCAAAATCCATATTTTAGTGAGATTGTCTTGAAAATTTGCTGTGCCTACTTAGCATGCAGAACAGTGGTCTAAATTATGATTATTTGTGGAAGAGGCTTGTGAAAAACACTTCTATAAATAAAGGATAAATAAAGTTCCTCCAAAATATCTAAATGTTAACAAAATTGCATGATTTTTCTCATTTGTGTATGTGTTACTCAACCTACAGCCCTTGCCATCTGCAGTTGCTAGGGCTTCATTGTAGCTTGTACACGTCTCTTCCGAGAAAAAATTTTAGAAAATGTTAATAAAGATAATAATGAACTAAATTGGCATGCCTAAAGGAATTAGATGTACAGATGTATGAAGATTCCCCCAGCTTGATATTTTGCACCAATGTACCATCAAAAATGACTGAAAGACTTAGGGAGAGATGCTGTGATTATTTAATCTGAATTACATGCACTCTCTGCCTTTGGAATTCAAGATGTGCAAGTGAGCAAGCTGCTGAAGGCTCATTTGGAAATTTTGCCTGGGGATAAAAATATCCTGGGAATGTTTAAAAGATATTCTAAACACAACTGTTAATTCAGAAATACTGTTAAGGAAATTACCACTGATTAGCTAGAGGGAAGACAAAAGATAACAACATTTCCAGCATGGAAAGTAGTCAAATCACATGAAAGCAAACTTTTGGGTCAAGGAATTCCTGATTCACTATCCCTCCCAAGGAACTCAAAACTATTTTTTTTATTATTTTTTATTTATTTTTTTTTGTACAGAACTAGACACATAGAGAAACTTAAATTCTGCAAGGAAACAGAAGAGTGCTTGCAAAGTGCTACTAACGACTTAGAGAAGGAGACTGTAGGGCGCACAGTGGGGACACAGCAATAAGTGGCTAAGAGTAGGGGAATCAGCAGTCAAGGAGAGAAAGGCTACCACCTTTCTGGATGGAGAAAAGGGATGGATGGGCAGAGAAGGCATCTCAGGCCAAGCACAGGAGGAATGGGGTGTCTGAGCAAACCCTCTTCCTCACGCAATACCTGTCAGGGATGTGCACATTGCTTCCTCCCTTCCTGCCTTGCAAGAATTGAAGAATGGCAAGATTACTACTAACTGAGCTTAACAGATGGGTCTGAACTTCTCTCATTGTTTCAGGTTGCATTAATCTCATGGTGGGTTCTCATTTAGCTGAGAAAATGTCACTGAAACAAATGAACCGGAGCAGGCTAAAATACTATCAACAGATGTAGAGAATCTCTTCTGCATATTGCAGTTGCAGGGGCAAAGAGTCAGTATTCTCATTTCTCTGCTCCTTGCAGCCCCTTCAAAACAAATCAAAGATACTGCTGGTTGAGTTGGGAATAAAACTGCCTAATATCAGCAGACACTTGGAAGAGAGAAATGGGTCATCAGTCAGAGAATTGGGAAGGGAGAAGAGGCAGAGAAGTGCAAGCAGCCAGGGAATGTGGAAGGGAGCAAGGCTGACTTGCAAACAGAATATGGATGGGCACAGGCAGAACTGCCTTGGAGACAGAAATGACTTTGCTTCTATCCACAGACCTCTCAGAACCCTGCCCATGCGGAATGCCTGTTTTAAGGACTCTCCACAGGGAACAGCAAAGGACTTAACAGGGAGTTGGTGCAGTTCAACAGTGAATAGAGCAGACGAATATCACATTCCACCTGAGGCTCACTGTGCACTCACACCACTCTCTGGAGATCACTGCTGCAGGTTGGTTATGGAGTTGCACCCACCCTAACACATCTTACACATTTAGCACCAAAAGGAGCATGTGTCTTGGCAGCTCCCCAGGCACCTCTCCTCAGAGCTCAGTGGCAGTTCCCTGCTCATCCCCACTCCCCAGGGACAGCCTGCAGCCACAGCTCTCAGGCAATCCTATGACGTGAGAGCATGGAATGGCACGTTGTGATTCACTGCAACACACTCACTCAGAGGCTGGCTAGATACTGTCTGACAACACATTTTGCTTCAATGCATAAATTCAATGTGATGTGATTTCCCTTTTATACACAGTGTTGGCCAAAGAGGCTTTTCCATTTTCATTATGCAGATAAAGGGTTTAAACTCTATAAATGCGGCTGATATTAAAGTTTTAATAAAAATATATTTCACATTTTTTATCTTAGACTGACCTGGTCTGTGGTATGTTATTTACATAACCTCCGCTATATCTATTTCAGAGCCGACAAGACAGCTCTCTCCAGAACTGCAGGCTGCCCTGCCTGTCACCATGATGGGTAAACAGTGTCACCTTTTCAGGGCCCAATGAATTATAGAGAAGCGGTAAAGTGCACCATCCATCACAATGGCACTGAGTAGGTTTTTGAAGTAGATTTCAGATATCACAAATGCTGTTTAGACTGTTACCAGAAAGCACAAATTGGACAGCTCGTATACAATGGCCATATAATGAATGGATATGACAGGTCGTCAAAGAAAATGAGTCCTGCTATTCTACAAATAACCTTGTCAACATGCAGGTAGAACTATAGCTCTGCTTCTAGACAGACTGCAATAAACTAATGGTTTTATTTGTTTGAACTTCCAGCACACCAAATACACAAATGAGATACAATGGAGCAGCAGCATTCAAGCAATATTAGCAATTCAACCTGATTATGTGACATGTAATAGAAGCTCTCTACTAAAGATGTGTCACATTTGAAAGAAAATTATTCAGATTATGAGTAGCTGTAACTAGAATATCTTTTCACAGGAAAACCCTCATGATTTAGCAATCACAACCAACTACAACATATTCAAAATACACAATTTGTAGTTCCACTGCAAGCAATCAACTCACTCTCTGATTGCTGAACCCAGCAACAGCCACCACTTTATATTTCTCAAAGTTTTTCTACCTGCATTATCTTAAATAGTGTAGATGATTCCATAGGATTGAAAGTTAGAGAGGTTAGATTGCTACCAATTTCTCAAAGGGAAATTTCCCTTTCAGGCAAAATTTGATTTAAAAGCATTCGGGATAGATTTTTATAAGAAAACAGAAAACATCTGAAGTTCTGTGAGGGTGTGAAGTATCTCAAAGCATTGACTGTGGAATTACACACAGTGAGCCATCCTTTGGCTCAAACGCAAGCTCTGAAAGGTTTTGCCAAAGCCAAGGCACACCCTTACTGATGAGTACATAGGCAGTGTATGTGGTCCTCATTGCTTCAGAATTCAATTATGGAGAAAAGTATCCTGAAATATAACTAAAAGTGGTACATGTGTTTCTGGTAATAACATCAAAGATTTTCCCCGGTACATTCGATTTCCTTTAATCTGATGAATTTGTTAGCAACACATTCATTTTCATGAAAGAAATCTCAAAGGCCACAAGTGTACTTTTACCTCATTACAGTTACTCTTATTAGGTTATGAGAAAACATATTATGTATTGAGTTTCTAAGTGATAAATGTGATAAGCCAAGCCTGTTCATTGGTATTTTTTACTTGTCTATAGAAAAACTGAAGTGTATATGATGCAAGACTTATCTTGGCTTCCTTCATATCACTTCGTAACATCAAAAACTTCAATATGAAGTTACAGTTCTTGAGGAGTTTTACTGATACAACCCTAGGACATAATGAGTGTGAAATTAAACCTGGAAAATAGGCATATAAGGTACATTAAAATAAATAAATCAATCAATAGATGGACAGAGGTCTTCTCCCAAAGGAGACCGAATCCTTTGGACTAAAAGGCTTTGATGCTTTCCAGAAAGAGAATTTCAAGCAAGATGAGAAACTGAAGGATCTGAATTTCTACCAGTCCTCAGATTTCTCAATGTCCAAATTTTAAAATGATGTTAATAGTAAGATGGGCTACTTGGTGTGATGCAACTGTCATCACTTTGACTCACAAAATTTCCACAATACATTACATATAATGAATAAACACGATGCACAAACAGTGCCAAAACCAAAATACTCAATAGCTGCATTTTACTACACGAAATTCAGTGACTCGTATGCTATAATTATTTTACAAAACAAAGATATTTCTGAAGAGGTATCTTCCAAACTCAACACTGTCTGTTCTTACATATGCACCCTTCTGTCACGAGAATGAACTTATAAAGAATAAAAGCAATAAAAACAAAGTTCCCTGCCTCACTGGAGGTAAATGTACGATGTTTTAAAAAGGAGAAAGACAACAGAACAATAGCTATTCAGTTAGCAGTGAAATTTACATTGAAATTTTTATGTTTCAGAAATATATATTGAGATTTATACTAAGAGGAAAGTAAGTAAATGATGACCACTCTGTATATCCCAAATAGATCTGTAATGCAAATACATGAAGGCGCCAGTGAAGAGATAGAACAAGGCAGACCAAGATCTTATTTCACTCAGCAAGTAACTAATCCCAACTGGCAGGATCTTTTTGGCTGACAAAACTTCCAAACAAAACTGCAGTAAGATAAAAAATATGAGCTGTGATTTTCAAGACAAAACAGAGCAGATGCATCAATGGAACTGCCACAGAAGAAACTATGCAAGACCCATGACTATAAGTCAGGAACCCCAGGAATTGAATAGTGCTCCAGCAGATCTCACTGCAGAGAAACTCATCTTAACCTTCCTACTGACATGCCTCAAATCAGTAGCACTTACATATCAGACTGCTGTAGGGGGCTGGACTCAATGATCTCTAGAGGTCCCTTCCAGCCCCTACAATTCTGCGATTCTGTGATCAGCAAAGAACAAATGTAACTCTAGACATAGCCTTCAGGCTTTTTACACCCAAGCAATAGATGACAATACATTAACTCAGATACTTATTTAAAAAATAAGTAATAATTAAAAAAAAAAAAATCACATGAAGTCTTCAGGTCTGACTAATTTTTAACGTTTGACTTCAGATTTGGGCCACATTATATTTCAATAGCATATATTGGATTATCTTAAGGCTGGGCAATTCACCGCGTTTACTTTTTCCAGCCAAGTTCAATGCAAACTGGTGTTTTGTAAGTATTCCAACACAAATGACAGAGACAAATAGACACATTACCTCAAGAGTTCCTTTGGCAGAGTAAGCTGCATATGAGTACAGGAGGTCTTGGCTATGAAGTGTTCTGGTCACTTTGCTGCACTGCTGTCCATCAGGATAAAAACATTCTCCACTGTTTTTCAGAGTTATTGTGTTTGAAGAAGAGCCTGGTAGGTCGAGCAAAACAGAATAATTTACCAGCCGGACATCTTCAAGGCCATGAGAAGTCCATTGAAGCAGAATTCTCATTGCAGCATCCACATCATCTTCTCTAGGGGATTGTAACACATCTCTGGAGAAAAACAAACAGGAAATTTAAGATCCCTTCCCACCAAGACCTGCACCTTAACATGCAACCATCTACAATCTTATCTGAATGAAAAATGGGATTCATGAAAGATCATTAAACATGCATTTAAAAAATGAAGTCATAATCCACTGTTTTTGCAAATAATTTTGTACCAGTTACAAGGGAAAAGCAAACACTTTTTTGAAAAGAAAAAAAATACAGAAAAGCTATATAAAAAACACTGTATTGAAATGTAAAGAATGAGTAGAAATTATGACAGCAATTGTTTCAAAATTCATTTTTGTAGAGCTGATCAAGTTTCTGATAAAGCATCAATTTAACCAAACACTGAACAGAAACGAACACAATCTGAAGCAATATTTCAGGGACTTTAGGGAGGGAGTGGCGCTGAAAATTAGTTATATGTTTGGCTTAAATTCATCAAGTAAAGCAAATGTGCTAAGCAGAACAGAATTGTTTCCCCAAATACTGTTTTAGTTGTAGGAAGGTGTTCCTCATCCTTCCTACCTACACTGAAAGATTGCTTCAGCCAACAGCTTGGCAAGCATGCGACTCAAGCTTGAAAATCATTTTGGCAGTATTGGGCAGAGGGACCAACAGGGACTTCAGGTGAGTTTGTTTGGGTTTATATCACTGGGTTTGTATTACTGTTCGACACCTGCCATCCGGCGGGCCATAGAATAAAATTGGTGACAGCACAGGAGGGCCACCTTCCTCCCTGCAAATGCCAGAAGATCATAGGTGAAGAGAACACATTTTAAAGATAACTTTACAGGATATATTTTCATAGATACATACTTATGTAAGAAAAGTAGGCCACAAGTAAAAAGCAGTGTTATTCAAATAATAAAGTACTCTCTAAATGCAGTACAAAGAAATGCAGGGAATATTTTTTGAGTTTCAGGATTTTTTCATTTATGCAGTAGGTCTGAAGATGTCAAGACCGAGATACAAGACTAGGGATAACAGAGGTATTAACTTTCAAGCACAGAAATACCAACATTGCCTGAAACTCTTCCTCACAAATTTCACAAAAAGGGCAGTTTTCAGGATAGTTAGATGCTTCATGGTCTTTAGTGGATCCTTGAAAATAACACAGCGATCTTGCATACATCAAAAACAAAGGCTGAATAATGTGTAGCAACATTAAATCTATTCCTGCAGGCAATAGATACTTGAGAATTGCACCAATTACACATCTGCATTTTTGGGCACCTCTGGGCAAGACAGGAGCTGCAGTAAGGCAGGGCATCAAATGCCCAGAGAATGCTGCCATGAAATGTATAGGATTTACTGCCGTTCCAGAGACTTCCTCCCCTACCCAACAAAACTCATAGCTCAACAGGCCTTTACAAAAGAACATTAGAGTAAAATTGAAGTTGAATAAGCATGCCAATATAAAATGGATTTTCATTTTTTTTTTTAAAGGCTCTATTGAAAGATTTATATTGTAACACAGCCTGCATCACAGTAACAAGGTTAGCAGCATCCAGAGTTCAAAATCTTTACAAGAATGCTGGACTTATGTTAAAACTTCAGAGATCCTGTCAGCAGGAATAACTGTCAAAGGTTATTCTTGCAGTGTTAATCTTTTTCAATTATCTAAAATAAGTCTTCAAGCAACCTACACAAAATGGACAAGGTAATTCAATTTGTAGTATATATTGTAAGATTCCAATTTCATCTCCCGTACCTGCTATTGTAATGTCATAAACTTGGACACTGCAGTGATACAGAAAGTTGTTTGATTAACACAGCCATTAACAGAACATCGCATTTCCCGTGATGTGGGAAATGGAAACATTAATAGAATAAATGCCTGCATGAAACTTATCCCAGGCCAATAAGGTTAGGACACAGTGCAAGAAGAAGGATTCAGTTTCAATAAAAGTAATTAAACATTAAAAAAAGACAAAGATACAGTAATCAAATTGCTCCTTTAATAATAGAAGTTACTTTCAACTTCATAATTGAATAAGCGTGTCTTTGAAACTTTTGTGACAACACATCTGATTAGGTTAAAGAAATGAGCGTACCGACTATTTACTCCATAATTTCTTTACAGCATGTTAAAATCAAATTGCAAATTATGAGCAAACCTTACATTGAAATAAATCTGCACATATTAGGCTGCTTTCACAACCAGAAACACAATGCCAAGGGTTTTCGTTTACAATGACTGACCCGCACTTATCCTTGATACAATTTTTTGACTGCATGGACTTAAACTGAGAGGTATTTTAAGCAATTATTTTTATCATACACTAGTTGGCTAACAAGTGTAACATGCAAAAATAGTATTTCCTAAGACAGATCAAATTTAGAAGTGTCACATTTGTCTGACAGCCTCATCCCAGCTGTTAAAAGAAAAATTGTACTGCTTCACATGTACTACTACAGTCACTCTACAACATGTCCCATAATGTACTTCTTAAAACTGCCAGAGCATTAAGATTCATAGCATTAAAACTTACACTGTGGAAATAAACTGTGGCTGATCATGCTTCTCACTTCTGCACTCAGCAGCATACTCAGTAGGAATCAATAGCAATGCAATTGCCAATTTCCATTTGCGTTATGACCTCTAATAACCTCAGCCAAAATTTTTCTATTCCCTTACATTAAAACAACACTATTCAGCTACTTGTCCAGCTTCAGTCAATGTGAATAACCACAAACGTAATGGTCATATCTTGAATTGCTGTAAATCTGCATAATTCATTGAAGTGGAGCCACCAACAACGTAGGAGTTGGTCTCAAGTTAGAATCAATATTAATAAGTATAAACAATAACAGTCAAAATATTACTGAGCCTTAATCTGATGCTCTCAAAGGGATTTACACAAGTTAATTTTGTTTGCTTTCTAATATAGATCAGATGTGGCTCAGATACTGAACTAACAAAGATCAAAACAGGCCATAAGCTTGTTTTCTTGCGTACTCTGCTCCATTTCAAATGCTATCCATTTCTGAACTGAAAAAAAATGGACATAAGTGTACTTAAGACTCTGAAAACATACACCATTTTACCTACAATGAAATTTTCCCATTTGGGTATGGTGAAAAGACCAAAGTAATGTTTCTGAAGACACACTCATACACTTCCTTTGTAAGATCAGTATTTAAGAGATGACTTTAAGAGATAAAGGAACACATGCACATGCACACAAAATAAAGAAATTTCATTTTAAAATTGTTAACTACAGGAAACATGGAGTTGAAGCAGCTTAGTGGAAAGTCACTTGTTAGCCACAGTGTAATTTCTTTGGACACAGCTTCCTAAAGGAAAGTAAGTAATGCAGAAAGGCCAGCTGCTTTTTCCAGCTGCTAATAGAGGGACACTGCAAAACACTCTTCAGAAAGTACTGAGAACTTACAAAAGTCACTTTAAGAATCAAAAGATGGAATAACATAGCAGCATCACAATTCCTTATCAGGTAATGATACTAAACTGTTAGAAACAAACAAAACATCCACAAAAACAAATCTGAAACTGCAATAGTTTTATAGATTTAATTTTAAAAATCCAGGGACAGAATTTTCCCTCAAGTGTGAATAGCTTTGTGTTTTTCCTTAATTGTCTTTAAAGATTTAATGTCTATAATGAAATGAGAGTGGAAACTGGCCAAGGTTTGCCACCATATTAAAAATAATAATAACCTGAGTTCTACTTTTGCACAGTTAGAAATGCATCTAACTTTTATTTTCTCAACTTTTAATGGTTAATTTTAACTTCTTTTGTCTCCACAAATTCACTGAAATTGGCATTTAAGTAACAAATGAGAACAAATAGAATTTTGGAATTTTCAGCTGGGTAGCTGTTTCCAAAGTTTGGAGGTCACAACAGATTTGCCAGACAGCATTTGTATTAACTGCATTAAAGTGTTATCTTGGCCAATATACTGTGCACAACTGTAGTTGGTGGCAGGCGATTAAAAACAAATGTAAGAAACACGATATGGGGTTATTATATTCATAGACTTCTGTGCACGTGTCTTTTTTCTACCTACAAATGTGGTCCAGGCAAAGAATTCAAGATGTTTACACATGCTCAGGATTGCAGAACTCATTTCAGTCCAGCGTGAGCTGAGAGATTGCTACTTCGGAAGTGCTGGACAAGTGAGCGCTCAGCACTCACACCCACTAGCTTCTCAGCATATGCACTAGCTTTTTTCACAGTAGCAGGTATAGTATCTATTTGTATCCATCACATTTAGACTTCCACAGAGCACTGTAAATGCTTCCAGGAAATACCACCCGCCCAAGCCACATCTGCCTGCATTTTAATTACACATTCCTGTTAATTAGGGTGCTCAATTGGCTGGTCTCCTGCCTGCCCACTCAGATTTCCTACAGTCTGAACTGACTGCCCCAAATCTGCAGATTCCAGAAGAAACAATGGAAATACACGAAGTATTTATCAGTAGGTTAAAACATTTCAGAGAAACATACTGAGGAAGTTTGCAGCACAAACACAGTGCAAAGCTGTGGTTAAGCACAAGTCAGCCTTGACATGACCAGATGCTCTTCCTTCCACACACCCATTCCTGGCTCAGCAGGCCGAGCCCCACAGCAGGCACTGCTCTGGAAGACAGCAATGAGTCCTCATGGTGAGCAGGGCTTGCTGCCAGTCCCACCCTGTGCCACTGTTCTGCCTGGCAGGTATTTATGCACAACTCATCTGGATACAGCGATGGATGCTTGCTCTGAGTCAGAGGAAATCTGACATCATGTTCATGCACAGGTAACTATATATTGCTTTTGCTATCAATGCATTTACAGATCTACATCAACATGTCTATGAACGCTACAAAGGACCTACAGTAAAGACATCGAGCTATTAACATAAAGCAGTATGATTAACAACAGTCTTTATGTTCTGCAGAGACTGAATAAATGTAAAGCATAAAAGCATAAAAAAAAATACATAATGTCAGATGATAGAACACCATCTCTATAGATTTGGTTATGCAGTTCCAGAGCAGAAAAATGGTTTTGATTTATTATTTTGAAGTCACGTGCACCTTGGAGGACTTAAGTCTTCTATTCAGCACATGCAGTGCACAACAGCAGGTACAAAAGTACTTTTCAACAAACTTTTTTGTACTGTGTCTAGGTCCATCTGGCTATTAGACTTTCCCGGGGAACCCAAGGATATGCACCCTCTCCTACCACATTATAATTACATGCACAACAGCTGTAGGCCAAACCTCTCATTTTCCTGTGGAATTCTTTGTCACAGAATTGAAGAACAGATTCAGATCTCGGCCCATGCTGGCTTCCAAGCATGGCTATTTTGTATGTTGTTTTGTTCACTGCAGGACTACTAAGCATACTGGTACTCCCCACTGCATCAGACAGTCAAATCCCTTTTATACGTCTTAAATAAAAGCAACCAGGATAGTTCAAATCTCACTTGCCAACATCAGGACGCAAGCCAAGCCTGTGTTCCAGACAGATGGGGAAAGGCATTGAAAAACGACTGATTCTCTCACTTCACGTTTCTAAACTTTACTGGAAAACTAACATTCATTGTTACTGTGCACTACATATTGCAAAGTCATAAACTGGCCACAGGTGAGCTTTCCAAAGCTTTCTAAGAGATGTGGATGTCAGTTATGCTGACAAGTAGCCAACATCCAAATCTGTCAAATGCTTCAGAAGATAAGAAAGCCAATACCAGTTCTAACGAAGATCTATTGAATGATTGCTCAGAAAAGAGTAAAAACACAGCAAGCACACAGAAAAACCCTTCTAGTCTGTTTCAAACTATTGCTCTGAATACTTGTGTAGGGAAATGTAATAGCAGCTAACCAGTTCTAAATTACTCAAAAAAAAAGGGGGGATGGTCATAATCCAGTTAAAGAAAGAACGATTTTCTTACCCATCACCAGGATCAGGGCTCACCAAATTCTCCAAAAGGAGGGATCTCCAAGTAGGCAGCCAGCCCTTAAATGAGGCTTAGGGAGGGGTGGAACCAGGTTGCACAGCTGAATTGCTTTCACCTGTGCTCCCAGGGCTGGCCATGTCCCTTCAGCAGGTGTGCAATCATTGGTTCAGGCCATGAGTTAGCAATTTCTATACAACTTGTGACTTGGCTGAGAGTATTCACCTGAATTTTCAACAATATATAGTTCTAAACAAAACAAAGAAGATTATTCAGAGATCTATTTGTTTAATGAACAACACTTCTTTTGTTGCAGAATCTCTCACTGTAGAAATTCCAGCGGCAAAACTCAATGCCTTGCTGATTCTGGCATCAGATAAAAACACCACAATGGTGTTCCAAAATGTTTTTTATGCAACAGTAAATTCCACACATTCACTCAGAGTTCTAGAGCCTGTGATATTTTAATGGTCTATCAGCAGAAAACTATTGATAACATCTTATTATTGATGGAGAAAAAATTGTCAAAGCCTATCATTGAACCAAATGAAATGGTTACATGATCTACATGTTAATCTAACAAGTTAAACTCTGTCACAACACTGAGTACACAGCCAGTTCTACCAAATCAACAGCTGATCTGCCAACAAGCAGGCCATCTGCAAATGTGTTACATTAAAAAAAAAAAAACACACTCTAATCCAGAGTCTACAAAATATTGTATGTGTCCCAGCATTTGAATCTAGAAATCGCTGGGCAAAAACCAGTAGGGCTTAGTTAATTCAGATTCTTTGCAAGTCAGCGAAAAAGACTTTGAATATACGTAACATACAATATTTGATGATCTTCATACGAGCAGTTCTAAATATATCACATTTTTAAAAAATAAAGAGAACCTACCTAAAAGTTTTATATGAAAAATAGAACGGGTGGCAAACAACCAACATTTTTACATTACTTTACAAATGAGTTAGTTTATCAACAGAGCACAGAAGTACAGTAAAATGCATTGGCTAGAGTAAAGGTTGTTTAAACAAGTTCATTTTACTGTATAATTGCAATGGGCCACAGGCATGAGCAATCAGCTAAGTTTTGCTGTCCTGTGGTAACTTGTTGAATTACTGATTTTTGATCACTCATAACCATGGAGAGAAAATCTGAAAAGCAATTGACTTAGATATTAAACCAGATGCCTAAGAAATGACAAACAAAACTGTGGATGTTTTTAAAATGTTTAGTATAAGCAAATGACTCAAAGACAGATAGGTAGGCAATTACAGAAGTAGACATAGAAACCAGACTGTCCGATTCACATTTAAGGGTTTCAGTTATCAAACCATCTTACACCGTATTTAAAACCATCCTTAACTATTTTTATAAAATCACTCTGTTTTTCATGACACATCTTGCTTAATTATTCAGTGCAGAGGCAGATAAGAATGTCATTTAGTATTTCTCCCCCATCATTCCAGAGACATACTGAAAAAAAAGAATGGCAATCATTATCCATTTTCAGAATAGTTAATGAACCACAGAAACCTTAATATGGAGAATGACAGTTCCAAACTCTCAAATGGGCTATTATTCAAAATCCTAAAGACCATTTATGCCAGATGCCAAAGGAGGAGAGGGAAGATACCTTTTAAATTGTATACTTCGCTGTAAAAAAAGTCACTGTCATGATTGATTGTCCCTTATATTTACAGAACAGCTTAGTCAAAAGGCCCTCCACTTAGGCAAACAAGTAATTCTTGTCTCTTTGTACTATTGAACTCTCAGCCTTCAAATGCTTACCACAAAGAGGACTGATCCACTACAATTCTTGTTTTTAATACGGCAAACTATTTTCAACAGATGAATTGATCATAAGAAAATTTATAAATATACACACAGGATGGAAATGAGTATGCAAGAAACCTCTTTTTCATTTAACAACCTCATTTGCAAGAAAGTATCCAAGAATAATGTCATTTTAAATCAGTAAGACCATCACTATTGTCTTTGTCCTACTAACCTGCCTGTTGCTAATTTTCCCAGTCACAGGTTTTCTGCTACAGTATATGAGTTGGGGGGGGAGGGGTGTGAACATCACAGTTTAAGTCTTTGTCCAATTATATCAGAAGAATTTCAGATCAACTTACACTCTATCCTAAGATACAGCATTATTCTGACAACCTGAATTTTTACTTTGGACATACAAGAATATTTTAGCCTCTGCTTTATATATAGACATATATATATAAGAGAATATACAATTACTTGAAATTTATAGGTCTAATTATTCTACAAAGGGTTTTACCACTATTTTCTTCTAAAGCAACAAAAGGTTGTTCCAAACAACTCAAGCAGTGAGATCCAAACAATAGCGCCCGGCATCTTCCAGCAGGCTGCGATGTGAGGGGAGAGCATACTGCAACTGTAGGGGGACAAAAAGAAGTCCCCCAACTTGAAAGTGTTGTACATAACTCTGCTTTCCCAGGCTGAGAGCTGACCAGCAAAACTTCACTATGATACAATCTTCTTTTCTTTGCAGACCACAGGGAACATACCAGTGTTTCAATAAAATGAGAGCAGCTGTATAATCAAGTCCAGGTGATACCTTTTACCGTCTGAGAAACATTTACTTACAGTAAGAGACAAATTCTATACAGATGTGAAAAGCAGTGGATGCTTCACTAATGCTCTTTTTTTTTTTTTAATAAAGAAAATCTATTGATCAAAAACACTCAAACGTTGCTTTTTGTATAGAGAATCTGCAGATCAAAAATATCTCAATACTGCCAAACTGGCAATAGTTTTTTTCTTTCGTTTCCCAATCATTAGGTTACATGGTGAATAGCAAAGCAATTGGATTGAATGCCAGGTGTTATTCTGTCAGCACTGGACATCCTTATTTAAACAGTATTATTTAACTTTTTGAATAAAATCTCATTTCTCAGAGGACACTATAAGGAATTAAGAAAGCATTCTAACCCAAAATCCTAGAAAAACTTAGAAAAGCTACCCATTATTTGAAGATTTAGAATGATTTGGAAATAGATAAACCCCCAAATGTTTAACTTTTAAAATGAAAAAGAAAGTGAAAGCTTCATTTGATCTCATAAATCTCAAAAGTTAACCCTATGGACAGAAAAACCTCAGCTAACCAGAACACAACGTCATGTAACATTTATGATATCGGTTTCATTTTGTCACCTGTATTTGTTAACTTTCCAGTGCAATTCTACTGAAACTGGAGAGATTTCTAACCAGTGTGCCAGCTTAGACATTTTATGAAAACTTTAACAAGTTCAGCCAGGTGCATTACTTAAAATGGAAGCTGCAGCAAAAAAAAAAGGGAGAAAGGAAACAATGCAATTTCAACATATTCATGCAATAAAAATGTTATCGTGAATGTCATACCACAGGGCTTAGTTCAGATAATATCCATCTCACCAGCCAAACTCTGTTTCGGTTGGATTTGTTTTATCTTGAATTACTGTCGTCTTTGAACTGATGCATCACTTTGAATCAACAACTGAAGAAATAAACACCTATAACCAAAACATCATACTGAAGTTATGCTATATTGCAGATCAAACTGCTTGTGGATACTCAAAAAGCTCTCTCCAAAGGAAGAAGCATAAATTCCTGAAAAGAGAAGCTTAGAAGAGGCTGCAGGAGATGATTTGGTCCAAGGCAGGCTCAGCTCACCCTGCTGCCACTGCAGGCAGATGATTTCCTGCCTTGTTCCAGGTATAGAGTTCCCTACCCATCCTAAACACTCCCACCATCTCCTGCTGCATTGAAGCACACTATTTTTTTTCACCTCCACCACAGATGCTGAGATCCATCTTTCACTTTTTTGCAACTTATTTTTTTAAACAGACTTAAAGATTGCTCCTATGGCCTTTCTTCTGATTTTTTTTTTTTTTTTTTAAGACAAGTACCCTCAAATCTTTTTATCCCTTTCTCAGAGTTCCTGCCCCAACAATCTGACCTGCTCCCATCAAGCCTCCACTCCTCCTGAAACTCAGTTCCACAAAACAGACCTTGCAGATATGCCGCTTGAATTTAAAATGCATAATTAGCATCCAATCACTATTTGCCCTCATAAAAGTCTTTTCTTTCCCCTCTGCTGTCCTTTATTATTTTTTCCCCCTCTATGGCTCTGCAGTGAGTTCACACAGTCCTTCAGCTTTATTGATTTCAAACTTCAGAATGGCAAACTTGCTTCTTACATTTCCTTTACTTTAAGAAGGAATGGTCCTGAGTACATCTTTGTACACTCATCTAAAACAGAACCTTACTCTCCCCTGCTCCAGCTTCTACTTTTACACTTCTTGGGCATGCTACATTCCTTCTATTCCCTTTGCAATCGCCGAAGCATGACTCATTCCCTCAAGTAATCACTTTACCAGTATTTTCGTGCCTGTTCTAGATTTCTCTCAGAATCTTTGTGCTTCTTTACCTGAAAGCGAAATAAAAAGAAGTGCAGTGCCTCACGAACAGTAGCCTGTTTTTATCAAGTATTACTTACATGATCTAACTCATTTTCAGCATCTTTTTCTGATCCAACTAAAATTTCCAAGTCAATTTCAAAGGAATAAAGCATAAATAAAAGACAAAAACAATGGCAATATGCAAATGTTCAGGAATTAGAATCAAGGCTGACAAATGCCCCCTAGTATTGAACATACTTTAATGTGCAATCACCTGAATTGCTTACTGCAAGTACAAATGGGCTATTGTAGGACAGCAATGTTTAAACCTGAAGGCCAGAGGGGGTGGCGGTTGCTAGGCAGTAAAGAGGAAAGTGCTCTATTCCAAAGCTGCAGTATCAATTAAATGTTGGGGGGGGGAGGGGGGATGATGGAGGTGGGAGGGAAAGCAGAATCATTACATACGAATGGTAAATTTCACTATAGTTTCTCATCTCTCTCCCTATAAAGATATTATGATTCTGAGTCTTAGCTTGCTCTTAACGCGGTGTTAAATAAGGTACGCATGGACATGAAGACACAAAAAGCATTCAGAAATTCAGCAGTGGTGCAGGATGCAGGTTTTTACTGAGTACGTGCATAGTGAACATGGTTATGTAGATACACTGCAGAAAATAAAAATGTTGCCATGGTCATCTGGTATTGCTTCTTATATGTACTATAAAAATGGTCATTTATTAAACTATCTACTGGGTGAAGGAATTCTGGGAGGCAGAGGCTGTATTTGTTATTAGCACTACTAATGCTCACATTCTCAGAAGAAAACTACCTGGATGGATTATGCAAACATTTCATGCCAAATTTCTTAAGAGCCTGTGAAATTAGCAGATACATAAAAGGATAAATATCAAAATGGAAAAAAAAATAACAAGAGGTCTAGTCTATACACATTTAATGAAGATGAACTATACAGCTTCAGATTTATTTACTTTAATTGAGGGGAGAAGGTAAAAGCACAGTCAAAAACTTACACCAGACAAAAGAAGTTAAACTTGACAATTAGTTATAACTATGTCTGAAAGAATAGCCTGTAAACCATAAGCATCCATAAAGTCCTTCTCTTGGGGAAAGACAAAGTGGGTTGAATTTAGTGGAAGTCTTCCAAAAGAAAAGCCTACCTTGACTAACACATACACAAATATAAAAACAGGGTCACTGCAAGAAGCCCAGTGTGCACTGCATCCATTCTTCAGCTGCTTCCTCCACTCAACTGAATGGTTGAACCCCATGCCCCAGGCTGCTGCCTGCCTACCAGCAGAGCTGAGTCCTTCATGATGGACAAAATCTGCCAGAATAACACACAGTAGGCACCGGAGGACTCAGCACTTCATGGGCAGTTATTCCTCAGAGTGCTATACTGCAATACTAGGTAACAGATTTCAAACATGTTTTAATTAACTGATTTAAGTTATACAAGTGCAAATACTGCACACGTAGAATCACAGAGGGGCTTGGGTTGGGAGAGACCTCAGATATAATCTAATTGTAACTTCTCTGCCATGCTCAGGGTAGACATAAAGCAGCAACATGCCATCCCAGTATAAAGTGCCAGCTCTCTTCCCCTTCCCTAATTGAAACTATACTCAAAGCAGCTACTTTTAAACTAAAATATATGCACTTACATTTACATCCAACTGCATTAATTTCTTCCAGCTTACAGGCCAGCAACAAAGACAGCAAGGATAGCATTAACTTCTGAATTTGGGTTAGATGTTCAACCAAGTTACTTTTATTAAAATCTTCACTTTAAACATAGGCAACAATTATTCTGAGACCTGAGAAATTTGAGTTATGTCACATGGTAAAAAGGAGCAGAAACACTACACTACTGTGAGTCTGGCTATTGAAGAAAAATAATCCTGAAACACATGCAAGATTGAAATCCACAATTGTTCCCTGAATATCTCACATCATCAATTAAAATAAATACCAAATCTGGCCAAGCTTAGAATTCACTTTATCTGATGCCATTGTAACAGACCACAGGCAGAGTTGCTAAACATTCTCAGTGAAACTGATTGTTTTATCAACAAAATGCAATATTAGCTGTAATTCTCATCTTAGTGTAGTGTTACCAAGGTTCCTACCAAGGAATCAGGAGTACAAAATGACTTCAGTCTCTACTTTGAATTGTATTTGGAAGAAACTTCTCTACATACGTCTCCAAATACAAGATTTAACTAGCTAAAGACTGGAACACTATGTAAGCACTGAGTCTTGGTGTACATATCAGAACAACAAAAAGACCACAGATGTCCAAGCATCTGCCAGTCACTGTGAATCAAGTCTTTACAATGTTATCTCAACAGCAGAAACCACTACCACTACACACAGAAGGAAAACTCCACTCCATCCTTTACTCTCAGCAAATTCTACATTATCAAAACTATCACATCCTGTCTGTACCTTTTCTTTTTTATGACTTCTTTATTTTTTATTTTGCTTTGGCTTTAGGTTGTTTGCTCATATTTTTGAGCTGTTGGTTCACTCAAACTACATACTCAGCTCTTTCCACTGATCTTTGTTAGAACTTCTCTAGGGTCACCCCTCTCCGACCTTCTCTTCCTACTGCAAACCGTACTTTGGTAACCTCAGCCTTGGATGGCTTCACCTCTGCTCTCCTCCTTTAGCATAAATCACTTCTGAAACATCCCTTGCTAACTTCAGCCACTGCTCCAATATAACACGTTTCTTTACATACTAAGCAGGCAGAACCAGCTAACAAATTATAGAATGTGCTTGAGCATTGGGACTGACGAAATGCCAAGTGTATCAAATAGATCTTGAGTGAAGAAAGAAAGGAAGAATTCAATCTGATAAGGGAGCTGACCCCACATCTACCCCAGCCCTTCGACCTGCATATCATGAGAGAAAGCACTTAGAGGAAATACTCCAGAATGTGGGCTTATGAAAAGAATGTACACACAATATTCCACCAGTGAGTCAGGAGGGGAACAACCTATGAAAGAGTTTTTTCCTCCTTATGCTCAGGCTGTAAAGTTTTAGATAAAAGTGGTATCACCCGAGATTATTTGGCATCCTGTGTCCACAAGTTTGTTCTCTGGGCTGAAAAAGGCACAAATCTTTAGGAAGTTGGGTGAAATCCTTTAGCATTAATATTAATCCTTTGCTACATTCTAAATTTTATTTAGGATATTTAGAACAAAAGTATAGCTTACCAAAGTTTGGTTTGGCTTGGCTTTTTGTTTGTCTTATCTTCTGTTCACCTTGGCCACTATATTAGGAGATGCAGTTTAATGACACACTTATATAAAGACAATAATAGCTTTATGGCTTACTATGCTACGTTGCTAGGATTTACTTCTTAAATCATCAACAAAATTACCCTCGGCAGCTAAATATTTAGCATACCTACCAGCAACTGGGAAAACTAAATTAATCAATTTATCCATAGCCAGGATATATATATGTATATATATATGTATATATATATATATATATATATATATACGTATATGTTTAATAGATTGTTAACATTATAATCCCAGGTCCATATTTAAACATCAGAAAAATATTCTGGAATAAAACCAATGAGCACTGGAAATAGGAGCATTATTAAAGACTTAAGAAGCTGGTTCAGAAGCCTATTTCCTGACAGTTACAAAACCTTCTCACTGAAGAAAAGCAAGTCAGCAGCATCATGCCTTTCTGAGAAGAGATCTCACCAGGAATATCACCTGAATGTTTTTTCTTCTTCCGATCACTCAGGCTGTAGCCCCAGTCTCAAAAGACTACCAAATGTACTGCCTTCAAATAGGCTGCTACCTTAGCAATACTTGAAATTTACCCTATAAATTCACATGGCTCTCCAGTTGCAGCTGTTTCAGCTAAAGAGATTATTAGTATTATCCCAAGCCCTCCTTTAGCCCTTTGCTCTCCATCTGAAAATTACTGTTTATGCTGTTCTTTTGATGCTGACCTCAATCAAAATGAGCTGAGTTTATTTACACATTTTAAATATTATCTGTTTGGTAGTCCAGCTCATCAGCAAACTACCAAAATATTTTTCTGTTGGATCCCTCTCCCTGAGACTAATGATAAGCTCTTGACAAGCCGCCATCCAACATGAGTCCAATCCTAGCATTTCTCTTGCATCCATAGTAGACAATAGCTGCTTTATTTCCTGAAATGCCACTACCACATCAGAAGTTTTTAGCTGAATGGGCTCTGTCTCTGTTAAGGTTTGCTATTAATAGGATAAAATAAACTGTATGATTTCAACAACCAGGTTAAAAATTTCATACATGGCCAGAAGGTGACGGGAAATGAGACCAAGCGGTCACTATTTAACAAAATACACTGTCTCCTGCAACCATAGCAGACTTCAAGAAACTATATATGCTTTTACAACACAAAGATACATCTGAATTGTAGAATGAATAGAAGAAAACAAAGAAACACTGTTTCTATTAGTTAATATTTCCAGAATAGTGATATATCATAGAATCATGCAATGCATGAAACAGTGCTAAATACACACATTTCTACATGCTGCCAAATTGAGGAAAAAGCCCAACACAGATAAACTGTGGGCAGAAAAATCATACTTTTTTCCCCACAAAATAGAAAATGTCATACACAGATCATAAACACATAATTACAAAACCATTTCTACTACTACATTTTGTTTGCTTGAAAGTCAAAGATATAATTAAGTAACTGTATAGGTATGATAGGTAAGACATGCATACAAGTGTGCACATGCACACACACGCACACACAGATGTACTGGTAGCACATGGACAACTAGTTAATCTGCATCTCTTGCTTTCCAGTTTAAGGCTGACTGCAGAAAGACCACAAGAGTTCACTGCAACTTCTGATGACAGCAAGCAAACAAGATGTTTGGAACACAACCTGCTTTCTCTACCCTAGGACACATCTAACCACAGCTCAGCTTTTCTCAGGCTATATGAAGCATGAAGCCCAGGAGACACAGCTACAAGGGGCTGCTCACTCCGTTGGGCAGCCTCCTGCACTCAGTGCCACTCACCTGGGAGAAAACCTGGGAGAAATCCTCACAACAGCTTCCAGCTGCTGTTGGCTTCCACATTAAACACGGAAAAACACACATTAGTCTGTCCTGCTGGGTAAACGTATTCACCTGTTTCTCCAGGCTTCTTTGTAAAATGCCACTGAGTCTGCAGGGTCACAGCTGCAGATTGTGACTTACAAAGATATTTGAAGATTCAGAGAGGAAAGAATAGACATTTTGTTACTAACTAAAAAGTTTAAGTGAGTAAAAGCAACACTTGTTTTTATTATTTGCAAAGATTCTTTCTTGAATATTTTGATCTAAACACACTGAAAACCTGTATTTTTCAAGACCCTGTGAAACTGCTGAGTGTAGTGATGTATTTAAATTTTTGGCTCCTTTCCTTACAGCCACAGGACATTTTCAGAGCCACTAAGGATCTATCATCCAAAAAAGGTCGAATGTTAAATATAAGCTCCTAACATTTAAAAAAAACCAAAAACCAAAAAACAAACAAACAAAAAAACCCAAACAGGATCACCTGACATAAACTGAGTTGCAATTGTGTACTTGGGTTAAGCTGTGCCCACATATTAAGCCCAGAAAGTTACAGTACCACACGAGGGTAAAGTTTAAATTAACCAAACCTTTCCATGTACTATTTTCATATTCAGCTATTCCACAACGCAACAAGGACACTCATGTTGCAAAATTCTATCAAACATCAACAGTTATGGAAAGCATTTTTTGTGGTATGTTTCAGAGATCTTCTAACCGTGAAAACAACAGGAATTCTCTCTTGCACTTCTCTATGAAGTGCTCAGTTCTAAGAGACCCGCTTCTATCAGGCACTACACACACTCTTCTTGTACAAAATTATTTCAAGCAACCAAACCAGCATGTTCCCCACTCTCCAAAAACACTTGGACCAATGATGTATAAATTCTTTTTTTATACTAAACCTCTCAGAAGATTGCTACAGACGCTTTTATACATCTTCCCTTTATAGTCGATAACATAGAAATGATGAACCTGAAATCACTTACATAAAAAGCAGTAAAAAATCTGAAACAGACGGCTAGATGAACATAATCTGATTATCCATCTCCAAGAAAGTACTCCCAATTATTATAGCATGGATTATCAAATAATTCGTGCTAAGCATAGCATTAGAAACATTATTAAAATTAATGGTTGCAGTTTTCAGCTGATGAATGCATAATAGATGTGACATCATACAAATGATCATAAGGAAGCAATATGCAATTAGGTATTTTTGAGAGCAGGAGGCTGTCAACAACATAGGCACATGCAGGAAGAAGTGATAACTGGAAAATGCAGTGTTTTGATTCCCTTCTTGACTGTGTCAAACAGACATGCTATTATTCCTTGCAACATCCAGAATATGTTCTGCACATCTACAATAAAGGTCTATTCAGTGCTTCAAACATATAAAACACAGCTTGAATTCCCAGAGAAAGAGCTACTCCAACAAATATAACGTTTTGGGCCATACAAATACATTTCACATTTATCTCAAACCACAGCTCCTGAAATACTTTGATAACCTCAGATTTTCAGCTTTTATTAAAAATTTTAACTCATAGTATTATTAAGGAGAACATGACAGATTGGCCCAAAAACACTCAGCAGACAGATAACAAATTAAGAAATCATTCCTATTTTGATATAATTGTATTTTGCTTAAGTAATTCACAATAGATCAAAGATGAATCATTTTGTCATGTGGTGGTGTTGGCAATTTTGCTTTATGAGATATAAAAAAAAAAAAAACAGTCACACAGAAGGACAGCGGCCTCAGAGCTTCGCAGCACTTCTTTGATGTGACTCCCAGCAAGCTGCAGTGCCACAACCCAGCCTTTTCAGCACTGTGAATGAAGGGTAGGGTTGAGGCCACTACTGCAAGGCCCAGGCTGACATGTAATTCCCTGCCAGTCAGTTCTGCTGCCTTTGAGTCACATAATCATAGAATCATAACATTTGGAAAAGACCTCTGAGATCATCAGGTCCAAACACCAACCCATCCCCACCACATCTTTCCCTTTCTTGCAGGAGTGCAGCAGCAGCTCAGAGGGTCCAGTGAGCACAGGTGCACAAGAAGATGTTCACTGCATTCTGGGTTTTGGACACTGCCAACAGCTATGCTTCCCTAGACCAAACATGAGATTACAATTAAAAGAAATCAAAACAGCGCAGGGAATAGAAAGACCCTAAACCACAGGATCTATGCTTCTGTAAAGAGATGGAGAAAACCAAATGGATCCAGCATATTGTGAAGATTAAGCCAAGAACTACTTTGATTTAAACTGATGAGAGGAAAAGCACATAACCAGATATGTTTAAGCCCTACTTGCTGGCTGTAGTAGAAAGAAAACTATTCTAAGCAATGAGAAGCCTATTCTGGAAAAACCTCAGGCTAACAATTTAATTTCTGGCTGCAGAGATATTACCTTTTTAAATCAACAGTTAGTGAAAGGCTTTTACTTCTTCCTGTAAGTGCATTGCCAACCCTCTCCTTTTCCGCTGTAATCCTGCCACCAGATGGAGTTCACATCTTGCGATGCTCACAGGAGAAAGAACAACGAAAACCACAAAACCATTTATGGATTTCAACACATTCCAAACAAACACAGCTTAAAGTTACTGTCTGCACTTAAACTGAAGGAAGTATTTGGCAAACCAGCAACAACAAAGAGTGAGCAACACTCAGCAAACACTGCTACTGCTGAGAAAGATGGAGTTTTCAGAAGAATTAAGTCATTCATTTGAAACTATGCTGAGAATGTAACAGCAAATTATGTAGTTACCAGATGTGTTCTTCAGATTATAAACATCCAGCTGATGCAAACCTTATTCCTTTAGAAATAATTTTCTTCTTGACACAGAGAGAAAGGATAACCCAAGGAGTGAAGCATCATAGATGTGAATAAACTTACAGTCATAAAAAAGAAAACCATTTGCTAGTGAAACATTGCAAATTTAATGTGCAGTCCAGCAATTTTGATTGAAGCAGAAATCACAGCAACTTCAGCAGGAACTCCAAAACTCAGCAGAACATAGGATAGAAAAACTATTCAGTCCATATTCACCCTGCCCCGCAGCACTGGAAACAGATGTTTTATCTCTTGCTACTTCTGACAGATTAAGTAATTCCAGAGTTGTCCATAATTAACTTTGGCATGAAGGTAACTACCCTTGTACAATCAGGAAGACAAATGAAATGTCAGAGAGAGGTACTCTGAAGTAATTTGTTTCTTGCCTTATCTATACAGAACAGGTGTTATTTTTTAAGAAGTGTGACCTGACAGCACAAGACAGTGTCTCACCACTAGTCATTTAATAAATGTAAATATCATAGAAATACTTTAAATATCAAGTAAAGAATAAGGAGAAAAACAGAAATCGGTTAGTAAAACAAGACATCAACACTCCCTCTGCAATCCCAAACACCTCCCTTCAGAAGGCTCAGGGTCTGCAAGGAAACTTCTGGTAGTGAGCAGGAGATGGAGAACCAATTGGGTTCTGCAAGGTTTCGTCATCTGCCCCATCAATTCAAAAAGATACCTGGAACTCAGGTGTCACTTGTCTCACTGTCCCATATATCCTTGCCTCAGATTGTAAACTATCAAATTAGCTCCAGGGCTGATGTTACTATTTGCAGCAGGTAAGAATCAAATGAGTACAGCCTGTCAGTGATTGTTTCTCTCTAATCACCATGACGTGCTAGCACCTGCTACCCATGACCAGCAGCTTCACATAGACAACTCCTCTGTCTGTCGCCTTTGGAAAGGCAACAGAGCCTGAGCAGAGGTGCTATACCTCCAGTGAAGCAGCAGAGATATTTGGTACAGGCAGCGTGATGCACAACAGGGACAAAAAAAATGCCCCAAATTTGAAGGAAATAAAACAACACACCATGGTTGCACCTCCCATGGGATGGAGATAGAAGGACAACAAAAGCTATCAACAGGCAAAAAGGTATTCAGACTTAGGCTGGATCCCCAGGATGTCATTACAGGATTACCAGATATATACTTTGCCATGTTATGTGGGATGTTATTTAGTAACACTATAAGTACAAATCTGTCATCCCTGAGCCTTTCTTGTTTACCTCACCTCGCCCCTATCATCCTAAATCCTACTATTCTCTGTCTTTTCTCAACTCAAGATTACTTTTGGCTGTCTTATCAGTCTCCTCCAGACTGATAGTTTCAAAAGCAGATATATTCTTGATGCAGGTGTCTGACAGGTTCTGCCTCACTTTCTATGACGTGTGCCAAAAAGCACACTGGAGCTAAGGATATGTGCAATTGCATCTGAATGCTCCTAAGTACCCTAACTGGAAAAAGTTTTCTTACCTTATGTAAAGATTTCCACAGTAACCTTTCCTAACAATGTTGCTGGACATTAGTCATCAATACAGTGTATCTTATACAGAAAGAAAGTGTTAGCAATTCAGTCTGTGCAGATCCAAGAAGTGGGTAAAATTCTTAAGTCAATAACTGAATTAGAAATATCAACTGAGAATTGCTAAGAAAATACATTACCCTTTTTTCATTATATTTTGAAAATATCCATCAGCTCTTCTCTATAATAAGAAAAATATGGGAGTGGTCTTCCCAGAAAATATAATTGTTCCCCCCCCCCCCCAAAAAAAAAAAAAAATAGGATCACATAAAAGCCCTTACATGCATGCTCCTTGGTACCTTGGTAGCTGATGCCATGGCAAAATCTGGACTCTACCTTCACAACAGAGATGATAAAAGAGGATCTGAACAATCAGTGCCTGTCCTGATTTTTAAATGCTGTGAACTCTAGCACTCCTCCATCCAAATTCCATCCCTACTTCAAATAAAGCAAGCAGTTATTTAGTGTTATCTGAATAAAAACTATCTTAGGACAAAAAAATCATAGAATTCATGATGTCTACTAAAAAAAATTAATAATTATGCCAGAGTAACCTAATAGCAATCTCAGCATTTAATGTCACCAAGAAATTATAAAAGGACTGTCAAATAGCACAGAATGGCTTTCATTCCCATGAAGTTTACAAGACCATCAAACAAACAGAAGTCAATCAAGAGGCAGCGAGAAAAGAAATCTACCCAAACTCTTCTTGAGCCTACAAGTGACAAGTATTTCCTTCAAAGAGGAGCAAAACACATTAAGTGGTGCCACAATTTCAGACAGCTACAATAGAGGATGCCATTTTCTAGCACTGTCAGTCAGATACATTCAATAACACTGATTAAACATTGAAAAATTAAGCTTCACATAAATAAACTATATATATATATAAACAACTTGTGTACATACACAAAAAGATTCTGATTAAAATTGGAAAAGCGAATGAATCATTCAATCCAGGTTTTATCAATATCATGTATGCTTCACGTTTCCATATTGCAATGACATCACATGACTGCTGGATGTTTACTTTACTGAAAAACGACTCTGAACACAGCTGATTTTTTTTTAACTTTTTTTTTTTTTTGTATTGCTGACATTACTGAAGGCAGAAAAAGGAGAGAAAAGATTTCTGCTTTCAGACGTATCGATCACCAAAGGCAGTTTAGCAATTACATTATGAGCTATAAGATAAAATAAAATCCCTCTGAAATCCATAAAAGTGTAACGTAAATCTAATGTATATTGTTAAAAGTAAATATGCTTAAAGAAATTAAATGAGAATTTCAAAATTGTACGTAAAGTTTCTGTCAAAACAAGCAGCCTCTTGGACTTAATGCGTACAAGCAAATAACTGAGAAATCACCGCTGTCCTAAATGCAGATGCACACTGAACAATCACTGTTTATCAATAAAAAGTTTCTTGCCTTTATACACCACATGCCAGCACACACATTTTGACAACGCAATTCAGTTTTGGGCAGAAGGAATAGGACTTCTACTGTTTATTGCCCCTGCAAACACTAACTCAGAAGTTGGCAACACTCCTGCATGCTGTACTGCATGAGGAGGATATTCAGAATAGCCTCTCATCTTCTATTTAAATAATCCATTTGAATTTAAGCTGTAGCCACATTTAAAAAGATAATACATTTGTCTTCTTTAAAAATAAGCAATAATAAACAGTAATCACTGTCAGTTTAGAAGACAACAGCTTCATCTTAAAGGAAAAGCAAGGTCAGTGATAAAAAGAAGTTTATTTCATTTAATAACATTCTTTATTAAATTACTGTTCTCCACAACCTGCAATTCCAACTTCATTTGCAAAAGCAGAGGGAGATGGCTAAACTGGCATCGTTAATAATGCCTGAAATAGCAAAGCTCTGGAAAGAAGTACTTGAGAGGTCTCTTTAAAGAACTCTATCAGTGGCGTTACAATATGCCTGGAGGAGATCATTTCTTCACCTGCTGGATCTGCTGCAGGCAGGAGGCCCTGGAGGGACCAACCACAAATGGCCCCATGCAGCCACTGCAACAGCTTGTGTTCACGAGTTTTCTTCTGAGCACTCAACCTTCTTATCACTGGCTGCCACTGGTATCTCACCCTCTTCCCAGATTTACTGTGCAAATGTGTTGATTTCAGGGTGAAACTAAAATAATTTCTCACTGTCTTTGCAGACACAGCTCACATCTCCCTGCTTCCAACAAAACCCAGACTGTGTGTCAGTGTGAAAACGGAAACCGGGCCCCAGTGAAAGTTAGGCTCAGTCTTTGGCAGATTCTACCAAACATAAAACAAGCAAACAAACAAAAAAGGTGTAGGAAAAAAAAAAAGAGATCACATGTGGCAAAACTCCTTCTAAAGAAATTCCAAAGCTTTCCTTGTGCTATGTGCTACCACAAGATGGTACATGGGCCACTTCAAGGTGTTGCTGCCACTGTACGCAGCTGCATGCACTTACTCCTCTCTACCCAACTTAACTCCTCTTTTATACAGAAAGGTGACATACGGAAGCCTACATACATACATTAATACGGTACAGTGGCATTCAGAGGACCACTCCCCTTCATGAGATAAAATTGCCAAGAGCAGCTGGGCAATATCTAGGAAGGAATGTGTTTAGATGGTTAGTGAAAGCATGTATGTGCCTCACAGAAAATAAAGATTTCTGCAGGAGTCAGGAACACTTTACCTCAAAGCATAATACAACCATTAACTGTGCAATAATTATTGACTGTGAATTCTAACAGTATGCTCTGATGCATTTGGCATTGGCACGGAACAGGAGGCAGTAAACTAATTTAATTACATGCCTGATCTGTGAAGTTTATTGATCTTCAGAAGTGGGGCTAACTTACTGAGCCTTAACTGGGAAAGCTAAGAAGATGCTGAAATAGTCTAATATATATCTTCTTTTTTTGCTGCTGTTGTAAATTAATGCTGTTATGGGTACCTAAACTGGAGTCAACATTACTTTGTATTGCTGGGCACAGCCTAATTATGGAATGTGCCTCAAATTTTCTCTCTCCCCCCCCCCTTTTTTTAAAAATTTCCTTCATTTCTTATGTATATTAAAATATATAAATGAATATTAAGAAACACAAACATTTGAAACTGATATACATTTATCCTGCATTATATTTTAAGCTTTTAAATAAATCTCCAGTCTCTGTCTGAAATCTGAAAATTCTTTAGTTGAGCAACACTTGCAGGACACTTAGTGAGAGCTCTGCTGCCCCACGCCCAGAATGTGTCCTCCATAACTGATAGCATTTACAGCTGTAACAACGTGGACTTCTTATGTTTCTCTTACAGAATATCAAGATTAGCCCTCTGTGGGCAGAGTTTAGCATAAATTACTGGACACAATGAGGTTATTGAAAACAAGCTCACATTGTCTGAGATGAAATATTTTGTATCATCGATGTGATACAAGTGTAAAATATTAAGTGATATGAATACGTACGTAGAGAAGTATGCTTAGCATTTGGAAAATGTTTTCCTTCACTTGGCCTCATTTTGTCACAGAAGACCATTGCAATCACAGAGTCTGCTGTGACATGTTACAACCACCATGCCTTAGTGCTGACTACAGCTTTTTTCCTATCTCAAGTAGCACTACTATAGTTTATTTTCATAGGTTTTAGGAGGATGTTGATTCCGATGTAGTGAGCATCAGAAAGCATCTGGCAATTATACCCCTGAGAGAGGCGAACTGATAAATTAGCAGACCCACTGCAGCTGGCAGGCTGGCAAAACCTTGTCTTTAAAAACAGTCCTCAGATCATATCTGGTATACATGAAAAAGATAATAAAGAAGCAACACCTACCGTATTCTGAAAAGAAACGTCTCTGAGATGGTAAGTGACACCCCAGAACAAAATCCTGCCCAGTTCTGGCTCTTTATTTTCTTAATCTCATTTTCCAGGTTGCACAGCTCCTAATGTGAATATGCAGCTTTATAGAGGAAAATTCAGGACCACATGTGATAAAATACATTCAGATCAAGCCTCAAAAGTTCATAAAGTGTTTCTGATAACATTCCAAGGTTTTAATCTGCTGGCTACAGTGAAAAAGGAAAGATCAAAATAACCCAATAAGCAAACTAACGAATGGCCTCACAAACCAACTGCTTCACATCCAAGTACCAGGTGGTCTGTCTGGAGCAATGCTAACTACAGCACTGCCTCCAGCTAACAGAGCGGCCCGACACAGAGAGCCTGAGCAGCTCACTGGCGAGCTCACTGCTGTGCTGCTCTGCCTCAACACATTCTTCATTGCAGAGAGACCTTCTCAAACACCATGTCAGAAATAAAGGCCAAGAAAGAAGAAAGGAAAAAGGAAACAAGGAAATGTGTAACTGAAATGTGCTGTCACAAGCAAGTTTTGTGTCAAACAGACCTGTAATTCACCGGAACACATTATGAACAGTGTCTTGAGATCAACCATTTTCAAAGAATAATTTACCTGCGGTTATTAAAATATGAATGTGTAATCACATATATAAGCATTTCAAGTATTTCTGAAATAGCATAATATCTTCAAATAATACAGAATAGGGATTATCTGCAGCATATTAAAGTAGAAGCTCAGCAAATGTTGAATTCATCATGGTATTAAGTAAGAAATGGCCACTATACTTTCCAGGGAATTGGGTTGGAATTCACCTGGTTGCATAGAGTAATGCAATTGAGAGAACAAGGTTCCATGAAAGAAGCAGAAATGACTGGTCATTTTTTTTTTTCCTGGGTTAACAGATATATTTGTATCAGGGTTACTGAGAAGCAGGTGAAAGTTGACCTGGGGGAACTGCATAATACAATTCAAAGAAAGTGCTCAACAAACAGAAAAAGGAGAACAAAACTGAATAAACCTTTCCATTCAGCAGCAGTAAAACTAGAGGGCAGAAAATGACATTCAGTTGTATAAACTTGTTGCATCAACAAAGCATAGCGGGAAGTTACAAAATGTGTGTCTCATGGTAACCATTCCTATGCTACATATAAGCAAAACAATAAAACAGTTGCATCATAGCCGAGATGAACCTATACAATGACTCACCCTGGGAAACCCAGACACTGGCAGCGGGAGAAGGTGGAAATGAGTATGTGTGGAACACAACCCACCAGAAAGTGAAGCAATGCACAAGCACCACAGTGGAAAAGTGAAAAACAAGGTGAGTCAATAAAGCAGATAACAATCCGTTTAAGCTTACTAAAAGCATCATCTCCACAAGATGAAGGGCATTCTGCTATTTCAGTTTCAAGCACAGTTTGCAGCTGTGTTAATCAGACAGTAAGTGCAGCCTAAAGTATATGTTTAAACCAAGGACAAAAGTCAGTCAGAATTGCAGAGAAGGCCTGGACAACACTTATCTGTAATAAGCAGAAGCCAACTCCTGTGAATCACAGAAGATACAAAGAACTTCAGGAAGCCTTCACTCACGCAGAGGCAGCATCCTTTCCCATAGCAGCAGGGCAAGTAAGGGCAGGTAAAGGATAGGAGTGGTTGGTGTGGGCCATACAGTTCCACTGGCAAGCAGAAATGCTTACCCCCACCTGTTTCCCCAAAAGCGAAAGCACAGAGCAGTGACATGATTTCCCTTCAACTGACTGATCACCACCAGACCTCAAGGACATGCATGATTCGATCCCTGGAATTTCTCCGTATGACTCCAACTGCATCATCTTCCCCCCCCCCCCCCCCCCCCCCCCCCCCCCCCCCATATTCACTCTTGGGATGCATTAAACACCATAAAATGCATCCACAATAAAGACCTGATTTATATGATTCAAAGAAGAAATCCCACACCACAGTAGATTACTTATCATATATTTGATTCTGCACATGGATTACACATATAATGCCACAACTCAAAGCTTCATCACTTGCTTTCATCTGCAATAATATCCTCTTATGGGATTTTCCTTAAGGAAAAAAGCTGCCTCTTCTAACCCATGAAAAAGCAGCCACTGAACTGTGCTCCTGAACAAAGCAGAAAAACCTGAGCTGTCATTGTAAATCAGAGCAAACTGCATACAGGCTATTCACATGTACATAGAAGAGGAGAACATCACTTTATGTGGAAGATATACGGCTGCCTCCAAATTTGCACTTACTTTAGTGAATGGGCACACTGCTTTCTTCTTTATCATCTTCAGGGAAACTGTACTATGCCAGTAAGGAGTCTGAGTTGCACCAATTCTTACTAAGATTACACACCATTTTGGTTGGTGTTTTGCATGCTAAATAGGCACACCTCACATTTTCCAACTAGAATAGTTGGAAATGCACATTCAGAATTCACTAAATCCCAATTCTCTGATTTGCAAGGAGCAGACTCAACTTATCCACTCAAGGATAGCAACCTAAAAGATGTAGCTGTACACAAATGCCCCCAAGTTTATCTATCTGTATATATATATATACATATATATAAGTTATTTGGGCTATAATTATACATAACTCAAAAATAAACAATATTTCTAGCGGAAATCAGATACCAAAGGAATAAGGTTATAAAGTCTTTCCAATGAGACATCAGCATACCTCCTAAGTGACTCCAGAAGAAATGTTCAAGATATACATTGATATATACATTGATTAGGTTAATGAAAAAAAGCCTTTCAGGTCACCATGTGATTTCTATTAAATGCAAAGAAAATAGAAAAGAAAGTATTTTAAATTATTAACACTTGAAGGTAGCAGGTGAAGTAAACATCAGAACAGAAATAATCACACTGCTGAAGATTTAATTCACACAATCTGAAGAAAAAAGCACCTAAAATGATCAACATTTTTATTACTTGATAAATTGTCTACTTGCACTTGACATGCACTTTCTGCTTCTTTCTGTCTTTAGGCAGCATTTAGGCAGATGTACGTCACAGACAGCACTATACCCCTTTGTTCTTGTGATAAGAAATGTATACCTATGGTCTTATGCCCAAAGTTACCAGAAAAAATAGTGTGAAAAATGCATCTATTGAGACATCCTGTCTTTGACAAAGGAAAAATCTCATATTCCTTTTGGCCACTCAAACAGCTGTGGAACAAGCTAGGTAGAAAGGAGAGCTGATGAACTTGAAAAAAATACTATTCTTTTAAGTAATTTCAGGCAAAAGATAATTTTAAGTAGATCAGCTCCTTCAGCCATTTGACCAAATTGCCCTATGAGGGTTAGTAGCAGCACAAAGGGGAAAAAGGCAGGGCACTGGGGAGGTGAGGCAAGTAAGACAACACATCTCAGATCCCATCTGCAGCTGCAACCATTATCCAAATAGAAGGCTGCAAATGTTACAAGGAACAAAGCAAAGCAGCAAGTCCTGCTTTTCCCAAGCTGGCAAGAGAACTGGCTATGCAGTAATACTCAAAAACCAGACAGACAACGATCAGAGCAAAACAAAATCAGAAACGATACAGTCATTCAAATCCATTTTCCTTAAGACATAATTAAAGTTGAATTTTAAAGGAAACAAAGCATTTTGTGCTGAAGAAATACAGGTTACTAAAAGATTGCTCTTACTACTAATTTCAGATTGAGGCATCAGAAGATGATGTCAGGACAACCTTATGGTACTCATAATATTAATAATGGGACTCCTACACCCACTCAGTCCCACTTACTCACATTTTCATTATATCCTTCCAACCATGAGACAAATCACATTTGTCGTTGATATTGCAAAGATTTTTAAGCACATTTGACTGGGTTCCTAGACAGGAGAGAGATTTAGCTTGTGCCTGCATTTTCTTCCTAGCCCCATTACAAACTAGTGTTGTCTAAGGGATCTTTAAATGTGATTACTGAAAACATAAGCCATGAAAAATGGTAAAATATTACTGTGCATCAGAGCAGACTTGAGAAATCTCACAAGATGCTCATTTCCGCTCGTGCAGATGTCCAAACACAGAGCTTTAAGAAGAAGACACGGTATTTACTATAAACAAATCAAAAAGTAACAAATGTCATTTTTTTCCCCGTTTTAAATGAGAAAAGAAAAAAAACTTTCTTGTATAACAGGATGGAAATTCCCAACATCAAACTGTGCAACTGAATTAAAGTTTCAGAATTATTCTACAAATGGAGTTTCAACCTCTCTCTCGGTAGACACAAATATTTGTTACAATACCTCTGCAAATACCTAAGTTCCTTACATTCCAGCTGTCATACTCTTTCCCATCATGGTGTGCCTGGAAATGATGCAGGGAGTTAAAACAAAACAAAAAATTGACACCTGAGATGAACAGAACGAAGGCACCTTCCTTCACTAGCACAAAATCCAACAGTATTATTCATGAGGGGCATAAATAGGGGGACACAGTCTGACATATTTTGGCAGCAATCACAATTGTGGTGGAACTGGCATTCTGAAGAAACAAAGCATTTTACACTTACATTCTTTTTGCTCTTCTTTAACCCTAAGCTGCTTAAGAACAATATAATTTTTAATCTGCATATTGCATGGCATCAAAATAGCACTTCTGCAAAGCTGAGAAAACATATGCTGTCAGCAAAGAACAAAATGATCTCTTTGATTCTAATACCTGTGATAGTAGCATGATAATAACTACGTGTGACAACTTCTCCCTACTCTCAAAATAATTATGGCTCTCTAGAATTCAGCATCTGCGTTACCAGATGTTACTGTCAAACACGTAAGCAAAAGCACTGCAGAAACCTGGCCAGCCTCCAGAGTTTTTGTCTCAGTACCTCAGCAGATGCAGGTGGTTTTCAGTGGCCCAATATTTGGAGCACCAACCCATGCAAATCCACTTATGTAAACAAGAAAACAACAGTAGCATAAAATGCATCATACCCAAACAGCTTCAGTGGAATCACTTCAATCTGACTGGCAATGACATTTCTGCTAACCTATTGAGAACTCAGATCAGGTTTTAGCATTTGTCTGACATAAAAACAAAAAATATTAACGTCACTACCTATTTCTGAAAGCCCTTCTCTCCAAATCTCACATTAGGATATGATTACTTGCTTTAACTTTCTTACATACATATAGTATTTGCCAGAAGGATGACACACAAGTTGTTAAAAAACAGACAGGTACAGCAAAATTTTTAAATCTTATATCGAATCCATAAATCATTCACTCTTAAGACATAACTTGTAGCTTAGCACCAAACTCTTTGCCTGAGTAAGCTGATTTACATACAGTATGGTTTTTATGAAGAATTTTTCCTCCATCTATGTATCTCCAAACTGCTGCAATTTGAAATCAAATTATCTTCAATAAGGAAGCAATGCAAACTCTAGCTGAACTTCTGGAGTAAAAATAAACGTATTTAAAATGAAATTAACTGTAGCCAGAGGGTAACAATCTTTCAAAAATGTGCTTAAAGCATTACTGACGAAGAAACTTTTTGATGTCACACACCTTAGCTATGAAATCAAAAGTTTTAATTTAAAAAGAACAAGCCTCTTTCTACAGATGACTCAGGCACCCTTTCTTTCCCACAACCAGCCACAGATCAGCTTCCCTTCTGCCATCTGGCTGCACTTCCCTGTGTTTTCTCTTCTCAGTACCTAAATAACACGCCAACCAGCACACTGCAGGATAGTTACATTTGGAGGGCTTTCTCCTCACAGTTGCCCCAAAGCATTCTGCAAAATCAGCAAGTGAGGTACACTGTGCTGCTGGTATTTGAATTAAGGAGGTGAGCGTACGTGGGGTGAACTGCTTAACTTAGATGTGAAATATGAACAACATGAGAATCCATCTGGCAGATCCCAGCAGAGCTGTGCAGCTGGAGAGGTAAAGCAAAGCCAGTCTTGCAGCCAAAAAGCTCATCCAGTATTTAGTATTTCGACATGAATCTCAAAACATGCTGGATATGTATCAACCATAGTGTGCGAATACAGGACTCAGGCAGGAATCATTAGGGCCTTTATAACAGCAGGACTCTAGCACTACAGTAATAAAGTCAAGGTTTCAACTATAAAACTTTTTCATGTCTGTATAACTTAGCTGTCAACAATTTCGTGGTTCAAATATTTCTTAAAAGCCCTTCGTCTCCATTCAAACTGAATTAAAGTGAAGTATCCAATCATTTTTATATAGCATAAGTAGTAAGTTTCAGACTGTTTGCAATCTCTTGTACAGTTCTCAATATTCAACATTTAACCTGAAGTTCAACAATTAAGGCTGCATTAGCAGCCATATCTTCATCTTCCCTCAAATTCCACGATTCAATTTCCTTATTCATAAAAAATGTCTGTGCACACTACGACTATTTTGTTAAGGGTAACAATCAACTCTCACAATACTATTTTGTTCAGTTGCAGTTTAAGAACTACAACTCGTTTTCTTGTATTCAAGGCTGATAAGATATAATTTTTCCAGTAAGTCTGGAATTATTTAGGTAAACAGGTAAAAGCAATTCAAAGGCAATTTTTGTTACATTTCCTTCAAGATAAGATAAGGGCATCTCTATCCTGCTTTCCTCTACTACATAAAATCATATAGGAACCATATAATTAGCTGTAAACAAATATTCACTTTAATTTTCCATATCTTGTAGAATATGGTCTCTTTCTAAGTTAGTGCTAGCTTTATGGGCTCAAATAATACTGTAAGTAAAAATCACTTGATTTTACCACGTATTTTCAAATATTCCCAAGGCAGTTTAAATATTGTCTCAAACATATGCTAAGAGGTATGGATTATCTCTCTTTCAGCTATAATAATAACAGCAAGAAACTTGAGTAAATTCAAGATATTACCACAATTTGAAACATAGGGCAGGGAAAAGAGGAAAGACCAAAACCCAAACAGCTTTTCTGGCTGTCTTTAACAGCATTCTTAATTTAAAATGAAGCTACAATAGTTATTTGCAATACAAGAAAGTACAAAGATGTACCTTGCAGTTGGATGACAATCTAGAAAAGAACACTAATTTTCCATTAATGTGGTGTCATCTATTGAAAGCAATATATAGTCAGTATTATGTCACCCGTTTTGTCGATTCAGGAAAAACAGCCCTGCCATTTTCTAAAAGGTCACATTTCTTCTCTGAGATATCTTTTTATGACTTCAACTTATGTGCTGTATTGTAGTCTACCATGAGAAACCAAGAAGTGCTTTGTGTACAAACTACAGTAAGATAACAATTATTACAAACCTTCCTGGGTAAAACCACTTTCATTCTAGAAAAAGTAACAACTCCTCCTCTGGGATAATAGATATTGATTTATGGATGCAGTATCACCATCCTCATCTCAGTCAAAGTCATTACTCAGGACACTAATGAATAGCACAATGATACATAACAAATAGTTAGACTCATCTTCAGATAAATCTGTTTTGTATCTCTGCTGAACCAGGAGTCACACAATATAACACAGCCTGCAATCAGTCTTTACCATGCAACAAATAAAAGGAGTTAAAAGGTCCTTATGCACCAAGGATCTAGTATATAACCCAATCTTAACATTACTTACTTTGGGGTAGTCTGAAATGCAGTTACTAAATAAAACAAACTCAATCATCCTGAATTCTTTAGAAAGCACAGCCATCTCTGGATAAGTTTACAAAGAAATTTACCTTCCTGTGCTGAAAGACACGGTGGAAATGTCAGCGGTTTTATCTGAGCAGAAGCAAATGGGACTTGATCTCAGGAGAGTCAGCTGTTGTGCAAAAGCAAACAGCCTTCAGCAACGCAACTCAGCTGCAGCGTGTGAGGCCCAGGAGGGTGCGAGGCCCTGGGGGTGAGGTGCTCCAGCAGGATGCCTGCAAGGGCTTCGGGACTTCCCTGAGGCAGTTCAGAACAGGTAACTGAGGAAAAGCAGCCCATTGGCAAGAGACTTAAATCTGGCTTGGGCAGTTCTGCATTCCCACTAGGAAAAAAATTCAACCAGACCAAAAAATTGATTGTAAAAAATCACCAGTGTTCCGGACGCTGGCGATCAGCCCGTGCCGAGAGCAAGGAGCAGGCCGCCAAAAATGGAACTGTGAGCTGAGTCAAAGCAGCAGCAGGTCCCTATGAGCAGAGCCCTGAACACTCTCTATACTCTCCAAACACTTCTCCATGTACCTCATGAGGCCACCAAGACAGCTTTTGGCAAAAAATAAAGCTGACCCTTCTGCACGAGGCGTCCCACCAGGCTGCGCCTGGGTGCTGAGAGGAAACAAGATGGCGGCTCGGCTGGCTCCGCCCCCACGGCGCACCGCGCTCCTCCGGCAGCAGACCTCACCACGGCAGGGACAGCACCACACAGCAATGTCTCTGCAGATCCTCTCGCTTACCTGAGGCCCTAATTTTGTACAGGATAATTTGATCTTTAATGTCAGTCTTAATTACATTAACAAAGGAGATGGATCCAATCACACTTCCAACATTTAATCCTGGTTATGTCTTATCCTGATCCAATTAACTGTTTCCCAAACAGTGAAACCTTTTTAACTTCCAGACGTATGAAGTCAGGAGAAAATCAGACGCACGTAAAAGAGACTGAAAATTCAGCGAGCCTTGCTCTTCCTCAGGGCAGCACTGATTGCTGCTGCAGCCGCAGTCTGTACATGCTGCAATTTCTGCAGCAGCAGCGCTGGCAGAGCTGTACAAAGACAGCTAGATTAATCCAGTCAGGATGTGACGAAAGCATGTAAAACCAATTTCCAAATCCGTAAGACTAAAGCAGGATTTAACTTATTTAGCTTTGTATTTCTGCAATAATTTCAAATGATTCTTGTTTTAACAGTGCCTGTTTTGTCGTCAAGAAATAATAATAATAAAAAAAAAAAACAAAACCAAAAACAAAAACTTTAGCCAGTTGAGAGCTGCAAATCCAAGATAATGCCCTGAAGGCCTTGCTGTGCTATAAACAGCTCTGTGCGTGCTCTAGCAGAACATGGCAGCACCGAGCTCGGCCCCAGCTTTGTTCCTGCCAAGCCCCAGAACCTCTCCTCTAGTTCAGTTTATTAATCAAAAGAGAATATTAATATCAAACCTTCTCAGACAAACTATTTAAAATTGCTCAATAAAAAAAGAAAATAAGTGGTAACTCCAGAGATTTAGAAGTTTAATGCTAAGAACATAGCAAACTCTCACTGCCTTTTTGTTAGAAGCCAGTTGGTAAAAACTTGAAGAATCTGATCTCGCCTACACAGTAATGACAAAAAGCAGAAGGAAAGGTGGGCACTGTAGTCTTGAGACTTTCATGTAAAGAGCTGCTTTTTCCTCTGTCAGAAACCTATGTGAAGGCAATGGGCTGGTCAACAGAGCAGGCCCATGTTGTCACCAGTACAATTGAGCAGAATGTGATCTTCTCATTATCCTTTAAAGTTTTTCTTTGTTTACTTGACTGTAACAAGACCAGGCATACACCGCATTAACACAGTCCCTTTCACCTAGAAGCGTTTGTACAAGTGCTACAGAACACACACAGAGTTCAGCTCTCCTATTCTTCCGGGTGTCATCTCCAGTTCCGGCACTCAAAGGTCTGCACTACAGTCTGTACACTGCTGTCAGCTCCTAGGCTACAAAATCTGATTTTAAAATGTGGTCAAAATGCAGTTTGCTAATATTAGTAAAAGGAAAAAAAAAAAGCCCTACCTTCTGAGGAACTCACCACACTGCAAAAGTGTGACGAGTTTTCACAATTACACTCCAAGAGATTTTTTTTTGGTACATGTAACAAATCTAAGCTCAGTACACTTCAGTAATATTTTTGGGAAAAAAAATAAGGATAAAATGCATGGATTAGAAAAACTTCAGAAAGGAACCACTCAGTCACTTCATCTCTTCTTTTTCACTTTATCAGTGCTTTTTATTTTTAATGTAATGCTTCCTCTTTCAGCCACTGATTCTTGCTGTGTTGTTTTCCCACACCAGACTAAGAAGCTCACATAACTATTTTAACGTGGAAGTATTTCTGCGCTGTGATCAACTTAATATTTTATGTTGTCTAACACCTACTTCACTATGAAGGAAATGAGTCCTCGAACTCATATTTAACTTTTATTTCTCATCTACTGCTAAAGAAATGCTACCAAGTTCTTCAGGAGTTTAGGTCCATCCTTCCCCGCAGAACTGCATCCTTAATAACTTGCTAGGTTCTATGATAACATAGTCATCATAGTATTTCAGTTCCTACAGTTTCAAAGGACTTATAAATACAGAAAGTACCTCTGGGCCTAGGATTGGAATGGAAATCAGGTTTCAGCCACAACCACAGGGAGAAGAGATACTGAACACTAGAATATATGAAACTTTGGAGATTCGTAATACAAGTGACTGAACTTCAGCTACTTTGCAAAAGTAGATATGCATTCACATATGTGCAAAATCCCATATATAAATAGATGACTGTATAAATACATATTTATGGCCATAGGAAACAGTAGTTACAAAGCTTATTTCAAGTTAAAAAAAAAAATCCATGAGAACAAAAGGAACACCTATATTCATTTCCAAAATACAATGTCTTATCTATCATTTTCGCATGTATGTAAGGCTGAATAATTTAGAAACAAAACCCCCAAAGAGATGTGTTCGGATTCTCAGGAACTATAGAGATTGAACTCTCTCTGTTTTTTTTTGGGACAGAGTTTAATTTTCTTAAGCAGTTTCTAGAAATATTTGCAAAGAAAAACTAAGCATGATAATACAGAGGAAAGCCATTTGTATTTTTTAAGTCACTTTCTGCACTGCTAGCAACACAGCAGCAGGTTCCATTTGCCTTACACTGAGCATATAATGAATAATTCAGTTTCTTGCTTTGTTCCCTAAATAGTTGATAGGGAATGGTAACTTTATTCATGACCGTATGGCCTTTTTTTAAGCTCATCTATGTATTTAATAATGCACATCACAAGGCCCATCACCTAGCTTGGCCTTTATTAAAAATAAAAGCATTTAGTAACCATTGCAAACAAATGGCCATGAAACAAGCAACTTCCCAGAGCTACCACCTTTTGCTCACAAATAGCACTCACCCAGCTATTTAAATAATTAAATGGTCCCAATCTGCACTGCATCAGCGTCGTCTCACGTAGCCTTCGACAAGAAACAGATTCCAGAACTGCTGGGAACGTGTTCCTGCCTCAGCCATAATCATAACCATAAATATGTGAGCACTCTGCTAAATCACAGATGCCCTGCTGGAACAAAGAAAATGATTTCCATGAAAGGTGACATTTTCACGGACTCCTTATCCATTTTAAACTATCACTGCTTCCTCCCACTGTCTTCCACTGTTTTGAAGAACTCCTGGGCTTCTCTAGCTCACAGGCTGCAGTTCACCACTTGAAAAAAAAGCAAAATCTGCTATTTCATAGAGCAGAACATAAGTATTTAAGTATATATAAAGGAATAGTGACCTTTTCCCTTAAGTCCCAAGCTGCCCTATTAGCCTGTTGGTCAACAAAGTTTGAGCTCCCATTGGAAAATGGAAGAAAAGAAAAAATATGCATATACTGATCTTTTATGATTGTGGAAGAACTGGTACAAGGAAATCTCTGTGACACTACAGAGAAGAAAGAAAAACTTCACAACAGCTGAAAAGATGGAAGTTGTTAAATTTTCTCCAGCTTTCACAAAAGATAAACAAAGACATTAAGCTGGTTGAAGACCAGAGTTTCTTTTATCAATGCACACACAAAAATCCAAACATACTAAATTCAGGATTTCCAAACGATTTTACTTTTGAGACATTAGAATACTTAGTTCTGGCAGGGACACTTGAGTTCACTATTCCTTTGTTACTAAAAGAAAAGAAATAATAAATGGGGAAACTTACCTCTGACTGGAATATTTCAACCTTTTCACCCATGAAAAAAATAGGAAGAAAGGAGGGTGTGGCATGATATTTTACCCTGGACTGGCACTAGTTCATCAAGAAATCATCTGCATGTAAATTTCAATCAATAAAACGTGTCCAAGGCAAACATTAGCTTATATGAAGGATGAGACTTCAATCTTGTTTAAAGATTATCATCTACTGAGACAGCATATATTTAAAGATACATACACACGTCCTGAGTTATTTAACTTCTTGTCCATAAAGAGTTTTCAAGAAATTGTGGAAAAGCAACCCATGAAATAAACTTGTTTAATTTTGAAGTCTAACACAGGACAAGTTCCAATACTACTGGAAAATGATGATCTTTTTAATACATTTTATATTTGTTTCAGCATGGCAACTAAGGCACTTCAGAAACTCATCAGCTTTCAAAGGGAATTGAAGTGAGAATAGAAGCCCCTTATTGCAAGACTACTGTAGAAGACAATTATTAAAATTGATTATTATTCAGACAATATCAATTTCATTATCTCTGATCGATTCCTACTGTTGCCCGTTAGTAGCCTTCAGTCCTGAGCGCTGCATGAATGGTAACCTAATACCACACAGCAAATTGCAGTCCTGCTGGTCTAAGTGAATTTGGTAACAGCCTGACTTATTAGCAAGCTTCCAGTACATAGCTGTCATAGGTGCTGACTGCAGGGAACTGAATGTCAAAGCACAACCACAGAGGGCTGAGAAAACCCTTTCCCCTTGAGGCTTTGTTAATTTGATTTATGTGTACAGGCAGGAAACTAATTGCTAATTGTTGCAGCACATGCCATGGAATTGCAGCACTCCATTCAAAACCTGCATCTCAAGAGTACCAACAGACTTCAGTTTTACAGTCTGCTGATGAGAGACGCATCCTAAACAGGAATTTGTTAGTTCTGATGCTTAAGAAATGGTACAAAGGGAACTTGCAATGCCCTCTGCCACCAACTCCTCCCTGGGGAAAACAGCCACCCTCGAGCGCACTGTCACACTGAGCGCCAACGCAGTTACCTCAGCATGAGCACACTTTTCCTGTTCAGGCAATTAGCAGATAACGCATCTAGTGCCAGTAATTAAATTGTTAAGAGTCTTTGTTCTGGAATGTTTGTTTCTCAGCATCTTTATAAGCATGTTTCTGGGACCACTAGCCAAGGTTGTTAATTCTCCTTGTATTAAGGTGCAAAGACTGGACACTGCCGAACTACTTTGTCCAATTTCCACATCCTCGATATTTCCCTGTTAGAAGCAATTGTTCTTCTAAAAATAATAATAATAAAAAAAAAGAATACTGCTTGTTGTCTCAACAAAATGTGATGGTTTTTTTTCAGAATCTTTCTGTTAGAAGACGTATAGTTTGGTTATGTCTATAAAACTGATGAGTGGCGACATAAATAAAACCATTGCCTGTAAATACTGCCTTTTACCCAGTACTATTGTCAGAATCACTCAGAAATGTCTACTCAAATACTTCTTCAGGTATGGTCCAATACTAAGCCTAAGGTATACCAAACACTGCACAAACTGTTACTGCTCTGTGATTCATAAATGTTTTACCATCTGTTCCAGTTTGCCCCATGCTGAAGAAAGAACCCTCAGAAATCCTCAGCTTTCCAAACAGCATTCAACAGCTGCCCAGTAAAGGCATGAGGCCTGGGGGACTTCAGCCTGTCTTGAGACCTTGAAAACAGGGAAACTGAGGGAACTGTCAGCCCCTCCTTGATCCCCCTGACCAGGTGAGAGTGAAGCACGCTAGACCCTTAAAAAGCAAATTACTCGTCAACCATGCTTGTTTCATCATCTATGAGAAAAAGTAGTACTTGTCACTGCTGAGAATTGCTATTTCTAATTAGGACTTAATTGCCCCATACTTTTCAGCAGACATGGTAAAGAGGTAGATGTCTAATAGCCGTGGAAATTGGTTTTCCCTCTGAACTCTAGCCACACATCTGCTTATAACAAATTTGAGGCAAATTGGCAAGGTAGCCTGATTTTAAAAGATAAGATTACACAGTTCAAAAAGGAGTCATCAGAGCAAAATTCATTTGCTCTCTATAGCCTATAAGAAACAGGTGTTCTTTTTCAATAAAAAACGTGATGCACTGGATCATGAAATGTGGACACTTAAATATTCTGTAAGAAAGCACTCCAATGTGAAAGTTCAGGTTTCAGGTCCTGCTCCACCTAACACAGAGCAGGACTACTACCCTCAGTCCCCTCTGTCCCTCTGTAATCTCACACCAGCTCTGGACTGCTCCCTATCTTCCTCCTCTCATGTTTGTTTCTACCCCAAGTTTGTGAACGTTGCATAGAAATAGATACTGTGCCATAAAAAAAGAAAGATTCAAGAAAAAAAAATATTAAGGAAGAAAAGCCTTCAAAAAATTCCTAATTGGTTGATCTACACATTTTGCTCTTCCACAAAATAAACAACATAGAGCGATACCATTATAGGAGAATACCCCAAAGCATTATTCTCAATTTTCAGTTTGTAGCCATGCAAGACATCACATGCAATGCACAAATCCTCCTGCTTCTCCTCTTGTATGAATAGGTCTCAGAAGTTTGGCAGTATCTGTCATTTTCTTATGCCTCAACAACAAAATTAAATATTTTTTTTGTCTTTTAAAGTGTTTCTGAACAGATAAGTTGGCGCAGTCGTGATTTCCTTTCTATTTCTCCTAGCACAGAACTCTATGTTGATTTGAGAAAGCTGCAGCAAGGCAAAAGCCATTCATGTGGGCTGTGACAGATAAGGAAATTTATCAAGGGACTCATTACTTATTATGCCAATATGAATGTACAGCTTATTGGATCTAATTCATTACTATATCACACTGGTGTATTGCTTACAAAAAATAATTTTAAAGCAACACTGTGCACTTCATTTACAGAGGACACAGTTATAACACAAAAAAAATCACACTTTACTGTAAATGATTTCCCAAATCAAACATCTCAAATTCAATATATTTTTATGGTTATCATTAAGAAAAATAATCAGCAGAGGAGAAAAATTGTTTTTAGTGAACTGCATAGTGAACTTGATATATATAAATCATGTCCCTAGATGTTGAATAAACCATAAGCTAAGATGTTTCTTCAAACAAGAAGAGGAATTTTATAAGCATATGCTGCGACTGACACTAATGGAACAAACTATACAATATATCACTATACCAATATAACACTTCTTTCTCCCATCCATAGAAAAACAAATGAAAGAGCTATGTTAAGCTATTAAAAAAAAAAAAAAAAGGGGGGGGGGGGTGGGGGAAATCAAATGAAACCAATGAAAACTATAAAACAGACAAGTCTTTCTAATAATACCTTTGAAGTACAAACATAGACTATTTTGGGGCAGGGTAAAAAATCATATTTGACATAAGTGGGTATCTGGAGCTGAAATTTATCAAGTTAGTGTTGCACAGATAATGGCTTGGGTCATGCAGGGCATCTTTCTTGCACAAAAGATACCTCCTCATGTTCTCAGAGCCATTCTTTATGGGTGAGGTACCAGGAGGATAAGGGGGAACTTTCACTTGTATGATATTACTCTTATCTCCTTTCAAAAGGTCTTTGTACTTATAAATACACATTGAAAATTGTCATGTGAGTAAAAAGAATCCCAAGTGATTACGCAAAATAGGGGAAAGAAATAAATCCAGAGTGTTCACTGAGCTCCTGCTTACCCAGGAGCATCACAATATCAATTTATAAAGATGCAGCAGAGAGGACTTAGGACTCAGGCTAACTATATTTAGTGCTTGCATTTTTATGGCAATACAATAAATATCTGAGACTGATACACAGCAGCAAATGGGAGAAATCCGTTGCAAATAGCAAGTCTGTGGGAATTCATCCTGTGCTAGCATGACAGAAGTCAGGATTTATTAACGTACTGTGAACATACAGACAGCTGCTCAGACCCTGGGTAAAGCAAGCGATGTTCTAGGCCAGCTATGCACCTATGAATATGTCAGCATGTAGCTATTAATGAACAGTAGCTACTAATGGCAGTGGGGACAGAATGGGTCTCTCCTAGGAGAAGCAGCCACCAGGAGCACAACAAAAGAGTTATTTCCCCTTTCTCCCCTTGTACTCTTCCCATTAGAAGGTGATGATCTATTCCTGCTGAGATTTCCCATTTGTGGGACAGCAAATTCAGTTTTTCCTATAAGCAACTTGGAAATTTAATTCATTCCAAATTTCCACAGTTCAGCTTTTCCAAGACATTCTGGGCTCTCTCTGCTTGCCAAGTGTTCTGCAAGCTTTACTTGATACAAATGTTTGAAGCTCCAAGGATTTAACAGCACTGAATATAACTGCTGAGGGACAAGAGAAACTTGGGTCTGAAGAAAGTTTCCTTTCTCACTTTCAGACAAAGATATAAACTCCTTTCCTCACTGCAGAGCAACTTTTGTTTCTTTGGCAATGACCCTGTAGGAGAGCTACTGTCTACTTTCCTACAGCCCTTTGAAGAACTAAGTTGTTCGAAGTTAAGGATAGAACCAGGCACTGGTGACAAATCAATCTTTGCCAGAGATGGATTTATGAGATTCTGCAGGTGATGTTACCTGCTGGAAGAAGGAAAAGATATCCCTCCAAAGGACAGTTAGTTACAACTAGATGCATTACGAAGGGATTTAAACCTCCCTATTGCTCGAGGGGGAAGAAATCTCTGTGAAGAAAGATTTGAGTGAGGATATATAAAATGAAAAGCAGAGCTGAAATGTAAGAACAGCCCTCCAGACTGCATGAAGAGCAAGGCGAAAAGGTCTTTGGTCTGTAGGTCCGTGTTCTCAATCATGGAAACATGTATTCATCATTCACAGTCGCAAAGCTGTGCATCTGCTGGTAACTGAGACCTCTCATTGTTAAAAGGAATGGCACAATAAAGCACTATAGGGCTTTCAGGATTTTTAAAATAATGTCTGAGAGAATTAACTAATTAGATAAATAAGGTACGGCTAGAATTATGAACAGCACCATCTTTCTTTATACTTATCATTCAATATGAATCCACTTACAAAGTTAATTTATAGAAATCAAATCAAAATTCAAAACTTCCTATAAAATAAACATAGTAGACTCAGTATCTTTTTTTTTTCTTGCTTTTCTTGAAGACAGAGCAGCAAATGAGCTCTCTCTAATAGTCAGAAAAGAAGCAAAGTAGGCATGCCTCTCTCCTATTTCAGCAAACTCTGAAGACAAACTGCTGTCAAACGATGTGATCCCTCCATTTAACTTGCACAGAATCCAGTCCAAATCCCAATAAAAATCAACAGAAGTCCCCTGGCGCATTTCAGCAATTTCATTTACAGCCCAGAGGGTCCCAATAAACAGAACAACTTCTAGTTGCAGCAGACATCATCACAACAGAAAGTTCCCACTCCAGACCTCCAAGTACATTAAGGTGATGTCTACCGGGGTAAAAGGACTGGCACAGCTGTGTCTTTAACACATTTTTCCCCTAAGTCCTTTATCAAAATTGTTAGCAAAATTTCTTACGTTTATTGAGTCTGATCTAAGTAGTAAGCTACGAAAATTCAATTAATGTCATTCTCAGTAACATTTAGAAATTGCAAGCTAAGCAGCTGCCACTTATCCCTAGTAATTCAAAGTATATTACATTGAAAGAAGACTTACAATAACACATATTGATTTTGTCAGTTTTTTTTCTTTCCCCAAGAAACATATGCTGTGTGTTCTATATTTGTGGGACTCCATATACGCAGGTTTCATTGCAATAGCTTTGACTCTTGACAAACAGATGTTGAGGGAAAACAGCTTAGCAGAACATGCAGTAAAAACTTCCTCAGATTAAAATGTTGTGTAAAGAAAAATCTTGTGGGTAATGTACTAATCTAAAAGCTCTGATTGTATATTTTTATACAGAACTGAAAGGTAGAGAAACTAATACTTGATGACATTTGTGGAAATATGGCTATTATGTATGAAAAAAATCAGCAAGTTTTAAGTATTACGTTAATTAAAGTATGGCAACGCTGTAAGTTCTGTTAGATGCAAAATATTTCTATAATTGATATTACCCAAAGGCCAGATTCAAATTAACATCTCAATAGCTAGCCAAAATAATTTGAAAAGTGATGAAACAACAGAATGTTTTTAAAGTACTCTTCAAAATAATAAAATGGCAAGTGATTCCTAATCCCAAAACAAAGTATTGGAATATCATCCTGAGACCGACAGAGTTCTCTGCAATTTTCTGTAATTTCTGCAATATCGTATCAGTAGAATCCAGCTTATTAAAACACTTTACTCATGATTAAGCCTAACGACAGACCTCAGTCTACTTTCCTTTGTGAGCAGACATGGAAGTTAAATCTTTAACATGCAGAACCACCATTGTTCATCATCTATAGCCTTTCCCATTATGAAAATAATTGGATCCATAAAGTTGAGCCAGATCAGCACATGCAAACAGGCATGAAGTCCTTTATAATGTATATATATACATTTTAAACTCATATTTATTAGTAATACCAGTTCAAAGCATTTTACTAACCACTTCAAGGATTTTAGGTTTGAGTTTACCACATGAAAAAAAAGAGACAAATTATATTGGAATATTTCAATAATTACTTTCAATTTACTTCTGAAATACCCAAACAAACTCTTAGGATTTCTTCTACAACAATCCTTCTTAATCCTGGGTATATAAATTCTGCCACTTCTGAACTACTACTGATCAGAAAACATGCAGTGCATTTCCTTTACCATGAAAAAAGAACTTTCACTGCTCTGGGTCACTTCCAGAAGCCAGAAATAAGTCAAACTTCTCCTTCATGGAGAAACAGCTTTAAAAAATAGGCAGGAAAACCTAGTTTCTTCCACATTCACTGCATGAAAAAAGTGATTGTACTCTCGTACAAAAGTGGTATAAACTTTCAAATCAGCAGAAAGTTTCTGTATTGAAAAAGAAATATTAAAAATAAAATCCAGTCGGGGTTTCAGTAGGCAATTCATATCACTTCATATCCATACCCAAGTTAATAGGTACTATGTATTAAAACATTGTATTTTCAAGTCAGTAAATTTAAAAAACATTTGGGAGAAGGAGTTACCCTCCTGATTATGTTCTCAAAACAATCTCTCACAGTTCAGATTTCAGTTCTCCGCCTCTAAAAGCATGCAAACTAAAGGTTGACATCCCACTCACAGGCTGAAAATAGAAAGCAAAGATTGCCACAGATCAGATGGGGACTTCACGGAGATCCAGTTATTACAGACCACAATCTAACACTTTGCTCTTCAACAACGTTATCCGATGATTGACTGCACCTAGAAAATCTGGTACTTTTTCCTATATTCAATCCGAATAGTCCATGTTTTTCAATTAACACACATGAAAGGTAATATTAATATACTCAGCAAAGAAGGTACTGATCCTCTTAAAATAAATATATTTCCGTAACGCAACAACTAAGACAAATCCACATTGTTATAAATATCATTCATGAAGGAAGACCCAAGGTTTGTAAGTAAAAATAAATAAAATTAAAAAATTCACAGGAATTCTTAACGTTCACATCTGATGGCAATAAGTGAAAAAAAATATTAAAACACATACCTGTATATCTGCTGAATATTTTCAGCTTTGATTTCCTTGAGGATTTCATGGTAGATATGAGGGTTATTTGGTTCTGGAGATGCTGGAGGAGAAGGGCATTTCTTGCCTGCATAATATCCTATCACAATTCCAAAAATAAATAAAATCAAAGCAGCACAAAATACTTTCAGTATCTGAAAAAAACTGCAGCGGTGGCTCTTTGGTGACTGTCTTGTATAATGTGAGATGTACTCGGGGTCTTCCTGAAGTCTCTGGAATCTTCCCTTAGGAGAAGCTGATGGCTGGATGGGCTCAAGATCGAGGTCAGGGCTCTGCGAGTTTCCCAGATCTTGCTGGACTGCACCGTCCAGTCGGAAATGGTCAAAGCCAGGCTCCTCCAGCTCTTTTTCCATGTCCCATTCCAGTTCCAGCGCTGTGGCCTGGAGGTCATCACTGTCAAGGTATTGGCCCTGGGTTCTCTGATCTGCATTCACTTTGTGATAGGCCATCTTTTTAACTATGAAAACAAATTTTAAAAACAAAAAACAAACTTGAGTGTTTGTTTTCTCATGTCTATGTAAACAATTTATGTCTCCTTTGCAAACCTGGGAGAACTGAAAATATGTATTAAAAGCAGAAACTCAGTTTCACTCTATTTCCATCTTCCTATTATTCATTGTAGGATCAGTAATCCCACAATAATCATCGAAGAGGAAATAAGATATTTAAAGGGATAAAATATATTGAAGGATATGAGTAAAGGGAATTGATGAGTATCAATGGCAAAACAAAAAAGTTAGTCCATTACTTTTGTCAGTCTCAAGATAGTAATAAAAATTTGAGTGATGGTACAGAGTTTCCAAACCAATTATTTATTATCTGAAAGTCATTCTAAAGCTTAACTGTGCACATCAATTTTATTGCACAGACTGTACAAAATAATGCTGCTAAAATAAAGTTGGAAAAATAAAAACAACGTAACCTGCCTGGTCTGACTCTAAATACGGGGAAATGAGAAGTTAAAAAAGAAATTTCAGAGTAGCATCCTACTTACACATCAATAAAAGGCTTCTTTTTAGATAGAAGATTCTATTATTTATAGGTATTTTAAATGCATAGTTCCTGAATGACTGATGAATTTACTTAGAAATTGTCCCAGCTGTTTTGCTCCACTTACTTTTCCCAATTTAATGAATAAAAACCACTGCCAGATCCATATTTACATCAAAATCAATCCCTTAATAGCGTGGCATATCTGCAGCACTTCTAGATACTTCAAGGGTAGTACAAGCCCTCCAAGGGGAATTGACCTCCAGTACAAACATTCAAAGTCTATATCCCACAAATCATTTTTAACAGACTGCATCAGTGGAGTGCCATTTTCCTCCATACTTTGACAATATCTATTTCATCATATAACTATCAGTAATCAAGGGCCTTTCTAACTTCAGACTCATCAACTAGAATAAAATGAAGATAAAGATATTAAACTTCTCACAGTGATAGATATCAAACTGAACCCTACACTACATTATCCTTCCATTTTGACATTTAAGGCATTTTCTAAGAAGTACATCTAGAAAATGTTATTGAGGCCACATAATAGATGAACCCAGTTTAACAGCAGAGAAGAATTTAGCTTGTTTGAAGCTCTTTTGAAGCAAACAAACAGTTAGAAATCATTGACGTAATGAATAGTCTACTGTCCACCAAAAGTCTATTTTGCTCTCTACAATACCAATTTACAGATTCTATTTCCTTGTACAGGCATATAAATATCCCTTGCCTATACCTGTCAGGCAGTCCAGTAACAGCAAAGACAGCACATACCTGAGGTACATGTCTCAGGTTTACCTATTGTACACACTTTGCATATCAATTCTCCACCTGCAGTCCAAATACTTCTATGTACAGTAGAAGCAACAGAGTATAAAGTGAGCTGAACTAAGTTAAAGCACATTGCATAATTTTAAGCACATTTCAATCAATGGACATGCATGCTTTTCAGATATCCAAATGTTACTGGAAAACCCACAGGGAATCTTTTAAAATCATGCTAGTGTCCTTCAGGATCAAAAATTGTTAGCAAAAATATCTTCCCTGAAAATATGTAGATAGTTCAGAGCTTCACAGATTCTGGTCAATTTAGCAATCACTTAAGTGCTGCCATTCTGAGGCACCTTTGTGCATCTTACCACGATGCATGCTTAAAATTATGCATATGCTTCATTGCTTTGCAGATCAGAGAACAAAGTGGAAAAAATTTTGTAGCTAAAGTCCTATAAAATAATACATCCTTAATTTTTCCAAGTGAATAATCATATATCCATAAAAATATTAGTTGGAAGGTACCTTTGGAGATTATCTAGTCCAGTATCTTATTCCAAGCAGGATCATTGCCAGCACAGTATCAGGCACTTTATGGTGTTGTCCTGCTGAACCTTCAAAGCTTGCCAGGACAGAGAGGCCAGCACTTCTCTGCTAAGCTGTGGGACTTCCCTTCTGAAAATTTTCCTAACATCAGACTTGTCTGATGTGTCATGTGCCACAACTTGCCCTTACTTTTATCACCTGCCCCTACCAAAGAGAGTTTGTTGCTGTCACATTTCCTTTGTCAGCAGAAGAAACCAGACCTAAATCAGGAGCCATTTGCTTGGAGTCTCCACAGTTTCTCAGCATTCTTCTTAACGGAAGGATTCAAAGCTGGACACAACTCAGTTGAGGCCTCACAGTACAGGAAAACAGTAACATGTAAGGTATGCTAAGGCACAGACAAGGGGCTGCCTGCCTTGATCGTAGCTCTGCCCCATTTGGCACCCCCTTTAATGCTTATCCCAGAGTGCTGGCCTACAATGCACCACATCAACTTCTTCTTCCCCAGCTGGACTTCATTTCAAAATCTCCTGAGAGCGTGTGCTGTCTCCTCATCCAGTTTTTGGGGAAGAAGCTGAACAATGTCAGCTTCAGAACTGGTCCACTGGTGCACGGTGCTCATTACCAGGCGCCAAACAGCCATCAAGTGCTAATAAATATCCTTTGGAAAGCAGAACCAACCAATCTTCAAGCTATTTATCTTTCCTTTTGCTCTGTCTCCTCCTATTTTGTTGGTGAAGGGAATAATTTGCAAACCATCAGTGACATAAGACACTATTAGGTAATAACTGCCCAACAGGTTCATCTTCCCAACACCATTTCATACTGCTTTCTACTAGAAAATACTTAAAAGACGAGTGTTTCGCCATTCAAAAGCAAAACAAAGCAAATCTCTTCTATATAATTTTGACTCCAGAATAAATGGAGTCATTTAATACAAGGCTTTAGTCAAATAAAATCCTAACACGTTATGGCAGTATTACCCACAGAATAAGAATTAAAGGCAGTTTTAAGATGTAGCTGCATGGCTAATGATCTTGCTTAATTTATAAATAGCATCCATTGTATATCAGTAATACTTAAAGTTTTCTCTGCAGTTATGACATTCTAAAAACACATGCTATTGTTCAATGAAGTGAATTAATAAAGATTATTTAAATCCCTATATATAAATACATAATACAAATTCATACTGAATTTCTTTAAATGGTTGTTAATGCAGTGAGTAGTAACTACACTCCACAGTGTAATATCTCAGGAACTCAACCTGCATACAAAGTACCAAAATCAATCACCACATTTCAGAAAAAAAAGCTAAATGAACTGAAATAACAAAAAAAAAAAAAAAATCATAATATATTTCAGCATCACACTTGAGACAGACTTTGGTGGGATCTGCTTAGCAATGCATGTGTTATAGTTGAATACAAAGACAGCAAGAATAGCCTCAGTTAAGGTCTTCATTTTTATAGTAATATAGCCAAGTTCATTATTTGAATTTAAAGATATGACAAAACTTACCAAGAACCATCTGAGATCAGAACACATAGTGTCTTTTAAAATCATTTTAGAAAGTGATCACCTGGTTCTGAATGATATAAATATATATTTTTTATATGAGCAGTCCTACCATATTATCAGTCCTACTTGGCTGGTTAAAGGGGCACCGCAACTTGAAGATTATGTGTTAAATATAATTCTAGTTAGAATTAGAAGGATAATGAAAACATTATAAAGAGAATAATGACATAAAAATAGGCAATAGAAAGAAGGATAAACTGTTAAGTTAAGAAAAGCCACTCTGATACTCTAGCTCAGCCTTCTCAATAACAAAGACCATAAAATGATACATACTTCTCAAAATTTCAGGAGACAGAAAATCCAACCCATCTGTCAGCAAGCTGTTTCGACATATAATTGCCACTAAATACATATTGTATTATAAAGATAAAAGAGCAATTGTAAAATGCCAGAAGTCTGAATGCGCTCAAAGTAACCTTGAAAGCAGTTTTAGAGGGACAACAAAGCAGATCATAAATTGTGGAACACTGGACATAGCAAACTGGTGACCAATTAAACTCATGCCCCTTTCTGTACCTCCACTCATTTGTGAGGAGAATGTTTTTAGTGAACTATCAAATCAGTGCTAGATATCCTTTCAGTTGAACGTACACAAGAAATTAAGAGAGTCAACCTTAGCAGATCATTATTGCCTTAGAAACCCATTTCAAAACTTCCTCTTCTTTGATGTTAAAATTATGCATTTACCTTCTGTCTGGTAGGTACATCTTGTTATGAAACCACCAGAAACCTCTTGCGATGTTTTTCCTGCTTAAACCCCTTATCAATGAAGCCTTTGAAGGCTATCTAACGAGGACTACATGAAAGGTGTTGCATCTAGATCACATTGGCTCTCTGTAATACCTCCCCTACAGAAAGGTCAACTAACATGAAAAGAATGTGAAACAAAGAAAGAGAAATATGAATATATTTCAGTAAATTCCCCTATCTTTGTGACTAGTGCTGTAGTTGTTAAATCCAGTTTACAAGCAGAGGATTCAGGCACATTCACAGCAGGAAAAGTGGCAAGCACTAACATGTTGCCCAGAGCGAACACCCCATCGGTCCATTTAGTGTTCTGTTCTGAAAAGGCAACTTTTACCTAGGAAAGGTACTAAAAGTATTACATTTTCTTTGTATAGTTACATAAAGAAAAATCAGGGGTTGTTTTCTAATGGCCCTCCTTTTGATTCTTCTCTCTCTATTCTCTACACAGGAAATACAAAACAGATATGTCACCTGTTGGAAGGGCAAATAGCTGCATTTGTTCCAGAAATCAACACTAACCACACATACATGCCTTTCAGATGTATTTGACAGCTATTTAGTATTTTGTTGAGATGATGCCAAATTTCAGGCCTGTACACATTTCTTCAGATACAAAGCCCTGAAAAAAAGGTGGTTTGCAGAAGAGATTATGATGCCCCTGTCGACAGCAACATTACACTAATTCAAAAAATAATATTATTTTTCCATCATCTCTTCTGTAATTTTCTTCAGTAATGATTTTTCCTTTCCTTGTGTTTGAGATACGGGCTTGGCAACTAATTTAGTTACAGCAGAAAAAGGCTTTTTTTTTTTTTTTTTTGCCACAACAACCATATAAAAAACCAGTGACAAAAACGATCTGTTGTTCCTGCTTCCTTCATTAGCTGGCTCAAGATGAGCACATAAAGAGAAAAAAAAGTGCAATACTGTAAAGTAAGAAACGACAGATCAAATGTGAGAAAAATGAGTAGAGCACAGTTAACCATTACATTAAAGTTGTCTGTTCATATAACACTACTCAGCCTTCACTTGGCTTCCATTCCCAGAACAGCTCTTTCCTCTCGTTCTGGTGGTTACAACTCAGTTTTCTGGGTACTCTGTGTGATCTAGAGGTTAACAGCAATCTCCACTGCATAAGAATCAATCTCCTCCAAAATATTCTGTGAACCTTAATCTTTCCCTTTTCCCATTCTCCCTCAGACCAAGTGTCTATACACCAACCTAATATTCAGTCTCCTTGCATGTATTTTTTTCCATAGTCAAGGTTTCATCAATAATACAATTTTTGCCTTGTTTCCCTAGATGGTGTAATTGCTTCTAAAAGAAAAATGAACCAAAACAACAAAGCTTTACCAAGAAAAACCAAAACTGTTAAAGGGGCATTTGCATTTAGGCTTACAGCTGAATTTTATGAGAAATAAAACTATGGTAAATAATGTTTAACTTGAAAATGCTGACAGCAATAGCTGCAGTAACAGGCCCTAGCAGCTTTTAAGAAAGTTAATTTTGTATGACTCATTCTGTGCTGTACAATATATATTTTTTTTCCAGTCATTTGTTTGGACACATTTCACTTTGATATACATATATATTTTTTTCCCAATTGCTTTTTGCTCTTTAATTACAGTCGATCACAACTGAATTACTGTTAGAATAATAAAAATAATTTTAACTTTTAAAATCTAAAAAAAAACATACATTGCAAAGCTCTTATGCTCTAAATCAGCTTGGCTAGCAGGAGTGCACTATATTTTAAAATGTACAAACTAATATAAAAAAAACAATATGGGGCTGATTCCATTTCTTAAAAACAAAACAAAACAACAACAACAACAAAAAACAAACTGATCGAAAGAAAAACTCAAACCAACAACAACAACAGGGCTTTCCACAATCTGCTTCTGCTGAAGAAATCAGAGCTGAGAGCGGTAGGGAAAAGAGCAGAACAATTCACCTACCAGCTCCATTCTGCTCCTGGTGATACAGCACAAAACCAGGACATCTAGACCAGTTCTCAGAATTTAGGATTAATTTCTCAAACTTTTATGGTTACAGGAAATAAATCATGAATTCATCTAGGTTCTATGCTCTTCCAGTAGGAGGTAAATCTAAGTGAATTAGTAGACAAATTAGTAAGCAAATTCTATTAGTGATTAATCACCCTATCAGCAAGACTTCACATTGAAATCAGAGAGATAAATGATATATGAAGCCCCAGTGTCTCAAGTTCAGGGTAATTTTTTTGATAAAATCAGATTTTAAATGAAATATTTTGAACGTTGATAAACACAAATCATATGGTTCCATTGTCTGCTCTGATCTTTTAACTTGCTATAGAAAAGCGGGTCAGTACTTATAAAACGTACCAACAAACAACCTTGTCTCAGAGTGTATTTTATAAAAGAATAATTTCATTTCTTGCTCAGTGGGTTTTTATTGAGCTTTATCAATTTCAACAATGACATGGAGCCCTTAAAGATAATGTATTATGGAGCTGAGGATGGCAACATTTACAATTTAGCTTTATTGGAATTTTACTATATTTTGATAGATGACAGTCTTAATGTTTCCATGCATGGTTTATAGCAGAAAACACAGCAAGGCAGCAACATCATCTTCTGCTTTTCTGAATAATCTGTATCCACAGAATTCAGAAAATAAGCAAGTTTACTTCACAATCATACCAAATTTATTTTCTGGGTGAACTCTCAAATGTTAAAACTCAACTACACAGAGTAAGGTTGCCATAGCAACTGCTACTGCAAACCAAGATTGGAACATGTTTCTGTAATCCAGTTTAAATCTCCCCCCCACACACACACTGAGGCACATTGACACTCCAGAACCCCAGCAGAAAGCAATGACGCTATCACCAGTTATCCTCCATGGCAAGCCTAGAGGACATCCACCGTAGCTACTTTCTCAACCCGGTGCGTGACAGTACCAGGGGACTTCCACATATTGAGGCCATAAATGAAACCATGGAGCCATTACTCTTGTTTGTAGGGTCTCAACAAGGAAACGTTAATTTGCCATGTGATGTAATATTAGAAGAATTAGCATCGATATATCTATAGGCAAAGAGTGCAGTGGTAATACCTTCGGTGGCCTTTGACCTTTCTGTTTTGTTTTGTGTGGTGTTTTTTTCCTAAATCTCCACTGAAATAAGCTGTCAAGTTTGAGAAATGTCAAAGTTTGGTCATTTGAGTCTGCCCAGAGGTGTAATTTTGCATGGTGTACAATTCCTGTGAATTTATCACATTATTTCACACATAGTCAATGTGGTGTGACATTCAGCATCCTGAGCGCGCCGATGTCTACACGCTGAAATGAGTTCATGATTTCTCTTTAAAGCAAAAACCGAGGTGCATTAGTTCAGGTCAACTGAGGAATCCTTAATGGATTCATGGAACACAGAATCAAAGGAAGCACCCCTTCTCTCTGCCTCTTTGGCTCTATATCTGTTACACAGTCCTGACATGCTCCTGATCCAGCCTTCCACACTAGGCAGCAGCGAGGTCAGCGTCTTACATTGAAAACTGATTCATTCATTTATTTAAGGATCACTCACTTTGCAAACATGTTCAAGTCATTTAAGTAAATCTTCATGTAAAGCCCTATAGAGCAGTACTTCTACAGGAGAGCTTTACACTTTGGTGCTATCCCTTCCAGAACTAAATCCCAAAAAGCAGCCAGATCTGATGGTCTGTTCTGCCAAACTCCACCTTGTCACGACCACAGCCCAGGGAGAAGAGGCACTGCTGCTTCCAGGATATGTGGTTTGTTGTTTCATCAGTAGCCTCTATGTGATAGACACTCAGACATCAATTACGCACATTTCTCAGCCTTGCTGAGATGGATGAAGATGAATGTATCACACTGAATAAACTAGACAAGTCTATCATCCTAAAGGAGACCTCAATTCTCATTTGCCCATTTCAGCCTTTTATAGTCTCTTTTGACACCCACAAGTTGGCAGATAAACTTTTTTATATTGCAAATTTATCACAAACTGCTATTAGGCTGAACTCTGAGCAGTTCTTACTGACACCATTAGTCTGCACTAACAAAGTTAAAGTAATAATTTCTTAAAAAGTAAATGTAATACGTTACCACAAATAAAGCAGCCTCAGAAAGGAACATAATAAATACTTTACAACATAAAATAAACAAATCAGCTCCTTTAGAGGAAAAGTTTGTGAAAAACCTTCCTGATCTTTTAGACCTTTGTGCACAGCTATTAGAACTTAAGTAGCTTACACTGCAGTATTTTTTTGAGTTAAAGACCTTAACAATTGAAGATAAGCAAAGAACAAAAACAAGGGGAAAAGAAACATTTGTGAAACATAGAGCTTATTACACTGAGTTAAAGTAAGCTATAAGCTGTATAATAGCCCTGATGCTAAGACGTATTACAGCACTTGCCATCTAAATTACAAGAATGGTACAGGAACAGAAGGACCAACGGTTTGCACTAACTCAGCTTTATACCACCAGTTAAATGTGTGCTGATGGTCTTGTAAGAAGCTGGATACCTGAGTTCAGGTACATGCTCTCACACAACATCTCTTAAAAAAGAAAAATATGACAGTTTGCTGACACTGGAATTCTTAAATAGCCACAGAACAGCAGTGGCTGACCAGTCACTGAACATACTTTATGTATCTGCTAATATTTACAGTTACTTCCTCTCTTGGATTGCCTGTAAATAGCAACATTAGCCCAAAAATATCCCAAGCAACAGCAGCGAGAGAAGACTAATTCCTATCTTCTTAGCAATCAACTGAAAAACAGAACATTCATTTCACAGCAGAATACATTACAGCTTCTTAAAAAGATGGGATGATGCATCATTTGCACTAATTCTCTTAATGCTGGATAGTTAAACGGAAATAGAGCGACAGAAACATTGGATGGTGGGGAACCTGTAGGGCCCCCGTGCTCCAGTGTCCCACCCACAGTGTGACTGCGGCCATGAGCAGATGGAGTCCCTGGTCCTAAAACTGAGCTCATAGAGTGTTCAACCACAGCTAAAGGGTTCAATAGGAACACAGATTATGCAATTTCTCGCTTCTCCTCTACTGCTGATACATCTGTTTCTTATTAAAAATAACACTACTTTGCAAAAATAAAAATCCTCAAACCTGTAATATAACCAGCCATTAAAATTTGCACAGACATTCCGACCTAAAACATAAACACAGAAAAAAGACAGGCATGGAAACAGAAACAAAAGCCTTAATGCACAGCCATAGCAGCCATGGCATACAAAATTCATTTCCATTAATGAGACGTGGTAGTCCCCAGGCCAGAGCCCTTTGCATGTGAACCATGGTAATCAGACTGTATGAGCATTTGTGGGAAGCTCATGGGACAGCAACCAACTATAACTATATAGCAAGCACAGCAGATTAGCAGTTTGCTAAAAACTGCTTGACTTGTAACCCTTGAAGCACATGAATGATGCACATTTCCTGAACCCCTGGTAAGTGAAGCATTTCATTTTGTGGCTCGCATTTGCAGCAGAGTTTCACTCAATTTGTGTGTCATCAAAATGCGTACAAATATCCTTCTCTGTGGTATCTTTACGTGACAAAAGTACGGAATAAATAAACAAGTAAGGGTTGTGTCAACTCAGATTTGGTCATGCATATTTCCAGCACGGTGCCTTGCTATCGCTCTTCTGCGCCTCCAAAACACTCTCCAGTAACCCCAGCAGAGTTGGAGTCGGACAAACATACAGGCATTCCTACCAGGACATGCTGCAGCTGCTCAGCAGGTTCAGATATGGACAGAATGCCAGTTCCTAAAACATCTAACAAGACAAGATCTGGAGTCAGCCAGGCAAGCTTTTAATTTCTAAGAAGTGCTAATAAGTGAACCCTTCAGACAAGAGGAGGAGGAAAACAAATCAGATCTTTGGCTTTCCTTCCTTTGGCAGGAATACGTTTAATTGCTTCCTAGCTTGGGCTTTATCTGCTGTGTTTTCCCAGTGACAAGAACAGATGGAAACTTTCCCTACTTGAGACAACCATGTTTTAAAAACACTTGAGTTTCAAGGGAATTTCAATGTCATTAGATCTGTAACACTTTTTATTGACTTTATTCCCAACCTAATTCTACATCATCTCAATCACCAGTTCTCAAATCACCTTGTGAGCAGAGCTAGGAATGATTAAGAAGCCAATGTTCTCAAAAATAAAAAACAAAACAAACAAACAAACAAAAAAACCAACAAGCAACAAAACAGGAGAATCAATAAACTAATTTCCAAAGGACACAATTCCACAAAAAAATTAAGCAATATTATCCATAGCAAACTCTGAAAAGGTGTGCAAGAAACATTGCTATTCGTGAGGCTGAATAATAGACGAAACTATTAAATCCAGCAAATTGCTATGTATTTTTAATATTGTATCTTTTTTTTTAAACAGAATATGAATTATAGCTTCATTGCCTGTTCTCCAATAATACTTGGGTGTATTTCCTTAAAGATAAGAAAAGACTTCACAGCATAAACATAATAGCAACCAATCATTGCTTACACGCTTCTTCAGTCTTTCTGCAGACCTCTGAGAAACTGCATCAATTGCTGTAGTTACTATTATTAGGTCCTTGGTCTCCCCAGCCCTTCCTTCCCTTCTGAGATATCAATGAATAAACAAAAAGCGGAGACAGAAGGATAAAGATCCACAACTTGGTATATTTTCCTCAACCTCAAAAATGGAAAAATAATTTTTAGTTTCCCCAGGAACATCATTCAAAACTAAACACTCCTCACTTTATATGCCAATTATTGCTCTTAGAAATAAATATAACCTTACTAAAAATGTGCATTTTGATGAAATTTAATTTTTTTTTAGTGGGAATATCTCCCCTCATGAAACATCTTAATTAGCTTTATTTATACATGACCTAATTTTCAACTGAGAAAAAATATGAAGTCAAGAGATGCCCATGAGCTCCCATGGAAAGAGGATGATGCCACGCAATTGAAAACAGCAGAAGTGCTTCCTTCAGTTCTGCCGGTTTTTGCAGAGCACCGTCTTCTGTTAGGCCGCATACTACAGTTTTTTCATGCCTTACATCAAGGGGAGAGAAGCAAATCAGTCTCTAGTGAAGAGTCACCCGAGCTTATGAAAAATTTAAAATGATTAAATTTATAATCAAGATGAATCAAGAATTCATATTAGAATGTGGTTGGTGCATTAAAAAAATTGAGAGCAACATTTTAAATGTTCCTTTTTCTCCAATGTTGTACATATTATATTTGAGATAGATGTACCGATAATTTCTGCACATACAAAGGTATTAGGAAACACAGTGAACTATTTTCAGTACACCTCATAGCTATTTTATTTTTAATAATGTCTCTGTTCATAAATAAATTACAAGACCTTCAATGGAACTTAAAAGTTACTCTGTTTTGAGACTAAATGTCAGATAAATGCATGCAAATAAAAACTCAGTCATAAACCAATGCTTCATCACAGAATATTTATCCTACCAAAACACAGTACTAATCTATGTTTATTACAACAATGCAAACAAAATCATTACATTAAATATAACTGTAACTTTGCTTAAATATTTCTTATTCTCTAAAAAGGGTATCAAAGCTACAACTCTGATTAATTTCATTAAATAAAGATTCAAATGCTTTACCTTCACTGCTACTTATTCTCAAGTGTGTGGTCAAGGTAGATATGAATCAAAGAATCAGTACCACTACCTATCTTCATAATTCTGCCACAAAAGCCATGCTAAGAGCCTACTGCACTGAATATAGAGATTATGGCCCCAAAATGACCACTATGTCACATCACCATGCAAATGAGTAATGTAAGCTCTCTGTAAATCTGCTCAGATCCATAATTCACTTCCATATTTTCTTTGCTTTTAGATCTTGGAAATAATTAAGCCTATAGTTTAGCCTTGTAAAGATTGTATGCCATTACAAAACTATCCTGAATTTTATCTTCCACTGCTAAACTTAGTCGAAAATAATTACAGTGAATAAAATTAGTTCCCACAGTTACCATCTGGGACACTAAAGCAAATATTTTAATTATTCCCATTGTAATTTGGGCCCCACGAAGACCAGTATTTGGGCCACATACAGAATTTGTATTTATGCATTAATATCAGAATAGGTGGATGCAATGCCTCAAAAGACAGTTGGCTAAATGCCCATAAACTTTATTACCTGGTGCAGAGTTCTACAAAGAGCTGGAGGACTAGAATTTATATCCAGACTGATTGTTGAGCTGCTGGGTGATCTGAAACACGAAAATCAGGATAAAAGACCCTGACCTCTGTTCTAAAGCACTTTTATGTTTCATTGAAGTAGTTATCATTGAAGTGCAGAAATGACTCTCTCATTAGAGATGTAGATTATCAAAAACTCCTACCAGTTTTAGAGACCGTATATGAAATTTCATATGTGAGGACAGGAAAATACTTCAACTTAAGCAGTGGATACCTGTAAGCATTTTTAATATTGGGCATTAAAGTTTAAGGGTGTTTGTCCTCCAAACTGATCTCTCCCAACAGAGGAAAGAAGGACGACAATTTAGTCAAATTAATGAGAATCGGAAAAATTAATATAAAGAGTATGAAACAGAGAGAGGATATGAAATAAAAAGAGCATGAAACAGAGAGGGTAATAACTTCAGTTTTTGAAGTGCTGAAAGAAGGGCGTAGGAGCCTTTGAAAATAGCATCTGTTTTATCCAACCACAAAACGAGCACAAAATTGCAAATGTTAGGTAACACCAGTAGCACAGTGAGCAAAGACCTCTTACAGCATATCACAATTTAGATTATTCATACAGCTGAAGAAAAAACAATGAATTCTCATTTAATGAGCCAATTAAGAATTTCCAGCTTCTGTCTAAGGTCTGAGATTATTGATGTTTGCACCACAGGTTGCCCTATCTATGAAATGTGAAGCCCATGTATCTTCAAGATGATCACGTTTTGTTTTTGGCATATAACGAACTCCTCCTGCAGACCGCTGGGGCTCCTCAACTCTTGCTGATATTAAAAGAAATTAGTGCGCTCAGTTTCTCCAAGCCATACATTAAATCCAGCCAAACTGAACCAGCAATAATTTTCCACTGTGCATCACAGCTTGTATGATTTTGTAACAAACATAGTTGCTTTCTATTTCGTTTGTTTAAACTAATAAGACAACCATCACCAAGACTTTTCACTATTTACTTTCATCATTTTAATTAAAGATGAAGACCAACAGTGTGTGTTGGCACACACTGCGTTTTGTAAGCAGCAAGTGCTCTGTCAGTCAACAGACACCCAATTTCCTTGCAGGGTAGACAGGTATTACAGCAATACCCTGGAAACTGTCATTCGTGTGGCATCAGATCCAGAAGCAATGGAATGTCTCAAGGATCTTCATGGACTGCTCTCTACAAACACACACTCCCTTAACCACCATACTGTAGCCGGGACCATGTTCTCTTATTTCACTGGGGCCAGATTTCACCTTTTGCCTTCTACTTCTGAGCAGATTTCACATTTGTAGTTTCTTCTCTAAATTAGAGTTGCATACCACTTGTTTGTTAGAAAAGATGCTCAACTGCATGCCTCTGAACCTTCTGTTGTTCAGGCCATAGACGTATACAAAGATGATGATGTACTTGAAATTTTAGCACTGAAATCCAAATACCACTTTTTGGCAGGCTTAATAGGAATGTTCAGATTAGTCCCTTCATTTATCAGATTTACATATTGCATTTTTACTCTCGTGCAAAGGCTAACGAGTTGAAATGCCTTTTACTAAAGATAATGATTCAGCTATTTAGCTCAATAAACTAGTATGTGACATTACTGAGAAAATGTGCAATGTTTATCTCTAAACATTATCTTGAATACATCTTCATCTTAGAAGGAATATTTTACTATTACAACTATAAACATCTCCATGCCATGTTTTGAAAGAAAATAATTACATTTATATATAATATGCTTAATTATACCCTGGAAATCAAGACTGACTGCTCAGAGGGTGCAAGTTGCTCACTCCATCTGCTGAATACGCTTGCTGCTTTTTTGGCACTTCCTTGAAACCATGAAGTATGCATGCAGAGGTCAGAAATGTTTCACAGACACGTAAGCAGATGGTGATACAGCAGGTAATAATTTAATTATGCAACTCCAAGAATGTGAAAGAAGTATTCCAAATATGAGTGAACATGAAATTCAAGTTTCCAAAGAAAAAGAAAAAATAAGCAATGTCTATCCTGAACTTTCAGATGAAGCATAATAGTTTTTGTTGAATTGGCAATGATTTTCCACCTATCTTCTCTGTAGTTTCAAGCAGCAATAAACAAGAATCACAGAATGGTTTGGATTGGTAGGGACCTTTAAGATCACCTAGTTCCAACCCCCCTGCTACAGGCAAGGACACCTTCCACTAGACCAAGTTGCTCAAAGCCCCATCTAGCCTGGCCTTGAATGCTTTCAGGGAGGAGGCATCCACAACCTCACTGGGCAACTTGTTTTAAAATAAGTTTTATGCCACTTTTTATTCCTAACACACTTCAGATATTTAATAAATAGCAACAAAAACTACAACTTGTCTAAGAAACAAGAATAAGTATAATCATGGAACATTAGTTCTACAGGTATAAAGAAGTCAGAAATACTTGCATGCACAATACATGACCTCAAAAAAGAAAGGAAGACTGGTACTGCTGGAGCGTGCAAAGCTCAAAGCAATGTTAATCATCTTCCAGAGGCACAGTCATATTGGAGAAGAATGATGCAAGAGATAAACCAAAAACAGTGACTTTAGTGAAAATAAGAGAATTAAAAAAAAAGATTGTGTTGGTCTACTTAAGATACTGCATATGTAAACGAAGACTGGGGGATAAAAAGGGATCTCTTGAATGCTGTTATAACAACTTCACCATTTCAGGAAAGGAACCGTTACCTCCAAAGGAGTCAAAGGTGCAAGATGGTTTGGTTAGCAGTCTGCTAAGTCAGAGGAAGTCATCCTAGGTGAAGGGCTTACAATTACATCAGAAGTGAATCAGCCTTTGCATTATGTGCAGAAACTGAAGCATAATACGCAAGTGAATGCAAATGAATTCAAATATTCAAGGAACTGTCACTATGAGACTCAGATAGTATGTCCCAATCACTGCTGGCTTTATTTTATGTGTTCTGCTAAGACATAAAGAAAATACAGACAAGAAAAGAGTGGAGGGTAGAGCAGAACTAATGGCTGTGAAATGTTTATCCCACAGTAATACAAACATCCATGTGGTATTTCAATTTTGGAATAGAGCAGTTGTTCGGTGTTTTTTTTTTTTTTTTTTTTTTTGTTAATGTAAAGGTCAAATAGTTTAAAAAGCAATTATATGTTAGTCATAAATATATTTCTAGATTAAATTTCTAAATTTCTAATAATATGTATATAGACATGCTGACTACAAATTCCATAACTGGTGCCTACTTTAAAGGTAAACATGCCTTTTTACGAATTAAGAGTAGCTCAAAAGGCAAATTTTCATTGGACTGTTTTTGATTATTTCCATTTTTCTGCAAACTCCAAAACAAAAACGGATTACAAAACCTGGGTTCTGGAACTTATGATGCTACAAAATATCACATAAGGTATTTCATAATTTAATGTTAAGTTTCATAAAAACCAAGAAGATAATTTATCTCCAGGTTGTATACCAAATCAGTTCCAGCTTGGGCTCTGCTTCTGCTTTTTTTAATGCATAGAAGAAAAACAGCAGCGCAGTGGATTAGAGTGTCACCTTGTCTTTGTAACACTCATTTTTCTTGTTTTTAATGGGTATGTAAGCAGCATAAAGAAGTGGGGTAAAGAATTATTTACAACTGTTTCCTTTAATTTTATTTTCTGATTCTTAAAATTTACTCCCCTTTAAGTTAACAAAACAGACAAGAAGCATCACAGAGGTCACTTTGATGTAGAAACATCAAAATCCCTAAAGTTATTCCAGGCAGGTTTATGACTTGTAGCTTGAAATGCAAGATAAACTGAGAAAAATATATTAAAATAAAAACTCATAATGAAAACAATATATAAATTCCACATAATTTGTTGTGCTTGTCACTTGAAAAGGAAAGAAGTGCAAATCAAATTTTAATAAATATGACATACTAGTTCAGAGTGTAATGGTGCATTTGGCACTAAGACAATTAGAGTTTTTTTAATTGAATGCTGCTTAACGAACCTTTAAGTTACCTTTCAATGCTGACTACAACAGAGTGTTGTGAAAAGACAGTGTGGAGTCAGAGTCTAATTAGAATCCTCTGCATGTCCTGCTGCATCTGTGCTATGCTCTTTTCTTTTTTCTTAAAGAATGTCTGATACTTTGAAGATAAGTTATTCAATTTACCTCGTTGCACGAAGTTATATACACTATATACATACATTTTCTATAGCTGCACACAGAATAAATACATATTATTATCTAATATTTTCTTTGAAAACATGCAAGCCTGCTGAAGTATTTTTGTGGCAACAAATACCTCACTCAGACATGAAAGTGACAGTAATAACCATTAGGTTTAAAAGGTTAGTGCCAGATTATTAGGTTTCTGATTTTTGCAGTGGCCCTAAACAGACCTAAAGCTGCTGTAGTTGGACAGCTGAGGAACGGGATAAGAGCAGTACTTCCTATTATTAAGCCAGCTGAGAAATAGCCTCTGTACAGAGAAACAAGACAAGAGTCCTGCACAAAGGAAATCTCTATAGAGTATAGACAGCAGTGGTAGGTGCAGGTACGTATGTAGGACAAAATGATCTCCTTGTATGTGAAGTCACACCATGCATTTGACAAGAGCCCTGAGCAGTGGAATAGCTTTGCTGACAGCAACGACTGTCCCTCATGCAGTCTGAACAAGCCCACCACCATGAGCTCACAACAGCTTTGTTACCTTGGTTGGAATTACAGCCTCAAAGCCACTGCATCACAGCTTGAGGCCAAAATGAGTTAGTTAGTTAGCCTCTGAGAGAGAGTGAAAAGTAAACCAAGAGTCCCCCTTCGGCACTGACGGATCCAAAACAAATGAAGATCCTATTATTTTCTGATGAATGTCACCACCCCAACATCATACCAGTATAGTAAAGAGTAGGATAAAAAAGCCCAAAGGTACAACTCCATCAGTGAATTAATAGGTAATGAAGCAGTAATCCTGCCCCTAAACAAATAAAATAAAAAATATTTAAAAGCAAATCCTATTAACCCAAGGTCTAACTTCTCTCTCTCTGATGTCCCCATATACCTTTTGCACATGGCAAACACTGTTCAACCTGCCAGCTTTTCAGCAGGTGTTGTACAACAAATGAGAGGCTTGGCAGATCCTGAATCTGGTTTCACCACACAACAGCTCTGTGGGAAGGAGCCCTGGCAGTGGTCAGTCCTGTGGTGCAGTGGCTGTATCACAGCAACCATCAGCTCATTCCCACAGTTCTATTATATGCTGTACTTAAAATATATATATTTTATATATATATTGGTACACATAAAATACATTAAAATATATATATATATAGTATATATATATATATATATGTTATATATTAATAAGTGAAAGCCACCTGCGTTTGAACGAATGAAGCAGATTCTGCGTTTGAACGAATGAAGCAGATTCTACTGTAACCCTCAGACTTTATACAAACTCAGTGAAATAGCACGGTCAAGATTTCAAAACCATTTTGATGCTGCACTCAAGAACCACGACTGCATTTCTCATGGTAAAATAAGAAGATTCCCCATGATTACACTGGAAGCTGTAGAGGAGACTGTTCAGCCCAGGTAACATCTGCCCTGCTTCAAAATAAAATGCAAAATTTCAGAAGAAGATAATTCTTGAAAAGATGAAAATAAACAAGTTTCTTTTGAAAGGAAACACTATTCAGAATTGTTTTGGTTTTCAGCCCTTGAATGACAAACATCCCTACAGAACAAAATGGCACAAGCTCACTCCTGATGCAACTCCCGCATGCCCCAATGTGTGCCACAGTGCAGTCCTCAGTGCCTGGCATCAATGGCAACTCTGGACCCAAACTAATTGGGTTTTAATCAATGCCCAGCTGATTGATGCGTCTCTTCTGATTTACTATAGCCTCACTAAGTCAAAGAAGTGCAAATTAAACATGTAGAAGAGCATAATGTGACAACCATAAGATTAGTTTTACTATATGTCGAAGTGAATAAATGGTACTTTCATTAATAGAAGGAGGCCATATGCTGAAAAAGTCATTGGATTCGCTTCACTGGTGAACTAGAGCAACAATGTACGATTAGAAAGACTCAGCAGTTCAGAAGTCTTTAAAGGCAGGTCCAGTGGATAGACACTGAATTTTTAATGATATTGTTACCACCTGGGAGATTCATTTTAAGTGCCAAAAGGGTTCCCTGAACTAAAACATTAGGTTTAACAAAATCTATGCAACTACTAGGTGTCCAGTATTTTTGTTTCATATATTAAAAGGTTTATGAGATTAAGCTTTCATGACTTCTGCCTACTCCTTCTTCAACACTTTTTACTGTTCTTCAACACATACATAGTAGGAAACGTGCAGATAACAGATTTTTATTGGCCATTTTTAGAAGAAAAAACATTAGGAAAAAGCAAGCATTTCATTTAGATTGAATTCTATAATCTCTGCTCCTTTGGAAAAAAAGAAAACAGAAAAAAAAAACAAAACAAGGTTTCTGATAGGCTCCAGTTCAATTATTTTGTTGACAGTTTAGCAGAGATTCCTCCCAGGAGCCTGCTGTTTTATTTCAGTATCAAAAACGACCCTCACAATACCATTTTTTTTTTTCCCTAAATGTTCATAGTTTTATAATTTAAGGGAGCTTGGTAAGTAAATTCAAGTAGGTATAATTTTAGGGAGTTCAGTCTTTCTCAGAAATCTTATTAAATATTGCCACTAGCATTTTGTTCCAAGTAACATAAGACGTAAGCAGCAGCTGTCAAACACATGACCCAACTTCCAATTTTTAAGCATGCACAGAATTAAATGTTATACATGGGTTTGTGCTTTTATTTAGGACTTTTTGATGCAAGGAACGAACATAGTTTACACTTTTCAAATCTCAGCATAAATTTTTACTTGGTGTAGATTAGAAACGCTGAAATCTAACATGGGGATTGTGATAATTCAGAACGGTACTTAACTGCTTACAAATATCTGTGTATTTGAAACTTAAGGCCTTCGTACAGTCATAAGATTAAACACTACTGCAACACTTTTTTGAGCATGCAGGTTCTATTATGAAAATGCCTTTTCTCTTCAATGATGAAAACATTTCTAAAATTTTGTTTAAAAAAATTAAAACAGCAGTATTTTGCCATTGTATTTCTACTCCTCCTGGAATTATACCGCAACAGAGAGGCTGAAAAAGTCATCAAGCGTAGCTGTAATTTTGTATTTCAAATAGGAATTTATTCTACAACTACAGACTACAACTACTACTCACAACAGAAGGCAAAAAAACCCACAAACACAGAAATCTCATCAGGTAAGCACAGCAAGACAGCAAAACCTTCAGCAAAAGTAACTTCTCAAACCAACAAATTTATGGAAACATAGATGTCTGCTTCCTTGACCTAAAGCATATTGTATGATTCATGCTAAATGGGGCACCTCCAAGAGAGATGGGAAAGCAACAGAGCTGAACCTCTGCTTCAGTGCCTAACAAGGACTGCTTGAGAATACCCTGACTAGGAGGTTTTTCAAACAAATGAACAGAAATATATAGGAAATTTAATGTAAAAAATAATAGCAAGCAGTATTTCTAGTATTCAAATCAAACTTGTACATTCAGCTTGGAGCTGGTTTCAGATTCTCATTTAATGTAATTACTATTTCAGCATAGCAGCATTCTGTTCCTGCAACAGACAACTTTGCACAAAGCTCATTGGTTAATTACTGTCCTTTTTATCCCTCCTTAATAAAAGCCATTGGAAAGCAGGTGATATTCAATATTAGATCATTTCCCGCCCCGCTCCCTCAATTTAACGTATGTAAATGCTTGCCCAATTTACATTTTAGAACAGATACACATTTTCCAGTCAGCAATAGAAGTTTTTCATGGACAAAATGACACTTCTGCCATTTATGAAGAAAAAAATCTTATATGGCTTAAGGGAAATAACAAAGATATTTCATTTATGTGATATTCTTACTTCATCAAAAAGCATTAAGAATTAAAGTACAGATTCACTTTATTAAAGACAGAGTAAAGGACAAAGATCAGTATTCTAAAGGTCACATTATCTTAACAAAGTGCCCCCTTCTGACAGTGTGACATTGATACTGAAGTTAACGAAAAGTACTCTATGAGATCCATGCCCTCCGCACTCTAAACAAAGAAATTAGTGAGCTTCTTCAAATGTCACACAGACTGTGCTGGTTTTTGCCAGTGGCCGTAGATATCAAAGAAAACTCTGGGCATGGCAGCAGGCTATTACATTTTGGTTAGCAGTTTAAAAAAAACAAAAAATGACTGGGCCACTACTGTTGCATAGAGTTTATAAATACAAGTTCCTCTCCTCCCCCTCTTTTCAGAATATGTTTTGTTGAAGAAATGCTGTCTCCTTTTAACACACATGAAAAGCGACAGCATTCACTTTCCAAGTGCTGATTGTGTTATGTGCATAAAAAAAATGGACATAATGGTAGAAATGAAACATCAGCTACACTCCTGTCTGGCTCTGAATGTGAAAGCCTGTGTATCAGTCTAAAGATAGGCTTATTACATAAGATACAGCTAAAGCTAGTTCATGGGAACTGTTCCATAACAACAGAATATGACAGCTTATTACTTAATGTGCCACTGAGCTGATGCGACTCAGATAACAGCACATGGGAAATGTTACTCTGTCCAGGAGACACTGTTCTTTCTCTAAGAGCTCCTTCAAAGTCCTCACAGGAAAGTAGCTGGTGTGCCAGCGAGGAGCGGGCCTATGTCTAAAGGTTATTACAAAGGAAAGAACCAAGAAAACAATAAAGATCAGCTCCGCAAAGCTCAGTATTCAAAAGAAGAGGTGATGACATTTCTGTATAAGACGTGAAACTCCAACACGGAGATCGAAAGATTAACAGATATCCATTCAAAGAACTAGATACACTTTTTGTGAATAAGACTTGTTTTCAGCAGTCATTCACTATTCTGACCTTATCAAGCTTTTCAACTTCTCCAGATCTGTTAGAACTGTTTAAAACCAAATGAACCAGCCAACTGGAGAGCTATAAAAGGAGGGCATCTCGGGGGAACTCAATTACTAATTCACAAGGAAACGCTGTTTTCATGAAAACAATCTATTAAAATAATACTCCCTTGAATATCTTCCTTAAGTTTATTGCAATATTTCTATCTGCATTTTAATGAAGATCCTTGGGAAAAAGAATCTCAACAGCTATTCACTTATTATTATTACTTTAGTGAAATGGTATTAATCATGTTTGTGTACAAGAAACTAACAGTGCCATAAAATGCAAGGCTCATTTAACACAAGCCAGGATTTTCTTGCTGCTCATTCTTAGACCAAAATTTCACTGGGCTACATTGATCCTTCCACTGGCAAATCTCAGGTAAAGTCGGGGGGAAGCCAGCGTGACACGCAGACAGGACCCACATGCAGAGTATACTCAAGAGAAGTACTCCTCTTCCACCCCCATTTAAAGTCATTCTGCTACGTGGAGAGTTCATCACTATTTGTGGGCAAAAGTGGAGGAAAAAAAAAAAAAAAGCATTCCCTTGGAGGGAGGAAGTCCTGTTTGAAACACTACACACAGATTTTACATTGAGATGTCACTGGGTGAAAACGTACGCTGAAGTACCCAAAACTATTTGAGGTATTGGTGAATATGTAACTCCTTCTTTAGATTTAGACAACTTTGAGCATCTAAAATCGAAGCCCTTTCTAAAAGATCCTGACTACTTATCAGTAGTCTCAGCCTCAAAACAGTGCTAACAATACTTACCTATCATTAAAATGGAGGACAAATTTGTTTAACAGTTATGAAGTACATTAATTTGACATAATCAAATAGAACAGAGCAGGTAAATCTGAAGGTATGTGGACCTTATAGATCAGATAGTGATAGTATAAATATATTCCTGTTTAGTAAGTAGTACTAATATTGTTTTTCACCAAGTCAAGAGGGTATTATTTCTTCATGGAAAACTTGTACACCTTATTACTGCAATCACTTTTTTAATTTCATGCTTCCCTAACTTTATTACTGTTAATTTTACTCATTTAATTCTAGCTATTTTCCAACATTTACTGAGAAAATAGCAAGAATTCATAATTTTCAGATAAATAAAAGATAAATGGCTTTGAGAAAAAGAACTTCTGTCCCATACAATGTGCTTCGTTCCTTCCAGCACTGCAAGCTCTATGAGATCCTATGATATTCTTTATCTATTTGACCAAGCCTTGTTAAAAATCCTGCAGCCTCAGAACAGAAGCCAACGCAGAAAAGCTGAGGAGTCCAAAGAGCTGGGCTCCAAGGTGGCTGAGAGTGGAGTCCCAGCAATTTCAATGAGCTTTGGGTAAGGTCCAGCAGACCTTGAGTTTGTACATTCTTTTGAACACTTAAGTCTTCTCAAAATGCTGACTGAAATCAAAGCAATTATTAACACTTGGCCACGGTTGAACAATGTATTCCCCAAATTATCCTGGGGTGGGGAGGGAAGACTCAAATAGCACCTTTTAAGTGAAAAAAATAAAGGATCAACGTGGAATTATTTGAACATTATTCTATGATTTTTCAGTAAATTGTATTTACTTTAAATGAACTTGCTGGTAAATGTGAATTCTTTTCTGTTTGGTTTTAAGTTTTAGTGCATTCTCTTCCCAGGAGAGCCAACGGCCATAAGATGCATGTTGAAATCTACATTCTTAAAGGCAAATGCGAGCATTATATTAGAACAGAATGATGCATCATGCTACTGCTTTTCTAGACAGCCAGGTTACAGCTAGACAAGAAATACTGGAGTTGTACCTTAAAACAAACAAAAAAAGTTCATGTCAGCCAAACTCATAGCACTCTTAAATGAAATTCAAAGATGTATGCACTTACATAAAATTCCCAGTACATTTTCAGGTTTTTCCTTTAATATTTGCAAAGTGAGAGAATAGAAGAGCTGTAAATCTGTGCAATTTCAATAGCCTAATGTAGATAGCTTCCTTGTATGTTTTATGCCTAATGGTGGGCTATACAATGAAAGTCTAATGTCTATAACTAAAAATGTATTTATTCTCATAATTCAAGAGAGCTGGAGAATGAGTCTTTAGTATACTGCAGCTTTCAGTCACATTGGCTTTAACTCCTGAATGAGTACTGGATTATTATAACAGAACTGTTGTATTTCCCTCTTTCATTCTGAATCACACATGACAATGGAAATAATGCACTGAGGAACTTGAAATACATTACTACACTGTCAGTCTTTATGGATGCATTGTGTTTTATATCTTAATCTTTTCAATATTTGCATCACTATTTGACAGCATTTTTGAAGTTTCTCTAGTAAAAGCATTTCTCTAAAATAGCCAAACTCACATTCAATATTATCTTCCACTGATTTCCAGTTGTAATTATGAATGATATTCCCTACAAGCAAGTTAGATCAGAAGCATTTCAAACCAAATGGATGTCATGAGACATATTTCCAGTATGTGTTGAAATGAAAGTTACACTTCGTCACCACAACTCAGAGTCTGTACAGTTCAGGATATGCTAATTGTATCTGCTTTACTCTTCAGAAATAAACACATTAAAAAAATATATTGTTAAAGTAACTGCAGGAGAATATTTTAAGCTTTGTTTCCTTGGGAGAAACAAACAAAACAAAACAAAACCACCACCACGTATGTTTCCCTGGAAGGAAGATGACTTTGTGAAACTTCTGATGCGGCTGAAAATGGACGTTTGTAAAAGCACTCTGGCTCAACAATGTCATCTACCTAGATCGATTATTTAGATTTACTGAAGATATTCCAAAATAAGCTCAGCCATGTGAGATGAGGTATTAGCACTAACCTCTTTGAAGCAATGCTGCTGAATTTTTCAAAACCCTTTAAAACACCATTTCACAGAGCAAAAAAGTATTCTGAAGAGGAAAAAAAACAGCCGTGTTCAACTTGTCCTCACATAGATGCTTCAGACTTCTCAGCTGCTTTTTTATTTTTATTTTTTAATGCCTTTCTTGTTAAAAGCCCATTTTGCTTTCAGCGACACGGCACAGAACAATTATGAAACAGACTGCTTCGGTCCCATCCCAAGCAATGGCAGCGATTAAAGGAAATGTGGCAGAGCTAGACTGCTGACAGCATCCTACCCCCTGGCCAGCACCACCACCACCACTCTCATTCACCCCACCCCAACAATCCAAGCTCTGCCTTTCATTTCACCATTTGACATTATGTAGGATTCAACTTCCAGAAGAAAAGTCAAGTTTCAGACATTCCCTCCTCCCTGCCACCTTGTTTCCATACCACATGAGTATACGCATCCTCTCGGAAATGAAGCAAGCCACCAAGTATAGCTGGCTAATTGATGATAATATTTTAATTTGCTGGAAATTAAAGAAATGGATGCGCAGAAGACATTACCTAAACCTACTGTGGCAGAACTTGAAGGACCCTGTGTCCCTACAGGCACAGCACTGCATCAGAGACGAGCAGAGCAACAAACATCTTATTAAACAACAAGCGCACAAAAGCAAAAGGCAGCAGCCTCCAGGGCCGTGTTAATTATCTCGGGGTCGAAGCCGCGGTGAAGGCTGTCTCACTGGCTGCAAGGCAGTCAGACACAGTGCCAGCACGCTGCAGTCCCCAAGGTCCCCCAGTTACAGCGCTGTCATATTTCAAATGACAGGTAATACTTATGAACATGCCGACACTCACCTCCTCAATTATACTCAATGTCAAGGTTTTAGTACTGAAGGAAGTGCTAATTTTCAGCATACACACTTGCTGACAAAAGGTACTTTATCAAAGGAAGGAGTTTAGGGTATCCGCGGCAAGACGCTGAAGATACCTTTTGACACTCACAATGGGAATAATGTCCTTCGTGGAAGCTCTCAAATGATGGAATAAATATTGCCTTTAGTCAGGTGTACAAAAAAAAAATAATCACAGCATCCTGTGTTTGCTTTTCTGAGAGACAGTGCCTTTACGTGGAAATCTCACTGCCACTAAATGCTGAGTGGATGAGCAGCTATTCTCCTGGTGTTTGTTTGAACTTCCTCTGAATAAAAAGCACAAGCAGGCGTGCGTTATTGTAATGCCTCAGGTGCTCCAAGAAGCAGGGCTAAAAAGATGGAGTGCCTTCCACCATCCCCAAAGGGCAGCCGTGCGTGCCCTGGAACGATTCAAGTGCAATTGCTAAGAAAAAACATAAGCACTGATTTTAGAGAGAGATTTTTAAACATGCAAATACGATTTCTCGTTTGTTCTCATATCCATTCTTCTCTGTATTCAACTGAAAAAACCCACTAACTGCCAAATCAAGTTCATTTAATTGTATAGAAAAGATACTAGGTGGCACAGATACGGCCACGGGTGAAGGAACATGGTCTCATTAGAGCTCTCTGTCCGTTCAAGGCAGCTTCTCCCGCTTACAGTCGTTAATGCGAACTGGAGACAGATTCTGCTTTGAGTTGCACCAATTTAAATCCAGAGCATCTCTCATCCGGCCTCCAATTTGCGTTAATGGTCAGGAGGGCACACCAGGACAGAGGCAGCTGCTGCGATCTAAAGGCGAAGGTAGGCCTATAAAGGGACACTGCAGTTCTACAAGATGGCATTTTGAGCCATTACAAAAACCTGGTAAAAAAAAAAAATACACTTATAATACAAACAGCTGAAAGTTTAAATGGCTTACTCTTCATAATTTTAGTTATGTATAAGCAGTTTCAATGTTTTCTTATTATGTTTGTTAACATTTACATTGCAGTAACACAGCTGTCCAAAAATGCCATATTCCTACAGGACGAGCCTGGGCAGCATTAAGCATTTCAGCAGTTATCTGTTCAAATACTCAGTACAAACGCTCAGCTCAGGAGATTAGATCTTCCCCAGCTCCTTTTCTTACCCAGAGTAACTTCGTACTCCGTACCACCAAAAGCACACTTTCAAAAGAGAGCAGGGGGAAAACAGAATCCATATATATTTACCATAAAAATTAGTTTCTCAAAAGGCAAGTCATGACAATTTATTTTCACCTTTTTTGTTGTTGTTTCACAGGTTTTATCAATTTCACAGCAGGCTGCCATTTCTACTTACAGATGGGAGGTGCTAAACACCTTATGTCTTGGGCAAAGGTAAGCAGCGGATAAAGGAGCTGTGCAAGTGGCAATGGGTGCACGATGACCCTCCAGGGCAGGCAGCAAAGCCACTGCTGCTTTGCCCCAGGCTAAGCTATGGCTGGGCACCACAGCCCAGGGCAGCACAGGATTGTGTGTGATTTGGACTCACAGCACTGTATCGTACTACTTCCACAAACAACAGTTACAGCTGTAAACTCCCTTATGGGCACACTATAGCAGAATGCATAGGCACAAGAAAAATAAAGGAAGTATGATAAAAATAACATGCAGCACAACTGACGGAATGTTGTCAGGACTTTTCAAAAGATCTGTCATTATCGTATTCAAATTTCCTACTGAATTCATTTGCAACAGTGACCAAGGATGAAGTAACAAAATACATTTCAATATTTTTGCATGAAATTTTGCCCACACTCCAGATGTGGATGTTGGCAAATTACTTGCAGTGAACACTATTGCTCTCCACTACCAATATATTCTACATACATTTGCATATATTACATTTATAGAACACCAGGGCAAAATTATTGCCTGCCTTACTTAGACATGAAATGACATCAGAAAAGAAAAAAAAAGATGAAATATTCTTCATTGAAGAAAAACAGGTTTTTAAAAGGGTAGTAAGAGCACGAAAGTCCCCATCTGTAGTTGATGCAAACTGGAATACTCTGTGAATGAGACAGACTACCCTTACTGAATCCTTTTACATTAAGATTTCTGTACAGCTCCAGGACAAGAAGAATTAGTTTTTCATATCTCAGGATCCAAGAGTTTCTTTTATATTGATATCACCCATGTTAACACCGAACAAACAACCAAAAGATGCTGAGGTATTAAAAACACAAAAGGGTTCATCAGTGCCACTTTCTGAGCTGGGAGGGAGAGGATCAAAGGCCCTACAGAGAGACCTGGACAGGCTATATTGCTGGGCTGAGGCCAATGGGATGAAGTTCAACAAGAGCAAGAGCCAGGTCCTGCACTTTGGTCACAACAACCCCAGACAACACTGCAGGTTTGGAGCAGAGAGGCTGGAAGACTGTGCAGAGGAAAAGAACGTGGGGGTGTTGGTAAACACTCAGCTGAACACGAGCCAGCAGCATGCCTAGGTGGCCAAGAAGGCCAAAGGCATCCTGGCCTGTATGAGATACAGTGCAGCCAGCAGGAGCAGGGAGGTGATTGCCCCACTGTACTCAGCTCTGGTGAGGCTGTACCTCAAGTGCTATGTTCAGTTTTGGGCCCTTCTCAACAAGAAAAACATCAAGGCCGTGTGTGGATTGCGTCCACAGAAGAGCAATAGAGCTGGTGAGGGAACCAGAGCACAGATCTGATGGGAGAGACTGAGGGAACTGGGATTGTTCCGTTTGGAGAAGGAGAGGGTCAAAGGAGACCTCATTGCCCTCTATACAAATATCTGAAAGGAGGTCGTGGCAAGGTGGGTGTCAGCCTCTGCTCCTGTCTAACTAGCTACAGGATAAGAGGAATGGCCTCATGTTGCACCAGGGGAGGTCCAAGTTGGATGTTAGGATGCAACCAGTTGACATAACTGAAAGAGTGGTCAGGCATTGGAATGGGCTGCCCAGGGAGGTGGTTGAGTAACTGTCTCTGGAGACGTTCAAGAAATGTGTGCATGTTATAATAAGAAACTAAGGTTTTAGTAGGCAATTTTAGTGATAGGTGGAGAGTTGGATTAGATCATCTTAGAGGTCTTTTCCAACTTTAATGATTCTATGATTCCACAAATGAGATTTAATGAGGAAACAACTCTCTCAGACTAATCACGTTTCATATTCACACTGACTCCTGAGAGCCTGAGATTACTTAATGTCTGACTACTCAACCCTTTTTAAGTATTCTGATTCATGACAAAGACTCTGTAAATGTTTTGTATGAACAACACTTCTAAAGTCAAAATTTCTAAACATGCATTAACAATCTGCTCTGCTTTCGCTGCTGACATTGAAGAACAGAGCTGGTACTGCCTCTACCTGCAGTGTACCAGCAGTTACCTCCCAGCATCACCTTCTTTTGAAAAATATTTCAGGTAACTCAAAGAATCTGTAACATTCAAAAAACCTCCAGCTCATCCAGTCTTTACATTAACATAATATTTTTCAGCATCACATTTAGTCTTATTCTGAAAGAGATATCAAACCATGTGATCTGCATCCTTATCTCCACTGCTAATTACCCAATTAAGATACAAATTACAAACGTCTTAGATTACCAGTATACCTAACCTGGATCACCCATGTTGGAGGAGATACTAAGCTGCACCTTCTTTTTTGGAGAAGGATGTGAATTTTTTAGCTATTTTTTTCTAATAACCACTATAGCTAACAGAATCCATGTTTTCCTGCTCTTTCATTAAAATCACTTTGTAGTCATTATTATAAAAAAAGTAAACATTGAAAAAACATGTTTACTGCTCTTTTGGAGTGGGACACTTGTTGGACAACATCAGTTACTCCATAAAATAAGTTTCACTCTCTTATTTTAATCATGTACATGAGATATTATAAATATATTTAAATATTTTCTTTTTTTTTTTTTTTTCCCCTTCTCTTCTATGATTATCCTGGCATTAGGACAAATAAATTTCAGTAAATGGGAAAAAAAAACACAACTTTTTTTCCAGCTGACATTTTGTTATTAAAATAATACTTTTTTTGGTTGATCAACATACAGTGAGACAGCATCTTCTCATTTAGATATAGATGCATAGCACTGCAGAGGTGCATCTCTTGCTGCTTTACAAAGCCAGTTATTCTGTAAAGAAACATGGAAAAATATTTTCCTTCTATTTGTGGGTAAGATGAGGCATATATGCAAGTCAGTGACAGTGGGTTGTTGTTTATTTTTGTTTGTTTTTTGCTTTTTGCTTTTTTCTGGGGGGGGCTTTTTTTTTTTTTAATTAAATATGGTAGTTGAGTAGGCAATACCATTCTAGTATATTTGGAGAAAGTAAAGGTTACCTTTGCTTAGGGGAATTCAAATAAACCTCTTTTTCTCATTTATAATGTAATTTTTGAAGCACAGTAAGATGTCAGGGCCACTAATGGAATGCCAACAATTCTCATGAACTTTGGAATAGACAAAAAAGTGTCATGTCTTAAAAATATGTACTTTGGATAGGTTAACAATTTTCATACTTGTGTATCACGAAGACAAATCCAAAACTGCTATATACTCATCTTCAGAGTTGGACTACAAGTTATGAATATAAAGCAGCACAAATTTCTTGGCAGATTTCACATGCACCCCAACAAAACCCATACATATGTTTGGGAGGAGGTGTATGACCAGAACCAAAAGGTAAACCAACACAGCAATACAGAGCTGCTATAGAGATAAACCTGAATATCCAGATATGTAATGCTAAACTGTACAGTGCAGTTATATCCGGAGTAATTAACAGGTTTTCAGGATGTAAAGTAAGGATCAAAAGAGCCTATATATAGAAGAACATGGGCAATCGTTCACATATAATCTGAAGCATACGCGTGCTAGATTTGCTAAACTTTTCCTTGTTTACTCAGAATTTGTGTGCCCCAGTAGATGATACACCCACTTCAGAAACACTTTACACAGGAAAAAAAAAAAAAAAAATACTGTCTAAAGATCTAGTTCATAGATTTAATAAAAGAACAACTTTCCTAAAGCCTAATTGCCAGAGCCAACTCTCATATCAGTGTTGTATACCTAACATATGTTTTCCTATGAACAAGATGATGTAAGACCTGTTTAGCTCTTGTACCAGTAACAATATGCAAAACAATTCATTTTCTCATCTGAATTAGTTTTTTTTATTACTCTCTATTGGTTTTGTATTCTGGCTTATGAAAACAAAAATTAATGCAAAGAATGCATGACTATAGCAGTTTGTACCTCTTTAATTTTCTCCCGCTGCACAAAGTGACACCTGTTTGTTACTTAGAATTTGCTAAAACTGCCATCCAAAAATCCAAAAATCTTAATACTATTTTTGAGTCAAATCCTAAATGCTTTACTAGAGAGGCTCTGAAAGATTTGGGATTTCCCAAATCCTAGCAAAAGAAATTAGCTAGCTCCCTCTCCATTGGCATTACAGAAAATTACACACATACATTTTACTATCATTTGAAGTACATTTTTTCTCCCTGTAATTGCTACATAAATCCAATGGCATTTAAAAATTTATAAATGTAAATGCATTTTTATTTCCCTTGACCTATCCAAGGAAAAACTTCACTCAATATAAACCAGCCTACTTGAAATCCCCTGGTCAATAACATTATTTAACAATATAGCAGTAAATAGATGAGCACACACACAGATATTACCTTCTCCCACCAACTCAAAAATGTTTGCATGAGCAAATTTCTAATTGGGCCTGTATGGTTTGGTTTGTTTCTTTTGCCAAAGTCTGCTTAAAAGATGCTTTGGGATTTGACGTGTGACCTCATTAAACAAACTGCCACTATTTTTCCAGGCTTCCAGGAAAAGGCCCAACTGGTGGAAGCTTTACATTTCCCTTTTTATCTATTTTTCAATGCACTTTGTTAGCAATTGACTCCTTGCTGTCAACTTGTGCCTGCAGAAGAGTTAGATTTGTAAGAACAGCAGCAAGACAGCTCGAGCATGTGACAGGCATCGCATGCTAACAGAGGCTGGGAGACACAATCTTTTATGAACACCAGAATTATGCTCCAGCAGAGAACTTTAATTTTTATATCTTCTAGCAATTTCTCAAAAGGAGTAATACTTACACAAATGAAACAGCTGCCCACACAAAAATTAAAGCAGCATTTTGCTTCAACTGTAAAGGAATGCAAGGTAGCAAAAGGATTTGCACATCCATTTCTCAGAAAAATAAGCTCAGCTAGGAAGGAGCTTTCTGATTTCTGAGGACACTGCTCATGAAGAGCAAACATCAGGCTTTGCAGCTTTCAGAGGAAGCTACAAGCTACGTCCCTAGAAGCCAGTGGTGTCAGACAAAGTGATCCTATGGTTCCTTGGGGAGTATAGGAATACAACAACAAAAATCCACTAACCAGGAGCACCAGATTTTGACAGAGACAGCACAACTTCTTCTCACCGGCGACATTGATGGATGTTTTCTGTACCTAACGTGACAGTGACAAAAGAGGCAGCAATGTGAAGGAGCCTTTCCAGTTCCTTGTCATGCATCTGGGAGGGCTGGTGTTAACTGACAAGCCCAACATTAGGAACAATTGATACCCTAAAACAAATGCAGAGGTGGGGTGTCTTCAAAGAGCACCTGCTACCACCACTGATGAGCCTTTTTAACACTTATTGCAGTGATTGGCCTTCCTGCATGCAACTGAGGCCTAGCCATCTCGTCCCTCCTAGCACTTGCTTCCCAATCTGAACTACTGAAATGGCTGTGCTGCCTGACATAACCAACAAACTGTCTTGGCCCAGGGTGTTGCTCTCTACAACAGAAAAGAAAAACAACTGGAAAAAAAAATGAAGAGATACAAAATCAGAGAAACCAGAGGTACAAGCAAGAAAGCAAGAAAATAGTAGGGACTCATTATCTTTCTAGTGCCCCCATTTCCATTTCTGCACTCTTAAAATCTTCAGCATCACTTCTCCATTTATTTTCTCAGCAATGCTTGGCTTTGTGTTCTCAGGAGAAAACACACAAGAAATGAGGAAAAACTATTTCATACCTTTTACATTCTTCTCAGCTGATGGCCCACACTGAGAAGTTAGCTACAGAATTCTAATCCTGCCCTGGTACAGAAAGCATCTCCTACAGCTGGCTGCCATTAGCACCTCAGCTTTTACACAGATTTCAGGTGTGGTATCTGGAGGATCAAAGCCACACTGCAGGCTTCAGTATGTTGCAAAGTCAAAATTTTTCTCTGAAAAGCATGAGACAAATCTATTAGGCTAATCTACCAGGTATATTAAATGATGTTATTTACCTGTTCTAATCTACTGGATATATGTAAAAGAATTAGTTGGAAAGGTATTTATGGAAAGATATGCTCTTTATATATCAAGGATAGCTTAAAGATAGTTTGAAAAAAACAAAACACACTAAAAACATGAAAATCCAGCACCACAACACTTTTGTATTATACTTGGTTATGAGGAAAATATGCTTGCTGACTTTTAAAACATACTTCTGCTGCCATATTTGCAATAAACAACTGAAGTGATGAAATGCACTGAAGAGGAGAGCATGAAAAGTACCAACTTTGTCTCTCTGTTTCGCCCTCTAATCCATAAGAGCTCATACTTCTGCTCTAAATTAACCAGGATGTTTCCAATCCTATCTAGAGGTAGGGTCCATTAATTGCACAGTCAGCACGACGTAGCAGAGTCACTTGGATTTCCTGGGGAAGAGCCATAGCAAGGATATATATTTTGGGCAAGATCAGCACCTGAAGCAAATAAAATCCTGATCTGTATTTGCTAAGGATTGAGTTTATCAAGGAATGTAATAAATTTAATATTCAGTTATGGAAACAAGAAGTTAAATTTTACTACAGATGAAGATCATGATGTAAAACATAGCATCCTGACATCTATCATGGTTAGCAAGATTTTAATAGGTCATTAGAAAAGCTTATGGAACCTATGAGTTTCTGGGCACTACTTCGGGATCAGTAATAAAAAAATTCATTTTCTAGTTACCTCCTAAAGCAACGTAGCATACCGCATATGATGAAGAATTATAGTCTACTTGAGAAAAGATACTTAACTCCTTACAATGCAGCAATAAAAGATGCCTGATCGGAGATGAAATTTGAAAGCTTTGAGTTAGATGGTCTTTGAGAATGTCCCTGTGGAAAGTATTATATTTTAGATTCTCTTTGTCTTTTTGAAATGATTGTTTTCCTAGAGACTTTCTAATATGAGCATATTAGGGACATGCAGAACAATTTCAATATTTCTTTTCTGTTATCACAGAGTCACAGAACTGTAGGGGTTGGAAGGGACCCCTGGAGATCGTCTAGTCCTGTACCAATGCACGCGGTTATTCCTCTCAAGGTGTAGGACCCTACACTTGCTCTTCGTGAACCTCATCACCTTCCTCACCAACTCTCAGCATGTTCAGGTCTCGCTGAATGGCAGCACAGCCTTCTGCTGTGCTTTGTATCGTCAGCAAACTTGCTGAGGGTGCAACTCTATTCCTTCATCTAGGTCACTGATGAAGATGTTGAACAAAATCAGACCCAGTAAGGTCCCCTGGGGCACACAGCTAGCTACAGGCCTCCAACTAGACTGTCAAAATTTAACCGTTTATTATAGTGCAGAGCACTCAAAAATATTTTATAAATCAAACACCAAGTTGTACCTGCACTTAGGAATTTAGATGTGTGGAATCAGACATCAGGATGATTGCCCACCAAGAAATCTTTTTGGAGTCAATACTATGCTCATGGTATCCACACAGACTTCCTGCTCTGCTGCTTTAATCTTTCTTTATATTTACTATTCTCTGAACAATTTTAATAAATTTTCCACAGAGTATCCACAAAGCAAATAAAAATAATTAACTAACAGCCAACACAAATGCCTCTAAAGCAGCATGAACTCTTCTTTCATGCAAGACCATCAAGATCAATACAACTATAAAGACTACATGAAGCATTAGAGAGATTTGAGTTCTCACCTCTCAGCCTCCTCTCACCTTTCTTTTTTTTTGAGAAAGTATAATAAAAGGAGGTGTGTAGCTAAATGGTGACCTTTAAAAGTACTATGTGATCCCACTGGAGTAAATGCATTGTTTTGATTGGAAGTTTTTGTAAGATTAATTAGTCTGGCACACTAAGATCTTTCTTGTAGATGAGAACAATAAGACAGTTTGTTTCCCTTAAAATGAATTACGTAATTAATGCAATCCATAGATAAATAACTGCACTGCTTTTTTCATGGCAATATACTTTTTGGAGATATATTTTTGTAACAAAACCACACATCAGTACGTTATCTGAAAGCATTGCATAGCACAGCTAGCAGATAGCAAGATCCTCACAGATTTGAATCATCAAACCAGATGCATAATAAAGGTCTGCTGTTCAACAGAATGACGGACTTCATTAACAGAGAGCCTTGGCAACAGCAAGCCCCACCAATTCAGGACTACTCCCTTGCACCATTTGTACTGTAATACAGCTTCCCCTCAAACACAAAAGTACTCAGTTTCCAAAGAAACAGCATTATAAAACCTGCTAGCATTGCTTAGCTTCTCCTTGCTCTGATATCTACGTACACAGGCACAATAATCTATCATGAATTTGACCTTCAGAAACCACGTTTGTATGCAAGAATGGGCAGCGTTCTGCAAACACTAATGAAGCTGTCTAGTCAGACAGTGCAGGTGGACCTCAGACACACGATGAAGTTATCAGAGATTATTAATACATTACTTGCATCAACTGAGCAATGATAACTGCCCCATCACCTGCTCCTCACTCAAAAAATGCAAGGAAAAGCAAATTAACTTTGTCCTCTTCCACTTCAGGTTGAGTTAATTCAAATAATTTCACATCTGTACAAGTATAGACTACCAGCGCTTTTCTGTTAACCTACAGTGACAAAGTTCTAGCACGTGCATGACCTGTTAAATACACTGCTGCCATCCCAGGAACTGCACCAGGTATACCCTGAAGTAAGCAACAGAAGAATCTGTCAGTACAGAAGGTGCAACTCTTAGGCACTGTGTGAGTACACATATGTAAAACATGCATGCAAACGTATACACAGCACAGATCATACAGTAGGGTGAGAGACGGCAGAGCCTAAGCCCCGTGGCTTTGCAGATTGGTGACTTTTGCAGTAGAATTACAGTGGCATTATTGTACTTCTCTGATAACTGCAAATGAGGAGTAAGATTAATTTTACAGCAGCATATTTTCCCCATGACTTCAACAGAATTAGATTAAATTAATGTTTCAGTTGTGCTTAATCTAAATTTCTGTCTTCTAAACTGTAGGCAAATGGTTTCTAATCACTATTTCTGTACCATCTGATGTTAAAGGTTGATCAATTTTGTTACCCACCAATATGATTAAACCCTTACTCAGGCAAGAAAACACTGTTAGAAAGCAAATCAATTGCTTTTAAAACTCTCTCCTGTACTACCACTTAATAGCTTCTTCAATCAAAACAGTGAAAACATACTGGTCTTGGGCTTACTTCCTAGTGATGTTTCTCCCTTCTAATTACAGCTATCCTAGATTAGCAATGTATAGGACAGATAACTGAACCTCCCCCTATACAAAATTCTTTTCTCAAGGAAAGAAAAGAAGCAAAAGTCTGCTGAATCATATAATGCCACACAGTGAGCTTTTATATTATTTAATGAAGGATGGAATGCACTTGTATCTTAGAAGAACGTAATTCTGGTTAATACCACAAATAAAACACTCTGCACACTTATCAAAAACTCATAAAACATCTGGGTTTAAGAATAATCTGGCTAAATAGTCCTATGCAAAACAGATATAAAATTCTTTACTGCAGTTAATCGTCTTCTATCTTCATCATTATACTGTACACACACATTAATTAAAGATATTAGATATGTAAATTGTTTCACAATGCCCTGAAAGGTTGGCACACCAAGGGCTGGAAGAACATTAAAAAAAGAAATCAAACCCTGAAGATCTTTTCACAGTAAGGTCTACTAGCAGAGTGATAGCCTAACACTGTCAGTCATTTATCTTCTGCAGTGCGTGCTAATTTGTCTCTTCATCAGCACTTTGTGCATACATCTCAGTCTGTTGGTGAAAAAGACATCTGCAAGCAGGGCATGGGAAATTATAGGACTTCTTGGGTATTTCAAGATTATCCCGTTGGCTCCATCAAACCAAGCCTCCATCAAATAGGATGAGAGAAGGGTGTCTCTCCAGCCAGCTCACCCAGACTCCTCCATATGGGCCAAAACGTCCATTCCTCCTTCCCTCTAAAAAGGGCAAGGAGGAGGACTCAGTGTTGTCCTGGGTAATGACAGTCGCCTCCAGCCCTTAAGGCTAAAAATAATAATAATAAAAATAGGCCTTGAAATTACAAACTATCCTGCCTTGCTTAGTAACAGCTTTCCTTCTCTGTGGAGCATTAATAATACACTTTTATCTACTTTCAACACCACGCCTATATGATGGAATGTTTAAGTCCTTAAAAAAAAATAATTATCTCTCCCTCTAGCTAGAAGATAGCACCAGCAGCATACCAGCAAATGCATGGTTTTGATAGCTGCCTGGTCATAAGCCATCAAAGGTTTGAATAAATCATAACTTATTTATGTGGACTACCAATTCTGCAAGGAAAACTGAGGAAATGCAAGAAAACAGGATAAAATATCAGAGTTAAACCCCACAGAAAACACTGGCCTAGAAGGAATTGCAGACTAACACAACAGATCAGTAGGCATAATTAACAGATGTGTAAGAAATGGACCAGATTTCAGAGGAAATCCTCCTTCTGTAAAGGTTTATGGGCGACAATAAAGCTTAAACTGTCACATTTAGCAGGTTACAGATGGAATTTAGAACTGGCAGGTTCATAATGAAGAACTCCCCAGGGTATCAAACTCCCATTAATGCGCCTCCTCCTTTACCTGGTTGAGTCAACATGCATTTGTGCTTTCCCACCACCTGACAAAATACATCTGCTGTTAGTTTAAAAAGCAGCTTTTCCTGGAAACAGATTAAATATTTATTCCATTCTGCTACCAATACAAACACTTCAACAGAATTTTCTAGATATAGATCAGTAGTTTCATTGCAAAACTTAATCATGTACTGTTCTCTGAAAACTGCTTAAAAGTATGCTTTAGAAACTGCTCACAGAAGGTAATGAAACTAACATAGTCACGTGAAACTTATAGTCAATGTTCCAGCCATTCTAATACTGAAAAACAACTGAGTTGGAAAGTCGAGCAGCCTTAGTGAATAGTACATATGCCCCTCCAGCACCTAATTAGCTGATAATACTCTGGGTGCCTGTAATGTACAATTCAAATGCCTCACTTACCAATGTGTTTAGTATTCTGCAAATAAGTCCTTGTACCAATTAAATCCCTTGTTATTATGAAATGCTTCCATACTGTTGTAATAACACAGGATAATACAGTCAATACTTCTAATCATGAGGTTATTCTTTGAATAATTGCAGGATTTATGAGTAATCACTGCTAAGGGTACGCTACCATTCTGCACAGAGCACACAAAATCGAATAACACCTTTCAAATAAATCTGATTAATGTTATAGTATCCTTTACATAAGGCATGCACAAAAAATTCTTCCCAAACAACTAAGTAGCCACGTTTTACAGTGCAGTAATTCACTGTAACAATTCTGCTGTAATTTACAAGTGCATTCAGACTACAATCTATTTTTATTCGTAATACGTGCAATATTGCTAAGAATCAGGTTTGCCCTGAGAGAAGATGACTACTTCTATTTCCTGATAGGAAAATTAGGCCGGTCTATCTGCTCACCAAAAGGTTTAGGTGCAAACTCAGGAACGAGCCCACACTCCTCATTCAGCAGGTCAAGAATCTGTGGTATTCCACAGAAATGTTTTTGACTCTAGTTTATACTTAAGAATAAATCTAAATTTTTCAACTGATGTCTTTTCTAGTAGAAACACCTCATTTATCAAAACAAGCAAATGCATTCCTTGTAAAGTAATACATGAACTCACCTTCTTATTACTTATGAAGTTATGTATCTTCAAGGATTTGGAAATACTAAACAAAACAACAATAAAACTACAGGCTGAGAATAAAGGACCACTTCACCTCAAAAGGGATACTACATTAGGATGTAGAACTCATAGGAACAAGTAACAAAATACCGTAAGCTGATAACCTCCCCTCAGGAACAGCCTTGGTTGGGTTTTTTTAGACCACTGTTAACATTACTGAATTACACAAAACTCTGCTTTCTGCATGCAGGATATTTCAGTTAGCTCTGAAGCTGTCTGCAATCCACAATTACTAAGGCTTTAAATTACTCATCCCCTTAAATTACATACATAGCAGGAGGCTTCTGGGGAAAAAAAAAAAAGCAAAACAAAGTTACAAATCAAATGAATTTCATGCTGTCACATCCCATTCTGAATATAGCATGTATAAAATATTATATATAGAGAGAGGGTAAGGGAAAAATATCAACCACCTGCTACAGATAAATAAATCTGTTCATTTTTCTTTAGATGACCTTGGTTACTCAGGCAAGCCACTGTATTAGCAAATTCCTCCAAAAGCAGAAGATTAAATACTCCACAGTGAGATTAATAGTAGGTAAGCTGTTGCTTCTGGTCTCGTGCCCAGAGAATGCTTTTCTAAAAGAACAAAGATATGACCATGCCAACCATCAGTACACAACATTGGACTCCACCTCCTCCTTTTTTAAAAAGCAAATCACCCATGCATCAAAAAATAAATTAAAAACAAATAGCGTTAACTGGTTTTATTGTATCTTTGTCAGATGTACAAAGCTAAACCAACAGGCAATAGTATCATGGGGTCAAGGCAGGCAATTCCACAACTGATGTTAAATATGTTTGTTATGTTTTTCAATAGAAAAGACCATTTCTGACCATTTATACCGTTTATACAGAAAATCTGTATTTTCTGACATTTTTTCTCATGATCAGGCAATTAAAATAAGAACATGTGAAAAGCTCATCAAAAAAAAGATCATTATTCTCAACAATTCTCTAGATGTACTGGAAAAAAATATGCACATGCTTGCTCTAATGAACCCAAATCACAACAATCACTAAAAACATTTCACATGAGCTTACATGATGTCTTCAGGGCAGCAGGTTACTTCTAATTAAAGAGGAAAAGTACTCCTAGACATAACAGGTTCCTAACTTACATACAAAGTACCAAATTATGTCTACCCTCACATAAATTGTGGATGCAGCATGGGAAATATGCTCATTTTCCTAGAATACCAAAATCTTGGTTTTCTGCATGCAGAAAGTTTGTTTTCTGACTTATGTCAGAAGCTTTCCTAGGATTTTCTCACCTATGTGCATCCCACACAGTTTAGAAGTGATCTGAATCCACCAGTTCACCAACTCCTTCTTCAAACATTACAGCGTATGAAAGAGTGATTTACATAAACTGTATAAGTACTTTACATATATGAAAGTAAATTGCCTTAGCAAAGCAAGTATTTGATAACATTAGGTACAAAACCATTCCATTACTGTCAAGTATGCATGGAATCATGTATGGTTTTCTTTTCTCTTTTTTTCTTTCTTTCATTTTATTAAATAGATTCTTCAATACGTGAAAGAAGCAATAGCAATTCATTAAGCAAAAGCACGGAAAAGAAGGCAGAGGCACTCAATTGGTACAGAGAGATTAATAATTTAAGACAGACGATCTAATCATTTATAAGTAAAGTAAAGAAAATTTAATGTGTGAACTACTTCTTGATGTTTCATTCATTTACTTGCTTGTACATAGGTAAAGTGCACTGTCAGCACGTGCCACATCCCCAGGCAGGTGAATACGGAGCAGCTCTACCTTTGCCTCCACAGAAACAGTTCCACAGCGTTTGGAAGCAATCGCTTTCTGTGAAAAATTTCCCCAGTGGCCATTTCTACTACGTATCTAACACTTGGCTTCATCACCTGTGCCTTTGACTGTCCACACCTTTACTTACTCATCCCAAAGTTCAATGATAAACAACCTTCCTCTGCCTTCAAAGCTGCCACTTTGGCAAGTACCCACAGACACAACCACAGCAGGAAGCTGTTATGCGAACCGTGTGCCTAGCTGGTTGTTTGAATCCACATATAGGAAACATGCAACATGCAGACAATGGCCTGTATTAACTTAATCCTAAATTGCGTTCATTTGATCGACACTAAAATTTTACTTTTTTTGCAGCTTCTGAGAGTAACTTACTATTACATACAATTTGAATTTGCATTACAGTATCATCCAGAAACTGGAGTTAAAGTAGTAATATGCCAAATACATCTTGAAAATTTTTTCATGTAAGTGCACAGATATTTTGAATATCACGTACACCTTTATCAGGCACCCATCTGCACTTTGCTTCCAGCATCAACTTCAAGTCAGGCTACCTCATTTAGAACAGATAAATTACACAAGTGTAAATAAGAGCTTGAGAACATAGAAAAGTCTCCTTTGCATTTGGACTGGTTTTGCTTTAATCAATGGTGTTGATAATAATTAAGGCACAAAATCTGTACGCCTAAATGACACACTGCAATTTGTTTACATTAGAGAGTTTGATTTGTCATTTTCAACTCTCCCTCTAGCAGGAAAACACAAAGCTATACATCTCCTTGGTAACAAATCGAGCCCAGCTCAGTTTCCCAAAATTTGGGCCTGGGTGGGGTCAGGCATCCCCTCCAGCACTGCCAACAACTGCAGTCACCAAGTACCTCCCAGGCACAGGTAACTGTCCCCATTTCTGGGTAGGGGACCACAAAGACATCCTGGATGAGGTTATCAAACCTTTTGCTACAGTCAAAAGCCTGCAAATCTGCACTGACCAATTTGCTTCTTTGTTCCGTTTCCTGAATTCCATTAGGTTTTGGCTCAACCACTTTAAAAGTGTTGCACAAAGGACAATTCCCTCTGTTTTTTTTCCTGGTATGACTGATATTAGTTGTTTCTGCTCCTGTGTAGTGAGTGATAGCTGATGAATCTCTCTCTAACTGCAGTTTGTGAAACTGCATCATGGAAGGAACGTATTATTGATGGTACAATACATTATAATGGAATTTTATAGAGATTTTATGGATTTCTTCCCCCTTTCACCTACCAGGCATTATTTCAGAGAGAGATTTCAGCAAGAGTCAACCTGGCTTTTGTTTTAATCTCCCAACTATGACAATATAATTAAGCTGTGAATGATATATCAAAGTGCCATACGCAAAGACAAATTGACAGGAGTAATTTTTACTACTCAAAAGCCTTCCGTTTCATATATCATAATATCCTGTAAAGCAAGTCCACTGACATCTGCTTGACTGTAAAAGCAATAGCTTGGTATAAACTTCAATTCATCCTTCAAACAGGTGTACGTACTCACTGCTTCTTACTTGCACCCTGTGCATTGCTACAGATGACACCTGCATTATTATTTTGGTTCTTTATTAGCTGCTTACCACAAACCTAAGGGCAGAACGTGCAATATTCTTATATGACAGCATTTCATGTGAGTGCTCTGCTTCTTCTTATCCTGACAGATTAATATTTTTAATCGTTATTATTATTTGTCTTTAAGAAAACATCTGCCACACAACCGTACTCCCACCAAAAAATGGAGGACTCGTATTCAAGCTCTTATGTTTTACATTTTACATCTGCTTTTGAATCTTTTCAGGCTTGGAACTGATCTTAGTTCTATATCTACACAAATGAGAACCTCATTCACAGCTAAGATCCCAAGGCACTAGTGCAATGCAATTATTATCATCACCATCACTATCAGCTCAATCAACCCGAATATGTGCTTCTAATGAGAATATGTCTTCAGGCAGCTAAAGTTCAGACTTGTTTTCTGTTTTGTTTTTAAATAAGCAATCTTTGCAGCAAGTAAATTGAAAACTTTATCAAACTAAGATTAGCATTTAGAGAGCAGCGACAAAAAATCTGAGCATAGCAAAAAATTATCAGTAAGAGCAGATTACCGTAGCTCATTTAAAGAGTTTGTTGAGTTCAAAGATACAGGTTGACCAAGAAGCAATTTGTTTACATCTCTGAATTCGTCTATAGAAGAACAGGACAAAAATAAAAAAAATACACCAACAATACAGATACAATTAAATACCCTTCTACCTACAGATAATACATAAAAGTAATGCTTACTATTTAAGTGGCTGTTTTGGCACAAGAAAAAGTCAGGGTATGGTTTTTTTCTGCACATTCCTGTGCAGTTCACTACAATAAATCTCTATGTCTTCTTGAAGGGGACATCTGGGCCGTCAGATACAAGAACACTTCCAACTTGAGGAGAAAAAAAAACAATGGAAACCCACAACAAAAAGTTTAATTTGCTTTTGTATGATAAAACGCCCTGCCACAAAAGTCTCAATTGTGAATAATTACCACTCAATCATATGAATCATTCTTGTGAATATTGCTGGGTTTAAAATGACACTCATTTTCAGCTGTGTGTTTCCAACTATTTGTATTAGAAAGCCACCACTTCTAGGGCAAGCATATAAAGAAAAGTGAAGGTGAAAACTTTTCCATTATCTTAAAAGACAGCCTATTACCTATATCACTTTCTCAAATATCCATCCATCCACACCTAATGTGTCCTATGATTTAGTCAGAACACATTCATAAAAATGATTCATAGTTGTTATGCAGCCACTTGATGTTAATAGCAAAGCTGATGTCTTAAATCAAAGCTGTTTCCCTATGATAGCCAAGGGGCAAAGCGACACTTTCAAAAACAGAAGAAAGAATATATTGGGGCAACTTTATGAAAGAAACATTTAGAAGAAAAATGTGAAGCAAAGCACCAGGGTCAAAAATACCATAACCAAATCACCAGATATCATTAGAGTCTGTATAGTACTTTGCATACCTAAACAGTAGTTCTATTTTGATGCACTGGTCCTCTACTCATATTAGAATTGCCAAAATTTTACTATATCCAAGTTTAAAACTTATATACTGAATTGTAATTATACCTATAGTCTGCTCTCAACTTTCTATGGAGATGCACAGTGATTTGTATAATCATAGCAATAATAAGATTTTTTTCTCGTCATATGAAGCACGTGAACTGCAAGTGAAAAGGGCAGATTCTACCATAAAGAAATTAAAATAAAAAGCCTTACACTTACTAATTGAATATATTTACTGAGTTTTAATCATATTAAGGGCTAGGCTGTATAGTATGAGTACTAGTCCTAAGACAGGAATGAGCATCAATTGACCCAATGTGCTCACCGAAAGTACTTAAGCCTCAGATGTAGCCTGTCTGCAAGATTTGCTGGATTGCAAAGTATAGAGGATGATATAGAACTACATTCTCTCTATTTAAATCTACTCTGGCACAATATGATTCAGAAATAGTCACTTGCAGACTTCAGAGATGTAAAGCATGATGCTGTTTTAGAGCCAGGAAAGAAGAAACATATAAGTAAAACTGGCATGATATAAAAGAAAAAAAAACACAATTAGCCATTGAATCTTGTAAGTCTCCCAAAATTAACAACTTACGAGATGCTGCAGCACACAGTTTTGACAGTTGAGAAACAGGTGCAATTTTAACCACGACCAACAACAACTGACATTTTGTTCACTTTCAGCAGTTCTCAGTTTGCCTTACTAATTGCCATTAAGAGCAGCTAAATTAATCCAACAGGATTTCTGAAGAAGCAGTGACCGAGCTTTGACATCGCAAAGCTGTCGTCTGATTTCTACCTCCATTGTTCTGGCCAGTAATTGTAACAAGAGAAATCCTAAACCCAAGTTCCCATTGCTAACCAGATGGAATTTTTAACAACTTATGAAATGACTGCCAAAGTGGAAAAAAAAAGGGGGGGGGGATGAGAACAGAATGTGCATACACCCTAGCAAAGTGAAATAATTACATAGATAAGTAGGTCAACTACAGGTATTTACTTCTTTTAAGAAGATCCAAAAATGTATGAAAAGGTTGCATGTGAAGGCATGCTCAGTAGGGTAGAACCCATGGCTGCAAACAGGCCTGCCTTACTCACACGAACGGAGGCACAGCTGGAACCACCTCCCCTAAGGGGCACCCAATGGAAAGGCACACTTGTTTCCAAACCAGCTCTCTGAAAAGCTGCTGGGGATCGACCGAAGAGCACATCACACATGTTCTTAATGATATTTTGTCAGGTGATTTAAAAGCAGGATAGGAAATTTTCTTTATTACAGCCATCTAGTATTTTGCATTAGAAAAATAGCTGTTCAAATGCCATGAATACAGCAGTCACTGACTTCCTTACACCCCGGTTCTCAAGCGAGGTCTGAAGCTTTCTACTAGTATTTAGGTCTGCAGTGTCTCAGTACAGAGCTAAGCATTTGTATTCAAAACAAAAAGGTGAAAAGAGGCAGGGAACCACCCTGTTAAAAAAAGAGCCTTCCATTTCCTTGAGGGAGGAAGGGCATTTTTAAAGCAAAAAAAAAAAAAAAAAAAAAAAAAAAGCCTTTGAGGCATAAATAGATGACAGCTTTTTGTTAACTCGTGCATCAGTTCGGGCAGTGATTCTTGGATGAAGCAGGAAAAGAGACATGAACGTGCATGCACATTTCCCCCAGCTGTGCCACGCACCCAGAGATCTCCAACTCAGTTTAGTTTTGTTTCTTCAGGCATCAGGTGTCTTCTAACCTTGTGAAACTCACATTATGTTATCACTAATTAAAAAATAAAAATAAAAAAGAATTTGGGGAAAGAGACCACTATTCGAATCCCCGAGCCTTGAGCAGGCCGTAAGATAAACCAGGGATTTCAGAAAGCATTAAAACATCAGGTTTTTAACAGGGAACTGATTCTAATCTTTCAGAAAGCTGAATTTTTTGTCTTAACTTCCCATGCAGCTCAAAAAGAAGGTGCTTCAGCATGCAAGGCCAATAAAGCCCCTGGAAAGATCTGTTTAACGTGCACATGTGCATACATGGACTGGCAGACCTTGTGCCAAAAGCCCAGGGGAATGTTAGCAGAAATCCAGGCATGGGAACATCTCGTTACAACCAAGCGTTAATCCGACATGAGCCCCACATGGGAACACCCAGACTCCCAAAGCCTCAGGAAAGGAAAAATATGAAACATTTAGAATGTGGGAAAACCTCTATCCCCTCCACTGCTCCACCACTCACCACTTTCTCCGTAAGGCAAAGCCAGAAACGGACACATGCAGCTTTCACATCTTCGGCAGACTACAAATTCGCTCCCCTACCTGCGAGCGGCACGGAGACATCGCTGTGTATTTGTTGCCCAGCCCTCCGCTCACAGCCCTCTCGCAGGTGCTGTTGCACCACAGCGGGTGGGAATCTCTGCACACGTGAGATGCTTGGATGTGCTGTAATCCCTGCTCCCAGCCTCGAGGTGAATGAAGGATATGATCTTATTGAGGAGAATACATATGAAGTAATACTGTACAACTACCAATGGCTTGTATGCACTGTTCCTTCTCTATCCAAATATCAATCTATGCCAAATATCAATGTATCAAGCCATGTTAACATGGTTAAAGACCATGGCATACGATCTTCTCCTCAGCCAGACATTTGGGCTGAACTGTAGCAGTACGAGTGCAGAAAAGAAAAAGAAATGAAACAGAGCAACCAAGCTACTAAGGACAACATATCGGTGTTAAATTAACGGAATTTGGGGAGGATCAAGGAAGTACCTAAAGTTTCTGCCTCCTCTTTATAGTGTCATGCTCCTAATTTACTTCATTTATATTAATAAAAGTCGGATTTCAGAACTATAAGTCTAGTTGAAAACTGCAATAAAGCTCACTAAATCTGTCTCTAATTATTATAATTAATGGACCAAAACAATCAGCTTCTCAAATTAACAACCTAAAGCAACTGGTATGGATATTTTTTTCTTGGTAAACAGGGTCTTCAGTCTTTTTAGTTAACAAAATTTTGAGTAGCCCATTCACTACTATTACATTCTAATTCTAACTACCCATTTACATATATTTGCGTAGATTATGCTCCTAAGTATTTATTTGAGATTAATTATTTTAAAATTGCACTCTAAGTTAGACTCATGCTAAGTTTAATAGTGTAGAAATGGATCTTCAAGAGTAGTGTACAACCTGTGGCTGTATTGTTTTTCCTCACTGCTTCATGAGCATAAACTATACACTTTTCTGTATTATTACTCCTATTACTCACCGATACTCATTATTAAAGTGCATGTTCTCCATTTAATATCTGAGACTGATAAAGACTCCTAGCATTTCAAAGATGTATATTTCTTAGTTTGATAATACATCACCTAAAACACTTTACGGAAATTAAAATTTCCCATTATTCTGTGATTACTACTCCAGTGTCTGTTATTTTATAGAAATTTTAAAGAATATTAAATAAAGCCAATCAGACAACATAAGAGCAGTCTTACCAAATCCAGAAGGGAAATATAGGATATTTCTAGCTTTAAACACACTAGATTTGGGCTTATAGCTTTGCAGTTTTATCCAGCAACTCTATTTATAGTCGTATATAGTCATATATAGTTAAATATAGTCATTTCTCAGTCTGAATCAAAGCCAATTCACCAACATTAGAATGAACTATTAGCAAACAAGATCACCCCTTGTCCTCATCAGCCTCAAACCATATAAAAACATCACCCGTAGCCCAGCTTCCCTCATAAATTTCAAATTACATACCCAGTTTAAACAAGTTTGTGTTCAGTACTTCTGTCATCTGTAGCCCATACGTGGTCAACTACTTATACAGTCTGACAGTGATAGGACAAAGGAGAACAGTTTTAATTAAAAGAGGGGATATTTAGATTAGAAGTTAGGTAGAAATTCTTTACTCAGATGGCAATGAGGCCCTGGCACTGCTGCCCAGGGCTGTGGGTGCCCTACTCCTGGAGCTGCTCAAGGGTCAGGTTGGATGGGCCCTGGCCAGCCTGAGCTCGTGGGAGCAGCCAGCCCACGGCAGAGGGTTGGAACTAGATGATTTTTAAAGCCCCTTCCAACCTAAGCCATTCTATGCATCTGTGTACTCACATGAGAATAACCAAGACAGCTAAAATTAAAAGGGAAAAGTAGGTAGTTAAAACAACTGGTTTGGCAGCTGCACAGGGGAAACAGGAGTGGTTCAACTGCCATGTTCTCACACATCAGTCTGAGAATGCCCTGCAGAGGATTCCTTAGGAGACGGTACTGGCTGGTGTGTGGGAAACCTAAATCTAACAGTGTTTCAACATGAGGGGTACATTTGAATACTCTTCAAAGTCATTGTGAAAGACGAGACAAACCCACTGGAATCTATTTGGAAAGTTATTGGGAAATGGCAAATTACTCATAACTTCATGGCTTTCTTCTTCTGTTGTCATCAAAACACCAGACCTTCCAATTACCACAAAAAATCTCAAAAACTAATGTTGAGACTAGAAAAACTTACAAATGCTTCCCAAGCACCATTGCACAGTTATCATCTCCCTGTGTTTTGAAACGTGAAGATGAGAACTAAAAAACCTCTTCTAAGGGAAAGAATGGCACCCCAATGTGGCATCTCCAAATCTAGAGAAAGACAAAATTCTAAACTGCAGAATGACTTGATGTTGTGATTTACAGGTTCCTGAGTTGCAGCTGGGAAGGACAGAGGTATTTCTGCTGGAAAGTATCCAATATATACTATAACTAAACTTCGGGTAACTGACTCACATACTTAATTCTCAGATTTTCTGAACAAGTCACTTGATAGAATGCAACTCTAACACCTTTTTTTTTTTTTTTGGGGGGTGGGGGGGGGGGGGGGGGAAGGGTCATGAAAGAAGAAAAAGGAGTGTGCCAATTTTAGCCAAAGGTAATTGGACTCAACATTCCTTCTTCCAAAACTATAGTTTTCCTTTCTGTAACAGCAGAATCCACAAGAAAATTTTAATCACTTCTGTGACACTTCTACAAGCCCTTTTTTATGTACTTGTCCTGAACTAGTAAGAAATTCACATCACACTGAAGGGATAAAACTACTTGAATTTCATCTGCTTTCAAGTCTCAACAAGAAATTTCATACAACTTTACCCATTTGGAGTGACCTTGCGAAGTCTCAAGCCCTACTGATATATTTCTTAGCTCAGACTGAACCAGTAAGAATAGTCCCACTCTCAGATACCCTGAAGACTAAGAAAAATATAATTTGTTCTTGTGCACGTATAAGATAAACATAATTTGTGAAAGCATTCATGAGTATAAGATTTCCCAAGGCTTCATATGACACGAGTTCATAAAACATTTGTGCCTGATGGTATACATTTTTACATCACCACCTCTCACTGTTGTTCTGTTACTGTGAATTTCATTAAGTGAACAATATTTAAAGGTACAAGGAGAGCTTTAGCAGTAGTTGAGTGGGGAAAGGATTTAGAAGTAATCTCTGCAGTTGCACCACAAGAACTACTGTATTAACAACACTTTGAGAAGGCAATGATATCATAGCAATTTTTGGAATGACGTTCTTACTAACTGTGGCTCAAAAATCAGTAAGACCCAACAGCCAAATTTCTCAGTTAATAATTAAATAAAATGGCATCAATCTGGAATTTGAATAAAAACAAATACAAATCCCAAGAAACTGTTATAGGAATAGCATTTGAAGTCACTCGGTTACACCAGAATCCCTTTGATTTTCATCTTCTGGCCTTATTTGGGAACAGTAGGCATTGCTGAATACTGAGAATAGACAAACTCTTGGTGTTCCTACAAGATTAATCACATCAGGAGTATGACCTTTGTGCATCCTAAATTTATAGGCTTCTACTTTTGGAAGGAGTCTTATACTGTTCCCTTCTTTCCAGCATCATATTCAGCCTTAGAATTTTAGTATGCTTACATGGGTATACCTAAAAGGAGACAAGGAAGTAACACCAAAAAGAGTCAAGACCTCAAAATCTTTCAAATGGACTAGCTTTACAATTCCCCATATAGACACGCTAGTGGAAAAATGACAATTCATATGATAGCAGTAGGTTAAATGCAAGAATTCCAGAATTAAAAGGCCTAGTAGAGAAGAAGAAATAGCAAGTCCAGGTAGCCCAGTCGGTGCTCATAACATACGTTTCACAAGAACTCATACTTCCCCCTGTATGGGTAGAAATGGGCCTTAGAGACTTTCATTTTATGAAGCCACTCTCAGTTGAGACTGTTGTCTTGAAAAACTAGGTTGTAAGTGAATGTAATATACTTGCATTTAAAAATAAAAACACGTACAAAATCACCCAACGGTTAGTAGGTTTGTGCCTATTTTAAAAAGCTAGTGAATTGAAGACCAAGGTTGATAGAACTTTCTCATTGGCAGGCTTCTCTACCTCCCCACACACAACTCTCTCCAGGCTCTCTGTACAGTCAGCCCCATGACCCTGCATTTGATTGTGTTGTGCCTTAAACTGCATGTAGTTCATAATACCATTTCTCACTCAGTTAACAAGGAATAAAAATTGATTAGAAAAGTAAATCATTCTCATTTTTAAATTAAGACTTCCACAGACTGCTGATACCATCAAGTAGGAATCCTGATGAGTACTTGCAGTCACAGTTTCTAATCGTAGGCCTTCAAAACACTGATTAGGGCACACAGCATCCTCTCTCCAAAACAAATAGTGCATTATTAAGATCTGCTAAGAAAAAAATTATTTTCCCTCAGGAAGCACTAGTTCTTCCAAAACCAAGAAGTCTTACAGAAATGCTTTCTAAAAGCCTCACCATAATGTTTTGTAATCTGGGGAAATGTGAGCATCGTCACAATTGAGCATTCAGCTTTTCACAGAGGCTTTGCCTCCCTTTGCTTTCTGTCAGCTTGTGGGGAAAAAAAAGGAGTGATAGGGAAGGAGAAAGAAATATTTCCTGTGCATCTTTGATTACAAGCGTCACTATCCTCAAACAGAGCTTTAATTGCCTTGGTTCTTATTTTAGCCCAGTCAGTTCACTCATATTTAACGATTATAGAAAGACATTACACTGTTGGTCTTGAAATTATTTTTGGATACCATTAGAAGTTTGGCTTTAGCAAAAATTCATTATTCAATTTGTCATGATCAGAGTAACAAGTATATTAGAAAAAGAAAGGCTCCACACTAACAAAAACAGAGGGAAAAGCAAAAGCTTATCAAGCTGGACTACAGACAAAAAGCTCCCACAGAATTGCCAGCAATAAGAAGATGCTCAGTTAGTACAGGTTTGACTGCACAGGTTTGCTACTGCAAATTGAGAAGGTATTGCAAGAAGTTGACCTGCTGTCAGCTGTTTTGTACTGCTGCTGGGTTACTCCTCTGCAACACTGGATAAATCCACAAGGACAGCACCAAATTGCAAATTGTAAACCAACAAGAGAACTTCTAAGAGAAATAATGTGGTTTTTGAAGGATCAGGTAAGTCCAGTGTGGATCAGCTCCAGAGAAGATTGACCTACAAGCAAAATACAGGTAAGCCAGCCTTCCAGAAGTAAGGCAGAAATAAGATGTCCTCTAACATTTCTGACATAGTGAATCACCAAAATAGACAGACTTGCTAAAAGACCTTTTAGCTAAGACTTTCACAAATTGCAGAGAAATTTTGTACAAAAGTACATATGAATTCACACACATACACAAAAAAAAAAAAAAACCCTTTCATTGTAAGAATGACAGCTTTGGAGTGAGGTGTTCATTCTAAAGAAGAATTAAAATGAAAATATGTCAAGAGAAAAAAAAAACCCTCGCCAGTTCTCGGCTATTGAGCTTCCAGTTTAATTTCAGTTTTGAGATAGAAGTCCTCAGAAAATTTATAAAATCTGGACATTTGTTTCTCCCCAAATCTTTACAGCAAGGCAGGTTGCAACCTTGAGTCTAGCAGCACTCCTACTGAATTTTACCATTCACTCTCATCTCTAGAATGAGAAAATAATCCTCTAAAATCTTGAATTCGCTACAACTACATGGAAGTTGGACCAGTTTCTTGGTGATGAGTGAATGAATGATGCAAATGTAGTAAATTAAATTCAAGCCTGCATACAGTTATGGTACTGCTGATCTTATCTTTATGTGGCTTAAAATGAGATCTTAGGATGTAAAAACACCATAAATTTTTTGAAGTGTGGTTTTACTTGATAAAAGTGATATGGCTTTTTGGACTTGCAATTTTTTTCTGCTGCTTTTCCTCTATATTGTTATCAACAGCCTTATATTTTTACTTCATGTAGTTTGGTTCCTTTGGTTAAGAACATTTCATAGAGACGTAGAATCATTAAGGTTGGAAAAGACCTCCAAGATCATCTAGTCCAACCGTCCAAGACTGCCCACTAAACGATGTCTCAGTACCACAACTACACGTTTCTTTAATATCTCCAGAGATAGCGACTCAAGCACCTCTCTGGGCAGCCCATTCCAGTGCCTGACCACTCTTTCAGAGAAGTTTGTCCTAATATCCAATCCGAACCTCCCCTGGTGCAACTTGAGGCCATCACCTCTCATCCTACTGCTGTTAACTGGGAGCAGAGGCTGACTCCCAACTGTCCATAAACTCCTTTCAGAGATTGGTAGAGGGCAATAAGGTCTCATCTGAGCCTCCTCTTCTCCAGAATAAACAATCCCAGCCTGATCTATTGTATAAGACCTGCCATAGCAGGAGAGTTGGACTTGATGACCTCTTAAGGTCCCTTCCAATCCCTGCAATTCTGTGATTCAGATGCTTCAAAGACAAATAAAACAACCCTGACTTGTCTAAGCCTAGTGGTTGTCACTTAATGTGTGTGAACTAAACAAGAACACTACTGTATTCTGCATGAAATTCTCCTGAAGTTTAATGGGAAGATTTTTAACCACTCTCCCTTTCAGATGCTTATAAAGTATTGCTCAGTCTCTTCACAAAGGAGGTAGATGAAATGACAGCAATCTTAAAGTACAAGGGACACATCTCCGCCCAAAACACACGCTTGTCAATAACATTAACTGTGTGCACAAAGAGGCTTTATTTGAGGGATGTGTGCTCAAGGAAGTGGGGAGGAGAACAGAAGGGAGGGGAAAAGACAAATAAGAGCCTGAGAAGGAAAGAGTCAAGGATATAGCCAGAATCAGCCTAGAAAGAAAGTTAGTTATAGCTTCGTGTACTGAACAAAGGTTTGATCTGTAAGCAAATAGGCAACAATTGAATTTCAAAAGAAAAAAAAATGAAGACATTACATATTATTTATTACATAAACAAGACACCTCACAGGATAAAATAGTTGTTCGGGCATTCTTACTTAAGAATTTCCTGAAAACAAACTAAAAACGACAGCTTTCTTAAAAAGGGAAAATATCTAGTATGAATAAGTAGGCAAGTTGCATGAATCATTGAAAAAGACAAGAAAAGCCTGAAAATGCATTATACAGCTTTACAACTAATCATTAACACAGAGCAACACTTAATATTTTTCCTTTGATGCTTGGCAGTATGGGAAAACATTCATGATTGAAAGCCTCAGGTAATGGCAGCTAGCAGGTGGTTTAGCCCGAGGAGCTGGAATCAGGAAGACCTAACTATTTTCATTATTATTTCTTTGTAAAAGATCAGAAGACAACATTTTGAGTTAACACAATGCAACTTCAAAGTACATGTATGGATATGCTGAGAAGGAAGAAGAGCACAAAGAACCTGAGCAATTGACAGCAGACAGGGCAGCACCTTAAAGACATGAGGCTGGAGCCACCAGCCAGTGGGACACCACGCCAGGAGGATCCTTGGGAGGCAATCAAGCCCCCAAACCTAAGGTAATTTAATTATTTGTCTCAAGTACATAATGCTGTTTTTCTGTGTATGAATGGAAAATGCCCATGAGTTTTATACCACCTGAACTTATGTGTTTTTTAAAACAGAATGAATCTTTATGACCAATGTATACAATTTAAAATAATTTTAGAATTTGAAAATTATGAAAATTGAGTTATTTCTGCAAAATGCATTAGGAAAGATCACATTACATACAACACAGATATTTCTTGAAACTTTCATTGAAAAACATAGTTCTGTGCCTTCAGAACACAGAGCTGCTGCCTGGATGACAAAAGAGCTCCCAGCTAACAAGGGAACAGATGTCACTAGATTCCCAAGGAATCTTTAACTTATAGGAAATATTTTATTAATATTTAACTATGTCTGTGTTCTGACAACTATTGTTATGTCCTCAACTTTTAGTAACAAGGAGAATTATTTCAAAGTGCACCATGCTTGAAAAATATCACATACAGGCTCTGATACGTTATAAATTAAAATTAAATTATGTTATGCGCTTCTATTCTCTATATCATTTTCACATTTCAAGAAGAGAACTTCAGCTTCACCAGCAGAAGTCTCTTAGGGATCAGATGGTTCTTGATTCTCCAGTCAATTTTTCCAAGGTACAAAAAGAGCAGCAACAAGTGCACAGTGCTCAAGTCTAAGGGGTAACATCAGAAGGTTAAGTAGAATCTTTAAATATTTCACTAAATTAACTTCTCTCTGCTTGCAGGCATTTCTTTTAGATGTACAGTCCGCAAAACTTAGAATCTGTAAGTTCAGTGCTTATGAAATTTTAATTTGACTGATGCAGTGAAAGAAAAAAAAGCATAATTTGTCACACAACAATTTTACTTTCCCACCATCATGTGGTCTTCTCCCTTCATCTAAACACCCCCTGCCAGGCTCTCCGTAATGCAGTCACTGTGCCTTAGGCTGCTACTATCAACCTCTTTCTTCAACTTTTTACATTTTTCCTGTATCCTTCCTCGCAGATGTAGCTACCTATCTACATGTAGCCAATGCACACAGCCACAATAGCACTACAGTGAGCCAGGAATACTTTTTCATGCTGTTGCCTATAGAAGTGGAGGCTTTTTATACACAGTGACACTACAAAGCAATCCAGCATTTGATTTACTCTCTTAGCAGAACTTTTCATTATAGCTTTATAAATGCTGCCTGATGATATTGGCTTTAAAGATCCTGCTCCCCACGTAGTCTCTGTGCAGTTTATGTCTGCTTTGGATTATACTGATTTACTAATTGACTGAAACACTAGATTACACACTCTGCTGGATACTTTCAACGTTAAGCAAAGTAATTGATAAAGAGTCCGTGCCTGTTGGGCCAATTTTTCTAGGATCTGAGCCTTTCTAGGAACATACATCAATTCAAGTCAGTCCTCAAAAAAATGAAAGAAAAACAACAGAAAAAGCAGCCTTCTGAAACAGCTGTTTTCTACTGCAGGAAGGTGGGCAGAGGTAGCAGCAGGGGGAGGGACGTGGTTGGCAGCAGAGCGCTGAGCAGTGCCCGCTGCTGTGGCATCCATGGTAGTGTTCTACGAAGCACCTGTGGCAGCAAGCAGTATCCCACAGTGCTCCTGAGGCAAGTGGAAGAGCAAGAGTCCTACCAGCCTCATCCCTGGAAAGTGCAGTTGAGTACACATTTGTTATTAATCAATAGCTGTTTGAATGTGCATCCCTTCCCCATTTCTACAACAGCTGCCAAATTTCATATGACCGAAATAGCCCAAATCTTCCAAACAGAAAGACAACCTTTTTTTTTTTTTTTTTACCTTCCTTATTTTTTTTCTTCACAACTTATGTGAATGGCCTCAGGAAAAGGAAATGGAGCAAGCAAGGAATGAAGATGCACTTGCAATGTCAGAATGTAGCGCTGCAGAAATAGTTCACTGCTCCACCTGCTGTTGGGCTCCTTTTCCTGAACAAACCATGCGCTGCCAAGCTGCTAAACACAAGAACATGCACCCACAGACAGCTTCACCACATAAATCCATTTTATTAAAAAGTCTGGACTGAGAATGCACAAAATTGAAGGGAAGTCAGGAGGAGACAGAACAGAGATTTACTGCTTTAGTCAATTTTCATTAAGACCTTGAAATATAAAAGAACAGTGAGCCAGACTTGCCACACAGGCTTGCATGCATCTTTGAAGGAGATCTGCGTTGTCTGGAGAATAATAAAAAAAATAATAAAAATCTATCTACACAGCAACCATTTCTTACTTGAATCAGTATTTAAACAACGAATTACTATTCCTACTCGAAGGCCATATGCAGGTTATTCTTACAAATTTTACAGAGATAAAACAGAAGTCTGACTACTTTTCCTCTAACTCCTTCAAATTCTCTTTTGCAGCTCGTGGGCTCATCTGACTAACAGGTAATTGCTGATATTTCCTGAGCATGCAGTCACGCCAAACACCAGCACTGGCCACTGATGCTTTCTAACATACTTATTCTGCCTGAAAACTGCTCAAAAGGATTAGGGAATAAAGAGGAATAAAGAGGAATGCGTACCGCCAGGCTGCTCCCCGACCTCCCTGCCAGCACACACAGTCCCAGCTCGCTCAGGATGTTCCTGGCTCCTCATCAGCCAATTATCCCCTTTAAGCACTATCATAGATCAAACACATTAAATCCTTGTGGTCAAAGGTGCAGGCTTAGGTGATCAGTAGTAGTAACTTCAATAGTTGAATTGCATGTTCTGCTGTGGCTAATAAAGCCTGCATTTCATTAATCTTTTCAGTAGGCCACCTGTAACCAAATGTTTGATTAGAAAGAAGCTGGGTTTCAGGTTGTGGTAGGAAGGAATTAATATAAATAGGTGATGTAGTAGATGTTCTGTAAAACTGCATATAACAGCTGAGGCACTGACAGTCATTAAACAGTAGGAGGTCAACAGGACTTATCTGAATTTTCAGCAGTTAAAGAGGAGATTCTGAATTTATTACTGCATTTTGGCATTCTAAGTGATATATCCTTTTATACTAAAACCTCCTTTAAATTATCACCTGTAATTATTCGCCTTAGAAAAGCCATTTACTTTGTATAGTCATACTGACATTTGATTAAGTACGCACACAAAATATCCTAAGTTACTACTCTCAGCCCATCAAACTTTTTGGGTCCCTATTGTAAACCAAAATGTCTCAGAACTGCTCAGCAATGTCATATATACTCATCAGCAACAGCAGTATACAGACACCAACACAGGAATCACCAGCACTGCATCCTCATCTTTCCAATCGCAACCCCGCCCTACCTCACTCTAAACTTAAAATCCAAGGACTACATGCAGTCAGGAGTCAATTGCCCAATAGATCCATGACACCTACACCTATGCTTGCCTCAGCTATTAGTTCGATTCTAATCTCAGGCTCTAGATATTTGCATCACAAACCCTAAACATTAGGGTTTGTTGTCCATGATAAATCAGTCTACATGAGCTTATTCCTAAATACTTGATTTCTCACAGCTCACAGCACAGAGTACCTTGAACCCAATGTCAGATTCTTGTCTACAAACCTATAAAGCAGGTGTGTCCAAATCATGGCCCTGGACAGTCAGTAAAGCAACCCCACAAAATCATAAACATTCGACATCATTATGTGACTTTTCAGTGATAGACTGTCAATACATTAATACTACTGGATTATTTCCATTTTCCAAATATTTATAAAACTAAAATGCATTCCCAGGAATATCACTCCAGAATCAGAACCTACCCCTGTTACTACTGCCTGGCAATCTCCTTATAAAAAGGAAGAGAGTTTACATTCTTCAATCCAAACCTAACAGGCAGTCAGTTCAGACACTAAGAACATCACTTTTTCAGTATGTTATATTCAAACAAAATCAATTTTTCCTATGCTTCCCTCTTCATAAATACCATGGCTCCATCCAAAATACAGTTTCTGTTAGAAAACAATACCTTTACAGTTCAGGATGAAAGCACACAATTACTGCTAAATTCTCTGAAATCCCACTGACCTCTCATATTATAAAGCATTTTTTTCCTTCAGTTTCATATTTTAATTATAAAAATAAGTTTTCAAAACCAATACAATT